>NC_141691.1:1494476505-1495676505 GCF_964263255.1 Lissotriton vulgaris | reverse complement strand
AGTGGACTGCAGCTCCTATTGTGTCATTTACTACAGTGGAGGTGGAAACATGGGGTCAAGCCTAACATTTTAGCTTGACAGTAGCAGTCCAAAAACTGCTATTTGCCCCGTCAAACCCTTTTGATAGGTCAAAACCTCGCTTTTAAGAATTAATAAGTCGCCATCCCCAAATAATAATCCATTTTACACCAAGTATAAAGTTCTCTGTGTTAGATTATTTGGGGTTAAATTTTTACAGCCCTTAAGCTCATGTGCTTTGTGCAAACTGGAAACATTTATTTAAGAAGTTGAAATTGTAATATCTAAACTCTATAAAAGTAAACACATTGCTGTAAAATTAAATGCCTTATTGTTTAATTTTGCTTGTAGCAGGGTCATGAGCATTTATAATTTTTTCTGCCGGCTAGCTTTGAAGAACCAAATCCTGTTAACATCCATGTGTGCAACTTTATTAAGCTTCTCGGAGTACTAGCAGCAGTTGCAGTACTCTTATATTGTTATTATTTTTAGTTTTATTGTGATTAGTTGTAGTAGCAGGACTAGCAGTAGTAGTATCCATGCGTTATTATTTTTATAGTTGTTATTACTGTTGTTTATATTTCAGCCTTCACCATTTGTGTACCTCCTTTTGTATTTATTACTTGATAAATAGTTATTATTGTGCTATCGATAAGAATTGGCTTGTAGAAGCTGTTCAAGGCACTGGATTGCTTGGTTCGCCGTTTGCTGCTAAGAGGGCGTGTTAGCTCATAGAAAGTGCTCAAGGTGTTGGATTGTAGGGTTCGCCATTTGCTCCTAAGAGGCGCGTGGTAGTCCAATCAGTGTGACCGGGGCCGGCGGGCGGCAACAAAGCTACTGCTACTAACGGGCAGAATATTGATGGAGTCAGCGCTTCTTAGCGCTATAAATGGTTTTCTTTTCCATTTTGAGTGGTTTAATTAACTTTGCAGTGCAAAGGAGACACTTCGAGTAAAAACTATTCTGAAATGCTGATAGATTAATACAAGGTGTAAACATAGACCACACTGCTGCGCATGCCCTCGACATCCCAAGAAGAACCCACTTTGTTATGGGAGCAGAGTCACCACGGGTACCAGGAGGCTGTGCAAGGGGGGCACGGGGGTTAGCTTGTGGTACTGCAAATCCGGACCCCGCTGTTTCACAGATATCGAGGTCCAACACTCGTGTCACAAAATATCGTCGTACCATGACGAATTTGGTATCTACAGACCGGTAATGATTAGGGCATTATCCCTATGCATTTGCGTCACGATTGAGTGATGCTAACACCCTTAAATCGTAGTTTCCGTCCCGAACCCTCAGACTCCATTTTGTAAACGGCATCCATCTTATGACTTGCCCTCATATAAGTCAATTGATTAAAGCCGAGCTTGATCTAAAAGGACACGTCCTTTGTAGCTGACTTCCCCATGACCTGGCCGAAGCTGCCTCCACTGCCTCCAGCCAAGCCTGTTTGGGCAGCTCCTCGCCCAGTGGCCGAGCAAGATATCATCAAGGCACAACATGTCATAAACCATCCACTACATACAGACCCTGTTTTCCATACACATACACCTGTCCATGACTCCTGTTTATGACCCGTTTATGATGGGAGGGTGCCCGACCTTATTGGTGTTTCATCGATATCTGATGGGAGTTCTGGATCTGGCGGGGTAATCCATCACCAACTGGACATCTAAAATATGTGCTGACCAGCATGACTTCGCTCTTTGTATTATTGTGGAAATATTTGTATAGCCATATCATAAACTCAAGAATTCTTGCCTGCAGCTGTTATTTATGTATATAAGGAGAAGGCTGGTTCAGTAAAAACGAACAGTCTCCTGAGAGCTTACGGCCTGTGTTGTCGTACTTCTAGGACGCATGTTACTTGGTTGCAGCCAATAAAACTCGATCACTGACTTCAACTAGAAGACTCTGTGTTTCTGTAAGTCCAGAACAGGGAGAACTTAGAGGTCTTCGGGTGTGGTCCCCTGGCACCACCGGGTCTCTAAAAACCCGGCACCTCAGTTGGCGCCCAACTCGAGGCGATATCAAGCGGTGACGGTCCAAGCCAGATGTTCGTGAGGAGCTTCGTGTGAAAATTCCGGAGGACGGCCAGCCACTTCAGCGACCCCTGCATGTCGACGTTGTTCCGAAGGTCTTTGCTGCGAGGTTCCCCGCGTCCCGACGGCTACGAAGGACTGCTGCCCTGACTATCGCCCTGTTTTGGACCCAGTGATCCTTGGTAGAGCGAAACGATAGACGAGTCTTCTAGTGACGTCACCGATCTTCAATATTCAGTTAAGTATAAGTGGAGCGTCTCCCAGTTCTTAGTTTGGTTCTTAGTTTGGTTCTTAGTTTTGGTATCCCAGAGATACGGTTTGTATTGGTTCTTGCAAGCACCAAAACCGAGGGATTCGTGTATTCACGACAATATCATAATTAGATAATCCCTTGAAGTTTGAAGCTAGACTAGTGAGCGAAGATGCCTGGTCTCAGCAGACTTGGAAACTTGTTTTGTCTTGGTTGTAGTAAGGACTCCTGATTAGAGGACTCGTGTCCGGTTCCTCTGATTGGAACTCCAACATATGAGTTATATATAAAGCACGGAGTAGGTCCTATCACATATAATGAGGTATGGATAAAATACACCCGCAAGGATGGTGTTTTAAAATGGCCCCAATATGGTAGTTTTGACTCAGAAATATTAGATAACCTCGAGGTCAAATTGTTCAAGAAGAAAGCCCGGCTTATGGCGCAAAGAAGCCAAACAGAAAGAAATAAAATTAGCAAAGAAAAATAAAAGAGGCATGTCGATGGTACAAGCTGCCATCGCATACAGGGATAATGAGGAAGAGCAGGAAAGTGAACAAATGTTCAGAAGCAAGAAACTAGCAATAGATAAATGCTACCCGATGTTACCACATGGGGGACAAGACTCAAAGGGAACATCCGAGAGAGATCCATTAATGTCCCATTTATTGAACTCACCACCCCCATATACATCGAGTATTGTTGGACCCCCGAGACGTATTGTTATACCGCGCCCTGGCGCACGAAAAGCAGCTCTTGCGCAAGCACCAGCTCCTCTTCAGCTGGTTCCTACTTCTCCGGCGCAGCCTTCTCAAGGGCCGCCGCCTTTGCTACATACTCCATCTACTTCTACAACTTTGCCTACTGCTCCAACTATTCACTACGATACTACGTCTGCTACTGCCTCGACTTCCTCTGCTGTTGCTTCGACTTCCTCTTTACATCAGCCTGTCTTTTCTGGCGCATCTGCCTCACCGCAAGCTTCTCCTTCTGTCAGACAGAGAGTGACAAGTACTGTCACTGGTCTATTCTCGCCCTTCTTTGGGTCGCCTAAAACGACCCCTAAACCAGAACTTAGACAGTTGCGTAGTCAACTACCCGACTACGAGGAAAGAGAGGTACTGAATGAGTTAGCACGCAAATGGGTTACTGATACTGTAAGATATGATGTTCAGTCTGTTATGGAAGTCTTCCGTCAGTGGGATCCATCCACTCAAAGATACGTATTCGAGGAAATGTGTGTGTACCTCTGGGAAGATTTACAAGACAATGACCCAAAACGTAGGATGCAGGAACTAGCCCGCATGCGATTCAAATTTTACGAAGGCATGATTATAGGTGTAGATGTTGAAAAAGCAATGGATCTGTTGTTATCTTATAGGAGTAAGGGAAACAGCTCTAGATCGTTTAATGAGGATGATGTGTCGGGTAGGAAAAAGGCGCGACAGTACCCCATGAGAGAGGTTCCTCCGGTATGGAGGGAAGGTGATGCGAATGCGCAACCGCCTGTTCCACCGCATTTCCAGCGTGTATGGGTACATGTCCCCTGGAAAAGATCCGACGTTTTAGCACTCAAACAGACACTACCCGATCCCCGTAAAAACCCAGCAGGATATTACAAGGAATTATCACAGACCGCCAGCTCATGTATAATGAATTTAGCAGATATAGACATGTTGTTCGGGAATGTTGTTCCGCATCCTTTATGGAGTAAAATTCGTCATGTAGATCATGATCAAGAACTAGGTGACTCATGGGCTAATATTACTGCTACAGATGCTAGACAAGTTGGTGGTTCTAAACCCGAGCCTTTAATAGCAGATCTTCCCGGTAGGATTATCGCGTACATGAAAACGTTGATGCCTGAATTACGTGTAAATTGGGACAAGCTATCTGCGTGCAAGCAAAAGAAAGATGAGAATGTGTCTGACTTTTTCACGAGATTTGAGGAGACTTTCACTGATCATAGTGGTCAGGACATGGCTACCGAGGGTGGCCAAAGATTGTTTGTAGACAAATTTGTACATAATCTGCTTCCTGAATTGTGCAATAAATTGAAAGATTCAGAGAGTGCTTGGGCTGTTTCCACGTCAGCGCAGATTTTAGCCACAGCCCAGTACTATGAAAATAGACGCAAAGACGAGCTAGATAAGTCAGACAAGAAGACTAAAGAACTAAAAACTAAAGTCCTTCTCCAACAAGCCTATCCGCCTCGCACTCCTAGTCAGCCCAACTATCAGCAACCACAGCAGTATTCGAGAAACGCGCAAGGAAACGAGTTTTCCCACCAGCGTTCTCCGTATGGCCCGAATCAATGTGCATATTGCATAGAAGCGGGCCATTTCAAAAGTAATTGCCAAGCTCTTGCACGACGTTTAAACGGTGTCTCCGGCGCAAGAGGTAGAGGTGTTCAACAGGCTCCTAGAGGTAGGGGCCGTGGAAATTTCTCCCAGAATACCATTTCTTTTCCGCCTCAGAATTTTATGAATAGCTTTGACCAACAGAACAATGCATCTTCCAGGTCAGCTCAGTACTATGCAGATGACTATTACGCAGAAAACGAGAATGAGGGTAATAATTGCTAGGACAGCCATGGACAAAGAGAGGGAGTTGTTTCAGTTCCAGTAGATCAGAATGGACCCTATGTCGAGGTAATTACATCCGGAGTGTCGGAGCCATTTCTGCTGGATACTGGTGCTACAAAAAGTTCCATTATGCACTCAAAACTTCCTGGCGCACCTTTGTCCGGCGAAATGAATGTTTCAGTAGGTTTTTCTGGCGCCCCTGTTAGAAACCCGATCTCCAGTCCCATGCCCCTTTCTGTTGGCCCATGCGAATTAGAAGCACCCCTCATCCTTACAACAGGTTGTGGCGAAAATTTGTTAGGTTTGGATTTACTGAAGAGATTATATGCAACTTTGTATTGTTCTCCTTCGGGAGTACAACTCACCCTTGGTAAGAAAGTGATTTCCCCGATGTATTTGTCAATGGAAAGAATTCCGACTGAGTTGTCATCTCTTCCAGATGTACTTTGGGCGAATGGTTCAAATGATGTAGGTCGTTTGGAGATAGCACCGTATGTCATAACATTGAAAGCTAATGTCAGGTTGCCACGTATTCCCCAATATAGAATGTCAAAAGAATGCGAAAAGGCTTTGCTAGAGATAGTCCACGATTTAATTGCGAAAGATGTCATCGAAGAGACTACAGGCAACATTTGTAACAGTCCTGTTTTGCCGGTCTTAAAGCGTACCGATCCTTCACAGCCCCCTGTGTACCGATTTGTGATCGATCTAAGGGAAGTGATTAAGATCGTTGTACCGCAGTTTCCAGTCGTCCCCGACATTACCGCCTTATTGACAATGGTTCCAGCCTCAGCTAATTGGTTTTCAGTGATTGACCTGAAGAACGCCTTCTTCAGCATCCCGATTGCCGAGTAGAGCAGAGATATCTTTGGCTTCAATTTAGGAGGACAAAGCTTCCGCTTCAGACGCGCTCCTCAGGGCTACTGTGAGAGTCCATCAATATTCAGGCAGGCTCTGAAAACACAACTAGATACGATTGTTCTACCTGGTGGCGCGACTCTGATTCAGTATGTAGACGATTTACTGATCGCTGCAGATACTGAAGAGGTTTGCAAGCAAGCCACATTGTCATTGTTGCGTCATTTATGCGACATGAAACACAAAGTCTCGCTTTCCAAATTACAATTTTGCCGACAAGAAGTAACCTACTTAGGTCACATCTTATCGAAGGAGGGAAGGAGACTGACCCCAGAAAGAATACAGGCAATTGCGGAATTGAGTGTCCCAAAGACACAAAGAGAAGTGCATGCCTTCTTGGGTATTACATCATACTGTAGACAATGGATACCGAATTTCTCACTGTTGGCCAAGCCCTTGCTGGCATTAATGCGTAAAGACACACCCAATCCTTTGCCTTGGTCTGAAGATTTTCAGGCGAGTTTCCATGAGTTGTGTGAGGCATTATGTTCGGCTCCTGTGTTGGGCAACCCCGACTACAGCAAGCCTTTTACATTATACGTCCATGAGAAGGAAGGTTGCACATTATCAGTCTTGACACAGCACTTTGGGGACAAACAACGCCCATGTGCATATTTCTCCGCGACTCTAGATCCTGTAGCTAAGGCATTACCAAGTTGCTTGAGGGCCACTGCCGCAGCGGCTGTCTGTATTCGACAGTCGGCTGGGTTAGTCCTGAATAATACTCTGACCGTTATGGTCCCACATGCAGTAGAAATCCTACTAAACAGGACGAAAACACAACATCTAACTAGTGCTAGACTATACAGCTATGAATTAACCCTGTTAGCAAGTCACATTCACATAAAGAGGTGTGATACACTCAACCCTGCTACATTACTACCCATTCCACCAGCAGAGACAGAAGAGGTCGACAAACATGATTGCTGCTTTAGGACAGAGAAAGAGACAAAAGGGAGAGTAGACTTGCAGGACACCCCCTCCCTGAATGTAATGATAATTTATGGGTTGATGGTTCATGTTTCAAGTTGCCAAATGGTGATACGACTGCAGCATATGCCGTGACAACATTCCACACGATTGTAGAGACAGCTCGCATCCCCCAGAATTCTGCACAAGCAGCAGAGTTAGTCGCACTCACAAAAGCGTGTGTGTTGGCGAAAGGAAAACGAGTGAATGTGTACACTGATAGTCAGTACGCCTTTGGCGTAGCCCACAGTTTTGGAAGATTGTGGCGTGAACGTGGGTTCCTGACGTCACACGGTGCGAGAATCCAACATGGCCAGCTAGTACACGACCTTCTTGAGTCACTGACCTTGCCCCTACAGGTTGCGATTGTGAAGTGTAGCGCGCATAGGAAAATCCGAGATGATGTTGGCCGAGGGAATGCATTTGCCGATGAGGTCGCGAAAGAGACTGTAAGGAACACAATGAGTCGGATGTATGTTGTAGGTCCTGCTAGATGGACCCCTGATGTGGGTATGTGTGAGGACACCATCGAAAGCGTGAAGTCTATACAAGCTGATGCTACCGAGAAAGAGGTGAATGAATGGAGAGAAAGCATGGGTAGGTTAGACGCGAATGGTTGTTGGGTCGAACTGTCAGAACATCAGCGATGGTTGTTACCTAACGCCTATGTGCTCGCAGTGGTAACGATGGCCCATGGAATGGCACACATCAGTGTGAAAGGAATATGTAAGCTGTTGGCCCCAGTATGGCAGAATAGTGGTATTCCAAAATGTGCAGAGAATCTGGTCAGAAATTGTATGGTGTGTTTGAAGCACAATCCCGGTAGGGGGACCCCAACCCCAGCTGGTCATTTTGCACCTCCAACGTACCCGTTCGAGGTCTTGCAACTCGATTTCATTCACATGGAGAGGTGCAATAACCTGAAATATGTCCTTGTTGTCGTTTGCGCCTTCTCTAGGTGGGTAGAAGCGTACCCCCTTAAGAACAACACTGCATTGTCAACTGCCAAAGCCCTTGTCAAGGAATTCTTCCCTAGATTTGGCATGCCTAGAATTGTCTGGAGTGATAACGGAAGTGAATTCGTGGGACGAGTGATGAAGAGAGTGTGTGAGTGTCTAGGCATCCGCCAAAAGTTCCATGCTGCAAACCATCCCCAATCGGCAGGATTGGTAGAGTGCTGTAATGGCACGTTAAAATTGAAACTGGCCAAGATCCAAGCCAGCACAGGTCTCAAGTGGCCAGACGCCCTGCCTTTAGCACTCCTGTCTACCAGGATGATTGTCCATTCCAGATTAGGACTTAGCCCACACGAGATCGTGTTCGGGCGCCCAGCAAATATATGGGGAGTACCGAGACCCAGGAGGCTCAGTGAAATAGAATACCCTGCACTGTTTGACTATTTGCACGAACTGACAACTAAACTGCATGCTTTACATCAACAGGTCCACAGCTCCTCTCCACCGGCGTCTGACGATCCAGGCCACGCCATCGAACCCGGCTCCTGGATCCTGATTCGGAATTTCAGACGGACCAAGAACGAGGAGCCTCGCTGGACCGGACCTTTCCAGGTTTTGCTGTCCACCCGCTCTGCAGTACGTGTCCTCGGGAAGAAACACTGGGTGCACGGCGCCCCTACAGAACCTGAAACATTGTTTGAAGATCACACCGTGCCTGGAAAGGAACGATATAATCTGAGGCCAAGACCAAGGAACTGACATAATCGAATTTGTGCGATTTTTTTCCCCCCCCTTTCCCATGAACTATTTTTGATTTCACAGCTCTCTCGCCCAGGGAACTAGCTCATTTTTGATTTTCGAACCGCCATCCGGTTCTGCTGCTAGGGCCGCGGTTGAAGTCTGAGGAGTGCAGCCGGGGACGCCTAGGTCAACGGTTCTGGTCAGTCTGAGGGAATTACCCCGGACTGGACAGAGCGCACATCTTGGCAGAAGCAACTTCCCACCGCGGGCAGCAACCAGAGGATGGAGTTTCCAGGGGTTGAGAGACCTGCTAGACACATGACCTTCGAAAAGAAAATATGTACTGTAATGGCAAAAAGACGAACTCTAGTGTTAAGCATCTTAATGTTGTGTAGTATAATAATGTTTTTAAGTGGCTATGCTCTGTCCATTTTTCGAGTTCCATTCATACACAACACACAGCTCGCACCTCCTCCTACTGTTCCCACACACTCCTTTCACCCTCTACCTGAACATGAGTCTGCCAGAAGACTAGAATTCGTAAATAACTCCTTTATCCAGCTCCTACACCAGCACCAGTCTATAATGAACACATCGAATTGTTGGATATGCGGACTCATGCCACACACTACAGATAAGGGCATCCCTTACTTTGTCCTGCCATTTAGTTATTTCGGTTCTCTATGGGCTTTCCAGACTATGTTCCTGTTTTCCCTTGAACCATACGTTCTAAGGGAGAACTCAAACAATAAGGCACTAGTGGCAGGGATCCGCAATATGAGTAGAGACATTGACACGGTTAGAGCAACTCCCAAAGACGAGTTTACCCCATACAGCAGGTGGAACATCACCAAGTATGGGATTTCTTTAAGTGAGAGACAGAAATCCAAGAAATCCTCCCCAGTCTGGATAGTACCCCACCGAGGTCACTTATGTCTGCAAGGTATTGGCAGGGATCCCAAAGCGCAGTTGGGGAAGAGCATATGCACGGAGACGTATGTGTTTACCTCCCGAACTTCCCCTCCATTCTTGGCGGCTAAAGGCACTTATTTCGTCTGCCATGACAAAGCCTACACGTGGTTGCCCCCTGACTTCTCGGGCACATGTTTCATCTCGTTTCTGCTGCCACCCACCTACACGGCCCGGGCAGATTACCATCGGACAAGGACAGTTAGGGGTGTCGTGAGTCAAGACGACACTGCGGGTCAGGAGTTTGGAGACTTCGCAAAGGGTTTTCTGCCATTTTGGGGGCCCATGGTGAACAGCAGGAACATTCGACAATTGGCGAGAATAGTTGAATCCGCCGTGACTGAAACGGCCGGTGCCCTTAGCAACTTGACAGCTGAGCTTCAGTCGGATCGACTTATGACCCTTCAGAACCGGGTTGCTCTAGATGTCATACTTGCAGACCGTGGTGGTGTATGTAGAGTGATCCAATCTAGTTGCTGCATTTTCATCCCCGATAATGCTCAGACGGTATACCAGGCCATCTCCAAATTGCACAAAATCTCTGACTCCCTTCACATGGAGAAAGGAGACTGGTCTCTGCTAGGGTGGTTCTGGGAACTGATCTCTGCCTGGGGATGGAAAACTCTGATCTTCATCGGGATGATCTTAGCCGTTCTGTTTATGTTCTGCCTGTTTGTGCAGTGCGCTCCTGCAATATGTGGCCTCTGCGCCACTTCATGTGTAAGGAAGCCTGTGTCAAGGGACGAATTGAGCAACAGAATGATGCTACAGCAGCATCTCAGTGAATTCATCAATACAGATTTGGACTCAGATTAGCGTGAGTTATTGCCTAATATGAGGGCAAAAGGAGGGTCTGTGGTACTGCAAATCCGGACCCCGCTGTTTCACAGATATCGAGGTCCAACACTCGTGTCACAAAATATCGTCGTACCATGACGAATTTGGTATCTACAGACCGGTAATGATTAGGGCATTATCCCTATGCATTTGCGTCACGATTGAGTGATGCTAACACCCTTAAATCGTAGTTTCCGTCCCGAACCCTCGGACTCCATTTTGTAAACGGCATCCATCTTATGACTTGCCCTCATATAAGTCAATTGATTAAAGCCGAGCTTGATCTAAAAGGACACGTCCTTTGAAGCTGACTTCCGCATGACCTGGCCGAAGCTGCCTCCACTGCCTCCAGCCAAGCCTGTTTGGGCAGCTCCTCGCCCAGTGGCCGAGCAAGATATCATCAAGGCACAACATGTCATAAACCATCCACTACATACAGACCCTGTTTTCCATACACATACACCTGTCCATGACTCCTGTTTATGACCCGTTTATGATGGGAGGGTGCCCGACCTTATTGGTGTTTCATCGATATCTGATGGGAGTTCTGGATCTGGCGGGGTAATCCATCACCAACTGGACATCTAAAATATGTGCTGACCAGCATGACTTCGCTCTTTGTATTATTGTGGAAATATTTGTATAGCCATATCATAAACTCAAGAATTCTTGCCTGCAGCTGTTATTTATGTATATAAGGAGAAGGCTGGTTCTGGAAAAACGAACAGTCTCCTGAGAACTTACGGCCCGTGTTGTCGTACTTCTAGGACGCATGTTACTTGGTTGCAGCCAATAAAACTAGATCACTGACTTCAACTAGAAGACTCTGTGTTTCTGTAAGTCCAAAACAGGGAGAACTCGGAGGTCTTCGGGTGTGGTCCCCTGGCACCACCGGGTCTCTAAAAACCCGGCACCTCAAGCTTCAGCCCAATGTCAGGGTTCACCATGTGATGGGGGTGCTGAGGACCCGTCATAGACTCTGCCAGAGTTGGCATGTGCTGCGTTTTGAACATATATTGTGCTCTTACTTGTAATATCAGCCAAGCAGCATTTTCATTTCATTATTTATGTGCAATTGCTCTAGCTAAACACATAAATTTCCGAAAGGTGAGACCTGTTGGCTATACCAATGCTTGTTCTTCTACTCTTTTCAAATTACCTAGTAGACAGTGCCTCGTATGTTACAGCTAACCTTTTATTTATTTGCATGCATACATACATATGTACGTGTGTGTGTCGCTTCTGTTGGCCTTTTTATAAATTAAAGTTGTAATTAGTGCCTGGCTGTAGTACTTTATGTTCCACCTAGTAAGTATGCAGTATGAAGAACAGCGCTATGTTCACTAAGGACTGGATTGGGAACTAATACATCACCCTAGCGAATTTTGTCTTTCCTGCCACCATGCGGAACATAATGAATGAGCAAGCCAGACTAGTGCAGTGCCAACTTGGGGAGAGCTGCCATTTCCTGCAATAGAATTCAAAGAATGTATATATTCTAATAATGCTGTAATACTCAGTGGACAAAGTTACTGTGGCAATAGCAAGAAATGGCAGACCCCAAGCCTGTGTTTGCTTTAATGCTCTATTGATGAAAAAAGATGATGTAAACTTTTATCCGAACACTTCAGGACATAATTGCAGTTACTTATGAGGGACCTCCGTAACCCATAACACTTATTTATAATTCCTTCTGTAGTTTTTAACAGAAGGGACAAGCATAGATCTGAACATATTGTTAGCACGACAAATTTTTTGGGACGTTAGTCCAAGGAACAGTGGAGTACCTGCAGAGAATATTTTTATAACTACACAAGCATCTTAAACATGAGGTCCTTTTCGGGGTCTAGTTGAGAGAGACTACAGAAGCCTGGGTATGAATATGACTGTCACCTCCGGCTGCAGCACAGGCAGGCCTGCCTACCATAATGAGGGAAAGGGCCAACCACTAGAATCAGCTGCTAGTCCTGGCAATACAGCAAAATACCCCGGATACAGCAATACAATTAATCAGGGAGTGGTCAAAAGTAGAGACTTTGTGATAGTGGTAGGGTGGCCGCACCAGATCCTAAACCAGCCTCATTGGCTCACACACAAAGTTCATGGTGCCAGACATACACCGTCCATCACTGTCTTCCCTCTATATGAGCGAAATTGCTGTGATCCTAAAGTGAAGCCACTTTTGTTCTGTGATGGCCATGTTTGTTGACCTGGAGATAAACGTAAATATTTTGCTTTTAGCCAAAGTGGCTAGCTTTGTCAACACGCTGAGCATGCTGACTGTGCATCAGTACAGTAGCAATGTCCTCATCAGCTCTAGAGGAGCATGTTGCGTGGTGTTGGTCTGGACTGTTTTTTGTGTATTTGTGTTTTCTTTTTTTTTTTTAAATCAAGGAACCAAAATCTATGTCAAGTTGCATCAGGCTAGGACTTAGCTATAAGGCAAACATCCAGCATTCATGAGCACTCCTCCTCCTCCTCCCCGATACGCCCCAACCCAAAAATTGGTTTCCTCTACTTGCCATAGGCGTAGTTATGATTTTGCCCTCAGATTTGGTACAGGGGATTGCATATTATTCATCAAGGTTTTGTACATCTTTCAAAAATGGACTTGCTGATAACTCCAACCATCAACAACTTGTGTTCAAAATGCAAACTATCCAGGTTAACCAACTTCTTCTCCCCAAATGCTTCTTCAGGGGGTGGGGGAAGATAAGATCTAAATAACTCCCAAAAGTCTCATGCACTGTGGATACTTTTACACTTTTCGGGAAGACCATCAGCATATTTGCAATCATGTATTTTTTTGTACTTTTTTGAAATTGGAAAACTACACATAACTGCAACCCAGTGGAATTATTTTACTTGGGGGAGGGGGGCATGGCAATAAAACGTTTGAAGACCTTTGACTTAGAGTGAGATGCAGTCTTCCCTCCGCCTAAATCAATTTACCTGTCGATCTATCCTGACCCATCACACAACCAGCTCTTTGGTCAGGAGAAACACACTGGGAAAGGGGAAAACCTATTTTGCCCATCACTCTCGGTAGAAATCTGGGGACAAGTCGCCACTCGCCCACTACCAATTCTAGCTTTCGCTTATCTTTTTGGCAGTTTTCATTTACCTCCGAAGGCTTAGGCCATAGTTCCTCTTTTTTTTTTTTTTTTAACAGATTTTATCATGTCAATGGTCATGTACAGTACAGTGCAGTGCTCCGTGACCCAGGAAACTTCTGCCATATTAAACATTGCAAATGATTGTCATTGACAATTAGTTTGTACATTACGAGTATCATAGTGAAAACAATATAACATGGACACATTGAAACCCCCTCTCTCCCCTCCTGTTGCACTAACCCACTACTGCGCTTCTTTGGCCACCACATCGCCATCCCAACAAATCAAGTCTCTCACTACATAACTGATCCCTTACCCATGAGACCTACATATCAACCCAGACATAGATACATCCACCCGTGGCACTGGGTTCAAGTCAAAGCCTCAGTAGTCTGCCCATCTTTTCCAGATTTTGGGGTGCTTTTACGGGCAACCCCTGGCTTTAAATATTGGGATCTCTAACCCCATACAGAAGTCCAGACCATTCTTCCACCCCGAAAGAGAAGGTGGAGCCGTCGCCTTGCACATCCTCGCTATATCCTGTTTAGCCAATGTCAGCCCCAACAGTAGCAAGTGCCTCTTGTAAATGTTACCTCCTATACCCTCCATGATATGTACAATTGCCAATATTGGCAAAGAGGGAAGCTCCCACCCCAACACTACTGCCAGACAGGCCAAGACCCCCTCCAAAATGTCGTGAGTGCTGTGGAATGCCAGATTGTATGTATTAGGGGCCCCTCCTCCTGACCACATCGCAGGCATATCAGGGATGTCACAAGGCCTGCCCTCCACAGCCTGAGCCTGGTATAGTAAACCCGGTGAACGTATTTAAATTGACTAAGACGCAACCACGTTGCTATCGCTACTTCCCTAGGGGAGGCCAGTGCGTTCATCCAATTGTCGCCGTCCAGTTGGCCAAAATCACTAGCCCATGCCTCTCTAAGTTTATCCAGTAAAGTGGAGCAATGGGTCACCAGTGACTGATAAATCTTCAATATTTTATGGTCCTGTAGATCACCCATGAAGACTTTGGCCTCGATTGGACTGAATTCGGGAAGAGCCTCTAATATGGAGATGCTGGAGTAAATGGCATGCCGAAGTTGAAGGTATTTATAAAACGGGGTTTCGGGCATGTGGTATTCTTGTTGAAGATCTTGGAATGATTTTATCACCGTGCCTCGCATTACATCTCCTAATGTGGAGACTCCTATGTTATCCCGACCTCGAATCCGGATAACGCAGCCAGCTGCTGCAAACGACCATTGTGCCATAATAGGGTTTCCCTAGTCAATTTGTTCCACCACCCCATCCTACGGAGGGACTGTTTCTTTCCACACTTGGAATACCACCCTAGTGGCCGGCGGCAGAGAGTTGCGTAGGGATGCCGAGTACAAAGTGGTATGTAGGGTGGACTCTCCCACTGCATAAGCGGGGTCATGCCTGTCCCCATATTACCATTCATTCACCATCAGGAGATGCAATGCCATATAATATGATTGGATATCAGACATGGCTAGCCCCCGCAATATGTCGGCTGAAAGCAAGTCCGCAGCGCCACTCCAGACACCCCCACCCCCCCCCCCCCCCCCCTTCCCCCCCTCCGCCCACAGTAATTGTCCCAGCGGCACGTTGACCTGTCAAAACCACAACGGAGGCACCAGATTCGGATCGTTCTGCAATTGATATATTAGGCGCGGCAACAACCCCATCTTGAAAATAGCCATAAATAGAAAAGGGCATGTGCGACCAAGTTTTCATCTCATTGTGTCCATACCGTAACAATATTGTTGTCCCATGCAACTCTCGGCCGATCTGATAGGAAGACACCAAGGTACTTCACTCCCTCCGTCGTCATCTGCACTGCAGAGGCCCAGGGCCCCAGACCCGCGATTCCCCCCAGCGCCCACAAAGTGGATTTTACGCGGATTCATGAAAAGGCCTGAAGATTCACAAAAATGTGCATAATGCGAAGCGGCCTCAGTCCCATCTTATGTATGTCTGTTAAAAAGAATAGGACAACATCCGCATATAAAGCGATGCTTTCCGAGAGCCCCTGGTCCCACTCAAATCCCACCACCTGCGCGTCCATCTGCACCCATGCCGCCATGGGCTCAATGGCTAGAGCGAAGAGAGATGGCAACAGGGGACACCTATTGAAAATGTGAAAGAGGGGGATCCCGCAGCACGCACCGACGCTGTGAGATCTGTATATAACCGCTTTAGATAGGACAAGAATCGCGGACAAATATTAAGACTCAAGCATCCTAGGACTGGTTTCTGGCTATCAGCCGTCTTCAGCCAGGCTAGTTTGACTCCAGTGGTGTGGAGAGCATGGGACTCACGTCTGAGCATACCCATTCCACTCGGGGTGACAAATGCAAAAACCACAGTTGATGGACAGAATGCAAAACAATGTCATACATTCACCCCAGTACAGAGATCTGGGCCTAAATCCATCGTTCAGACGTGAGTTTCATTCTCTCCACACCACTGGAGTCAAGCTATCATGGCTGAAGACGGCTGATAGCCGGAAACCGGTCCTAGGATGCTTGATTCCGGTCCAGGAAAGACATGGCTTGGCAGTTCGAGCTGGACTGTTCCCACGAGGCACAGGGTCAAGGCTGATTTGCATATGGCCATGTCTGAACTGGGGTGGTGTGGAGTGCAAAAAAACAATGGATTTAGGCCCAGATCTCTGTACTGGGGTGAATGTATGACATTGTTCTGCATTCTGTCCATCAATTGTTGTTTTTGCATTTGTTACCCCGAGTGGGATGGGAATGATCAGACGTTAGTCCCATGCTGTCCACACCATTGGAGTCAAGCTATCCTGGCTGAAGACGGCTGATAGCCAGAAACCGGTCCTAGGATGCTTGATTCCGGTCCAGGAAAGACATGGCTTGGCAGTTCGGGCTGGACTGTTCCCATGAGGCACAGGGTCAAGGCTGATTTGCATACGGCCATGTCTGAACTGGGGTGGTGTCGAGTGCAAAAAAACAATGGATTTAGGCCCAGATCTCTGTTCTGGGGTGAATGTATGACATTGTTCTTCATTCTGTCCATCATGTGTTCTTTTTGCGTAGCCCTCTGGTGCATAAATCCAGCCTGGTCGGTATAGCTCAAGGTGGCAATATAAGGTTGGAGGCGGTTGGCCAATGCTTTGGGCTGAGTTTTGGCCTCAAGATTCAATAACTAGAGGGGTCGATATGAAGCGTGCTGGACGGGGGGCCGGCCTGGTTTATGAAATACAACCACTCCTGCTTGTCTCCAGTTGTGTGGTAGATGATCACGGTCCGTTGCTTCATCAACCACTTGTAGGTAATGAGGCCCCAGTTTGGAAAAGTACCTTTTAAAAAATTCGCAAGGGAACCCATTCGGACCCGGCGCCTTTCTAGAGTTCGCCATCTTTCCTCTTTTACAAAACTTGACACCATATGTGCCATTTTAAACCTTTAAAATACTTTTACAGTGTCCAATTAAATGATCCTGACTGGCTCCTTAATAATAGGCATCCAATTTAGGCAGTTGCAAAGTCTCTGAAGGTTCATCTTTGTTCACCGTTGGGGCATGAACCCAGAATGATTCTCATGATTCAACGAAAATTTGGAATCTGTTGGCTAAAATCTTTGCTAAAATATCCACTTTTATGTTTAGCAAGGAAATGCAGGTACATACGCCATCTAAGCAGCTGGGTCACATTCAGTCTCCAATTCATCTTTGCTCTCACGGTTCACTTAAACTCCAGCTCTGTTTGATGTCGGAAACGACACTAACTTTCTACATGCAGGTGAGCCAAGGGTTGTCTCCCTGCACCCATTTCACCTCTGGGTAGTGGAACCAGGAGATCCTATGCTATTTGAAGGATGCACCCGCTTGTCACTTCAGGCAACAGCATGGCAGGCCTCTCCTTCCATCTTTCGTTGGTCTGTTTTGTAACTTCACTAACCTTTTCTTGTGCTCTCACCACAAACCCCAGCATTAGTGCGCCACCATCACAAATGGGACGATGTTTGTCCATGTAATAATCTCGCCCCTTTCTCAGTCCGACAGTTCGTCCCCAGTCGTATGTACGCAGTCCAGTTCACTTGACTTTCATCTTTGTTCCTCAATGGGATCACGTTCTGCCTTTATCACATGTCTGTCATCATGTGCCTTGACTCATAGCTCCCATCAGAGCCTCCAAACTTGCGTCAAGTTGGGCAAAAATAAATGAGGTTCTACCCCAGTCCCTCCCTCAGTCGGTTAAGAGGATTTTTCCACTGCACACTGAGCTACTTTGGGACACCAGATAGGCAGGTTACTGGGCAGATTTCAAGGTAGGAGTGAGGTTTCTTAGCCTCCCCATCTGTACAGCATAGCATTGCTGGCTTTGAACAGGGCTAGATCAGCCTGCCATCCCTTGTATATACCTCTAGTTGAGTACCCAGTCTCTAAGTGCAGCCCCTCTCCTCCATCCGGCAAGGAAACTGAGGACGAACAGGTGATGAAGGGTTGATGATACTAATGAATTTACCAGTTCCCACCTAGTACTTTTGTGCTTGGTGATAAAATGTTAGTAAAAGCATGGTTTTCTATAAAGAAGTTATTACTCAGTGAGTGTTTTAGATTTTCCTTCACAAAAACCATATACTTAAGGCAAAGAAAATGTACAGCGTACATTTTATTAGCTGTAACATCTTCGGAATTAGTTTGACTGGAGTTGTAATCCTATCCATTAAAACCCTGTACCTTGCCCTGTAGCCACAGTGTGTTCTCATATACCACAATATTATATTTTGCATCCACTTAGTGACTAAGCAGCAAAGGTTTTCTCACAGCAGGCGTGGAGTCTCCTCTTTTTCAATATTGTGAAGTGCCAGTGCGTAAAGTAATGGTTTTGAAAGGGGAAACAAGCAAACATTGTGTGGTCGCCCAGGGTTAACCCATAGAATGGTACCTCACATTTAAATTGTACATTATTTATGTAGTTGGTGTGTATAGTGTCTCAGAAGTTCTCCAGTTCTTAGTATTCTAAAGTTCAATATAACTGGGGCGATCATCATAATTATCTGCATCCTCTTAACATACCCACTAATAATCATTCCAGTAGAAGCAGTGGAATCCCAGCTGTCTACCAACATTGTACTAGCTAAATCTCGCGGGCAGTGGATTCCCTTTGTCCAGAAAGGTCTTTCCCATCAAAGAGCCACATGTGACCTGTCCTCTCCTGTTAACCCACCCTAACCCATGTACCAATAGTTAAAAAACTAAAATGGATGGCCCAATTAAAGATCTGAGTGTCCAAGGCCAAATTCCATTTGGAATAAACTGTTGGTGCTTGCTGCACGTACCAAAACTGATATTGAAATTAATGGGAGGATACCATTTTGTTCAGCAGGACATGTCTGCAGCAAAACAACTGACAGACCTGAGTACAGCTGTTGTGTTTCTGAAAGGATAAAATGAGGTATGACTGGTCGGCTACCCTGTTCTCAGTTGTTAATAGGAGTGCACATTTTTGTTTTCATTTCCATTCAGCTCTAATATTCTTTTCATCTCTTTAAACACAAGCTGTTTCTCTACTACCTCTGATATTCTTGTCTATATGGCTAGGGTCACCATAAAAAATCACCCTTTCTGGATTCAGTTGCCTAAAGTGTTGACCTTTTGTGGTATAGCCAAGTATTCAACTACCATTAACACATATTTAGCTACCTCCAATAGAGCTGAATAGGCTCGGTATGTGTAGTGCAAGTCCCTACCCTAGTTCATCCGGTGTAGTCCTAAAGATTGACCCTTTCTCCATGTCTCTAGTTTGTCTAGCACACTGACCATGATCAACCTAATTTTTTATATCTGTACATATTCATTGGTATCACAACGTCTCTAATGAATGCCTCACACTCACTAAATCAGGCCAGTAACCATATCGCTTCCTTATATTAATGATTGATACCTACATACCCCTGATATTGTGTGTTGTCATTGTGCCTTTGCTTCAGCACGAGCAGTAGTTTGTCTGTTTCCAAGACACATTTGCCTTCTACCGACAATTCATGCTACACCTCACATTTTGTTTTCTAATGTACTCGTTCAGAGCAATACTGTTTTCCCTCACGTTGAGCATTTCTGCAACATATTGTTTTGTTTATTTGAATTTTCTAATATTGATTGTATACAGTCTTGTCTGCGCCTTTTGTAGCACACTTCTGCAGTGCACCACTTTTGATATATTTACTTCTCTGCGGAAGCGTAATTTTACAAACATATAGATGTGTGTTACTAACTGCACTGCTTTCACCGCTTCATTAGGGCATAGACAACTTTTCGTTGATGTCTTGTTGTTAAACTAATGGGTTTTTAGGCATGGCATTAGGACCACTTTGTCTGAATTTGCTACAACATCACCACCTGCCACAAAAACCCACAGAGCATCTAATTCAACAACCTACTCTCCATTTCCACCTCAAAATACAACCAGACGGCTCCTCTAAACCCCACACACTAATATCCGTTATGCCTGTACCCCTCCTTCCATGCTAGACAACACTGCATCTTCAATTACCGTTGCATGAAAGGAAAAGAGACAAAACAACTAAAATGCTTAATTTTCAGTGAAAGGTCCAAGAACTACTTAAACATATAAAAATGCGGACTCCTCACCCACTTTTCATGAAGCCATCCCACTTGAATTTGGCGTAAAAAAAAATCATAGTAGCAGAATTGGAGGAGGCTTAGCAGTCATCCATTGAAAATCACTAAAAATATCCCTCATCGTAAACATTGGCATGGTCAACTGAGAATCCTTCCTTTTAATAAATAGACCACCACTCAGCAATGCAAAATGTAAGGATTTTTTACTAGATACAGTGACGAAGGCTAATGTTAACCACACTTAACCCCTTCGATCCTTATGACGGAACGGTTCCATCATCAGCGTCGGTTGGGCTGTGCTGATGACGGAACCGTTCCGTCATGACCACACCCGTTTTTCGAATCTTCAGCACAGCGCGAAAAAATCGCGCCGCGCTGAAGAGGTTAATCTATAGTTTCTAGTAGACACAAGCATTTGGTTTGACGAGAAGAATCTAACTGTCATGACCAACACTTATGCTTTCAACTCTCCAACATATTGTTTCTGGTCCAAGTCACTTCACTGGACACACTATGGATGTTATGTTTGCACCCCTAGGACAGGCAATAGTGACAGGCCACACCAGGTCTGGAATGACTTCAACATCTTTACCTTCAACTTCAATACACCTAAAAATAATACCATTACAAAGACAGAAATAATCACAACAATAAATTCATACACACATTGGAAAAAGCGGAACCTTATAAAACTCAACTACCATCTTTGAAGAACCAAAGTAAATATGCGACCTTAAGATACACACTACTTCTACAACTGTATCTCCACTGCATTGGACAACCAGATACCATTAAAGATCATATATAGGTGTAACCAAAAAAAGAAAGACATATGGAATAATGACCGTATCAACAGAATGAAATCAGAGACCTAACATACTCCAATGCAAGTGGATAAATTCAAAAGATGAGACATGTATACATGCTTAATTTCAATATAGAGACCAACATGTTATGCCAGTATGACGAGCCTATAGAAGAGTGATACAACATGCGTAATTGAAGCCAATCCCTCTTCCCAGGTACACCACAAGAGTCTAGCAGAACTCTGCATCCAGAGTGGCAAAACAAATAAACACCATAATCTCAAGGCTTCAACAAAAATCTCTATAAAATGTATCTCAGAAATTAGAAAGACAGAAAACTACTTCAAGGAGAACACAGATATAACCACCGCAACCCACAACTCTGTCAATCTAAAGAGATGAAAGCAGTCTTCCACACCCAATTGCTTTCAATACCCTACCAGGAAAAGATTTTCTCAATAATATAATTGCAAACAATCCATAAGGATCACCTTTAGACGTAGCACTTCCGAAAATGATATCCTTCGCACAACCTGTGCGGGAGAAGACAGAAGTATATTCAGCAAGTCCTTAGAATTCACCCCTCAGTTGAAAAAGTCCTACTTTAGACCTCCCCCCAAAAATTCCACCTATCTGACAAACAATATTGAATGACCCATTCCTAGGAAAAATATTTGAAGAAGCAGTATTTACTCAACTTTGCAAGTTTATGGAAAAAAATTACTTCATTCCAGTACCGGAAGTCCCACAGGTTCAGACCAAGCAAAGGCACAGAATCAGCCATCATATCAATTAGTGGCGACAAAAAACAGTGAAAAAGAATGGCAAGACCATTCTTTTGCTTCTGGATCTTTCAGTAGCTTTTGACTAGGGGTGAGAGTAACTTGCGTAATTTGCTGTAGCATAATTATGCAAAATTTCAGCAAAATTATGCCAGGAGCAGAACCTTGCATTTATCTCTATTTTCTTGGTGAAAAATGCACACTTGTGTCCAAATTGGACCTGAGGATTACTTTTGTGCTAAGGAAGCAGTGCTAAATGCAACAGAACAGGAACAGAAACAGCTGCTCGAGCTTGGTTATTTTTTAGGCAATTGTGCCCGAAAGGATGTACAATTACGCAAACAGGCGTAATCGTGTAGTGTTCAGTCATTCTGAATCACAGGAGTAATGCGAAATCGCCAAAATTACTCCGATTACTCTGGCATAGTAAACATTTTTCCCAGACCTACTTTTAATACTGTCCACCACCACATATTACTACAAAGACTCCATCTTTGAATATGTGAAATACTTATTATTATTATTATTATTATGTTCTTATATAGCGCCTGATTCGACCCCCGAAGGGGTATCTCCGCGCTTGCCTTGGGAACCCGTCCTGGCTTTTCCCTGTGAGATAGCCCCTACAGGGCATCCCCAAGGTGAAAGCCAGGCATCCCGCCGCGGGGGGCCGTTGTGGAGATTAAGCAAGCTTAATGCCCAGAGTTGCAGAGTGTGAACCCATGATTAGGTCAGGCACCGAAGCGAGAATTATCGAGTCCATGGACATTTGAGCTCAAGACCCTGCCGCGTCTGGAATTGAACCCTGGTCCCGGGTCTGACCTCTGCTTCAGGGTCTGCCTGCTCTAACCAGTGAGCCACACTTCTCCACTACTTGACTCTTATCTTGGAAAAAGGCAACCTATTGTATACCTACCACCCATCATATTAGATCCTTTCAGCCATTACTGAGGCGACCCTCAGGAGTCCATAATTTCTCCTCTATTATTCAACATCTACCTATCCCTAAGGCACAGCTAAGGGCCACATTGAACTCAGCTGCTAGGCTCATCACAGGATCCGGAATATTCAAGCACATTACATCAGACTTAAAACAGCTAAACTGGCTCCCATTGGAAGCAAGGATCCAATTGTAGATAGCCCTTATGACACACACAACCCTTCACCACAATACTCCAGTCTACCTGGCCAGATAGCTCCAACTGTTTGGTGGTAGTCGTTCATTAAGAAGCACTAACTACCTACTGCTGAACCCACAGAAGTTCATCAAAAAAATTACAATTGCTCCTTCTCCGGTCTAGCCCCAAGTATATGGAACACACTTCCACCTGAATACACCCTCAACTATGTCCTTAAAAAAAGAAGTAAAATCTCTTCTGTTGAAAAATGTATTTTAATAGGAGCCCTGAAGCGTGTCTTTTTTTTTCCTATGGGCACCTCTGGATCCTGAATCTACTAGGCGAGTGTTTTATTGTATCTGTATCACTGCTTGTTTGTTCCTCATTGCATTTCTCACTGTATGTATAACTTTTCTACTATTTTGACCAGCGCTAAAATACTGTGACAGATCATGTTTGCGGTATATAAAACCCCTCAAATAACATAACTCTCTTACCAGACCTTATTAGATCATTGAACTTTGAACATTGAACTTCATTTCCTACAGCTATGTCGATGACAATTCATTCTAAAAATACATGGTCCAGAAGACCTGTACAATATATGTAGGTGCTCTGGGTCAGAACTACTTTAGTTGGTCTCTTAAAGTCAGCCCACTTTAGTCATTGACTTCATTGCACCACGAGATGATGACTGTTTGTGTGGTTACATTGCACATCCAGCTAAAAGGCATGCTTGGCAAACCTACTGATTTCAGCGGTATGGAAACATTTTCACAATTCCTACTGACTACTGAGTTTGCATCACATTCCTATGGCTTTATAAAAGTGGCCTGCAATCTAAAAACATTTTCTAGAGTGCCGGTGCATTAGCTTTCTGAGCTTTTCACTTACTGTAAAAGAAACACGCTGGCCTAGCCAGAGGTTCATCTGTAGCTAACAATGATAAATCTGTCTTCTAACTAATTTGAACTATCAGTTACTAGCCTATTGCCTCTGGAGCCACTAGGTTACTTCAATAGTTAATGCTGCTGATCATGCCTCTGGGACACATCATTGTCTTATCACCACCGTGCACCAGAATGGCATTCTTTTGTGTGCCCTCTGGCACTTGTGGGAACTACAACTAAAAACAAGCATTTACAATGCAATGGTTTCGCCTTTGGAAAAGTTAGAGCTATTGGCATTGTAAATGACAAAATTTGTATTTATGTGTTGGTTTTGAAAACAGATAAATAAATGGCTTTGTCATTTACACTGCCATTAGCTTAATCTCTCGCAATTAATGCATTAATACACAAAGCAATGTCCTTTTTACTACAAAAGTAGACTGTGCAGATACCTCGTGTGGCTGAATAATGCCAACTGAAAACCTAGGCTCAAAACCCAGCGTCCACGTTTACCCAAATTGTATGATCTAGCTTAATCTCTCGCAATTAATGCATTAATACACAAAGCAATGTCTTTTTTACTACAAAAGTAGACTGTGCAGATACCTCGTGTGGCTGAATAATGCCAACTGAAAACCTAGGCTCAAATCCCAGCGTCCACGTTTACCCAAATTGTATGATCCTGGGCAGACCACCCTGCAGCGTAGTGCCTCGTGTTTCTTCACTGGCAAATTTGGGAACAACAAGAGGTGGTTCTCTTCATGTTATGCACTGTAAAAACGTTATTCATATGTGTTTAAAGATATTATGATGTTTATACAATGTGATATACAATTTGGGCATTTGAGCTTTTATGCGCCTATGTATATATAAATAACGCAGATATTCGTTTAATAATATGGACATTATTATACGGAAATATATTGCTTATATTAGTTAATACACAGACAATAACATCACAGAACAAGCAATAGCGACTCTGTAGGCATAACATCATTTTACTTAATCTACCTACACTTCATTTTCTGTTCCACTAAAGAATGTCTATACTTATCAGATCACGTTAAATGTTGTGGCCTGTATTCATTTGATATATTCGCTCAGTCTATGATATGGAATCAGATGACGTGTTTGCTTCTTGTCCATTACAGCATTCCCATTTCATGTGTTCCTTAAATACCATGCGGGACAAAAAATTAAGCGATCTAAAATAAAAGACAAGGAGGAGACGAATTCTGTTTCTGCTTTGTTCGGATAAGCGCGTCAGCAAAACCTATTGCGAAGTTTCATATAATTACATTATGTGATATTGACACACCAGGGCGCAGATAAGGAAAGTGAGGCAGTTGGAGGCAGCGGGAAAAAGGGATAAAAAGACAGAAGGAGGTAACCGAGAGAGACAACGAGAGACAGAGTTGGAGGAGCGAGAGACAGGGATAGAAAAACAGAAGGAAGTAACAGAGAGCCTCGAAGTGCTCTGACAGAGGCGGGGAGACTGGGGCAACCTTAGAAAAAAATCCAAAGGTAGCTAGTCTGCTCGGTGCTGTTTTATCAGATTATAGGATGTTATACAGTGAGAGACTGGAGCAGCGCGAGAGAGAGCGGGTCATGGAGACACTGGTGTGTCCTTCTGTCTCCTCTTCCACCCCAATACTCAGTGCTTGGAGGCTGTCTGCTTTCAAGCAGCGCTGGTCTCTCTCTTCTCGCCCTGGGGCTTCTAGGCACCGAGCTGAGAGCTTTCAGTCTCCCTCCGAAACACCAGGAGGGCGGTGCACGCGGGGCTCAGGGGACAGCTTGCATCTAGCACTGCCAGACTTCAGCCCGCTCGGCAGTAATGCCTGCGAGTGAACCCGATGCAGCAGCGGCTCCCAACGGAAGCAGGGCTCCCAAATCATTGTTAGACTCCAGGCCAGCAGCAGTAGAGCAGGGACGGGGGAGCGCGCTAATTACAAACACATGTCTTCTGCGCGTAACAGACACCGTTGGAAAATGGGCGGTTACAATTGGAAAGGAGATGGGACATTCACACACCTTTAACGAATGGCGTGCTGCCTTTTTCACAAATGCAACAAGTCCCGTAGCGATAGCGCATCAACTAAGCAAGTAAATTACGAGTAGTATCAATTAACTACATGCACTAGCGTGTGCACTTGAAATCGTCACATTTTTGGGCTACAATCGTAACCAGCATTACAGGCAGAGCTCACTCTCCTGCGGGATACAGAGCAGGGGCTGAAATCACTCTCCACCGGGCGCCATCTTCAAAGAAATGCCGAAAACGAACGTATTAAAAAAAACAAAAGAAAAAAAAAACGCCCTCCGCCGGAATGACGTGCTAAAAGGGGCTGGATGAGAAAAAATCGCCGGAACGCCCACGAGTCGCCTCGCAGAATGACGGACGCCTCTCTCTTCCAATGGCTAGCCTCCATTTATGGAGCTAGCCAATGGAAGACAGAGGCGGGACAAAGCCCACATACTTGTAAACAAAAGATTTCGCCTGCGCGAAACGCTGCTGCGCAGCTTTCGACAGGCGAAACCTAAAAAGCATCTGGCAGCCTTAATCATGCCGAGATGAAGGTTGTTTGGGCAGGCTTCTGTTCTGTGTACAAACACTTCATAGCACTTGATGATGGTGAGACATGCTGCACAGCGGCTTTATATTATATTTAGTGTAACCGATACATAAAAATAATTTGAAGAATTTCCAATATTTTATTATTCTTTTGTACCATTGGCTTTTTTGCATTAAATACTTAGACTGAAAAGCCTATATTGTATAATTTTCTGGTGGCATCATCGTTATGCTAAAAAAATAATTTTGAAACCTGAAAACCCTTCTCTCTTTTTGGGCAAAGAATTTTGGTAAGTATGAAAACAAAGTGCACTTCAATTTCAAGACTGGTGGCATTGAAGTGTCAATATTTTTTTCCCCTTTCCGTTGTTCTTTATGTATTTTTATTGTTGAGGAAAGACCCTTTTAGCAGGGTCACCCTGACTGTTTGCCTCGCACTTTTTGCTAGATTTAGTGCTGGTTCACTTACGCTGGGGCACTGATGTCCAGCACCCAGCGTATGTGCTCTGAATCCCTAAATCATGTAGAATTAGCTCATCCTGATTGCCTTTTTTAACCTGCCTGTAAATTCCTGGTATATGGTACCTTGGGTACTCCAGCCTTATGGGTTTAAATGTCATTTGTGGACTGCAGACCCTATTGTGCCACCACTTAAGTGGCATTGGAAGGCATTTCTTCAGGCCTGCTCCTGCAGTCTGATTGTGCAGTTTAAAACTGGATTTCGACCTGACAAAATACAACTTGCCAGGTCAAAACCTTCCTTTTTAAAAGTCACCTTTAAGGTAGGCTCTATTATGGATAGGGCATAGTGCATGGTACTTAAAAAATTGGAAATGTGCACTTAAGATTTACATCTCCTGACAGTGAAACATCTCCAAAGAAATTTTTCACTATGGCAAGGCTGGCTGTTCCAAAGAAAGTACTGGCTTACTTTAGAAAACCTTATACTGTATAACCTTGGTTTGAGAATAGCTAGACCCAATTTAAAATCCAATCTGATTGTAAAACCAGATTTTGAATTACTACTTTGAAAATGGCACTTTAGAAATTTTGTATTTCCTTAACTAAATCATCTAATGGCCCTTTCTGTGATAATCCCCAATGTCACCAGGTAGCCTGCTCGGAAAAGTGAATTGCTTTCAGGAAAAGGGACAAAAGAGCCTTGGCGGGGAGGAGGTGTGCATTCCTCCTGGCAAGATGGCCTAAGGGAAATGTGGCAACCAGCTCTACAAGCTTCAAAGGGGCAGCCCCTGTTGCAGGGAGATGTAAACCAGACATATACCTGTCCCTGCCATTTTATAAGAAGCCGTAGTAGCACCAAGCCCAGTGTGGGGGGTCTGTCCCAGAACTGGTTTTACAGGGGGAGTTCCCTAGATGCCCATAGCTCTGACCCAGGGAAGAAAGATTTTGCCATGTTGGATTTTGGCAGAGTAGGGCACTGTGATATTGTGTAGCACCATAACGCCAGGAATTAATTTCAAAGTGGGTAGAAGTGCCCCTATAAACTTTTTCATGTTGGTTACAAAGTCGCTCCCACTCACAAACTAGTGCCAGGCATAAACTTGGCACCCCTGGCTACCTCCCTCAGAACACTGTTGGAGCAGTGGAAAACTGAAACAGGACTGCACCTGCTGAACCAAAAGACTAGAACTCAGAAGAAGGACTGAACCTGCTGTTTTACCTGTGGGTAAAACCACCTAATACTGGCTTGCTTCCTTACACTTGAACCCAAGAGTGAAGAGTGGTCTCCAAGGGTTAGTTGTTTAGTCTTCTGGTAAACCTCAGAAACAAAAAAGGTGCAAGAAACCTGCAACAAAGAGCCCAGCTGACTAGTTCCAACTGACTGGATTTGCCATGGACCCTGCTGGTGGCTTGTGTGGAATGTAGTCTTAACTCGCCAAGTGGAGCCCAGAAGGTCCTGGACCTGTGGCTGGTGTTAGAGTCTTCTGTTTACTCTATCACCCTCACAACTGCAAAAGTGGATACTTGGAAACATTTCCAAACTTTTTGAGAAAGAACCAGCGGTTACCACCAGACTGCCGACGTCGAATCACCGCTGACGTCCAATTTGCTGATTTGCCCCACTCAAAAAGGTTTGACTTCCAGAAAAATGTCTAAATCCGAAGGCATAGGTATTCCACCAATGCCGACACAGAGGAGCAGCCAACTAGCCCTTCCCGGGCACAGACTTTGGACTTTGCCAGCTCTGAACTTTCCTGCAATCCTGCAGCCTGACCCTTCGATGACCTAGTCAACAAGACTTTCCCCCCTAAAAAACGACTTAGTCAGAAGGTAAACTTTCCAGCGGGGCGAACATGGTCCCAATATCCGACCCACGGGCTGTCATGGTCGGCCTTCACTTTCACTTTCGACTTTGTCCTGGTCTAGTTTGGGAAGAGACTCATGGTTGGCACGTAGTGCTTTTTGGTATTAGAAAAGTCTAAAGCTCCTAAAAATCTTATATCCGGTTCCCCAAATCAGAGTTTTGTTTTTTGGTGTCTGTTTGCTCAATAAAATGTATACTACTTTTATAAATTGGAGTCTGGATCTTCTTGTGTTGTATGTACAACTTACTACTTTGTACTGATAATTAATTTACACTTGTTTCCTTTGAATTAAGCCTGACTTATCTGTGCCACAGCTACCAGGACGAAGCTGAGGTTTAAATAATAGTAAACCAAACTGGACCTCATATGGAATAGTGATATTATTACTTGGTGTGGTCTCACAATCACCCCAACTAATAATCTACTTTATCACAATTTTACTTTTTGTCATTCTAGTTTATTTTAACTGTGTCTTTGGGTTACTGTAATTCAAAGCAAATAGTACCTAATCCTATTTTTCTATGATGTGCGTTACGTACACCTATCTATTCTACTCACATTGTTCTGTTAAAATTAATTGCAATGTTTGTTTTTACTACTAAAGTTTTTATTATGAGCATATGGGCACCATGTTTAGGATGCAGCAATTTGTTTTTCTCCTTTACATTTTGTGGTACATGCTTGTAATAAAGAATTAAAAAGGAATGTAAAATTACACCAGCTTTCCATGGGCAGAACTGCTTGCTTCGCCAATATGTCAGTTAATGAAAAGCTTTCTGGAATTTATCGCATCACCTAAACAATGCTTACTGCTTCAAAAAACACCTCAAGGGTTAAATACATCCATTAATATTTTTACTTCTTTTCTTCACAATTGGCCTAACCACAGTCAGGATCTGAACTCTTTTTTTCATAATTGCCTTAGGTGTATGAATTGCTGCTTTCACAAAATGTTCCTTCACCGTAACCATTTAAACTAAGATTATGCGGACTAAATACTTTAATCTCCGTCTTTCCAAACTTGTTCAAATTTTATTCATTAGTTAATCCTATTTCTTCCAGTCTGCTTAGATATGTTCGTGAGCTTCCAATTCACTCTGTATGTATGTAATGATATTTGTGTAGCACAAACCTAGCTGTGAAACACTGGCACACTATACGTTACATAAGGGGTTTGGAAACCATCTACATTTTGCACACATTTAGGCACAGGGAGATTAAGTGATTTGTCCAGAATCACAATGCGTTGAATTTAGCGCCGAAGCTGGCTTTGAACCTAGGTCTTCGGGTTCCTAGTAGCAACTTGAGCCACTAGGTCACGTCACCTTCTGAAAAATATCAGATGATAGCCACCCTCTTGATCATGCTGTGCAATAAATGGTAAACAAGCTTTGTTAATGCCAATAGGTCTGGCATGTGAATAAAAGTGCCTTCATGCATGCACTCTGTCGCTCATGTTTGCACTCAGATCCGTTCTTCCATCCAGTGACTCATTCTTGCATTTACCCTCTGGCACAATAAAACTTGTACATACTCAACAACTTATGCAAGATAAACTAAAGGAATACAAGTAGTGAAAATCAGTCCTGTTGCTCCCAGTAACCAAGTTAAACATGGCAGAAAGTGTCTGTCTTGCATTATAATGTAAATATTTTGTTGTTGGTTTAAAGTTCCAGCATGGCCACCACGTTTATAGCCAATGTGTCGGCTGTAATGGAGTCGTAAAATAAAGATACACTATGCAAAACAGCATTCCCTAATGGTCACCTGGTTTAGAGGAAGTGAGCGTGCTGGATGGAGCACACTGTACATGAAATGCATGACAAGCAAGCGACCTGTTAGCATTTCCTGGAGAGCAGTAGTATCTGCTTAAGAAAAAATCAAATATTATGAGAAGAAAATAAATTAAAAGGGAATTGTAAAATGAGAAAATTGAAAACTAAAGGACCAGCCTTTGTCACTGAATCATATTTTCAGAATGATGTGCAAATGTGCTCAGGAAATCCTGTCATTCACAGGAAAAGAGAACTAGTTACTTATGTTGACTGAACTATTATAGCCTGCAGTACTCTGTCGTGGATGCAAGCAGTGTGTAAATGACACTCCTCTTAAACAAAGGTTCTAGTAGGTTCGAGAAAGGGGTAAGAAACTGAAATATCACAAACATTTGTGCTCAACCTATATTTCTTCTAATTGTAACCTCGTCCACTAATGATCCAAATATATATTTTAAAAAATCCTTTATTTTTTAAACAAACATAAATTTCCTTCCTCAGTACATACCACCAACAATGTATAGATTACAATATTTTCAAGTATATCAATATTAAAATTCGATTGTCGCAAGGCCTACATCCATACCTCAAACATAAACATCATTCACACCTTTCACTAATTTGCAACAATTTATTCAGCCTTCTTCAGGACTGGTGGATGTTAAAAAGTTTTCCTCTATTGCCGTTCGTGCGGGGATTACAGCATCTGTAAAACATATATACATTGTGTTCAACATTTTTTCTAGATCATTGTTTTTTCTTTCTTACAATTCTTTTAATTTCCTTTTATAGCTGTATTAATTGACTTGCCAGTAGAACCAACCCTATCCTTCTGCATTAAGTGTAAGCTTTGCCACAAGTCAAAACATACAATGGAAGCACTCTTTTCAACGGAAGCACTCAGTTTTGGCTCAATACATTTCTGCACTCGGGGGAGAAATTATATGAGTGGGACCTAAACTTCTCTCTCAGTAGGACTTTGAAAACTCTGTTTTGTTGATTTATATAAGGTCTGGTGAAATCTTCTCTTTGAAACGGACCTCAAAATAACCCTGGTGTCCATGCCAGAAGAAACACGTCTATAAGCCCGTCCAGGTAGCATGAAAGACTTGTGATAAAGACCTTCAGTTGACTGGTCTGGGATTGCAATGGTACATGACAGTATGCCTCTGAGAGGTCTGCCACTTATAACATTGACACCTTGTTTGGTCACAGCCTTTCATTTGTATTATGGGGGATGCTAATCAATACAAAAGATGTTATTTAGGTTCCCCATTTCAAAACATATTTTCACCTTCCCATTACTTTGTTTTTATGACCACCAGAGGCTTGAGCCATAAAGAGGATATGTAACCTATATTATATCCCCCTGCAGAAGTCTTTATCGTTCTATTTAAACTTCACAGTTAGTTAGGTCTCCATCAGCACTCCATGTTTTGCTACAATTCCTTTCTGTGCACCCCCAACGTACATGCTTGTGTTTCGCTCACTTTATCAATTAGTCACCTTGCCCAGAATTCAAATAAACAACTTAGCACATGGAATCCATTGCCTGTTCTGCAATTGTTCAGGCTAAAACGCATGCTTGAGAAACAAGAGATATTTGCTGTTAATGTCCCATGATATATGTTCTACTTACTTTTGCTTTATTTCACAGTATTCCACCTGTGGAACCATGAAGGTGGATGGATACTTGGGAGGGAGCAGGAGTTCTGTTATATAATGTATCTTGCACATTAGTGGATAAATGCCATTCAATTGGCCAATCATTGCAGATAATTTGATTACTTTTTGTGGATATTTAAGGTTTAATCCTGCATCGCCATTTACTGTAAAACGTGACCCTTCAAGAATAGCCCTTTGGGGTGAAAATCAAAGTACTAATGGAAAGGGCAGCTTTTCTCTCAACTTGGACATAATTATTTGTCTCTTTTATAATTATATTGGAACACAAGACCTTCAGAATTGTGACCTCTTTCAGTTAATTTTGTTTAAGCCAAGGGTTTTCTTTTATGTTGCCTACCTACAAAATATCTATCTTTTTTCACTGCTGTCGTTATGATCTTTACCACTACTGGTTCAGTCTGAGATGGAAGAGTGGTTGTAACTGGTAGTTTAAGTGGCTGAGAAGGCCAATGGATCCCTGCACTTAGTGGGTAGTAAGTTGGCGGCTGCCAAGTGACCAGGTTCACCAGTGGAAGTCGGAAATCAGCCTCGAATTTGCAGAGCCAAAGGAACATTTTTTTAATGCACTGATTCATTGTGCCTACAGTGAGCATTGCATTTTGTTTCGATGAGCTGCTTTAGATATTTATATCATAAAGGTCGGGGTGCACATGAACCATGTGGGTTAAAATACATTCTTGGAAGGAATTTAATTGGAGAGCATCAGATCAAAATCTGAATTGTGGATAGTCATTTCCTCATAGGGTTAATATTGAGGCATCTGCTGGTTCCTTTGAATTGATTTCTCACTGTTTCTTCTCTTCTAAGTGTTGTGAAATCTGTAATTGCATAACTCCATAGTTCAACTTTTTCCACAGGGAACACAAAAATTGATTCAGAGTGAGACTCCACCCCGGCCCCTAGTTTTAAAGGATTAATAAAGCATCCATAGGTAACCTGTTCAATATACCAGTACAGAGGCCATGTGGTTGTTTCTTAACACATTAGATATTTTGACACGGAAGGTACCTAGCTATTGCTTTCAGAAACTGGAGAGAGTGGTGTCTGACAGAGTTTCTGCACATCAAGCAAGAATAATGCTGGTGCAGAGAGCAGCTGTGGAAGATAAAGGGTCAGAGAGAGGAAGCAGTTCACAGAATAATATAGAAGAATGGCTCATTGTATTTCGCTGAGTGGAAGGCGCAGTGGGGTCAAGTCAAGAGACTCCACTGAGGTTCTTAAAATGCCCCCTTTGAGGCATGGGCCCGATCTGTAGGAGGAATCCAATAAACAGAAAAACAAAAGCTGAATCAACTCATAAAGTCAATGAGACGTACATGGTTGACCCTGATGCCACTGATACTTGACATGATAAAACCCCTGCCGAGCCATACCTGGACTCTAAATCTCCAGACAATGCAGAGTTCTCAAGCAAACATCAGCTGGAAATGACCACCATTCTGTAGATGCAGGATGAAAATGTTTGTTCTGTAACACATCCTCTATTCTTCTTACTCAAAACAGATCTCGTCAGAACAGCTAGTGAGAGGTTTCCTTAGGAAACTGTAAACACTTGGACAGGACATGTGCAATAGGTTGAGAGCAGGAACATTTTACAGCAAGGTAGCTGCAACACCAGAGGTGTTTACAAAAAACGTTATGAATAAGTATGCCAAGCTGCAATAAGGGAATTGCCAGAGTGTTTTACGCATACCAACACCCTCTGGCTTATGGCAAGAATTCTGGATACAGAAAATAAGTTTGCCTGGGCACAAAGAGCTGTCTGCTTTTTACATAATGTGAATTGTGCAATAGCAGCACAAATTAGGGAGTTTTGTCCGCATCACGTGTTTGTGATCCTTTCATTAAGAAATGTCATAATTTGTGGGAACCTGTACTACAATAGAAAAGGGGCAATTGTTTCAGAAGAAAGTCTTTGGACACAAAGTATTCAACAAGGACTGCCTGCAATCTGTTGTTGTGGTGTTCTGTGATAAAAGCCCTGACAAAGGCTTGGTACAATGAAGTCTGCTCCTGAAGATGGACAGCTTTTCGCAATTATGGTACATGCATCATTTGGGAGTTACCTATCTAGAACATTGGCAGGGTTAGCAGAAGTCTTGTTTTGCCAGAATCCTTATATGTCTGCAGTATCAGGATATCTACCGGAGTTGAGCAGGTAGTAGATTGGTGCATTTAGTATTTCATGGACCTGAGAGATCCTGCAAGTACACTGGGGCCGGTGGCATATGAAACTTTTAATCTCACAGTACTTCAGACAGATGGCCAGATTTTAAAGTTGGTGACTCGTGCCAGAAGCAAATGGCACAAACCTGTTTTTTTTTTTAACCCTCAGAAAGTGAGGGTCATGTTAGGAATAATAGTTTTCTTTTTTTCTGGATGACCTTCAGACCATGATGCAAGTCGGGAGGTAGAGGACCGAATTGATTCGGATGATAATGAAGTGGACACTGCAGACCTCGTTTCTGAATATCCTTGAACTTTCCAGAGCCTCTGCTATCCTTTTTTCATTGAATCCTCATCTTCTGAGGAATTCTGAGGGGTATGTTATTTTTCTTCTGGAAGAAGGTCGGCTGCTGAAGTATTTGTCATCAGGGGAGAGTCTCAGTAAGGTGTCCTTGCTGCCAGGTCCCCCCTTATGAGTTCTAGGACAGCATAGTGAATCTAATGTAACTAGGATTTGGAAAGGGGTGCACATCTCACATCTCCAGGTGTAGTGCTTTTTAGGTCTCGTGGCGTTTAACAGCGCGTAAGCGCTGTGTCCGCCAGAGATCTATTGTCGCTGGGTCTGCTTCCCAGGAGACAGCACCTGGCCGCGAGCATTGCCTCTTCAAGGAGGCGATTTGAGCAGGTCACGCGCTCGCGAACGCGCTCAGCTGCTGTCTCCTGGGAAGCTCCAACACCACACACGCATGCGCATACACAGAGACACACACATGCGCATACACAGACACACACACACGAGCGCCCATGCACGCACGCACCCACAGAGAACCCACCCCCTCATTCGCATACACACACGCGCGCACACACACACGCCACACACACGCGCGCGCACACACACACACACGTGCACCAAGCACCCCCCCCCCCCCCGGCCACTTACCGCCACTCCGGACTTCAGCCGCCACCGCGGGGCTCTCTCTCGGGCATGGGAGCCCCGCGTCACCAGTCACCAGCACTGCTTCTCTCCGTAGGCGCGGCTTCTCTCAGTGGGCGCGTGCGCGGGCTTCCGAAGCCGGAAGTCCCGCCCTCTCGGAGACGAGAGGCAGAGGGGCTCGTGAGAGTCTGCTCCGCTTCTGGTATTTTGTATGGCAAAAAAAGGACTTTTTCAGAAAGCACTCGTCTTGGTAAGTGAGAACACTAATTGAAACTAGAAAAAGTTTTTTCCCCGTAATGCAGCTAGCTGACATTTTTTAATCAAAGGAGTAACCGCTAAGCTATAGCATTCACGTGCGCGGGCTTCCGAAGCCGGAAGTCCCGCACTGTCGGAGACGAGAGGCAGCAGAGGGGATCGTGAGAGTTTGCTCCGCTTCTGGTATTGCGTATGCAAAAAAAATGACTATTTCAGAAAGCACTCGTCTTGGTAAGTGAGAACACTAATTGAAACTAGAAAAAGCTTTTTTCCCGTAATGCAGCTAGCTGACATTTCAGAATCAAAGGAGTAACCGCTAAGCTATAGCATTATCTTTTTAAAAGCATTCCTGAAATAGGTTTATTAATGAAAGCTATGGTCTGTAGGTGCACAATGAACAGTTTACTGTAATCCTATGTGAACTCATGGCTTTTATGGAATAACATGTTTCATTCTTGGAATAAGCAGCTCCAAATGTAGGGACACAATGAGATTCTGAGTTTGCTTTAAAATTTGGAGAGAAGGTTGGCGCCCACTCTCGGGGTGGGTGGGGGGGCTACAAAAGGGAGAGTGCAAAACATCTGGAGGAGTGAAAAGGAGAGGGAGAAAAGGGAGACACAAAGGTGCAAGAGAGTAAAAGACCTTGAAAAGAGACAGAAGGGTAACAAAAGCAGTGGGAGAAGAGTTGGAACATGGATGAAGCAACAGACAGTCCTCTTAGTATGAGACAGGAAGAGGGGAGCCTTGGAGCTGGATTGGAGGGGTGGTAGGAAGGAAAGCAAGAAGGTGATGAGGGAGAGACGTGGCCACAGTATTACATCTCTAATGGTAGTAGAGAGAGAGAGAGCGATAGGTGAGACCCTAAGCATGACGCGAGAAAGTCCGAGGCCTTGGTGGGAAGAGACCTGCAGCAGAGGGCAGCAGCAACATCCGGTAGTAGGGGCCTGGGTGCTACTATATACAGTCCATGATCAGTTTCTGCAAGCATGTTACAAAAAATATGAATTATTCACAGAGCCACAAAAGTGATGATAATAAAAAATAAGTCTTCTACTGGGATTCGAACCCATGATGGCAGTGGCAACCTTTTTCAGAGGCTAAAAAGTAACTGATAAACTCTAGCATTTACTTTCAAACTGAATATTGAAGCGGGGAGAGGGTGGGGGAACGAGGTCTAATTGTAATACTTAGTGGTGCGTCTTTGGACGGTTCTTTTGTCGTTGATTTTATTTATGATTTATTTTATATTTTTTGGGGAATGTGCTTCCAAAAGCCAAGCGTATATCCAACCAACAATAGATACTATTTGGCAATACAAATCTTTTCTCCAATTATCGGAATAGACAATTCACTAATACAAATAACTTGCTGCTCTGGGATTTAAATACACAGTGGCGGGAGCGGACTAACATTGTGTAGGTAGACGAGTAACTACTAAACTACGGTATTAGCTTCAAAGTACTCTGTTAATTGGTTACTAACTCGAAATGCACTTGGTCGGCGCTTAATACAAAGTTTCTTGGTTTTTCGGGAATAACAGTTTACATTCTTGAACAACTCAGCACCTAACAAAAACTTTATTCTGACTTAGCGGTCAGATTTTGCTTTGCACCTATGCATTTAACTTTCGAGTTTGGCTAGTGCCTGCTATCTGGGGGACATAAGAGAAGGTGCAAGAGATCAGAAGTGATTGGGCGTTAGCAGTGCGCCAGGAGCTGGCAGGACCTCATCCCCTCCCCCAAAATAAAATAATAACAAAATAGTAGACACATATTCAAATAATAAAAGGAGACATTAGCTTAGGACCTGACCCAGAAATGCGCTTTAGCGGGAGCATCAGATATGCTGCTACAGTCCGCTCAGTGTCCTCAGCAATTCACTGTTTCCTACAAGGGGAGTGCTGGCTAAAAAGGTAGCTATGTATTAGGGGCAGATGTCCTTACTTGGATGACGGTGCAGCGCTGTCTCAAGAGTCCCGCAGCTGCCCCAAGTGAGTGTTCTGGCTCCGCTCTTTTGAATTAGGGTATGATCCCAGGCCTCCACAATGCCGTGCTGCTACACCCCCGAGACATCCCAGCGGGCACAATCACTGTGTTACCTCAGGGGTTCTTTGCTTCTTCGGGCTCTGCTGAGTTGATCTGGGGCACACTAGACCAGCTACTGGCCACCGTCTGGCTGTTGTAGCTGCAGGCCACCGCACAGCATTGATGGTGCCCACTTCGCTTCTGCCGCATGGCCTACTGCGCACTGGGGCGCCCAGGGGAAACAAGTGCTAACTGCCGATATGGCACACTACGTGCCCCCAGAGATTCCCAGTGGTCTTAAAGGAACGCCAACTGGAAGAGTATTCACCAGGGGCAACATCACTTATTTGGCTGGTGGAGAGGTGCTGCCATAGGAATCTGGCAGGCCGGTTTCTTCCCCGCCCAGTCAAGGTGGGCCCCTAGCCCTCCGCAGTGCTGCGTCACTACCCCCAAAATATGTTCCAGCGGGAGCAGTCACTCCCCCTGGGAGCAGGGGAGTTCCACTGCCGCCTTGCCTCTCTGGTCCTCGTTGGTTGGATTGGGGGCATCCAGGTTCCTCTCCCGCGGCGGGCCGTCCCCTTCCTTGGGTTGTCCCCATGTGCTCAATATCTCTCTCTCCTTCCCTCTGTGTGTGCCAATCTGCTCCCCGTGCCTGTGTGACACCTCTCAGCCTCTCTTGTGCGCATTCTTTTGTGCCTCCAACTGTGTGACCTCGGTGCCTCCCTATGCACTCCTCCTGGACTCTCCTGTATCCTCCTGTGTGCACCTATACACCCCCGTCTAAGTCCCTCTGTCTGCCCCAATCTGCCCCATCCCTCGTGTTGCACCACTCAGCCTTGCTTGTGTGCGTTCCTATCTCCCTCTCTGTGTGACTTCTGTGCCTCCCTATGCCCTCCTGTATCCTCCTCTACACCACCTGTCTCCGTCCCTCTGTGTGCAACAATCTGCCCCCTCCTTCGTGTTCACCCTCTCAGCCTCTCTCGTGTGCAGTTGTCTCTGCCTCCCGCTGCCATTCACCAACAATATTTATATACCAATTGCAAATTTAATTTTTTTTTATGCAAAACATTGTCATTTACAATGCCAATAACTCAAACTTTAATGCTGCGAGACCTATTGCATTGCAAATGCTTGTTTATTTCTGAGTTAGTTTGAGAGAAGAATCCAACAGCAATGCTGTTCCATTCAGCCCTCTGCAGAAAATGCATGTATAGACAGGGCACTAGTAGGAGAACATCGCCTGGTGTGCAAGTTATGAAAATGTGGTCAAGCAGTAAGTTACTCCCCAGCATTGGTGTTCATACTTCTAGGATGTTAGCCAGAAGTTCTGTTTGTTTTAAAATGCCAGACAGAAATCCAATTTCAGTTAAAGAACAGCTGAGGAAGCTGGTGATATGACACAGTCTGTTATCTTATCGCAGAGTTTGAGATATCTGAGCCTTTGATTTGACAGGGTGGCCTTTTTACCTGAAGGTACGAGTTTAGGTATTTCTGGAAGAACTAAAACAAATGCTAGAGCAGTTTTAACGATTTACTGAACTAAATTAAAGAAAGTCTAGATTACGTATCAGTAGTCTAGATTATGTTAAAACAGGTGATTATTTATTTTCTGTAAATTCATATTTACAGAAAAAATGGGGATGATACAGTCTTTCTGATAATGAATTGAGTTATTTGGAAGTAATTTAGGTATTGTATGTTAAAAGTTGGTTCAGTGAATGCAATGGTATTTTGCAATATGTTTTTCCCCCGTGATCCAACCCAAGTTCAAACCAATGGCGGCTTATTGTAGTTAACCCCTTCGCTGCGGCGGGAATTCCGCCGCAGTGCTAAGGGGGCGGGGGGGCCGAGCGGCGCTCGCATGCTCGTGACGGAGCCACTCCGTCACGAGCCGCGGTTGAGCTGTGCTCGTGACGGAGCGGTTCCGTCATGGCCCGCCCCGCTCAATGGAACGTCCATCGCAGGCGCGAAATTGGCGCCGCGCCGGCGCGCCGAGCGGGCCATGACAGAACCGCTCCGTCATGAGCACAGCTCAACCGAGGCTCATGACGGAGCGGCTCCGTCATGAGCATAGAACGGGTTAAAGCTGGAAAGACTGAGTAGGTTTAGAGGATGTTTGCAGTTTGGAAATGGCAAGGAAAATGAAGAAATTAGTTACTAAGTTTGAATTATTTATGAGATTCACCAAAGAAAAGAGAAGCAGGATTTCACAGAAAGTGATGTTATGGAAAGTTGTAAATGTTCCATTGTTGAAGTAGTTTGTTTCCACAGCTGATATTCATGGGCAAAAAGACCAGATGATAGACTGAACGGTAAACAAATCAAACACTCGCCATGCCATTCCGGTTTGTGCCCAACCATATGCGAATAAGTCGTGACCCTGCTCCCCACAGGAATAGCCCAGGTCGAACTGCCTAACCAGGTCCTGCCTGGAAGAGAAACAAGGATCCTGGGACAAGTTTTGGGTTACCACACTTCATCAGCCAGGCTAGTTTGAACGGGGTGGCATAGCTAGCATGGGACCCTCGTCTGGGCATACCCCTCCCAAATAGTGCGGCAAATGCAAAAGAACAGATGATGGACAGAATGCTGAACTAATCAAACATTTACCCCCAGTCACAGATCTGGATTAAATTCATAATTTCTTTGCTCACAATGCCATTCAAGTTCGGACCCAGCCATACTTAAAACATTCTTAATCCTGCTTTCCTTAGGAACCATCCAGCCTGTACTGCCAAGCCAGGTCCTCCCTAGACCAGAAATAAGCATCCTGGGACCGGTTTTGGGGTATCACTCCTCATCAGCCCAGGTTAGCTTGAATCCGGTGGCATGGCATCCATGGGCCGACGTCTGGGCATACCCTTCCCACTTAGGCCTGGCTGATGAGGGGTGATACCCCGTAACCGGCCCCAAGATGCTGCTTTCCAGTCCAGGGAGGCCTAGCTGGCTGTTTGGGCTGGACTGTTTCCATGGGTCAGCTGGGTGAAGGCTGATTTGCACATGGCTGGGTCCAAATTGGGGTGGCGTGGTGAGCATGAAAATGGTGGATTAAACCCAGATCCATTGCCGGGGGTAATGTTTGATTAGTTCAGAATTCGGTCCATCATCTGTTCTTTTTTGCTTTTGTCACCGTAAGTAGGAAGGGTATGCCCAGACGTGGGACCCTTAGCCACTGTGCCACTGGATTCAGTCTGGGCTGGCTGCTTAGGGGTCATGTTTCGAAACCAGTTCCAGCGTGCTTGCTTCCAGTCCAGGTAGGACTTGGCCTCACAGAACGGGCTGGCTGTTCCCATGGGGAGCAGGGTTAAGACTGATATGCTTGCATCTGGGTTCAAACTGAGGTCACGTAGTGAGAAAAATAATAATGGATTAAACCCAGATCTGTGACTGGGGGTGAATGTTTGATTTGTTCAGTGTTCCGTCCATCATATTTTCTCTTTGATACTCATGGGAGTTGTATTTGTTCGAGGTTGTGTATGCTTTTGTACTACTCATGGAGTAGTACAGGCAAGAGCAATCGTAATACTGCTCTGACTCTTTAATAAAATGTACACTTTATTTAAATTTGGTGAATAGTCTTTATTATGCAACTGAAATGTACTCCAGCCTGCTAGCCTGTGCTGGAATTGGGCCGTAGCATGTCCAAAATGGTACTGGTTTTGAACTAATGCAATTTATCGGCAAAGCTCCTATTTCTCCGATATTGGAGGCTTGCACTAACTTCCACTGGGCCAAACCATTCAATTTAAACTGACAATGTTGACTTGCCTTTAGCAGAAAAAGTCCCAATTTTCTTATCACGAAGTTCAAAACCTTTGTACCTTCCAAAACCATGCACCCTGGAGATGCTCATTTACTTAAGTTTCACCCAATCAGGAGACAGGTCAGGGATCCCTTCCTTGGACGTCACCTACCCAGTCGGTCTTTAGCCAGACTTCCTTTCGTCTCTCCTGTCGCCCCTTCCCGCACCCTCCCCCTATTTTTCTCTCTCTTCAATGTACTGAGACTGAACTATTTTGTCGAATGCCCGATGGAGCTACCTGGTTTAGCTATAGTGGAGATGGGCCGTAGAATCCCTCCTTGGTCGTCACTTACCCAGCCGGCCCTTAGACAGACTTCATTTCGCCTCTCCTTATTGTCTCTTCCCCTATCTCCCCTTTCTCTACTTCCATGCCCCCTCCCCTCTACCCTCCATCTATTTTGCCCACCACGTTTCTTTAAATATTTTTCCCACTGAGACCGAGCTATTTGGCCAATGCCCGGTGAAGCTACCTGATAGCTATAGAGGAGATGGGTTTTGGGACTTCCCCTTGACCGTCACCTACCCAGCCAGACCTTGGACAGACTTTCCTTTCATCTCTCTGCCGCTTCTCCCTCCAATCCCTTTGCACGTACCCCTTCCCCTCTACACCTCAATTATCTTGTCTCCTATGCTCTTGTTATTGTTTGTCTAGCAACTGATGTAAACTGGAACTGATTTAATCTTGTAATGTAATTTTTGTGGGACCTCATGTAAAGTGCTCTGATACCTCCGGGTCTAGCCAGCGCTATATAAAACTCCTTGAATAAATATAAATAAGAGGGGGGGGGGGGCAATTCTTTCCTTAAATTTTTTTTTTTACACAAAGTGATTTGGAATAAACGGGCAATAATTGTTCATTAAACCAGCCTTTTCACCACACCTTTTGCACATATGTTCATTATTCCTCTGTTAGCTAGCAACAATCTAACTTTAGTAGCAGACACCACCCCAATACCACATACTTAAGGTTTCCAGCAATCCATTGCTATTGAACGCCTGGTAATGCTGTCACAGAATCCCTAATGTGCCATGCTTCTCTTTGAAAGGCTGGAAATACTGGGCAGATACATTGAGTGTTGAGCCAGCAACTCATAGTCCGTTTGAGACGATTTAGTCCTTTGTTAGGATTGTCTGGAAAATGTGTTGGGGAAGAGTAAGCCTCACTGTTGTCTCTCTGAAAGATTGGTAGCTTTTTGGCTAAGTCGGTCAGATTTCAGACATCCGAACATATGACTGTTTCCGACTCCAGCTCTACTGCTTCACATGGTGCATCTACGTTCATTAGGAATTTATAAACTTGGGAGTGGAGGAGGAAGTTTTCGGGTCTTTTAATTTAGATAAAAACACGCACATAGAGATGCAACTTTTTCTATCAGTAATGAATTGTTTTCCCGAGCTGATGTAGTTTGTAGTGCCTAGTTCGGGTAGAATGTACCGACTCTCAGTACGGTAGAAATATTTCTGTGGTTAATGGTTATTGAGCACTGAAGATCTATTTTCATTTGGTTAAGGACAGCAGTACCACATGTTGGAAAAGCAAGGGAATATAAAATGTGTAATGATTTTTTTTATCTTGCCCCTTTATCTCTTTTATTAGGTAATATTCGTGTAGCCCAGTAAGGCCATAACGCAAACATTTACATATTTATTCAATTCCTTTAAGAGCGTAAATAAGGAATTGCTGCTGCTTTTGGAGTTGAGGGCAAGCTATAAGAACTAAATAAGGAAAGCACTCAATTTAGTCATTCCGTCACTATGCACATTGCTATTAAGGCCTCGTCAGTAGGGTGAAGCTTGAGTCCTATTGCACAGTTAGCAATGGGCCTACGCTTGGTCATACCCGTTGCACTGAGGGAGATAAAACCACAATGGGTGAACTGTGGCCCAGAGTAAGTACCAGTGGCTGAGATGAAATCCTCAGTGTAAAGCCCTAAGTGCAATGGTTATGCCCAGACTGTATGTATGGTACAAAATGGCAAAAATTGCTTTACCCTCACTTTTTACATTGTTGGTTAAGAATACCCAAGCATTGGGTGTGAAGATATTAAGTGGTGAGGGTCCTATGCACCAGAGATGAGCAGAACAAAACACTGTGTCTGGCTCTGTATATCAAGCTTCATTTCCTTGTCCTAATCAGTACAGGTGTTCTTTATGATTCAGTAAGAAGATCCCATGTTCAAGGCCTCTTCCACACAGTCACTTGATTTTACACCTATTGATCCAAGTAGAATGCCCAGTCATACTGGAGAGGCTTGGGAGATGCGTTGAGTTTTTTGTGTGGCACCTTATGATGAACAACATCTTCAGTTTGAGAAAAACAGTTTCACCGACAAGGAATGATTTACCTCTGCATTAGTTCAGAGGTACTAAGTTGAAACCTTCTGAATTAGGTTGCGAGGGAGGGATGTTGTGCTCCTTATTTTATTTTTGCAGGTTTTCCTTTGACCTGATTTCTTTGGCCTGCACAAGCATTGTTGTGATGTTCTGAGAAGTTCTGGTGATGCTGCTTTGATCCACCAAATGTGATTCACATTGTGTTCTGCCAAATTCTATTAGTCAGGGGCTCCGCAGATCGCTTATTTAATCTCTGAGCAGGAGGTCGGACTGAAGTTGTCAGGAGTGGCTTGAAGTACTTAACATCGTGAGTAGTTTAGTTTTTTTCGTAAGTAGAGTCTAGACAAAGCTCAGCTTAATTGCTCTGATCTGGGTAACTATCATTTAAATAGTCATTTGTGGGTGATACTTGAATATTGCACAACTGCAAGATACTGCTTGGCTTCTGAAGGTATTGCACTGTGGGTTTTTGCCTGTGTCAGTGGCACTGTTTCGCTTTACTACCAGTCTGTATAGTGTTACAGTGACTTTGTTTTGCCAGTTGGGTTAACACTGGTTGCGGATGAAATGCTCAGATTGTAGACTGATTTCTGAAACAACAGCAACATCAAGTTGTTGTTTGGAATGCATAATATATTTTGAAATTTCATGTAAGTAGAGTAAAAAGTGATTGGATTTTAGCTATATGAGTGTAATAAAAATGCACCTATACTCTTCACTGGGCCACTTGAGAGCTATGTGTTTCCTGTCTACAACTTAGCATGTAAAAGTAGAGAAAGAGTATCTCTTAATATCCCCTTCTTCCAGGATGAAAGTTTATGGTTTAAATCTTTTTATTGATTAATTTGTAGACAGACAATGCACAAAGAACAAGGCTCACAGCTCCGTAAGACTGTGCAAATGTGACCACAAGGTCACAAAGATCAATATTACGTAGGAGAAAACAGAAACATACCCCAAAACAGGGAACACAGAAAAGAACCCCCCCCCCCCCCTCCCCACCAACGACTGCACCCTCCACCCACCCTCGTCCACCGAATCAATCAAAAAAGGAAAGGGAGAGAGGAAAGGAAGAAAAGAAAAAGAGACAGGGAAAATAAGAGAGGAAAAGGAGAAGAAAACGTAGACTAGTTGTCAACACTAGGAGGGACTTGTCCCATTAGAGGCAGCATTTGGAATTTGCGTGTCCGGAAGGCGGAGGAGCCGCAAATATGGAGGGCATGTTAATTCTCAGAACTCAGACACCAGCAGTGTAAGGAAGGGTCGCCACAATTCAGGAAATTCAGAACCTCTGCCACCCAGCGTTAGGGTCAATTTTTCCATGCCTGGCACGGACCACAGTCGCTGGAGCCAGCCGGTGTGTGCAGGGAGTTGAGCGAAGCGCCAGTGTATTAGGATGTTCTGTATAGCAGCCCCTAGAGCAATAGCTATCAGCCGGCCCTTCCGTGACTTAGGGTATGTTAGTGGATTAGGGAGGCCTACAAGAATGTATGAGGGGAAGCGCGGGAGCTGCGTTTCCATGTGTAAGTCTACCTTGTCCAGGACTTGGGACCAGTATGGTTGTAGAGCAGGACAGCCCCATAGAATATGCTCGAAGGTGCCCAACCCCCCGCAACCCCTCCAGCACCGATCGCTCGGACGCTGATCGAAGCGATGAATGCGTTCAGGCGTGTAGTACCAGTATGTGGCCACTTTGGTTAGGGTCTCCGTAAGGCCCATGTGGTAAGCAGAGTGTCTCGCCCTGTAATAAATACCCTCCCACTCCTTATGGCTTAACGTCCTTCCAAGATCTCTCTCCCACCGTGAGCGGCTAGCATTGTACGTGTGCGTGATTTTAGCTAGCAGCATGAGATAGATATCTGATATCAGTTTTTTATCAGTGGTGCGGGTCACTAGCTATTTTTTGTATGTTGTCAGTAGACGCTGTGCTTGCGGTTTAATCGTCGGATGTAGTGCCCAATGCCGGATTCGCAGATAAGATAAGCGCTCACGTTCTGGAAGACCGTAGTCCTCCCTGAGCTGTGAGAAGGGTATGATGCCATTCAGATCAAATAAATGGCCCAATGATCTATAGGGGGAGGAGCGCCACAACCTGAAGGCAGAAGCAATCGTGCCGGGGTGGAATTCCGGGTTGTCGAAAAGAGGAGTAAGAGGGGACGGGAAGCTAGTCAGTTGATGGGAGACGTTGGTATGGTCCCAGGAGTCCAGCATTGTGCTAGTAATGAATGAGGCGTACAAGTTCGGGGGCCTGTGAGTTTTATGAAGAAAGGGGACTCCCTGTAATGGTCTACTGGCCACGGCTTGATCCTGGAACAGCCAGTGTTTTTCGGACTCTAGGCAACTCCACTCCACCAGATACCTGAGTTGCGTGGCATGGAAACAAAGCTGAATATTGGGGACTCCCACTCCTCCCTATTCATGTGGTAATGTTGTGATTTGATGTTGGAACCGTGGCTTGCGTCCGTGCCATATGAAGCGTGAGAGGTCCGTCTGTGTTTGGTGTATCCACCCGCTGGGCTGCCGAAGGGGAGGGGTCGGGAAGGGATATAGGAGTTGAGGGAGGATTGTCATTTTAACAGCCGCAATTCGACCTAACCAGGACATTGTGCAATTTTCCCATCTATGGAGTGCCGCCTGGATGCGTGTGCAAAGGCTAGAGTAATTTAGTCTTTACAGTAGCAGGGATTGTGGGAGCTAGTTGAATTCCCAGATAAGGGACTGTTGTGGAGGCCCAAACCACCGGGTTTTCCTCTTTCAGATAAGCAAGGGTAGGTGGCGACAGAGAAATATTCAGGGCCACGATTTATCCATGTTAATCCGAAACCCAGACCCCAGAGCAAAGCAATCTAATTCAACAAAAAGGGCGCGAATAGATGTGATCGGGTCCGATAGTGAGAGAAGTATATCGTATGAATATAGGCTGACTGTGTGAATGTCGCACCCGAATTTGATCCCAGATAAGAGGGGATGCTGCCGGAGTCTAAGGGCAGTGGTTCCATGTATAGAGCGAATAGCAGGGGAGACAAAGGGCATCCCTGCCTAGTGCCTCTCTCGATGGGGAGCCTAGAGGAAGTGTGACCATTAACCCGGACAGTCGCCCAGGGAGAGCAATAGCAGTTCAAGCTGCGGGACCGTAACTCCTCACCGAAGCCCGCGGCGATCAGGGCCAGTTCTAGGTAAGGCCAGTGTACCCTATCAAAGGCCTTCTCCGCGTCTATAGCTAAAAACATATACTCTCCCTGTGTGCGGGAGGCCCGCTCCAGCAGATGTAGAATGCGCTTCGTGTTGTCACTGGTTTGTCGTTGCGTTATGAATCCCGATTGGTCAGGCCCAACTAGTTGAGCCATATATGGGGCCAACCGGGTCACAAAGATGCTGGTGTACAGTTTGATGTCAATGTTCAGCAGTGAAATAGGCCTATATGCACCGCAACTCGTCCTATCTTTCGCTGGTTTGGGGATGACCACTATCGCTGCCTCCAGCATTTCCCTAGGAATGGCTCCTGCGCATTCAAAAGTATTAAACAACGCTGTCAGGATGGGGGCTAGTTGGCTACAGAATGTCTTATAAAAGGCCGCCGTGTAGCCATCTGGGCCAGGTGATTTGCCCAGTTTAAGGCGTGAGATGGCGGAGATAACCTCTTCAGTCTGTATCGGCCTGTCCAGAAAGTCGGCTTGTGCTTGTGTGAGTGCGGGTAGGCGGGCCCTAGCTATCTAGTCAGCACTGGCTTGAGCATTGAGGGGATCTCCTGTGTAGAGAGCAGCGTAGAAGTCTCGAAATGTTTCTGCAATGGTTGCATCGTCCGAGACGGGCACTCCCTGTGGTGTGAGGATTGTGTGAACCCCCTGCTGTTGCCTAGCCTCCCATAATTTGTTAGCCAAAATGCGACCACAGCGGTCCCCGCCCGTGTAGTAAGAATGGCGAAGCCTAAGCTCTACGTATTCGGCCTTGTCCTGATCTAAAGCTGCAAGATGTTTGCGTTCAGTACAAAGTTGCCGCCATGCAAGGGATGCCCCAGTACGTTGGTGCATTTGTTCCAGATCTGCTACTCTTTGCGTAAGCTCCGCTCTTTTACGCGCCCTTTCTTTGTTATCCGCAGCGGAAATAGCAATGAGTTCCCCTCTCAGTACCGCTTTTAATGCTTCCCATTGTGTAGCTAGTGAGGTGTCGGGGTTAGCATTGAAAGCAATATAGCTCTCAATAGCTTTCCGGATCTGATCCAACACTGAGGTGCGGTGAAGTAGTGTGTCTCGTAGACGCCAGTGTTTAAGAGGTCTCTCCGAGACCGGCAGGAGGAAGGTAGCTCGGACTGGGGTGTGGTCGGAGAGGGAGGCAGTCAGAATTTCAGCACTACGCGCAAGAGCCTGAAGAGAGGAGGAGCAAAGAAAGTAGTCTAACCGCGCGTATATTTTATGGGCCCCAGAGTAGAAGGTGTAGCTGCGAGTGCGAGGGTGAAAGAAGCGCCAGAGGTCGTGTAGCCCCAGGTCGTGGAGCGCCCCGACCGATGGGTCCTCTGGCAAGACCTGTCCATGTTGTTGTCGAAAACGATATTACGGTCCCCTCCCAACAGCAAATGGCGGTCCTTCGTTGCTGCTGCGTCTCGGAGGGCTTGAAGGAGGAATTTGACCTGGTTATCATTGGGCGAATATATGGAACCTACTACAAAGGTAGTCCACCCCTACCCCTCCCCCCCCCCCCACCCCCCATGGAAAATTGATAGGTAAGCAGGCGACCCTTAATTTCGGCTTCCTTTTGGAGTACCCTACCTTTAAAGGATCTGGAGACCAATATGGCGACTCCGAACGATTTGGACGCTTTGGATGGGAAAGGCTTGGGACTTCAACCTGAAGTGGTCTTTGGAGAGAAGGAGTGTCTCTTGCAAGAGACCTATATCAGCCTTGGATTGTTCCAGATAATTGAGGATCGCTCTGCGCTTAATAGGGTTGTTCAGGCCCTTCACGTTAAGCGTAAGGTAAGCGTAAGGATTCTAAGCGTGCCTGTAGACATCAGGGGTAGGAGTGGGATCTGAGTGCAAATGATACTGCTGTAGCATGAGCAGAGGGACGTCGGCCGCAAGAGCAGAGAGCGCCCCAAGGGATAAAAAACCTATCACATTACTGAAAAAGGTGGACGAGGGAAACCACAAACAAAACAAGAAATCTGTGCAGGGCATAGCCCTCAGCAAATTCGTAAGTGCAACAGGGAATAGGGTAACCAGGAGCAGAAACAAGGTCCAAATGTAAAGTCTGCCATCCTGGAGGAGCCAGGAGGTCAACATATTGGGGTTTACGAGTTATCAGTCCAGGGGAGTGTGCCTCCTCCAACCCGTGTCCGGAAGCCACATCCGGCTCCCAAGGAAGGTGCCATTGGCGAGGGTTCTACTTAGCCAGAGCCAGCCAGGGCCTCCGAGGCCAGAGTCAGGGCATCTTGCTGCCCCTTTGCAATGTCTGCTGCCGCCTGCCTCTTAGGTCGCCGACGTCGTCTCTGGAATTGCCATCCTAAGGTTGAACTCTCTGGTCCGGACGCAGTGCTGCGGACTTCATCATCATCTGTGGAGGCCGCTATGCCCAAGAGGAAGCGCATCTGATGGAATATTTTTTGGTTGTACCGAAATATCAGGTGGAATGGATGCCCCCATGAATACGAAATGCCTTGTTGGCGGAGGGATTCAGTCACTGATCGGAATTAACATCGGCGGTGTTAAGTGATCAGGGCCAGGTCCTGATAGAGCACTGGAGCATGCCCATTATAAGAGATGGGATGGAGAGTTCGAGCCCACGATAGGATGGCCTCCTTGGTCTTAAAGTCTTGAAGGCATACTAGGATGTCTGCCGGGGGGCACCAAATGCACGTGGGGCCCCTACGCGGTGCGCCCTGTCCAGGACAATGTCGATATTGCCAGAGGCCCCCAAGATGTGCTGGAAGAGGCCTGTTGTGAATGTGAAGAGGTCTTTGGTATCCTCAGTGACTTTAACTCCCCTAATTCGAATGTTGTGCCCCAGGACCGGTTTTCCAGGTCCTCCAGATGTAGTTGGATGTCCAGGAGTTGGTCCTGCAGGCGAATGATCTCTTGCTGTAGCACGGCCACATCCGACGTGGTATTGTCTTGCCTGTCCTCCAGTGTAGCAACCTGTTCTTCTACTCCATCAACATCCCTGCGTATTTCTTTTAATTCAGCAGTCCGGTCTGTCTTCACCGTCTGAATATCAGCCCGCAGTGTGTTGAAGAGGGATTCCAGAAAGTCCTTAGTGATAGGATCGCTCTGTGACCTGGGGGACTGTGGAACGGTAGCTGGCGTCTTAGGCGTGGAGGGAATCCTGGGGAAGAGATCCGTGAGGGCTTTCTGCTTGCGTGTCCTGACCGTGGACATGCTCAAGTGCGCCACTTGTCAAGCGCACCACCGGGGGATCGACAGGGGACCCACGGGGCCGGTACCTCTTTACAACTGTCCCGGGGATCCGGTCTCCATCAACGGGAACCTGAGTCCTGGAGGGAACCCCAAAGCGACAGGCCGGTAGCAGGCGCACGCAGGCAGCTGCTCTATCAAGGTTTCAGGTGTCGTGGGGTGTTTCTGCGCAAGCCACTCAGTCCGCCGCCCCAGGAGTCACTGCCACCCCCGAAAGGCCGATCGCCACGCAAGTTGATTGTGTTGTCTTCGGCGCCACTGCACCCTGTGCTTAAGCCAACAGTGCAGCTCCTCCCTTCCACCTCACCATCAGCAGTCCGTCGGCCACCGTCGTTCCTACGCTGGGTAAGCGCTATGGGAAAGCGGCAGCTGTGGGGGTCCAGGAGCACCGGGGTAGTGCTTCAATGGCTGGATGGGCTGATAAGGTGTCTTGCTTCCCCCCTCCTCAAGGCCAGGCCGGGAACGCTCCCGTCGCGTTGATGCACTTCAGTCGCCTCAGACAGGGAAGGAGGGACAGTCTGGGTGGCGCAGCGAGCGGGGCCGGATCACAGCAGCAGGAAGGAGTTAGGCACACATCCCATGTATCTCCACTGCCATTTCCGCCCCTCGCCTGTCCCGGTACCTTAATCCACCAGGCGGGCTGGGCACATACGCCATGTGAGTCGGACAGCTCTGCCGCACAGCGACCGCCCCGCCGCGTCTGCTCCTTTTGTTCTCGGGCTTCTCCTTAAGCCCAGTAGGCTACTGGGTCCAGCCGCGTCTTCGTCCAGGCGGCTGCTGTCGTCTCCCGACGCTGAGGAGTGGACGTGCGGCTAGTGGGGGAAGGTGCAGGCCTACTGCGTGAGATCCAGCTAGTCAGGTCCGCGATCCTCCGCTGGCCACCAGGGGCCCCCCAGGGCCTCTCGCTGTCCAATGTGGCAATGGGGGGGCCACCTCTGATGCGTGTCCCACTCTGGTGCGGGAGGAGGAGGTCACCGTCACTGCGTTAGCGCGCGACCCGCCAAACACTCTGTCTGCGCACGACAGGCCCTTGTGTGGTGTCCGGCCTCGACTACCCCAGGGCGGGTTCGCCCCTCACGCGAGTTCGCTGCCGCAGCGCAGCACCGGGCCGGCAGGCCTCGCCTCTTGTTGTCCGCCGCTCCCGAATCAAACCTCGATCGTTCGCCACCGGAGCACACTCGGGCAAGATTAGAAGCTCCTCAACGCCGTGGGACGTCGGCTGGGCTCCCGGGGAAGCTAGCAGTAGCTATTTGGGTGGACGGCGAGAAAGAGCCACGATTCAAGCGTCCTTCCTCGCCGCCATCTTGGCCCCTTGTCCAGGATGAAAGTTTAAGGCATTGTAATATCAGGAAGATTAAACATATAGACTGTTCAGAAATGTTCGGCTCTTCCAAATAGCCCTAATTAATTCTTTGCCTTGGGCATCATTGGAAAGAGGCTTTAGACAGATTATCCCATCTGTGCCTTTTACCTAGAGTGCAGTCGTAGGAAACTAGTTATCAAATCTGAATATTCATAAACCTTTCAAACAGATCAGGTCACATACTTGTTTAGTAGGTCTCCACAATTTACAGTATCTGTGTTAGGGACATTATATTGCTTTTAAGTATTTGATTTACAATTTTCCATGTTCCCTATTTTTTAGTCAAGAGCTTGCAAGGCTCCAAAAAGTGGACGTGCATTGTCCCAAATTGGAAATGTGACAGCAACATAACCAGTATTGGCAAAGTCAATAGGTCTGGTCTTGACAAACCTGTATTTTTTTATTTACTTTTATTGTTTACAAACATATGTAGATGACATATAAACGTGTGTCTGGCACTGTGGGGACTGAGGTCATTTGCCTGTAGTTTCCCAAGGGCTCTGCAAGTCTGGGCAAAGTACCAACCATCAACACTTGAATCTCATAGGTAACAATGGCGAACAGTTACAGGCTTCTTGGGGGATGAGTACGCTGAGCATACAACGGTCACCCAGCAGCTCAATAACTGATACTCCAAGCCAGTGTTTCACTTTAGTAAAAGAAATGTACTGTAATCTGCACGCTTAAAATGTAACATGGTCTCTCCTCTGCCACTACTACCCCAATGGAAACCCACAACACGCTACAGTCCCGGGTGCCTGGCGTGTTCCCATGGTCATAGAACTCAGTGGAGCACATTATCCTGGACCAGGCACCTGAAGGGGTAATAGCCACCTAGCATGGTGCAAGTTTTATTATGGTCATGGTGCTGCAGCATGACTACTGGAACTCTCTGGTGCTTTGGTTCCAACTAACAGTACTTAGGATAAAGATGATGTTTTGAGCCACGAATAAAAGGAGGCACCGACACCACAAGCTAGCTCGCCCATCTCAAACATTCGTGAAATGAAGTAGAGGTGGTATAGTGCTTGCGCCCTGACCAAGAAACTCACTGAGGGGTGCCTAGGTGTCCCTGCCATTGGCATTTTGCTTTCAGACTCAGTGACTGCCTGCCCATCTGTAGTTCTCAGCAGCCAGCGGTTACAGTTCCAAAATGGCAGGGTTAGAATAAGTATGTCGTACCTGCCTCACGAGATACCAGCCAAGCACAGTGCATGAGTAGACTGAATGTCGGGCTATTCCACTGCAGTGGCAACAGCTTATGAGCAGTGAGGCGTGTGAGACCACAGTAAGTAGAGGCCTCTCTAAGTGTAAGCTTAACACCTGGAACTGGTGGAGGCTCAAGGTCACTCCATGCGTCCTTGGTGAGGCAACCGGCAGTGCTGTGTTTGAAAGGGACCATACATGGTGCCAGTGAAACAGGGGGGTTCCATTGGGCACCGAACACCAACACAATGTGATGTGCTGGTTTGAACATGTCTTCCTCTTAGTTTGCAAACGCTGGTAGCTGCAAAATGCATCCTGGGCATGGATCACTGGCTGGTATAATGACTGTTAAGATTCAGTATGTGTGAACGATGCTTAATTAGTGACCTGGTCTACCCACTGGTCCTAGAGTTAGTGTGCGCTGAAAAAAATGTAAATTAGTAAGTCTCAGGACCCAGCCACTAAAAGGGAAGAGTAAGCTTCCAAATGGCTATAAAAGATAACTGGCATTTAATTACCTATGAAGAGGAAAAAGTGTCTGCAATGAACTGCCCCATACAAGAACTGAAAGGAAAAGTGTTGCTATAGATGAAAAATGGGTGCTAGTTCAAAGGCACATAAAAATTCAAGATTTTGGATGATATGCGTAGATGCCTCAGAAGAGCCTACACCTTAGACTTGAAAGCTGCTTTTGTGAGGATGAGGATGCTTGAGATAAGGGAAATATGGAAAATATAAACTTTAAGTAAGCACTAGAACTTATTGGACTGTGTAGTGCAGAATGAGAGCACTTACAGCAGCAACCCATAGGCTATAATGAATGGCTTACTAAAGAGGTTTTCACCATCTCGGGAAGTTGAAGCAACCAAGTATACTCCTCTTTTGTTCATGTGAGTAGGTTAGTTTGAAATAAAGAATTGTATACAAGATACAGAGTTGATACTTCCATATTTCAGAAGATCAATTGAGACATGTCATCTAGTGTCTTAAATGACAGAGTACAAACAGGTTAGTAGACCCCCACAGGGAATCAAGCAACCTCTGTGTCCCATAAGGAACTGACCTTTTGAGCTGGTTCTCAGCCCAGTCCAAACACTGCAAAGAGGTTTTCCCTTGAGGTAGCCTTGGCTTATTTTTAGGAATATGACTTTAGCAGCCAGGTTGTAAACTAGGAGAAATGCATATCTCAGAGTTGACAACAGTGGGTTTAAAAGGTATAAAGATCACATTTAAGATTAGAAACCAAGAAAAAATGTTAGCTAAGAAAATGCTCCAATACAAAAAAGGTTATGTAGGCCAAGTCATTGCTCACCAAAAAACGTCCTTGTATAGATAACTGGTTTAGATGTCTAGTTGTTGCCAATTCCAAGTTCCAATTGGCAGTTATTCCTGGCAAACTGCTTGAGCCTGGTGATGAAGAGTTCAATCGTTGGTGGATAAGAATACAGCATTTGATACAAAGTGTCTGCTTTGTCCAAGACAAGCTTGTTCGGAATTTAAAGGTGTCTATGAAGTTGGCTCAAGACAGGTTAATCAGATCTGAGTCCGAAAACTGTGAACTTTGCCAAAGTTGGGTGCAGCCAGTTATTTGAGTTTCTTTAGACTTTGCGGTCTCACAGAAAATGTTAAAGGGTAGGTTTTGAACTTCTAGCGGAAGCAAGGAACACCATATGGCATAAGGTCATGTGCTGGGTTCGTACCATTGGTTTGAGTGGGACGTTTTTGAGATCCATCAAGCTGGGATCTCTTCTCAGTATCTGTTATCCAACCTTGTTATGTCCCTAATGAGGCCACATCTGACTTTGCAGCAGTGACTACAGTTTAATTTATAAAGATACTGACCAGTTGGAAGCCTCCCTGCATAATACAGTTTAGGCTCTCTCCATCACTCTTAGGCCAGCAAATTAGGAACCCTGCAGCAAAGACAAGACCTTGGGTACAGACCACTTTAAAATCCTCTCAACAAGGGATATGTGTGCTGGAGTAGTTTTTCATTCATTTAAACTAGATCTCATAGAGGCGGTAGGTAACTCATAGTACTTTACTAAAACCTTTCTGTACCAATAGAGTTGACTCCTTTGAAACCAGAGAAAATCGGTCTTCAGATATGCTGAATGGAAGCCTCTTTTTGGTTATTAAAAAAGAAATATGACAGCTGTTAATGAGAATGAGCTTCCTCTTGAAAAACCACCATCTAGAGATGTATCCGGGCATCCTGGCAGCACACTGCTGTAAATATTTGGATTATTATATGGGATAGGTGACTTGCCACCTCAAGAAATAATCACAATCCTTGTCAGGGTGAACCACTAAAGTCTCTAAATTAACCTCAGCTCAACTCCCTGGTAGCCTTGGCACAGAACAGACCGGCATAACTTGGAGGCAATGTGTTAAGTATTTATGCAGTACTAAAACAGTAGTAAAGTCGAAATGCAACACAATAAAAATCCCAGACTGAATCAGTAAATGTTAATTAAAAAAGTGACAAAAATACAATAAGGGGAACCGGCAATATGAATTTTTAAAGTTCTAAGTTAAAATAGCACCTAGAAACACAAAGTGCCAAGGATAGTCAATGGTCCCACTAGACCCAGGAGCAATTTTATTGTGACTACGATGAAGCGTAGGTGGGATACACCAACCAGGTCCCGGTCAAAGATTTTACCTTCTGACTTGAGTCTTTAAAGCCCCAATCAATCACAGGAGTACATGTCTAAAAAGAAAAACATACATGAGTAGAGGCACTCTCCGGATGTCAGGCAGAGGCTAAACAGTAGGGTCCAGTCCAGGTTCAGTTGCCACTGGTAAGCTGGGCTTTAGCAGGAAAGGCCTCTTATAGCTTGTTGTGTCCCTCTAGCTTTTAACAGGAGGCCAGCCTTGTGGCCCTTGAAATCCACTTCGTCCAAGGTAGGGGTCAGGTCCAGTCTTTCAGGGCTCCCTTGAGGTCAGACAGCAGGTACATCCTCTTCTGTTCTTCCTCAGGTCCAGGAGTGTGCTGAAGTGGGTGCCTGGAATTTTCACGTTTATAACTGGCATGAGCTAGTATGTGGGAATTGCTCTTGGGCATGTCCTAACCAATGGGGCAAAGGTTCTCAGGGCCAACAATATCCACTTTGAAAATGTTTGACAACTTGAAAATTACCAGACACGCAAAAATTGGGGTCCGAGCTCTTGTGTGTTTAGGATTGGGGAGACAAGTGTACTTTGAAAATCCTATTATCCTCCCACCTCTAACACTAAAATCCAGTTTGTCACAGTAACTGCACCTACACCTACAATAAAGCCAGCCAGAAATCTGGTAGAACAAGGCAAGGTTTTACAGTAACCAAACAGTGGAAATGGAAGATTTGTTTTGGCATCCTGTTTCCATCTTCTGAAATGTGCCCCAAGTGTTATATGTAAATTCCCAACAGACCTGTCAAGCAGGATTTGACATTCAGGCAGGATTTTACACTGTAATGTCAACATGAGACTTGCCTGACTAAGGAGGACAATGGAAGGGCCCTACCCATGTATCATTTGCCTAGGGCAGTGGAGATCTGCTTTGAAGTGTACCCTAAGTTTTATATGTAAAACCACAGCAGATCAGTCAAGCAAGGTTTGAAAATCAATCAGGATTTAACACTGCAATGTCATAAATGATGCTCACAGCCCCCCGCATATTCTGCCCTGTCCGATTCAGAGGATAGGACCCATTTAAGTCTGCCTGTTGGTTTCTCATTTGATGCATTTCACACCTATTCTAAAGCTAATTAGTGGTTGGCAGAAGTGGTAGAGCAAATGTAAATGAACCTCCACAGACTTTAACAATGGAAAAGGTAACCTTCTCAAAGTGCATTTTCCCTAATAATTATCTACAATCCAACTTCACCATTGAATTTGTCGTTTTTAGGTCGAGCAGACGTAAAAAGCAGGCTTCGCCTGCTTTGTCTGCGAAGACATCTTTTGCTGGCGTGTCTGGAGGAATGTGAGACAGCGATCGCCCACGCGCTTCGCTGTCTCAGATTCCTCCTCGAGGGCGAGCACGTCGCTGTGCACATCCCCTTCCTCGCATTCTATCTCAATCACACACAGTCACGCATGCGCACACACATTCCCTCGCGCACACACATTCCCTCGCGCACACACGCTCACACACATACACACATACACACATACACAGCTCACAGGCCCCCCCTCCCCCCGCCGCACGCGCACACACACACACACATGGCTCCCCCCGCCCTCGCAGCTCAGCAACAAGGCGAAGCCCCACTCACCGGCTTCCTTGGTGCGGCGGCTCTCCTCAGGGCCCGGCAGCAGGACTCTTCCTCCCTCCTTCGGCACCGGGGCGCAGGGTAGGCTCCAGCCTGCTCCGGTGCTCAAAACCGCTGCGGCTCTTCCGTAGGAGGCAGGGTAGGCTCCTGCCCTCCTACTTCCTGTTTCCGGTTGTCCCGCCCGGCCTGCCTGACTTCCTGGTCGCAGGCCGCTGGCGCGAGCTCTGGACGGACTGCAGCACGCGCTCTCGCGAAGATTTCCCTGCCCTCGCAGTTGTTGTAAGGTTAGAAAAAACTGCAATCCGAGTGCTCGTTTTACTTTCTTTTGACGATTGATCTGGTGGACAGATTAGCACAAAATTTGGCAATCACTTGTTAGGGTTGTAAACGAGTGGGATGTGTTGTGGGCTTCTGGTATGTGCCCGTGGTATGTAGTATCTTGTATGCTGTATTTTAATTCCAATGAAATAAGATGGTTCTAGCGAGCACTGATGGAGGTGGTTAGAACTGTGAGGGCGTTATTGCTGTGGCTATGTACTTTGGTAATAGCAATACCACTTCAGCATCCTGTTTAGATTCTATTACTACATTTCAGCACTTTTCAGCAGCTGAAATAGCCGGGTGAAAGTAAAGTGATCTGGCAGTGTTCCTTTCGATCTCATAATTCTGGTGGGCCAGGAATAGTAGTATCCGCACTCCATTTTCGTCTCTCTCTATCTCTCCTTTTACGGGTGGACTAGGTGCTCCCTGGACTGTGGCCCGAAATTAGACTATGAACTTAACCTCAACATCGGTCTGTAGTACACACTCTGATTGGCGACCAGCGGTCACTCACTTTCACACTACTCAAGGCCTCCTCCTCCCCCTCCCTGCTAAGAGGGGCGCAGCACTAAGCCTTTAGTCCCCTTACATTTGCAGCCCTGAGCTTCCATCCTTGGGGGGAAGATAGCCCTATAGAAGAGAACGCACTGAGCACTGGCGCGTAGAGCACCACTCTAAGCTTGTATGAAAGAGCAGGGTTTGAGGGGAAAGCACATTTCACATTTCAGTCATACAAACCAAAGAACATATAAAAAACAATGACTAATCTATTTTTTAAATGCTTTAATATAGTGAAATATGTGTACAACATTTCTCTAACTCACGTAGCACAGATAGGACATGGGCAAATAAGCTTCTCTAACAAACAGAACCACCCATAGCACAGAAAACAGCACTATGGCAGATTTCCTTCATACACATACAGCACATCAGTCTGCAGATTTCCTTGCACATGCAGGGCATGCGCAGAAGCAGTGCACATACACACATGATACAGGACAGACAGGGTCGGGCCATCTTCCCTTGTCCTTGAGCGTGTTTGCCTTCTTACATTGGATTACCTCACAGTGCGGAAACCAAGTGACAAGGCAAGAGGGCGGAAAGATCATGAAAGCTGAAAAATGTCAGGTACCGTTAAAAAATATTGGACACATCAATAGGCCTCAACAGAGTCTTCTGCTGGAGGTCCCTTTGGAATCTTGTGTTACATTCTCTACATTTCACCTGTAGCATTGTTTATCCAATTTTATGGCACAATTGATGTACTATGACCAGTCCTATAGGCTACTTCTGCAGTTTTGAGTCGAGTTTTGGAGACCACTTGTGCTATATTGCACCCATTTCTGGTGGACAGTATTCTGGAGGCAACATCTGGATGCTGTGTCTTTTCTGGTGTTCGGTTTTCATCGATATTCATAAAATCATGTTGACGGTAGTGTGGATAAGGACTGATTCTCTGTTGAATGCATTGCATTGGGTGTACAATACTTACTCCCACTAGATTTGCTCAGCATATTTATGAGTGACTCTGAAGGAACCATTGTCCATTTGTCATCGTTAATGTAAATGAGGTTGTCACACCCAGTTACTTAGCGCAAGGACTCTACTCAGTATGCCAGGAGGTGGTGCCGGGGCCCAGGGATATTTCTCAGATTGCTAGCAGCAACCAGTGTTACTTACTAACCCTCCAGCTGCTGATCTTAGAGGCTCAGACCAAGCATAGGATACTGTAAAAAGGTGTTATTCAGTTATTGCATCTGCACTGCCTCAGTTAGCATATATTACCACAGAAATACAATTATACATTGTGTGCTCTTCACTGAGTCCCCTTCTATTCACCAGCTATGTGAGGTCTCTAGTACAGCACACCACAATGTTTGGGCTACATCAACCATGCAGCCATTCCCATATTATGTTCTACATTGACTCTGATAAACTCATGGCCACCAGATTGCTAAAATTCTGCTTAGTGACAGTGGGCCATTTGATGCACAGTAATTTTCTGAGTGTAGACGATGTGGAAGATCAACCTCCTGTCTTTGGTGATAATTTACAACAGGCACCTTTTGGCGTGATATCTGGGCAACCAACCTTCACTTTTGACAGTAGTGTGCAGTTTGCATGCATTGTTGGATAGTAACCTATTACCTGCTCCTGAGATAAAAGCTGTGGGCCGCTTCTGCCACTGCCAGCTCGAGATCCTGCATCAAATGTTACCTTATGTCTACAAAGCTGTTTATTCCATCATCACCCGTGATTTCATTAAATCAAGACATGTCTATTGCAATCAAAATTTAATTTGTCTTCAAAAGGTTTGTATTTACAATCAAAGAGGTAAATGGAGGTATCTCCTGGGCTTGCCCTCACAACAACGCGCCTAAACTAGTAGATAAGTGATCTTCATCTACTTAAGGAGAGTTGAAATACTCCCCTATACTTTTTAGGTATACACACTGTGGACTTCTATTAAAAACATGCTGTCCACCAGGAGCTAGTTTAATTAGTTTCCTACTCTCTATATCAAACAAGCATTTGCAATGCAATAGGTCTCGCATTTACTCGAATTTGAGCTATTGGCATTGTAAATAACCGAAAAAGGCCCCAGCGCCGACGCCGAAGATAAGCTCGGCGCCGAAACCTTCGACGCCGAAAATAGGTTCGGCGCGGAATTTACCGCCTAAGAGACCGGTCGACCCATTGGACGCAGATCTGGCTGCCGAAATGGAGAAGAAGAAGAAGAAGAGGCGTCTCGAAGCCGAAATGGAAAACATCCTGCAACGAAAAAAGGATTTCGACGCCAGGATGAAAGACTACATAATCCCGACGAAGCCCAAGCCACAGGTGCATAAGGTGGTCGAGGAGGAAGAGGATGAAGTCGAGGAAAAGTCGGGGAATGTCGAAACATTCGACGAACCGGACGAAGACGAGGCCTTCGACTACTATGAGGAGAACGACGACCGCAGGACGCTCCTGGGTTCGGCGACCTCGGAAAGTCAGGAGATCGACTGGCAAGATGTCGACACAGAGAGTCCTGAAGAAAGCGTCGACACGTATCCTTCGAGGCCTTCGCCGCCAGATGACATTGGGGTGTACAACACAGTCATCAGGAATGCAGCGGCTGTCTTCAAGGTGAAACTCGACGAAGAGCAGCAGAAGGCTGACTTCCTCCTCGAGACATTGCTCCCCACACAGACCAAGAGCCAGTAACTGCCAATGCCGGAAAGTGTCATGGCACAAGGGAAAGAAGCCTTCAAGGAGCCGGCTACATGCAAGGCAGTCACCCCAAGGATTGAAAAGAAGTATAAACATTCATCCAAGGACCCAGCCTATATCCAGGGCACGGTCTCAGCTGACTCAATCATGGCTGCCACAGCAAGGAAGAGGGCTAATGTGCCTACTACCTCAGGGCCACCTCCAGACAAGGAGAGCAAGAGGATGGACTTGGTAGGGAGAAGAATTGAAAGGAATGCCGCGATGCACTGGCGAATGGCCAATTCCAACGCTAAACAGGCATCAGTACCAAGTCATGGAGGAACTGGGCAAGTTGATAAAGTATATGCCTCAGGAATTCAGAGACAGAGCTGAAAACCTAGTCGAAGAGGGGAAGAATGTGGCAAAATCTTGCATCAAGACAGCTCTTGACGGAGCTGACACCTCCAGTAGGCTCATGATGATGGGCATCACAGAAAGAAGACCCCAGTGCAGACAACCCAACCTTGCAAACAATGTGTGTCCTCTAAAACCAGAGGCTTTTGTGAACATCCTGGACGTCGTTTTTAACATACACAAGTGGAAGTGATCATCATCTTGAGTAAACAGTGCTGGTCAACAAAGTTAGAGCACTCTGCACGATCAGGTTGGCAACCAGCGGAGACCAAACGCCCTCTGGTCCTGAGTGTGCAGGCATCAATTCCTAGTAGGTGTCCAATTGTTCTTGGCCGTAGGCAGCATTGCACAGCCAGCGAGGCACAGGGTGTCTGCCACGGGGCATAGCTACTCTTTGCTTGGCTAGCAAGAGCAAAATAGCCATGAGTTTTTATGTTTCTGAGGGGATGTCCTTCACATACCCCAGCAGGGCTACCAACGGGGTGCATTATTTGTGATCAGTGCAATAACATTGAAAGTCTTGGACCAAAGTGTGTGGCTGCGGACCATTCCCAAGCCAAATTCAGAAAGTTGGCATCAGGCATATCACAGACCATGCATTTCACCAGCCAGACCCATTGCTTGCAATTGCTCAAGCGTACAGTGCTACTTGATGCAAATATTTAAAGTGAATCAAGTGAAGCCTATAATTTGGGGACAGGTCTCTAGATTGAGTGCAACAATTGCTCCACTGCTCCTCCCTGATGGGTATGTTCAGGTCCATGGATCAAATCAGGCGGGCTGTGGGCCTGCAAATACGGGCTCTCTGTCTACATTGTAACTTAGAGTCGGGTAACTAGTATGCGTGGGGTTGGGTTAGTGAGCAGCATTTCTAATAAGAGTAATGTCGGGGACGCAGGAAATGTTGCACTTATAGCTCACATGGCTGCCCGTAATTGATATGGTAGGACGTCAAGGGGGTTAGAATAGGGTCATCAAGTATATTCAACGGGGAGAGGCAGTGCCCCTCCAGGTACACATCCCCAACAGAGTCGAGAGCCGCAGCTTACGGAGACGTCTAAATTGCCAGTTTCTGCAGTGGCGGATATCAAGGGGTGGCACACTAGTGGCACAGCCAAGGTGTGCAAATGATCTATTCTCACCCGATGTCGCAACTTGTCCCACACCTATATCATGCAAGCCACTGTATTGATCTTTATCTGGGGTCGTCCAAAAGGGAGCTACAACGTGGCCCTCAGAGTGCAGGTAGCTAGTTGATCATGTTTGGAAGCTATGTGGATTTGGAACCATGTGGGATGCAACCAGTAGTAAGCAAATTGTGCTTGTGCGCAGAAATTGTAGAGGTCATGTCCGAAGCACATAGGCCACCCTGTTCAAAGGGAAGAATCAAAACTTCACAAGAAATCCGGGGCTGCTAGCTTTCCCATGTCAGTGTGAGTAGTTGATGCCTGAAGTGGACAGTCAGAGTTAGGGGTAGGTTAGTGAAGTGGTGCAGGAAATTTGGGAGCACAACCATTTTGGCCACGCTTAATCTCGCCGTGACGGACATTGGTAGTCTTATCCATGTCAGTTCTCAATCCTCCAGCCACGTCATAAGTTCTGTAATTTGTACTCCAGAGTTTGTCTTAGTCACGGCTTAGCCAGACTCCCAAGTATAGAACTGGTCCCTCCACCCATCTCAAAGGGCACTCCGTCCCAAAGGGCTTAGTGGCAGCAGCTAGTGGAAATATGATATGCTTGGATCAATGGATAGTGATGCCAGCAACCAGCTGAAGCTAGTGAGTTCACTTACTACAGGAATTAGATTGAATGGGGGGTCTCGCACAGGTAGCACATTTAATAACAGAAATACAAACTCTTGAGTGGAATTTTTATGAAGAATCCCACCTTGAACATACAGGGATCCAGATTAAGATTAGGCTTGGAGTTTGTAAAGGAGAAGGGTGGTCAATGTCACACGCTACAAGTCCACTTATTTGATGTTTTTCTAACTATTGTGTTAAACAAGTCATTATTTACTATACCTTTTTCCTCTTGTAAATTAAGTAATTGTCAATATTCAATATTTATTTGAGGGAATAGAGAGCCGCCGTAACATGTAGTTCTTTTTGCTCACCTAGAAGAGGAAAATAGGGAATGTAAGAGAACATGGAATCCTGCACCCTGTTGATAGAAGGAATATCTTTGAAAGACCAGTTAGTTAGCCCCACATTGCTAAATTGAAAACATCTTGCTACGGCCCAGGGAAATATTGATAAAAAAAAATATATTTGGTCATAAGGTGGCATTCATGGCAATCAACAAACTATTGACGATTATGTTTTTTAGAAGACATTTGCTCATTTTATCTCAATATACTGCTGACAATCTACATGTTTTTTCAACTTTAATGATTCCTGTACTAGGGAAGATGTTAAAGCTCAAAAGTAGAATACAAGGCTGTTAACAAGATCAAGAAAACACTTTAAAAAAAATCATTAAATCATAAATAAATCAAAAAGTGCACAAACATTAATGTAGAAGGCCATACTTCATATTTCAACGCCTTGTCAGGGGTAGTAAACACTATATAAATTGAATATGTGGAAATGGCATTTGACAAATCTCTGTTGCGATCCTGTCTACTCCGTGTGAGTAGAACAATCTAATGGAGTAATTAACATCACACTAAATTTAATGGATGTGTAATATGCCATTCTCAAGAGGCTGGGCTTAACTGGGGGTCAAGATGGACATGTTTTGCTGAGAGCTCCAGCCCACCTCACTGCCTATTTGCTTTATTCTGGCACATACACTTGAGATTTCCTGACCCAGAGCAGTCTGATGAACCATGGAAACACTTAGGCACTCATATGCTGCTGGACACATGTCTGGAAGACCAGTAGCTTAAGTGGGAGAATGTCTCCCGCACAGTTTGTGGACAAACTACACCATGGAGAACGCTGCTGCAGCTGCTTGGACCTCAAGGTATGGACTGGTGCCTGCAGACAGACCCCTTCTCTGCTTCCCTTCCCCACAATTGATACCATTAACTAGCCTGTGATCGAAAATGTTCGGGTGGGACACAGCAGCCCGTGAGGCAATGCTTGGGCGCCGCAGGGCCCTGCGTTGCTGTTTAATGAGATTTGGGTTTGTGCAGTGTGGATCTAACCTCTTGTTGATGGAACAGCTGCTAATGGTCCCAGGAGGCAGACACATCAATCAGTATTTTCATGCACAACACAGTCCCCCAAGGGGCATCTGTGTGGTCTGGATGTGACGTCTGTCGAAAAGCCAGGTCTTGAGTTGCTTTCTGAAGTCTGTCAGGGAGGGGGCAATTTGAAGAGTCTTGGCGGCAATGTAGGAAAAGGAGTTGCCCCCACTGTAGCTGTGACAGATGTGGGGGCTGTGCGCACTGGCTAGTGAGAAGGAACGCAGGTGTCTTGCAGGTTGATGGAAGTTCAGTCCATGGTTCATGTAGGCTGGCCCTTGGTCGTGTAGAGCTTTGGAGGCATGCATGAGGATCTTAAATTGGCATCTCTTCTGAAAGGGCAGTCCGTGGATGTTTCTGAGGTGGGGGAGATGTGGGTCTGTATATGGAGGTCCAGGATGATTCTAGCTGCGGCGTTCTGTGTGGTCTGGAGTCTTCGAAGGAGCTGGATGGAGATGCCGGCATAGAGAGTGTTGCAATAGTCAAAGCGGCTGGTGACGAGGGCCTGAGTAACGGTTTTTCTGGTGTTGATTGGGATCCATCTGAAAAGTTTGGGGAGCATGCGAAGGGTGTGGAAGCAGGAGGAGGCGACTGCGTTGACTTATCATTTCATGGTCAGTTTGCTGTTGCGAATGATGCCTAGGTTGCGTGCATGGTTTGTTGGTGTGGGTGTTGGACCGAGTTCTGCTGGCCAAGATGAGAACTTCTGTCTTGTCAGAGTTGAGTTTAAGGCAGTTTTGCAGCGTGAATCTTTCTGGATTCACTATGCTGTGTATTATTCCGCTGTTTTATGGTTGGGTCCCGAATCGTAGTCTTTTCTTTCAGTTTTTTTTTTTCTTTCGTAGCCCAGGTGGGCGTCGACGTCCCACCTTTTGGTGTATTTCTGGTGACGTCGGCGCGCTTCCTGCGGAAGCACCCACTCTTGGGCGCCATCTTCAGATTCTTTTTTCCACGGTTGGGTCTGGATCGTTCCCGAGGGGGCTCCAGACATTTTTGGAGAAAAAAGAAGAAAACACGCAGTTTTTGGATGAAAAACATTGGAGAAGACTTCAGGAGAATACATCATCGAGAAGAGGAAAGGAAGTTCAAGAACTTCGATTTTCCACCGAGGAATGTGAGCGCAGGGGGCCCCCTGAACGCATGAGATGTACAAGACTTCTTTCAAGTTCTGCGCAAATTGCCACCACAAGTATGCACAGAAGGACCAGCACCCGGTTTGCAACCTCTGCCTACCGGTAGACCACGAGAGCAGCACCTGCTACGCCTGCTCCGCCTTTACGCCGAAAAGTCTTTGAGTTCGAGCGAGACAGAGAGTAGCCAACGCCACAATGCAGGGCAAGGGCCAGCCTCCATCCCTTCGAGACCTGGACCTATCTTCAGACGAAGAAGACAACGCCGCCGAAGACGACAGCTACACAGTCGTAGAGACCGATATTATAAAGACTCCAAAGAAGGTAGGAGACTCTACGGCCCCTAAAGCCCAGAGAGACCAAGAGTCTCGAAATATCGAGGGAAAATCCTCGAAAGCGCCGGCGCCGAAAAGCTTCGGCGCCCGCGCCTAAACCCAGGCCCAGCGGATCCTCTGAGAAGGAGTCCCCGGCGCCGAGAGCTGAAGAACCGCTAAAGCCGTCGAAAAACGTCTCCGAAAAGGAAGTCCGACGCCGAGGGAGAAGGACCCGAAAAAGGCCCCAGCGCCGACGCCGAAGATAAGCTTGGCGCCGAAACCTTCGACGCCGAAAATAGGTTCGGCGCGGAATTTACCGCCTAAGAGACCGGTCGACCCATTGGACGCAGATCTGGCTGCCGAAATGGAGAAGAAGAAGAGGCGTCTCGAAGCCGAAATGGAAAACATCCTGCAACGAAAAAAGGATTTCGACGCCAGGATGAAAGACTACATAATCCCGACGAAGCCCAAGCCACAGGTGCATAAGGTGGTCGAGGAGGAAGAGGATGAAGTCGAGGAACAGTCGGGGAATGTCGAAACATTCGACGAACCGGACGAAGACGAGGCCTTCGACTACTATGAGGAGAACGACGACCGCAGGACGCTCCTGGGTTCGGCGACCTCGGAAAGTCAGGAGATCGACTGGCAAGATGTCGACACAGAGAGTCCTGAAGAAAGCGTCGACACGTATCCTTCGAGGCCTTCGCCGCCAGATGACATTGGGGTGTACAACACAGTCATCAGGAATGCAGCGGCTGTCTTCAAGGTGAAACTCGACGAAGAGCAGCAGAAGGCTGACTTCCTCCTCGAGACATTGCTCCCCACACAGACCAAGAGCCAGTAACTGCCAATGCCGGAAAGTGTCATGGCACAAGGGAAAGAAGCCTTCAAGGAGCCGGCTACATGCAAGGCAGTCACCCCAAGGATTGAAAAGAAGTATAAACATTCATCCAAGGACCCAGCCTATATCCAGGGCACGGTCTCAGCTGACTCAATCATGGCTGCCACAGCAAGGAAGAGGGCTAATGTGCCTACTACCTCAGGGCCACCTCCAGACAAGGAGAGCAAGAGGATGGACTTGGTAGGGAGAAGAATTGAAAGGAATGCCGCGATGCACTGGCGAATGGCCAATTCCAACGCTAAACAGGCATCAGTACCAAGTCATGGAGGAACTGGGCAAGTTGATAAAGAATATGCCTCAGGAATTCAGAGACAGAGCTGAAAACCTAGTCGAAGAGGGGAAGAATGTGGCAAAATCTTGCATCAAGACAGCTCTTGACGGAGCTGACACCTCCAGTAGGCTCATGATGATGGGCATCACAGAAAGAAGACAAGCCTGGCTCAGGGTGTCAGGCTTCAAGCAAGAAGTACAACACAGCATCCTGAACACCCCGTTCAACGGACAGACCTTGTTTAGGGCCCCAGTAGACGGAAAGCTCAGGCAAATAAAGAAAGACAATGAGACACCAAGGTCAATGGGGGCATTGCAGTTCAGAGGGTCGAAAAGGGGCACCCCATCACGAAGGCCCAACGGCAGGGGTGGTAACCAGCCAGGAACATTGCACCAGGCGTTCCAACATTCCCACCAGATGGAGAACCAAACACAGCAAGGCCAACAAAAGCAGTCCTGGCAATACCAGCAGAGGGGCCAGTCCTTTCGCGGGAGAGCAATGGACGTGGCCAGAATAGGAGGGGAGGTCAGCAACCCCTGCCAAGTGACTTGGTCAGGCAATGTGTGCCCCCCCAAATCAGAACTCCCAGGGTGAGGCACCAGGACAACACGCAGGGGTTAAGCGCACTAAGTACCTGCGTGTATGTGAGACCAGTGGGAGGAAGACTAAAACATTACTTCCAGGAGTGGAAGGCAATAACTTCAGACAAATGGGTTCTAAACATCATGCAGTTAGGATACTGCATAGAACTGGGAAAGACACCAACAAGTAGAAAGCCAAAGAGAAGGCAACTAGCAAGGAAATAGCTGCCGCTACTCCAAAAGGAAGAGAGAGAGCTCCTGCAAAAACAAGCCATAGAACCAGTACCTTACAGAGAAAGAAACAGAGGAGTGTATTCTACGTACTTCCTGGTGCCAAAGGTAGACGAAACAATGAGACCCATCCTGGACCTTAGGTTCTTAAGCAAATTCATAAGAACGCAAAAATTCAAAATGACATCCCTGCAAGAGGTGCTCCCTCAATTGCAAAAAGGAGACTTCATGGTCACCATAGACCTAAAGGATGCCTACCTGCACATACCAATGAACAGAAGTCATAAATATCTGCTCAGATTCGCCATAGGGGAACACCACTATCAGTTCACAACCCTAGCGTTCGGTCTAAAGTCGGCGCCACGGGTCTTCACAAAGTGCCTAGCAACAGTCGCAGCACACCTAAGAAGGGACGGAATACACATATACCCTTACCTGGACGACTGGCTAATACCAGATATGCAAGGGGCATGCACAGAGAGTGACAAGAACACTGATGGACCTGGGATTCTCCATACACTGGGGGAAATCCTCAATGGAACCAGAACAAATAAAGATCTTCCTTGATGAGGTTGTGGTAGGAAACTGTGTCGAATGTAGCAGAAAGGTCAAGGAAGATCACGGCCACAGTCTCTCCACGGTCGAGGAGGGTTCTGATATTGTCTGTAGCAGCTATCAGCACAGTCTCAGTGCTGTGGTTGGTGCAGAATCCTGATTGTGAGGCATCGAGTAGGTGGTGTTCTTCCAGGTATTCGATGAGCTGTTGGTTAATGGCCTTCTACAGTACCTTTGCTGGGTGGCGGAGCAGGGAGATCGTTTGATACTGTTTGAGTTCACTGGGGTCGGCATACGTTTTCTTTTCCTTTTTCTCCTATAACAAGATCTGATAGATTCATTAGTTCATATCCTCAAGGTAACCATTGGGCTATAGTTTGCTGACCTCTGCATGTTTCCAACTGTCCCTGAAGATTGCTGTGGAGATGGAGGTATTGATGATACTCGTGAGTTCCGTCCTGATGGGGTTGGTTCCGAGGTTGAATAGATGGTTGGGGAAGGTGTCGGTTGGTGCCCCGGAGTGGACCGAAGACATAATGGCAGTAGTAGCATGCATGATTGTTACTCCCTGACTGAGAACCCTCCAGGCCAGCGCAGACCACACTACTCAAATATCAATGTTCCCACAAGGAAACAGCTTGGCAACCCTGAGCATTAACACACCGGTAATCATCAGCGACCTTATTTCTAACTGGAACATCTAAAGGCATTATATTAACAAAATAATGCTAGGTGTCTTGCTTTCTTCAGTGATCTACCATACCATCTTTGACTCCATGGCCCATGTCATAGCAATCCTCCGGACTGTAGTGATCTGATGCCCAGTGGAAATGCATGCCTTTTATAATGCCACATCACACTCTTCTCTGGTCAGTCCGGTATCCCATCTACCATATTTAAGAACTCCTGTGTAGCTTCTTCATGCATCCTTCAGGGGTAAATTGATACTTGTATAGCGCACTACTCACCGCAAGGGTCTCAAGGCGCTTGTACGAATACCGCTGTGGAACCCATCCTGGCTTTCCCTGTGAGGCGTCCACTCTTGGGCACCCCCAAGGTGGAGGCCAGGCATCCTTAGCGATGTGGGGGCCGTTGTGGAGATTAAGCAAGCTATTGCCCATAGTTGCAGAGTGGGACTCAATGATTGGAATAGGCACCGAGGCGAGAATTATCAGGTCCGTGGAATTTTGAGCCCAAGATCCGCCGAGGCGGGGAATGAACCCTGGTCCTGGGCTAGACCTCTGCATCAGGGTCTGCTGCTCTAACCATTGAGCCACACTTCTCCACAAGAACAAGGACAAGATTGCTCCTTGGATTAACTCCTTTGCAGTGGCCCTGCTCTTTTGCCAAACACCCCAACACTCTCCCTTCGGAGACCCAAAGAGTCCCACACAGTATCCTCATGAAGCGGAGTCCCCTCTCAATTGGGAACAGGATGTGATAGATTTTCACACTTTAAACTATGAGCCTAATGGTCTTCCTTCACGGACAAGTATAGTTTACTGTAGGATGTGAGGAGGGCGTCCTCTGAATTATGACTATATCTAGTCCTCCTTGTTGTCTGTTGCCAGCCTAAACACAAATATTCCCTCCAGCAGCTCTTTTTTTTCGGCTTTTGTGTGGAAAGCCAACATTACTACTGAAACTTGACAGACTTAACCCTTAAAACAGTGTTACAGTGACTTGAATCAAACGAATCCCTTTAAGTCCTGTCTGGAAAGACACTGTGTTCCCAGAGACAGTGGTCAAGGTGCTGAAGCAAAACCTAGCTTCCCTCCTAGCCAGACTAGACTCAACAGAAAAGGGATTAGCAGCAGTAAAGATCCAGCTGAACCACATGGATGGCGATCCTGACCTTGGGCAGGAAATGTGACTGACTCCTGGGAAAGAAGGAAATTGGCATTGAAGGTTGCAGTCGTAGTAACACTTCACTGTTTCTTAGGCAGCATTCTGGAAGGATTCAAAACCAACCCCATGTCAACCTTTCTGGGATCCTTTCTGGTGTAACTAAATAAACAACCTTTCATCCCACCATTGGAATTCCAAATGTCACACACTCCAGTCCAGAAATACTCAGGCAAGCTTTGCCCACCCTTGAAAAGTAAATGCATGCTTTTCTATACCTGTGCTAGGCCCCCCAATTGATATTCCTGTCGCAGACACAAAAAAATATCCTCCTTCATGGTCAGCTGTGAAGCAGGAGAAGTGCCTGGCTCTATGCCCATTTGTCTGCAACAGTGATGTTTGATAAAGGCTATTGGAGCAGATTGCAATCTTTATGATAAATGGCAAGAACAGAGACTTCCCAGAACCTGAAGACCTGGAACAGTTTCTGGAGGCCAAGGAGTTCCTTGCCATTGGCACCTTTCTACCTAGAGGCAAGAAAGAGAGGCTGTCACAAGGAAATGAGAAGACAGCAACATGCATGGTGCAGGACCCCCTAGAGTCTGAACCAAATCCATATCCCTGATCAAAGTTTAATGATGGGTCCTTCCTAAGGCTCAGATATCCTCAGATGCCCCCTCATCCCCCCCTCCCTACACAAGATCCTGCAGAGAGGTTATGACCTTGGTGAGTCCAACGTTGATGTCTTGTAGAGGAGCGATGTCTGTTTGTTGACCATGTGATACCCCTCTCCCTTCTAATTTTCAAAATATATCAATCCAATACTTTAGGGTTCACCTTCCAGAACATCTGTTGCTGTGTGGATGGTTGAGTGGCTTGGTACACAAATATATTCACTTGGACAACAAGTCCAGTCTTGTACTGTCCTTCTCCCATTTGTAGAATGACGTCTTGATGCTCCTCTGGACATACTTCTCTGGACTTGCAAGTTCAATTTTCTTGTTTATGGTTTGAGCTATTAGCGGTTGTGTTATAGAGGAGATTCAATTCTCAGTCTCATCCTCCTTTTATCCTCCTACCCTATGTATCCTTGGTTCTGACACTGGCAAACCCTTGTTCACACTTAACACCCTAAACACCCTACATAGATCCCCTGTTACTCATTCACACCTTAGACTTCCACACTCCCCTCATATCGCCCTTATTCCATTCCCTGGTCAGATACCTTTGTTTCCTTGTCCCGACTATTTCCATCCTGGTAATGAAACAAGACATACCCCTATTCACGGCAGTTGCATGCAATATATTCTAGACCAATAAAACCGCTTGTTCTGATCTCCCTTAACATTAATGTCATGACTCCTTTAAAAAAAGCCCCTAACATTGCATTTATCGAAGGAACTGACCACTGCCTTTCTGAATCAGAAAAATCGAAAAGAGACTGCATAGGAAGGGTGTTTGGTAGTAGCAGGAGTAGACCTCAAGATGAGCCCACACACAATATACCCCACTCATCACCCTCGAAATGTTGTAATGTGGCAGTACTACGTTGAAAATCCCTACCTCATGATACACGATATTGAAAACAGAAAAGTGTGTCTGTGTCAAAATGGATACCCTGAATACTGCTGTGGTTGCTGCTTCCTTCTGCACATCAAAGTTCTCCAAGTCCCCCTTCTTATTGGGCAACTGAGGATCTTATGAAAAGCTGCCCCACAAAGAAAATCTTTGAAGGTGACTGGTGTGCCCAGGTGACAATCACATTGCAAAGGATAGGGTTATCCCTAATGGTATCGTGAATAGACACTGTCTAACCATTCCCTATTGTCCAACTTAACCCCAGGACAGAGAGTTTTGCTCTGTGCCCAGGGCTTTTGCTCTAGAATATAATATTTCCTTACATCTAACTGAATCCTCAAAATGCTCTTGAGCTGTTCCATACTGGAAAGGCATAATTTCGAACTACTCCCCAGTTCCATTGGAGCTTTAACTGGCTATGCCCCTTGAGAGGACATATTTGAACATACCTGGCACAAACAAAGTTTCGGTGACCTACACGTCAACTGTTTGGAGTGAGGGTAAATTAGCCTTGAATGATAAGATGAGGGATTCCGCCTCAAACAGACACAAATTTAGACAACTGCAGGACACACTAAAAGCTGACAGGACTTTAGGTAGTCCCTAGCTTTACCAGAAATGGATCCTAGAGTGCAAAATATTTGAATGTAATTCTCTGTTCACAAATAACTGTGGTTTGACAGGTCAAAACCCCTTTGGAAGGGCCACATAGCAGGCAGGGGTTACCTGCCCCATGGTGGTTGGGGCCTTTCAATCCTCCAGTCCTGGGGCCCACCCTACTATGAGCTCTTGGCAACTTGGCCAAGTACTACCCCTTGAGCATTTGACTCTTAGTGCCTGTGTTGCTTGAGCAGTAGAAGGCTTTCGAAGTGGAGGTAAAATGCCAATGCAGGTGTAAGTCCACAACTCAATGCGCCCTTCAACAACACCAATAAATAAAGTTCAGCCCAATATTGAGTTTTAGGAAAAAATATGTGTTTACTACACACAATAGCTCAAATCTATCACAGTGAAATAATCAAAACAATCCCATGTAAAGCCATGTCTAGTGCGTTGGGTGAATTTACCGGAGTCTCTACCGTCTGGTCCCACTCCCTTACTCTGGAGTGTCTAGGTCAGATATGGTGCACAGGTGCAACCCCCTCTGCTCTAAGCTTCTGTTCACAAAGTTCATAACAAGTCTCTTACACAGTTCTCACTTGTGGCACATTGTGCCTTAGTCCCTAAGTCTTAATGAGCCCTTGCTCGATGTGCCTTACCCAGGAGATAGCAATAATGTAATAGTCCGCTTCTATCCTCTGATGCTTGTTCCAATGATTTCAGAACTGGGACGGACATGCTGTGGCCTTGTGTCTGCCAGTGTACCTTCGGCAATGCAGGAACGTTCTCTGGCTGGGCGGACCCATTTGTCCACATCTACCGCATTGCCTCCATCAACTTCACGTCTATCGTTTAATGATGATGAAATTTCATATTGAATAGCATGAATTAATTTATATGAATTGTGTTATGTATCTATCTATATCTATATCTATATCTATACTAATATAATAAAGAGATAGCCCAAACCTTTGAGGCGGGTAGTCTCAGGAACCACAGCACCAATCACAACACCCAATACAGCATGGAGAAGTGTGGCTCACTGGTTAGAGGCGGCAGACCCAGAAGCAGAGGTCAGCCCGGGACCAGGGTTCAATTCCCAACGCGGCAGGCTACGGAACCAATGTCAGCAGGCTCGATAAATCTCGCCTCGGTGCCTCTCTAACCATGGGTCCCACGCTGAAACTCTGGGCAATAGCTTGCTTAATCTCCACAATGGCCCCCTCGCTGCCGGGGATGCCTGGCTTCACCTTGGGGATGCCCAATAGGGACCATCTCACAGGGAAAGCCAGGACGGGTTCCCCAGCGGTACATAGCGCCAAGAAACCCCGGGGTGAACGTGCGCTCTACAAATTCATACTAACGTAACGTAACATAACAGTTGCAGCAGAAGGACATAGGCTATGCAGGTGAAAGAACCGTGCCAGCAAAGTAGTCCCTTGTGGGCGTGTCTGCGTTGTGCTGTAGGTGTGTGCTGGGGGAGTGACAAACGCTAGGGGCGTGTGGTACGTTCCTCCCTTCATGCCATGTCTCATATCGTGTGCTGTGGGCATGTGCTGGGGCCGTGGGCGTGTGCGGGGCGCGGGATTATGGAAAAAAAAAGCAAGCGGTGTGCCCAATATTTCATTGTTTTTTCTTCCCAGGTTCTGTACATTCCAGCTCCGGGTGACCACCCTGCTCCCTTTAAATACCCCTGCACCCCATAATCATACCCCACCCGTACTCCTTAAAATACCCCAACACCCTTAAACACTAACCCATCTTAACCCTATAAATATACCCTGTACCCCAAAACCCAAACCTATCCCTAAACCCTAAAAATACCCCTGTACCCCAAAACCCAAACCTAGTCCTGAACGCTATAAATACCCCTGTACCTCAAAACCCAAACCTATCCCTGAACCCTAAAAATACCCCTGTACCCCCAAACCTACCCCTGAACCCTAAAATAACCCTGTACCCCAAAACCCAAACCTAGCCCTGAACCCTTAAAATACCCCTGTAGCCCAAAACCCAAACCTACCCCCGAACCCTAAAAATACCCATGTACACCAAATCCCAAACCTAGCCCTGAACCATAAAAGTAACCCTGTACCCCAAAACCCAAACCTACCCCTTAACCCTAAAATACCCCAAAACCCAAACCTAGCCCTGAACCCTTAAAATACCCCTGTACCCCAAAACCCAAACCTACCCCTTAACCCAAAAAATACCCCTATACCCCAAACCCCAAACCTAGCCCTGAACCCTAAAAATACCCCTTTACCCCAAAACCCATACCTATCCCTAAACCCTAAAACTACCTCTGTACCCTAGAACCCAAAACTATATCTGAACCCTTATACCCAAACACCCCAAAACATATCCCTCAGTACCACAAAACATATACCCCTATACCCATACTTACCTTATCCAAACATTAAAAAAAAAACATGCATTTACAACAAATTTCGTTGTAAATGTATGCGTGGTAAAAGCATATAAAATGTAATGCCATGCGTTACGATGGCATTGCGGATTCATGGTACTTTCGTAATTAAAGTATGCGGAGTGATGGTATGCGGAAAGAAAGTTGCGGAATAATGGGTGTTTACCCTCCCCTGGTAAGTACATTGGTGGCACGGCGGCCCACATCTCCAGCAACATACTCCTATTTTTTCACCACCCATTTGAAAAATGCACAGGTCTCTCTCATTGATGGCCAGCACCGACTTACACTTTTAGACACACCTCCCGCCACAAGTTCTAGAATTGCGAACTTTAGAGCTGGGGAGCTATGTTCGAATCTCTGCATCAGCTCAACATCCTGTGATTGCAGGCAAATCTCTTTGTCTCCCCGTGCCTACCACAAATGAACGTGTTCTTCTCTAATGTAAATTGTGCTCATGCCATTTTGTCGAGTTCGCACTATATAATATTGCAAGGAAAAATAAAGTAGGGAAACTCGAGTTCACACACTACTGAACGCGCACTCTTAAGTGCATCAGCAGTGCACTGTGAATCGGAGCATTTCACAGGCCTGTCACAGATAAGAAATGCTATCAAAACGAAATCCTACAAAACAATATACTACTGGCCGGCAGCAATTCATACCAGGACAACGTCGGGACGGGCTGCTAGTCATTTATACAATTGTTTTGAAAAAAAAATTTCATGATATAAATAACTTGTATACATATATATATATATATATATAAAATAAAGAAAAACATGATAATCCAAAAGCAATAATCAGATTTAATAATAAAATGAAAAAGATTATCTTAGACCTATGTGTGTTAATTTTGGTTAACTTGTGATGATTCGACTGAGATCAACTAGTGGTTGCACATTATGAAGAGACCTAGAACTGTTCATGTCAATTTTTTGACCTAACTAGCTATAGACCTTTACTTAAAGTGGGAGGACCCATTTCAGCAGGAGTCGGCGGTCTGCTGGGAAAGTGGGAACCTCCTGATCTTGCAGAATACTCCTTAGTTTGGGCAGATCTGGAGGTTGAAAGCAGATAAACAGCTCTCTGCCTCTTTGGGCTTGGTGGCACCCACTTGGGGTCATGAATGGTGGTCCCAGAGTAGAACGGCCCCCCTCTCTTGGCAGACAGTGGTAGGGGTTCCCTAAGTTCATTTGGTCCCTTGGGTCAAGGCCCCAATCGAAAGCACTTGGGTGGCGGTCTGGTCGTCCAATGACCCCTACTCGAAGCTAACTACCCAACTACCCCCTTAGCCCGTGGCTCACCAAGCACATGCAAACTGCGCTCCGTGCACTGCAGCATATCACAACATAGCCTGTTCCAATGGACCTTTGGCCTCGCACCTTGTTCACCGGCATCTTCGTTCCTGGATTCCAGCTGGATCGCATACCCTCAAGGCTCTCCTTCTCACAAGGCATACTGGGCTTTGTAGGCATGTTGGCTACACAGGATCAGGGAAGTGTTCATGGCGCCCTGAGCAGTGTTTTCCCCTGCCCAGCTGTGAGACCAGCAGACCTCGATCCCTGGTCCTTGTTGCAGTAGTCATGGTGATCTTGTCACATCTCTAATTAAATAATGAGTGGGGTTTCAGCCACACTTGTGAATTAGTGCCTGGCCCTTTGAAATTTGTGTTGTGGGTGTCGGGCTGTTTGAAGTGCCTACTCCCTGGTTCTTTTCTTTTTCCATGGACCCGTTTACCACAGGAGGGGTGGCACCAGAGCTGATGGATCTACAACTGAGGTCATGGATGCAGCAAAGGGTTACACCTGGGTGCCAGCCTTCAGCGACATATCCCTCTCAACGTTTTAAAGCATTAAGCTGCCCATCTTTTTTGATTCTTTCTTCCTGTAGTGTGTACCTTATCAGTCCAACTATCTAACATAAACAGTGTGCTTTGGTCTCCCTGCCCTGCACCCTTCTTGAATCATAAGATCCCTTTACTATGCACAGGAAGATGCTCTGTTCCTCTCCCAGTGTAGCTCTCCCCCAAGCCCAGGAAATGTCAGCAATCCACATCTCCTTTCTGGGTCTGCAGTCCATACCTCCATCTTGGGATGTTCTAGTGCCTGCACTTCCCAAAGTGGAGCCCACAGGACTCCATGTTCTGTAGTCCCACTTTCACTCATTAATGCATTCTCTTGCACTCATGAACGTGTGTGCTTCACAGTACTACAGTCCTCTCACATAGGTCAAGCGAGTTGCGAATACAACTGCAGCACTTTAACTGAGTGGGCCAGTAGGCTCCCCTCCTATGATACAGAGAAAGGACCAACCATCATATCAGTCTCCGCCTCCACCTATGTCACCTCCTCTACAGCCATTTCCGCCTCTGCCCCCACTACCTCCATCAACAGGGCAACCTCAACCAGTAGCACCTCCTTCATTAGCACTACCTCCTCAGTAGCACCTCTTCCAGGACCTCTACCTCCAGGGACTAGACTGCGCTCTCAATTGCACCACCACTTTCTTCATCATTGTTGCCACAGATCTAGGCGCTTTTCCACCTCTTTGTAACATTCTCATCTTCGCCAAATGTTTCACCAGATCAAGGTCACAATCTCATTGGCACCAAAGTTATACTTCCTCCACTACTACAGGAAGATATTCCCCAACTTTGACAGACTCCCTACCGCCCTGTGTCTCCCCTGCTGATGACATTACAACCTTCCATGAGCTTGTAATCCGAGGAGCGACCAAGCTGAACATACCGATGTCGGATCCTACTCCTTCCACATCAGTCATTTTCGAAATGCTACATCAGCGTACAGCCTCATGACCTTTGCTTGCAGTGGTTCCTAGCCTCCTCGAAATTGCGATGGAACTCTTTTTGACGCCAGTCATAGTGAATTCTGCTCCATCCAAGCTTCAAAAGAAGTACCAATCTCAAGATCAAGACCCTTTATGTCGCCGATCTTATCCTCCACCAGTCATTTTGACTGCTGAAAATATCATTCCACCTCTCCATCAAAATCTTCTTTTCCAGATAAAGAGAGCAGAAAACTGGATTCAGCAGGCTGCAAAGTCTGAAACACAGCAGCCGCATCTAGGAAGGTAACCAGCACTCTTGGGCAGATATGATTCGGCCCTGTGGGATTCCACCCAGCATTTTGCTGAACATCTTCTGAGAGATAAGAGAGGATTTCATGGAAATCGTCATTGAGGGCGCAATGGTCTCAAATTAAATCATTAGCTCTGCAGTGGATACTTTGTTACTAGCTGCTCATGCCTACTGTCTCAGATTGATTTTAAGAAGACATTCTTGGCTCCGGTTCACATCTCTCAAACTGGAGGCGCAGCATCGTATTCAGAACTTGCCATTCTCAGGCTCTACTCTCTTTGCAAGTTTTGCGGACCACGAAAAGGCAAGAATGAAAAAACTGAAAAGGAAACCCTAGAAGCTGTGGGTTTCGAAAAATCTAAAAATCTACAGAAATTATTCCAACCCTACCAACATTGGTTCTATCCACAGAGTGTTCAAACCCCCTCACTGGATAACCGGGAGATCTCAGCAGCAACATCAAAGATCTTACCAACCACATTGAAAACAGTCAAGAGGATGCTCTGCCCAAAAGCCTTCCCTAGGCGGTAAGCAGGCAACAGGAACCAAACCATGAGTCCCACCCTTCCCTCTCTTCCGTTATCCATTCCGGTAGGGGGAGGTATTTAGTATTCCCTAGCAGAGTGGCAATGCATCACAAAAGACGCCTAGGGTCTGAATATTGGGCAAAATGGCTATTGTCTCAGGTTGACCACCCCATCTCCATCCATTCCTCCAAAGCCGCCCACTTACCATCTCAGCTCGCTAAGGTTGGAAGTCAACACCCTTTTGCCGAAGAATGCAGTGGAAGCTGTTCCCCCACAGGCAATGGGGGAAGGGAGTTTGCTCCTGGTACTTCCTGGTACCAAAGAAAGATAAATACAAATTTAGACCCATTCTTCACCTCAAAATCGCTAACAAATTGACTCGGCAGGAGAAGTTGCTGGCTTTGCATCAAATCTACCCCCATTTACACCAGGGATATTGGCTTTGCTCCATCGACCTTCACGATGCATACTTTCACATTCTCATCGCAAAAAAGCATCAAACGTTTCTAAGGATCTTCGTGGGGCTCGACCAGTACACAATATCCCTTCTGGCCTGAAGTCAAAACCCAGAACATTCTTAAAGGGCATGGCTGTGGTGGCAGCATCGGATCTTCGTCTACCCATATCTAGACGACTGGCTCATAAAGACGTCCTCTTCTCAAGAAGCCCAACTACATTTCAGTTGGACTTGCGATCTCCTTCATCGGCTGGATCCTCACGTCCACCTCAACAAGTCCATGTCCACACCAGTTCAGACATTACTTAGGAGCCTCTATCGACACAATTAAAGCAAAGATGTGCCTTTGTCAGACGCTCATGAAGTTCCCTCATCCGACAGTAAAAACATTATCATCTCTTCGTGGCTTGATGGCCTCCTGCATCTTTTTCTCTCACAATGCTCTCCTCCAGGAATATCCAGAGGACAAGTGGGATAAACTGACCGGCAACTGGAAGGCCAGGATCACGCTATCAATACATGCGACACAGTCCCTGAATTAGGCTTCATACCTGTAAGTCCAGTTCTCTCGTAGGGGAATCTCCATTACAGTCATAGGCAGCCCTCCCTCCTTCCCAGTAAAATGGACAGAGGTATTCATATAATCTGCATCGCCTTTAAAAAAAAGTAAAGCAACAGAACCCTGCAGTGCATGGTGGGAAACTGGTGGTCTCTGGGTTCTTAAAGCCACAGTCTTTTTAGCCATATAATGACTCTATCCTGCTCTCCTTCATCTCTATCATACAAAAAGGCTTGTGAGGGATATTATGCTGTTTGCAAATCATCTAAAATTATCCTCAAAACCTTTTTCTGTTCTTTTTTTTGTCTTCATGATGAAGAATGTGGCTATTGCAGTCTAGTTATAATGGCTGCATAATATGTATCTTTCTTAATTGCCCTTGCAGGCCTTCCAGAAGAAAGGGGAAACTCCACACATAAGAAGATAATTTGAAGAGCTGCTCCAGGGTCCCCGAACATGGGCGGGACTATTGGGTGCCTATGACTGTAATAGAAATTAAATAATAAAGAGAGAAGGATCACTTGTCCTGCATAACCAGGGTATGCAGGTTTCGTTCTAGCTAGTCCCAATAAAAAACCCTCATCCAAGTGTAGAGTTGGTAAATTTAGCGGTATATCTTGATTCTCCGCTATTCTTGACACGTGTCTGCATAATCATAGGGTTTAGTGGTTATCCATCCTCCACCTGGAGGTTTTACCCTTGGTTAAAAACAGTAGTGATCAGTGACTTGAAAATGTGAACTGAAAAGGTAAAAATCTCTTCCTGCCAGAGTAGTAATTTTATTCGTTCTGGATTTGAGATGTTAAAATAAAGTTGTGTGAATGAGAGTGATTAGGGCTCTCACACACTTAGTTTAGTGAATGTTGTAGGTCGACATGTTTCAACCCTTAACTGCCGATTAGGTCAAGTGGGCTTTCTTCAGGACCAAAGTGCAGGGTGTGTAGAAACCTAGGGCGTCTTACCGGCATAAGTATCGGCATAAGTACAAATGTACACCTTGGTATATTAAGATCTTGCCGTGGATCGGCTGAGGTCCCTAATTTTCAACCTTTTGTTAATGCACTGTTATGGTAAATACCCATATTTTTTGGAAAGAATTAAGAAACCAATTACAGGCGCATCCTCTCATCACGCTGTGTATCAGCCAAAGCATGGGGGAGTGTGTGACATTGTGACATTGATCCACATTCAGTCCATCAATTGTTGTTTTTGCAATTGCCGCCCTAAGTGTACTGGGGATGCCCAGACGTGGGTCCCAGGCACTCCACACCACTGGAGTCAAGCTAGCCGGGCTGATGAGAGGTGTTACCTCGAAACCGGTCCGGTCCTCGGATGCTTGATTCCGTTCTGGGAAGGACATGGCTTTTGTAGTTCGGACTGGACTGTTCCCATGGGGCACAGGGTCAGAGCTGATTTGCATATCGCCATTGTCTAACCCAGGGTGGTGTGGAGTGCAAAAAAACGATGGATTAGGACCCAGATCTTTTGACTGGGTTGAATGGGTGACATTGATCCTCATTCGGTCCATCACCTGTTGTTTTTGCAATTCCGCTATAAGTGTACTGGGGATGCCCAGACGTGGGTCCCAGGCACTCCACACCACTGGAGTCAAGCTAGCCGGGCTGATGAGAGGTGTTACCTCGAAACCGGTCCGGTCCTCGGATGCTTGATTCCGTTCTGGGAAGGACATGGCTTTTGTAGTTCGGACTGGACTGTTCCCATGGGGCACAGGGTCAGAGCTGATTTGCATATCGCCATTGTCTAACCCAGGGTGGTGTGGAGTGCAAAAAAACGATGGATTAGGACCCAGATCTTTTGACTGGATTGAATGTGTGACATTGATCCTCATTCGGTCCATCACCTGTTGTTTTTGCAATTCCGCTATAAGTGTACTGGGGATGCCCAGACGTGGGTCCCAGGCACTCCACACCACTGGAGTCAAGCTAGCCGGGCTGATGAGAGGTGTTACCTCGAAACCGGTCCGGTCCTCGGATGTTTGATTCCGTTTTGGGAAGGACATTACTTTTGTAGTTCGGACTGGACTGTTCCCATGGGGCACAGGGTCAGAGCTGATTTGCATATCGCCATTGTCTAACCCAGGGTGGTGTGGAGTGCAAAAAAACGATGGATTAGGACCCAGATCTTTTGACTGGGTTGAATGTGTGACATTGATCCTCATTCGGTCCATCACCTGTTGTTTTTGCAATTCCGCTATAAGTGTACTGGGGATGCCCAGACGTGGGTCCCAGGCACTCCACACCACTGGAGTCAAGCTAACCGGGCTGATGAGAGGTGTTACCTCGAAACCGGTCCGGTCCTCGGATGCTTGATTCCGTTCTGGGAAGGACATGGCTTTTGTAGTTCGGACTGGACTGTTCCCATGGGGCACAGGGTCAGAGCTGATTTGCATATCGCCATTGTCTAACCCAGGGTGGTGTGGAGTGCAAAAAAACGATGGATTAGGACCCAGATCTTTTGACTGGGTTGAATGTGTGACATTGATCCTCATTCGGTCCATCACCTGTTGTTTTTGCAATTCCGCTATAAGTGTACTGGGGATGCCCAGACGTGGGTCCCAGGCACTCCACACCACTGGAGTCAAGCTAGCCGGGCTGATGAGAGGTGTTACCTCGAAACCGGTCCGGTCCTCGGATGCTTGATTCCGTTCTGGGAAGGACATGGCTTTTGTAGTTCGGACTGGACTGTTCCCATGGGGCACAGGGTCAGAGCTGATTTGCATATCGCCATTGTCTAACCCAGGGTGGTGTGGAGTGCAAAAAAACGATGGATTAGGACCCAGATCTTTTGACTGGGTTGAATGTGTGACATTGATCCTCATTCGGTCCATCACCTGTTGTTTTTGCAATATCAGCCAAAGCCCACATAAATTGACAGATCATGAACCCAAATGTGAGGCCAATTCTTCCCCACTATTTAATCCTCTCGGGAATTTGGTGAGCAGGTCTATGGTATAGTGGGACTCTAATCTACGCAATTTGCGAGTTCTATCCCATCCTCTCACACTCATCGGAACAGAATCCAGACCATAATACTGTAGCTTATTTCTATCGCTCGAGTTTTTGTCAGCAAAGTGACGTGCCACAGGGTATGCTGCATCCTTTTTAGGTTTCGCCTCGCGATCCGCTGCGCAGCAGCGTTCGCGCAGGGCGAAAACTTTTGTTTACCAGTATGGCTGTTCGTCCCGCCTCTGTTTCCCATTGGCTAGCTCCATAAATGGAGGCTAGCCATTGTAAAACAGAGGCGTCAGTCATTTTGCGAGGCGACAAGTTGGCGTTTCTGAGAATTTTTCTCATCCGGCCCCTTTTGTCACGTCAGTGCGGCGGTGGGCGGGGTTTATTTTTTTGTTCGTAGAGGTTTCTTTTCGTCATTCCGCGGCCGACCGCCGCCGGAGGAAGTCCAGGTCCAGGTGAGTGCTTTGCATGTGCCCGTTCGTTCCCGCACCCCCCTCCCGCTGTCTGTCTTCCCACTCCTGCCCCCCCCTCCCGCTGTTCGTGTCCCCGTTCCCGCCCCCCCCTCCCGCTGTCTGTTCCCGCCCCCCTCCCGCTGTCCGTTCCCGCCCCCCCTTCCGCTGTCCGTGTGCCCGTAGGTGCTTGTTCATCCTTGTCTTTTTTTGCCCACGGCCTTTTGCCCCATTCTGCACTCCACCCTAACGTCCCCGTATTTTCCCCTCTTTAAAAGCAGCTGATGGCTTTATAGTTTTCTGCTTAAAGAGAGCCTCAGACTAGATAACCACCATCTTCACTCCCTCCTATCCCCCCGCCCCCTCCCTCCCTGATCACCGAGCAAGGCAAATTCCGAAGTCTCCTGGTGTGTGACGCTTGGCCAGCACTCCATCACAACAGGCTATTGGGACGTGTGGTGTGTCTGCCCGCCCCCATCCCGCTGTCCCTGAGCAAGGCAAATTCCGAAGTCTCCTGGTGTGTGACGCTTGGCCAGCACTCCATCACAACAGGCTGTTGGGACGTGTGGTGTGTCTGCCCGCCCCCTCCCGCTGTCCGTGTGTCTGCCTGCCCCCCTCCCGCTGTCCGTGTGTCTGCCTGCCCCCCTCCCGCTGTCCGTGTGTCTGCCTGCCCCCCTCCTGCTGTCCGTGTGTCTGCCTGCCCCCTCCTGCTGTCCGTGTGTCTGCCTGCCCCCCTCCTGCTGTCCGTGTGTCTGCCTGCCCCCCTCCTGCTGTCCGTGTGTCTGCCTGCCCCCCTCCCGCTGTCCGTGTGTCTGCCTGCCCCCCTCCCGCTGTCCGTGTGTCTGCCTGCCCCCCTCCCGCTGTCCGTGTGCCTTCCCGCCCCCCCTCCCACTGTCCGTGTGCCCGCCCCCCTCCCGCTGTCCGTGTGTCCATGGGCATCTGGCTTCACTTTCACATGAGTGCACTGTGTGATTCAGGACTGCTCTGTAAGACCAGCCCTCACGAGAGATCATCAACGTTATGTGGTACGGACGCTGACATAATCACCCCTTCACGTTCTCCTAACACTCAAAAACAATTAGCCCGTTGCTAGGCCTAAAATTCAACAGAGATGCTCCTTTTTATTAGACATGCCTCTCAGCTACCCAAAGCGATCATCCTGCTTGCCCTCGTGATCGCCCAACAAACGCCGCATAATAAGCATGTCACCCTGCCAACTTCCAGCAGTCTCTGAACAGTCAAACATAATAATCTCCTCACCCCAGGGCACTCACCAGCGTGACATGTCCCCAGTTTCTCCCCAGCACGGAAGGAATTTCCCGGAAACGCCAGGCCAGCACTCCATCACAACAGGCTATTGGGACGTGTGGTGTGTCTGCCCGCCCTCTCCCGCTGTCCGTGTGTCTGCCTGCCCCCCTCCCGCTGTCCGTTTGTCTGCCCGCCCCCTCCCGCTGTCCGTTTGTCTGCCCGCCCCCTCCCGCTGTCCGTGTGCCTGCCGCCCCCTCCCGCTGTCCGTGTGCCTGCCCGCCCCCCTCCCGCTGTCCGTGTGCCTGCCCGCCCCCCTCCCACTGTCCGTGTGCCTGCCCCCCTCCCGCTGTCCGTGTGTCCATGGGCATCTGGCTTCACTTTCACATGAGTGCACTGTGTGATTCAGGACTGCTCTGTAAGATTCTCACGGAAGGCACTGGGTGTATTCTGTGAACATTTGAATCACTTAGAAATGGCACTTCCTTATAACGTATGTAAATTGATGACAACCATTGTCAAAGTTAACACTAGTCCGGACTGTTGGAAAGTCGGAACTCGGAAGATTTTATCACACGTCACCAGCGCTCAAAGAACAGGTACAGCGAAGAGGTGCAAGCTTCCCACCCTTGGAAAAGGTTACGCAGAAGGAGCTTGCTTTACGTGGGCCCACCTATTGCAAACATCAAGCAAGCTTCCCTCAGGCACACTGAACAGGCGCAGGCTCAGCTGTCCACGGTACAAGCTTCTCTCAGGACACATACGAGTGGACAAGACAGAAAGTTCACAGAGAGAGCAGAGGCAGAGCCAGGGGCTGGCTTGACTCTATAAGCCAAAACACGAGCCGAGTCATAAAAGGTTATGCATGTAAAATACACAGCAAAAGTCTTGTAAAAACGCGATAAAGACTTTCAGGTTAACATTTTAATTCTACGAGCGAACCGAGGTGTCAATTTATCATGTGCACAGTATACATGGCCACCGCTGTTATATGTCGAACATTATCTATCAAACCACACGCGTGTGTTTTTTATATAGCATGCACCCAAGTTTCAAGTTTAAGTTTATTGTTTAGTTATTTAAAACCATAACATTTGTGGCAAAGAAAACCGATCTCAACTACATTTATCAGATAGAACAGATTACTTTGAATGCACATGATCCTGACTGGCCTTAACACAATATATTCAGACCTTTCATTCGTGATTTCGCATTCCTACATAACTAAAGTGCCATTGTGCATTATAAAAATAGTTAGTTCCTAATCCTTCACACCTAATACTTCACAATCAATTGTACGACCTATTAAACCTTATTTAAACCTGAAAACAATAGGAAGCTTTCTTCTGCAAAGGAGACAAATGAATGTGCAATAGGAGACATTTCGACCGCCTGAATATATTGCATGGGAGTAAAGGCTGGGCATACAATTAAAATCTGACATTTTGCTAAAGTGCCTATGTGCATTACATAACTCATCCTGCTGTTTCAATGTTCTTGGCCGAGTACTTTCTTGCCCTTACAGAACGTTTTAAAATAGTCAGCATTAAAGCCTTAGTTACGGGAGCGGGTGTGGCATAACGGCTAGAGCGGTGGACAACGAAGCTGGGGAACCCGGTTTGAGGCTCAGCAGAGAGGATCAACATTTTGTCTGCCTCTCCTTGCATGCTACAGAATATCGTTGTGTACATTTACACGACTAAGGTATTAGGGGTGGTTGACGAGAGTCTCTCACTACTTCAAGCATTAAATATTGGAGCGAACGGGACGCTCTGCAGCCCTCTTCTTCGGCTGCAGTTTACATTTTCTAGAAAAACCTTCTTTGGAGACTTGCATGTGCCGACAATCATTACGTTTTATATTTGAAATTCTTTGAGGTCGGATGTCATTCGGTGCTGTAAAGATATAAGATAAGGTTTCTCCACAGTACTGTAATCACCAGTACAAACGCAATGCTTAATAGTGCCTAATAATTCCGTCTGCCCGTTTGTCTATAATGCTTGCATTTGATTATGGGGCCTTCACGTTTCCCACTTCCTGCGAGGATCCTTTAACTTAAGGTCCGAGAGAACTTCTAAAAGACAGGAACACTTTGGCATATTAAGCGTCTGCTGCTTGTTTATTTTTCATGTGTGCTTATTTGCATAGTGCATATACCTTCAAGTGCACATCTTAATGTTTTTGAGTTATGTTGCTAGCTGGTGAAGGCTTCTTCTGCGGTAACTCCTTGTAGATCATGGAAATATGTGCTGTGGTCTGTAAAACTACGCAGGTTCTAATCCCTGTAGAAAATCAGGTGATCAGTGAAATTTGCCTGCAGGTTGCATGTTTACATCTGTGAGTTAATGCGCCTGCTGCAAAGATCTGCCTGGTACCCTGAGGTAGCTGATTCAGGCTTTCATCCTTCAGCAGTGGATAACTTGTATCATAAGTTAGGTAATGATAACAAACTATCTGTAAAGGAATTAAGTTTCTGCGTTCGTTCTAAAAATTAATTTTATTCGTTTTTGTGTAACACTTTTAAATAACTCCATGTGTTTCATCTAGAAAGGGGGGCACCTTTCCAAAAGGCTAGGAGGGTCGAAATATGCGATTGGCTAAGCGTATTGACGGAAACCAGTAGTCGATAGTTTGCAATTAAAATTTCAAACATTGCACAGCTCTACAAATCATTACGTTTTATATTTGAAATTCTTTAAGGTCGGATGTCATTCGGTGTGTGGCTCAGGGTGTGTGTATGTGGCTATGGGTGTGTGTGTGTGGCTCCTAGTGTATGTGTGTGTGTGCCTGACTCTGGGTGTGTGTGTGCGTGTAATTGCTGTCTGCTGAGCTCATTTATAGGGTACAATAGGTCTCACATTTGCAAGAGATTAAGCTAATGGCAATGTAAAAAACAATGCCATTTGTTTATATGTTTTCAAAACCAACACATAAATAATAATTTTGTCATTTACAATGCCAATAGATCAAACTTTTCAAAAGGTGAAACCATTGCATTGCAAATGCTTGTTATCTATGGTCCTAGGATGTTCTAGTATTCTGATCTTGAGTGGATGGATCGTACTGCCTATATAAAGCAACCCGCAAGGACATGTTAATCAGTACACTGCATAGGTGGTACTGCAGGTTATGAACTTTATTTTTCTGTTTTTCCCTGTGCCTGGTATGTTATATTACAGGACCCTTTTACTGTTTGTGCAGGATTTGCACTTTCTGCATGGAAAAACCCCTTCCATTTCCTTCAGGGTGCTTGTTTGCTGTGGTACTTTGTCAAGGTGGCTTTTTACCAGCATATCTCGCAATGATCTCGCCTTTTTAAAGGTCACCAGGGGATAGGCTGGAATGTCATCACGGATAATGCCATCTGTTTTTAGAATATGCCAATTTTTTTTAAGCATGCCTTTCAAGAAGTTAGCTTCTGCTGAGTATGGAGTTACCATCCTGAACTTGCCCTCATTTTCGTTTTTCCAGATGTTTATTCTTTTCTATCAACAGTTTACCTCTAGGGATCCCTTTACTCTGTTAAATGTTTTTTTCTAATGCTGCCGGCTCATATCCCCTCAAGACAAACCTATCTATACAGTCTTTGGCAGCCGCTTTAAAGTCCTCTTCTCTGGTGCTATTCCTTTTTAGTCTAAGAAGCTCGCCATGAGGAATGCTACATATGAGTTTTGGTGGATGGTTGCTGGTCGCTAATAATATCGAATTCCCTGCTGTGGATTTACGATATAAGGCTGTAAGTATCATGCCATCTGCTACAAACACCCTCAAGTCCAGATAGTCCACTGCCACTGGGCTAACTGTGCCTGAGAAGTGTAAATTTAGTTCATTCCTGTTCAGGACTTTGATATATTCATGGGCTCAATCAATTGTCCCCTGCCAATGATGTCATTTGAGATGTCATCAATGATGTCACTGACCATGTCATGAATGATGTAATATGTGACATCATCAGCAGTGGATTACGGACGCGCGAGCTACAGTTAGTACAACTAACTATAAGGGAGGAATTTCAATGGTTTTGTATGGGTGAAATATCCAGCTAACTATAACACCCCGAAACCTATGGTTTTTTCTGTGAATTTCTGAGATTTTTTAAATGATAATTCCTAACTATAACATACCTGAAACCTATGGTTTTTTCTGTGAATTTCTAAGATTTCTTAAATGATAATTCCTAACTATAATATAGCTGAAACCTATGGTTTTTTCAGTGAATTTCAAAGGTTTTTTAAAAGCTTTTTTTCCTAACTATAACATACCTGAAACCTATGGATTATTAAGTGAATTTCAAAGGTTTTTTAAATGCTAATTTCTAATAATAATCTTCATTAAGCATATCTGTTTTCTCTGTCTTTTTTAATTATCATCCCATTCTTAAACTAGTAAAAACTACAAATATTACCACTCTTCAATTGATTCCTTCCTCCAACAAAATCGCCACAAACCAGAACCACAACTAACATTAATAATATACAAACTAGGCGTTCCTGTTGAAAGAAAAAAAAAACACCACTTCCCCATATTTTCAACACTGTAATGCTACTTAAAACAACAGGCGATAGTTCCACCTACCATTAACAACTTAACATTAACATTTAACTAGTGTAAGGAGGTCGACTATGTACTGCGTAAATTACATCCAACTCACATCCATATTTAAAGACAACTATGTGATAGAGGTACTAATTATGCACCTCCGACACCCAACAAAATCAAAACACCCAGTGCCACCCCTCCTGACCCCTCCCCCTCTACTACCTCAGAGGCAGCGCAAAACCGGACAATGAACCTTCCCAAAATAATATATCCCCTCAACAGCACACTAACAATGTTCAGAGATGTGGCAACCAACGATGTATCAGGGAGGGCGTTCGCACATCAACAATAATTTACACAATGTCAAGACTACCGGTGATATGCTAAACAGAACTCACTATACAAACCAAAAACTTTTTTGTGTGCAGATATAGTATTGATACGTTTAGTGTACTGCACAGTGGACGCAACCATATTATCTCAGATTCTGGGGAATATCTCGTTCATGTAGCTGTGTTGTCCCCCCCCCCTTGATGCAGAAGTGGAGTGGGCTGGTCGAACTTGCGCAACTCCAGTGTAAGAGTATAAATCACATAGGCTACGCTTTGGCGTGGTTCACTTGTGCGAAGACAAAAGACTCTGTCACAGCGAAGGTCCTGTCCCTGCCACGTGGCTGCCGCCATGACCATTTGCCTCTTCAATACAGGCCCATTGCGAACTCAGCGCCACAGCACCGCAGACTTCTGTCTGTATCGACTTATGCCTTCGATCTACACTGTGGACAGCAAGGTTAACAACTTGAATTCAGATTTGGATCTACACTACAGACAACATTGAATTAAGCCTTTCTTTATTTAATGCAGAGACAATTGTACTAAATGTCTGCAGATTTTGTTAAAGGATGTGACAAAAAGCATTCCTCGATGTCTGTCCTGACTACTGCCTTCGATCTACACTGCGGACAACAGGGTTCACAACTTGAATTCAGCTTTGGATCTACACTACGTACAGCATTGAATTTAGCCTTTCTTTATTTAAGGCACAGACAAATGTACTATATGTCTTCAGATTTTGTTAAAGGATGTGAGAAAAAGCATTCCTCGATGTCTGTGCTGACTTCTGCCTTCGATCTACATTGTGAGGGCTCACCATTCAGGTGGAATGGCAATTGCACATGACTCATTCAAGTAAGCAAGAGACATTGTACCAGTGCGACCCGCCCGAACAACTAATCGTCACAGGGTACGCACACGCTGAGTTCTTCAGGTACCAGTAACTCACTGCACCACAAGTCATTTTTATGTGGCCTTATTGAAGCAGAATTCACTAGGCAAAAAACATTGCTACCAGTGCGGCCACCCCTAGACCACGCATCATTACAGGTTATGTACACGCTCAGTGTTAAAGGTACCACTAACTCAGTGCACCACAGGTCATCTCCACGTGGCTGTATTCAGTCAGAATTCAACAGACAAAAGACATTGGTCCGAATGCGCCCCCCCCCGGACCACGCATTATCGCAGGGTACGTACAAGCTCCACGCCAAATATACTACTAACTCAGTGCACCATAAGTCATCGCAAAGAATAGTGAACAGTTTTATGTCAGCAATGAGGCATACTATCACTTTTAAATCGAATTGATGCAGAATTCAATAGACAAAAGACATTAGTCCAATTACTGTGCCTCCTCCCCCCGACCACGCATCATCGCAAGGTACATACACGGTAAGCGCCAAAGGTACTACTAACTCAGTGCACCACAAATCACCGCCACGTAGCCCTATTAAGGCAGAATTTAGTAGGCAAAAGACATTGCTACCAGTGCGGCTTGGCCGGATCACGCATCACCGCAGGCTCCACAGAACATTGATGCTTTAGGTGCCACTAACTCAGTGCACCACTTATCATCGCTGGTTGCAGACACGCTATCTTACCAATACTGTGCAGCTCTACTCAACGCCACAAGGCCGTGGGCTCTTGCTAACCGCTGCCTCCTGCCTACACTGCGGTCATCAGAGCTCACAATTAAATAGACTCTTGATTCCTTATTTGCAGAGTGCAGTACAAAACTAAGTATAACGTCCCTCAAACCTACACAATATCCCTTTAGTATCCTTCCTTCAAGAACTTCTATATATATGTTATAGGTTTAGTTGAATAACAAAATTCACCCTGCAAGTGCAAAGGAACACTGAATGGCAGTCTACACTGCGGACAGCACAGGTGACAATTTGAACTATGTCCCTGAAACCTACATATTTCGACAACGTATTCCATATATGTTTCGTCTTTTATTTAAATCATGATTACCGATGATTCAGTCCAGTAGGCAACAGACAATGCTTCCAGTGCAGCCCGTTCAGACCAGGCATCATCATCGCAGGGTGAGCACACGCTGAGCACCTGATGTACTACTAACTTAGTACATCATAAATAATCGCCACGTGGCCTTATTAAGGCAAAAATCAGTAGTCAAAAGAAATTCTTACCAATGTGGTCTGCCTGGACCATGCATCATCGCTGGGTCCACGTAAACCGCCCCTACCTCAGTGCACCACAACTCATGAATCCTTTACGATAGAATCTTCTGTGTATTATTTCACATGTAGTGCTCCTACCTTTGTACAGCAGAAGTCCTAAACCGTTTATGATGGAATATCTGTGTATGATAAGATGATTACTATTGTACTTGTTACCAACAGCAACGTAATAAAATGGAGTCGAGCGTATGTGCCCGTACCCTCTTCAACTACCTATCTGTATATTCATTATGTTTGTAAAATGCAACCCCTGGGCCCTACCACATTATATTGTGCTGTAAAGAGCGTATGCAACCATCTTACCTCTGGCAGTAACAAAAACATTGGTTATATAACTTTCTCTTGCTCATTCTCCAAATACTAACGTACAAACCGGATCATTATAATACTGTAAGCAAAGTGTATAGTACATTTATAAGTGTGTGCTATTGCTCGAGTTTTTTTGGTAGCATATTTAAATAGCGCGTAGTCGACACAAAACTATGTCAGCGATTTACATGAGCACCGTATTTACAGTACATTTTCAGGCACATGTAAATGACATGATTTGTCTACAATAATAGGATGTGGGCACGACTCCGTGGCTCGAACACTGATTTCCAGCACCAAGTTCGACAGTATAACCGAATGACCAGATAAGTATATATATTAGCTACCCTTCATGTGCCAAAACTGCAACCTAAAGCTGTCATATCCCTGTACTACAGCGACAACACTCCACTGAATATACAACTACCATTCATATTCACAGAAATACGCCATGTCCACCATCTTTTATGTGTGGAACTATGGATGAATGTAGGGTCAGTGATTCCCTGTTGGCCATGTTGTGGGACTTGACAGACATAATGACACATTTGGGTTTAAGACCCGGGTGACGGCAGCACTACAACACAGACACCCGAATCAGTTGATTTCTCATATAGCTCACGACAAAGCCATGCCCATAGCTCCGGAATCATTGTTCACAGCCTTGCGCAGCACTGGCATACGTCAGACCAGCCCACTCTGCTTATGCTTAAAGAAAATACAACAACGCTACATGGCCCAGATTTTCATGGTAGTAATTAGCTAGTTCCAGATCTAGTTTTCAGAACCGCACACATACACTACCTCATGACTGGTATACACCCACACCACACCCATCCAGCACAGGCGTCACAACACACGTGACCCTACCAATAAAAAAGACCGGGTGCACGTGATCTACGCCATTTTGGAGTTGCTCCCATCGCAAGCACTGTGATGGCCTGTCCTGGTGGGTCGGACTCCTCATGTAGGCCCGAACTACTGAACAGGGGGGCCCACCACCACGTGCGTGGCCTCTTTGGTCACTGAGTTAGTGGTACCGCAAGGACTGAGCGGGTGAGGAACCTGCGATGATGATGGGTGCATGAGTATGTCCTTTGCCATAGTGATATCAAGACTTAGCACCAAATGTGAGACTTTTTGGTGGCAGAGCGGGACTGCATGATGTAGAAGGTGCTCTGTCCGCAAAAAGGTGAGCAGTGAGGCCTGGGTGCACACTGGAGGGAGTGGATGCGATACAGCAGACTGGATACAAAAAAGTGACGCAGCGATTTAGGTGTACGTAGTCCTACATACCCTATCTTATTGCATTTGTATTTTTTTTTTCCAATAGCATGAACGTTTTTATAGTCTGTCAAATATCCGTTGCTCCCACATGCGTAGCGAAGTAGATGAGTATTCATTTTTTTATACTATGTACACTTAAATTTACCATCTTATTTTGACAACCTTTCCTTTCTCAATTTATTTAGGACTCATGCCTCCGTTGCTATGCGCAGTACAGCTCATGCCTTCGTTGGTGTGCACAGCACTGCTCATGCAGCGCGAGACATTTTCTATGTGAAAAAAAACGCGATATGAACCTAACCTATGAATCGCACATGCTCGTGCATGGCTGTTTCCTTCCGTGCTAAACCATTGGCCTTTGCATGCGACTTATTCTAAAAGACTGCATGCAATTGGCCAGAGGGGGGCGCATTGCTCCGTCCATGACCTATTGGTATCTATTACGACTCCAATAGCACATGAGGTTTCAATTATCGTGCCCAGACACGGGTGTGATGATTGAAACCATGTGTATGACTGCGCACCATTTGTTTTCTAGAACCGGATGGAAAACATTACTACTCTACTAATTGTTCATAAATCGAATCCCATTAAACAAGTTGGAACCGTACAAATGGTTGTATTTTTAATGGGGGAGGGAAGGTGTGTGAAAGGGCGATGGGATTCTACTACACATTGAGATAGTGGCAATTACCAATCATAACATCTTTCTTTTACTATCTTTTAGATGTGGAGCTTCAGGTTGCACTATGTCCCGGCACGTGGTGGCAGACACACCGGTGACAGAAAGGTGAGCTGCGAATATTCTTTTCAGAGTCAGTCTCTCACTCTCTCTCTTCCTCTCTCCTTTGATGAACAAATGATGCACAATTGTATCTTCCTTTTTATCTAGCAGGTTGTGTTTCACAAATTGGCGTCCCACCCCCCTCAACACCTCCAAAGATCAACGTTTGAGGAATCTGCGATGATGCGTGGCCATCGTAACAACGCCTAAGAAGGTTGTTTCGACACGTGGTGAACCCTCTTTGAAACACGCCGGTGGCACAATGTGAGCAGAGAAACTTGATTCCGAAGCAACAATAAGTCACCTGTGGGCGGAGAGAGTGGATAGTGTGCAGCAACTTGAGTGCGCAGGAATGTACAATCACCTTCGGCCAATGGGAGTGGATAGGTTGCAACAGTTTAGGTGCGCAGGAAAGGGCACTCACCTCCGGACACTGTAAACCGGGTGATATCCACTGGGAGTGGATGTGGTGCAGCAGTCTGGGTGCGCAGTAATGAGAACTCACCGCTATGCAGTGAGAGTGCATGGAGTATAGCACCCTTGGAGGAAAAGGGCGCACAGACACCTCCTTGCAGTGGGAGTTGATGTAATACAGTAGCCTGGGTGTGCAAAGGCGTAACGACTGAGTGCAGTAAGCTGACACTCTATCTCCTCCTGCCTCTCTACTTTTAACTCTCCCCCTTCTCACTTCCATCCACTGCCTCCCTTCCATTTTCACTATGATCCTTTAATTTGAACTAGCTTTTTTTTTCTTCGACATAGCACACATACTTATGTTTCATTTTTGTTTTGCAGAGTACCTACGCTGCTACCCCTGGAGTCCATCTCAAGTTTTGTTTATTATACTGTTCTATTAAAGTTATGTTTCTATTTATTTATTTCTGTTTTAATAAAGGATAATTTAAAAAAAAAACGAAGTGTACACGTCTTCTTTTTTGACAACATTTGACTATTATTTAGTGTGATAATCATCTGCTTAGAGAAGATTTTAAAATCAAAACTATTTAACATTGCAGTGCACCTACAAAACATAATGTAAATAACTCTTAGGCACATAAATTCTGAGTAATTATACAACTACAAGAGTTCTATGAGTGTATCAGTTTATAACACCATAAGTACTGTCTGTGTGATTACAAAACAAATAAGACACTGCCTAGCACCACTGAGGCTTAAGAGACTGCCGAGGCAAACCTTGCATATTAAAATTAAGAGCCTGAGTATGACAATTCCCGGACTTAAGTTGCCTCAAACTCCTCGAACAATTAGTAAATAAGTTTCGGGAAGGTGGCCGTCTCCTAGACTACAAAACGTCTCTGGACCCTTCTGCTTCCAATTCACATGTGACATAAACACAGTACTTGTGGGCATATTTACAAGGAAGCCGTTAAAATGATACCCCTTAATTTGTAAAGGAATAACTGACGGGGCTCAAAGTTTTACTAAGAAAAGAATGATGTTTATAACTAGAAGTGTAACACTGGGGCTAACTCTATACCAGCTCTTTACCGGAGGCTGTCGCTGCGATTAACGGTTCCTATGGAAAAAATGTAAAAGTCAAGCACACTTGCTGTTTGGATTAGCAACATTGTGTGCTGAACTTGTGACCTGTTCTCAATTGAGTGTTCCATGAACTGTTACTATGGTAACAGGCAGTAAGTAGTTTAGGGGTAGAGTTCAAAGGTGCTGGCTGTACAGAAATCGAAATATTTACCCAAAGTCCTCTACATGACAGAGGAGAAAGCAAACTGAGACAACAGAACACTGTGTACATTAGGAGCAAAAGAAGTACACAACTCTTCGAATTAACCTCAAGAGAGGGCGCGAGCAATAGCCACTGGCATTACGAAACCCCATGGACAATTTGACTACTCTGTACTCAACAATGGCCAATTCTTTATCGATCCCAATCAGACACTGCTGCTTCACGTTTCACAGTGTGCACTTCTCTAAATACTTTGTGGCTATTTAAATGGGATATGGGATTGTCGACATTCCAAAACTTTCGGGCATATAACAAGGATGGCGTTAAAATTATCGCCGCTTTAGCTGCTGCAAACTGACGCTAAAACGGCGATAATGGACTTAAATCCTTTGTGTTACCGGAATATTTTTTCTACACTGCTGTTTGCTATGGCAGGGTGTGAGCCGAAGCACCCGCCCTGCCATAGCAAACTTGGTTTAGATTCTGAAAGAAAGAACAGGGAAACCTGCTCACTCTTTCAAAATGTAAAGCAGATTGCTTTTCTCCACACAGAGCTGCATATTAGCAGGTCTCCGTGTGGAAAAGTAATGGCGGCTTCAGAAGGACGAGAGGAGCTGGCTAGGACCATTGAGACATTGGGGCTCCACCCACGGACCTTAACGTTGTATATATGCCTAAACAGTAAACCGGGTGATATAATTTTCACCACATTTTTGCCTTTTAAAAAAAAATGCGGCAAAATGACCCTTGTTAATATGCCCTCAAGTTTGCTATGACAGAGTGGGAACCTCGACTCCCGCCCTGCCATACCAAACAGCAGTCTTGCGCATATTTATCCGTTTAAAAAAAATTATAATAATTTTCGGCCCTAGGGGTCCTTGTGGGACCCCCTAAGCAGGTCTAGAAGGTCAAGATATTTCTAACCTGCCCCCATTATACGTCTTGAACTCTTGTTCCACTGATTTCTAGACCCTCGCATCTACCGAGGCACAAAATGGCTGCCAGCACTTCCTGGTTTCGAATGTTGACAACCACTTGACAACCAATTAGCATTCAGCGCGTGATCGTGACGGTGCGTTCAGGATGCGCGGATCCACCGCGACCATAGATATATATGTACTTTTAATTGTGATTTTATCAGTAACTACTGAACTGATTTACACCATTTAAGCAAAAGGCACGAGTCTGAACCAAGGACTACCTCTTTGCCAAATTTGGTGTCATTCCGTTCAGAAGTTTGGGCTGTAGCCCTGATGAACGGTTCCTATGGAAAATTGCATGGGGAAAACACGTTTTGGGACCCCCTTTTTTCTCAGCCCCGCTTCACGAATCACCCCAAGACTTTCAGGATAGGAGCAGACCGGAGCGCCCCACTAGTTTTGAAAATTTCGCAAAGATTCGTCAAACGGCGCCTAGGTTATTCCAAATAGAATGTTGCAGATTTCCTATGGAAAATAGGTCCTACTAGAACTACCTACTGGCGACCGCCAGTAGGTAATATATAATATGTACACACACTCTACTACCCTTTTAAATTTACCCCTTCCTATCCTTATGCTTACATGTACCTAAACATCAAACCCTAAAAACCTCTTTCTAACACATACCCTTAGTTATCTAACGGCGCCTAGGTTATTCCAAATAGAATGTTGCAGATTTCCTATGGAAAATAGGTCCTACTAGAACTACCTACTGGCGAACGCCAGTAGGTAATATATAATATGTACACACACTCTACTACCCTTTTAAATTTACCCCTTCCTATCCTTATGCTTACATGTACCTAAACATCAAACCCTAAAAACCTCTTTCTAACACATACCCTTAGTTATCTTTGATCCCTAAAAAACAGTTTAAAGCCCATACCAGCTTTAAGCCTTACCCATCCTTTAACCCTTGAATCCCCCTTTTGGTTTTAAATGACAGAATAATTATGCCATCAAATAAAAAAAAAACTTGCCTGCATGGTAAAGCTCAATAAGGGAGTTCACCTCAAGTAAATCCCTGTAGAACACTAGGGAATATTTTTGTTTTACGGGTGAGGGCCTGTCGTTCTCCGCCACCGTCAGGAACAGGAGAATTTCTGTCCCCCAAGGGGTGGATAGGCAGTGTTAACTTCCAGCTTGTCACTCCAGGGGTCAGAGAGCACACCCCAGGCACAGCAGCCTTTGACCCAAGCTAAGGGATGAATAGATGGTGATTATCACCCAACCCCCGGGGATCATAAGGCCGACTAGACCGCCAGGAAATGATTTTATTTGATAATAGCAGCCCCCCCCAGCGTTGCCTGGGGCAGAAGGGGGCTTGGGGCAGCATTTCAGGCTTGCCCGTCCCTCGGCCCGTCCCTCCGCCTATCCCTCCGCCTGTCCCTCCGCCCGTCCCATGGCCCGTCCCTCCACCTGTCCCACGGCCCGTCCCTCCGCCTGTCCCACGGCCCGTCCCTCCGCCTGTCCCACGGCCCGTCCCTCCGCCTGTCCCACGGCCCGTCCCTCCGCCCGTCCCTCCGCCCGTCCCTCCAGGTTCACGTACCTCACTCGCCGCTCCTCCTCGCGCTGCTGATTTTACTGCTCCTCCGCTTCTCGCTGGTCACGTCCCTTGGCCCGTCCCTCCAGGTTCACATACCTTACTCGCCGCTCTCACTGGTCATTACTGCTTGTTCGCCGCTCCTCCCCGCCTGTCCGCAGCTCCTCCCCGCGATCATGTCCTCCGCTCTTCCTGTTGCTCCTGAACGCCGCTCCTCCCCGCGCTCTCCATGTCATGACGCAGACGTCGCGGCCGGCGCTTCTTTCAGGGGACTACTTTGTTTTTAAAGTTAATTTTTTTAATTTACGTTTTATTTTTATTTTATGTAGCCTATGTCCATCTACACACCCTGACAATTTCAAGGATGTATCGAGTGTGTGGATTGGCACTGTGGTTCCCGAGTTTACCTTGCCAAAAGGGTTGTGTTCTCTCTTTATAATAGTAGTATAGATATGGCTGAGGGTGCCCTTACTGGCATGGAAAACATGTTCTGTAAAAAAGAGCATGGAGGAGTGGAGGTGACCTTCTCCCGCTGGCCCAGCAAGGCCTAGCTACATGAGTAGGTTACCATTTTAACAAGTAGAAGTGTGGGAACATTGAGTGGTAGCAATTATATGGACCTTCACAGATTCCAGAAGTTTCACACAGTTTCCCTTGCAGAAATGAGAGAAAAAATATAAGGTTTTTCCCAGAGTTGGAGGTTTGCAGTGCACAGTTATTGAGTTCCAAGTGTAAGCTAATGAGCAAGAAATCACATTTTGAAAATGTCCTCTGAATCAAAAACAGAGGTATTAACCAGTTTCCTTTACTCAAGAAAATACATAGGTTTCCTTCATACCCATGTTTAATTTATTAGATTTTACAATATGATTTGTTGCATCCTTACAAGCTGCAGCAGTTCAGTTATTGGCTTGCAGTATTGCATGTGTTTGTATAACAAAGAAACACTAATCTGTATAACAAAGAAACACTAATCCTACAACCAGAAGGGTCTCACGGAGGTAATGGTATGTTAATTCTGTACATCGGCCATCTGGACAAAATATTATTTATTTTCTTCTGGCTTTTATCAAACAGTTGTTTTTTTGGGGAAAACCCAAACAATCTGCACAAATGACCCCTTACTGAATTCAGAATGTTATCTAGTTTTCGGAAATGTATAGTTTTCCGGTTTCAGCCATGAGTTTCACACTTGATAACACCACAAACTGCTAATAGGTTGAAACAGCAAAAAATATATGAAAAGGATTTACCTGTTAAAAAAATGCAAAAAAACTGTGGTACAAAATAAACTTTCTTTTATAACTCTGTTTGCTGCTGGATAGATGGTGATCTAAGCCCCAGAAACCTTTTGTTGATACTATTTTTAGGGAAACACATATGCATTAATGCACAGCTCTTTTTTCCAACCTATCCAGCAAATAATAAAACCTTCTACAGTTTAACTTTTTTCCTTGTTCCCTTTAGGGGAATTTACAGATCCTAGGTAGCTTCTGAAATCCTAGTGTGCAGTGGAAAAAAGGACTCCTATTTGGACTGTAAACATTTTGTAGGAAGAAATACGAAGGCCTAAGTGTGAAGTGCCCCAACCATCAAAATGGGCTCAACACTGGGCGGGACTATTGAGTGCTGATGACTGTAATAGAATTACCCTACAAGAGAATAGGAGTTACAGGTAAGATAATATTCCATATTATTGTTCTCAAACTAATAGATGATCCATCACCCATTCTCTATTTGTCTGTATCATGTTACTTTGCCAGAGAGCAAACTATGTATTGTCATTAAACTACTCTAATGTGTCATAAATAGTCACAATAACGATACAAAAAATGTTATAATTAATAGTGAAAGTTCAAATGCTGTAGGGCAAAAACAGTTGGTCTAATCATTCTTTTAAAACGGATCAATACTGGTGTGGTATTATTTTATTCCAAACTTTACATACTATATTGAATTAAGGTACGTGCTTGATGTATGTAGAGGGCAGGGTTTCTAATTTATAAAACAAAATGAGATACATCGCTGCCCACTGGCAATAGAATAATTGCAATGCTACAACATTTTTGACGTTGTTGCTTGTACGTCTCTGGCAACAAAATCCAGGCCACTCAGGGATGACATCGTTTTTGCTTGTGGGAATCCTTGCCCTCAGCTCAGCTAGTAGTGTTGATGTTAGCTATTCTGAATGGAAAGAAATTGGCCTCTGCTCAACTTGATCAAAGAGGTGACGGCGCAATAGCTGCCAGAGACTTTGTTGACCCCATATAATGCACAATGTACACTACTCGTTTCACGAGTCAACAGAATTGTTTGTAGAGTTTGTAATGAAAATAGAAGACCCATGAGCTAGTAATACAATTGCAATTTGTTGACAGTGACTTCCTTTAATCTGTTAATATAAAAGGTATTCCCACAATACAAGAACAGGCACATTTGTAAACATATTGCTGAGTTTAAACTGAGTGGCACCTGATAGACTCTAAACCTTCTTTCAGTTTGCAACGTTTCTTAGAGTTTCAAGGCAAGATTTAGTTTTGTCCCCAGCCTCTGGCCATTTCCTCCTTTTTTGACTTTACTGGCCATGAGGAGAAACGTCCGTGGTAAATCAAGCTCCCCCCCCACCCCACCCCCTCCACTCTCGATGGCAAACAAAAAATCCAAGTGACTTCCCTATAGTCCAAATGTTTCATCCCACTATCTCAGGAGACATGTGACTCCGGTGTGGTTGGGTAATGGGAGGTGAAGTCGAGCAGGCTTATATTCCTCAACCAGTTTTTTGACCAAGATCTTTAAGACTCCTGAATGCTTTTGGTCAACAAATTGTAGACACTCCAGCCTCCCTTTGCTACCATGTTCAGAGTAATTTTTGTTTTAGTTGGTGTCATTAGCACTTCTAGAAGAAGTGGAGAGGGTCCTCTTTGGGGCTATACAACCAGTCCCTTGCCTTGAAGGTGGCAGAGCTACAATTCCTAGTCTTCTAGAGAGAAAAACCTTTAGTGAGAAATCAACTAAATTCTGGTTTTGTGCCGTGTCAAACAGTTCAGTTCCATGGGAATGTCAAGTTGCTAACCTTGGCCCGTGTGTTGGCAGCAGTCCATTTCAACTGGTTGTATTCAGTATGTATACAGGAGGCTTACCTTTACATTTCTCTGTGCCAAAGTCATAGGTAGTTCAGTCTCTGAAAGGACCAGCATTTTCAGTTTAGTAGGCTCCCGTTTGACCTAAATTTATGGCTTTGCATGTTTACAAAATTACCACCCTGGTGATACCTTTCTTTGATTGCAGAAAGTTCATAGCTGCCATTATCTCGATGATTCAGAGAGCAGGCTGTTCCCCATCCTCTGTAACGTTTTCAGTCTTGGTTTTACTACAAGCTTACTGAAATGATCTCACATTCCTGCTGAAAATATTCAGTTTGTAGTATTATCTCAGACCATAGATTACAAGAGTTTTTCCTCCTGCAGAGTTAGAATCGTTGTACCATTAAAAAAGAATCTGTGGATCTCTTCACAGCTCACAGCCAAATGTCTTTATTTTTTTTTTTTTTTCAAGACCCTCTTGGAGTTGCAATTTCTTAGCATAAGGCTGAGTCCTCAAGTCTAGCTACAAATGTAATCTTTTGTTTCCATCTTATTCTGCCACTGTCCTCTTCTATCTCTAAGAAGATGGGCCTGTGCTACCACTTAATCAATAGGGATTTATAAAGTGTGGCTAATCACCGAATAGGCACTTGCAGGTCCTGGAGGCTTATTCGAACAGCCAGGTCTTGAGGGCCATTCGGAATTCTGGAAGTGAGGTGAATACCCTGAGTTGCATTGGAGGATGTTCCAGGTCTTTCCTGCTATGTGGGAGAAGGAGAGTCCTCCACTTCTGCTTTGGTAGATGTGAGGAGTATGGGCAAGTGAGAGAGAGGCGGAGCGTAGTCTTCTTGACGGTTGGTGGAAGTTCAGGCGGTGATTGATAAAGACGAGTCCTTGGTTGTGTAAATTCTTGTGTGCATGGATCTACAGCTTGAAGTGGTATCTCATCTGTTTGAAGAGTGGTCCTGGTGAGTGATTGTATATCTGTCAGTGGTTGCTGTGGCAAAGTCTGGGGCGGATGTGGGGGTTAATCCATGTCTTGAAGAAGACTATGTCGGGTGTGAGGGTGGCGGTTAGGTTCCATAATTCGTGGATGGCTTGCATAGTGCACATGTGATGAGAAGGGCTCATGCAAGTTTTTATTTTTTTATTTTAAAGAACGGTGAGTGAGAAAAGCTGGGCGGGAAAACCCAGGCAGCAGCATTTTCACTGGATCAGTCTGGAACAAGCAGGAACTGGAGGCCACAGGCAAGTGGCAGGCTAGGTGACCATATGCCTACTGGTGCAGTTGCAGTTCACCCTGCATTAAGTAGGTCCTGGGGTGGGTGGGACTTCTGTTGGTGGAAAGAACGGTGAGTGGGAAAACCTGGGCAGCGGCGCGATCACTGGGTCAGTCTGGAACAGGCAGGAACTGGAGTCCACAGGTAAGTTTCAAGATAAGTGTCCAGGTGCCTACTGATGCGGTCACAGTGCAACCTACATTAAATAGGTCCTGGAGTGGGCCAAGGTTCTGTTGGCGGGAAGAACGGTGAGTGGGAAAACCCAGGTAGCAGTGGTGCCACTAGATCACTGTATCAAATATCCAATCCGAGCACATCAAAAGTCCTAAGTTGAATAATGTTCATAAACACAGTTATTCTCGTTGTCCACTTTTAATCCAAAGTATTCAATCCAGGGCAATCAGTATCCAATTCCTTTACAGCAAATGCAAATTCCATACAACAGTTCAATATTGATTAGTTTAATGTAGTCTGCATATATTTCTTCAGTTCTGATACAGCAACCTATTTCCAGTTTGGCTTCAGGTAATGCTGCAGCATGGAGACCGCTGCCTTATACATCCTAGACAATGCTTTCTATCTGCAGTATGAGCATGGTCCCCCAGCGACTCGAGACCCTCATGGGTGATGCAGCTGTGCTTTATAAATCCTGACTGATTGATTGATGAAGGGGAACCCCTGCTTCCTGATAGTGGTAAAACTCAGCTGTATTTAGCAGTTGGCTATCCCACCCTCATATGCACCCTGAAGCCTTCAACGGGATTCACAGTAGCAGTGTACTTCATTGGTTCACCTTCCACCTTTTTAACCAACACCAATTGTTTCACATGGGCACGCTAGGTTCTTAGAGATCTGTATCACATGCAGAGTCCCCGGGTTTCCATGCTATCTCCTGTCATCTTCTACCTCTACATAGAGCTTCTTGATGCCCTATGCACAGATAACCCCATCACGATTCACAATTAAAATTGTTCCCAGGCCTACTTTTGATACTGTCCACCACCATGTTATTACAAAGAATCCATCATCTTGGAGTTTTTGAAAAATGGTCTAAAATTGCTTAACTTCTATCTTGGAAAAAGGCAACTCGTAGTATGCCTACCATCCATCAGATTAGCTCCTCACACCCAACACTTTGGCATCCCTCAGGGGTCTGTTATTTCACTATTATAGAACATCTACCTTTTCATTGGCAGGGAGGCATGTTTTGTTACCTCCCTGTCTCCTGCTCGCCGTGCCTGCCCTGACAGGAGATGTGCACGCGCACGGCGTCTCTGGCGATCTGATACACATTTATTTTTCCTTTCTTTGGTGGCATGCCACGTTTGAGCTTGCATGCAAGTCCTGAAGGGGCCTGGGAAATAGCCTGTCTCTCAGCTCCCGGTCGATGCCCCCCAAGTTCAGTCTTGGCTCCCGCCAGAAAGCGCCGCAACTCTCCCTCTAAATGTGGGCAGGGACAAGTAGGAATATGGCGTAGCGGCTCTTCTGAGAGTTACGCCCAGGAGTCTGTAGTGGCTCCTCGGAGAGACCTCGCCTGATTCCCCCCCCTCCTAGACCGCAACAGAGATGGCTTGGCTGGCGAAGTGATGTCCGGCCGATCCCACTGGTAATCCAACAGCGTCTCCTTCACTGCAGTGTGCGTCAAGAACACCAGCGGCGGGACTCTGGTGCGGGTAGTATGCGAGGTCTCCCGATTCCCTCAACTCTCCAACTCCTCTTCCAGCTCCTCAAAGCTCCAGGCCAGAGCTTCCCGAAAGGGCAGAGATGAGCGGGCCGGCCATGGAGCCCACGTGAGTCGAAGCACCAGGAGCCCCAGCAACCTGGCCGGGTTTGCAGGCAGGAGCCCATATAGTTTAAAAGCCACAAAGCGACCAGCCGGAGTCGCAAGCGGTGCTCTGGGCTCGCGAGGGATGTGCCAACCAGCAGCATTGCAGTATAGGTGGAAGCCTTGATAGCCGCGTTGCAACTCCCTGGACAGCTCCAGAGACCGCAGCCCTAACTCTAGTCAAAAATCCACTCCTCCATGCCCCCTTCCAGTTCTAGGGCCACTTCCACTTCACAGTGATCAAACATGTTGCGCGCTCCTCTGCCCCAGGCTTGCAATTGGTCCACACGAAAGATGCGTTTGTCTGATTGGGCCAGCGTTCGTTTGCTCTCTCCAATGAGCACATAGTAGTATGAGGAGAGTGCATAGTTTCAATTGGAGGGTAAATCTCTTTGAAACCCTTTTATATCGTGCGTCCGGTTTGGCTGCCTCTTTAGGCCAAGTGCAAAAACATTTGGGTATAATACAGATGAAAAGGATCAGCGCTAGGGTGCCCGTGCCACAGTGAAGTTATCATGCAACACTGATTTTAGGTCCCAACACCGATAAGGCTAGATTTATTGGAAGGGTGCCACAGTGTTTTGTTAACATAATGCATTCGCCATTTAAATTGCATTTCAGGTCACAGAAACATACTCCAGGCTTTAATAACAGATGATAGATAGATAAATCAGCTCAATGTCGTCTTTTCTGTTAAGCAGCGGCCGAAGTCCATCAAAAAAAATGCACCGAAGGCTGAGTCATGGGCATCCCCGCTTGGTAGTGTGTCTGGGTCGGCAACTGCTGACCGCTTTCATGGTTCCAGCATGTCTGTGTTCCTATCACAATGCCACAGAAGTGTAGCCTGAAGTTGCGCCAGAGAACACCGACATCTTGCAAGGTATTGCTTTGTTTGTTTTGGCTTGTTCATCGAAGTGTTTTCCTTCAGTAACTTCCTGTTGCCCCTCGGTCCTGGCTTCACTTTCCCAAGCTTGTGTGATCCGCCACTTCAGAACCGCTGTTTACCTAGAGGCTGTGGTAGAGTTTTCAGGGTGGAGTTTGCAGAAATCAATACTGTCTTTTCCAAAGTGAGGTGAGCGGCCGCAGAATCATCTATGCAACTAATACTACAAATCACAGAATGCTTTAGGCTTACTAAAAGCCCAGTAATAGAGCAACGTATTCCCCTCTACATGTAGCAACTGGTTGCCCAACAGCATATCGTTTGTTGCCCCTACTACTACTTGTTATTTAGAGTTACAAGTCGTACCGATGATGACCAGTGTGGCCTGAAGCCAGACTCTCTGGGCAGGAGTAACCACAGTGACGTGGCTTTTTTTCTAAATAAAAACTGTGCAGTACCACTGTAAACTGTGGCTGTTCATTGGTCAATTAGCTTAGTAGTCCCTGCTTAGTACCACTTTGTCTCATTTTGTAACCTCCCATGGCGGCACTCCCTGTTACGCGTGTTGTTAATCTGTAGGCTTTAATTACAGCCTCTGTGCACTAGCAATAGGTCTCGCATTACATAAAAGGCATTGCCATTTACAATGCCAATAGCTCAAACACCCATTCATGCGAGACCTATTGCATTGCAAATGCTTGTTTGGACAGGGCTCTGATACCCTGACTGGTCATGTTCGCGCTATATAAAACTCCTCAAATAAAAATAAAATATGCTGATGATATGCAACTCCAATTGCAAATCTCCTCTGCTTCAGACATTCAATACCTTCACCAGTGGAGGGCTAAGCACAGGTTAATTTATTGACTTTTGTGGTTCAGCCTGACCAGGATTGTGGTTGTTGCCTCGGTGGGGCTTCCACCCCCTCAACCAATAACCCAATTTCTTACACATAAAAATATCTTCTGCATCACAAAGCAGGGTGAGGTCTTCACCACATCTTTGTTAGCTGGCAGAGTTTTAATGGGAGTGGGCTGATTCCCATTACTAGTCGTTACTTAGGGGCTGATTATGATAGCGGATAATCCGCATCCTCTGGGCCGGCGGAAGCCACCGCCGGCCCGGAGGATGCGGATTAACCGTTGCGGACTGAGAAAAGACCCCCCGCCAGATTGGGATGGCTGGGGCATCTTTTTTCCGTCTGCCACTTTTCCGCCGCAGTCGCCTTCCGACCGCGGCGGAAAAGCTCTAACATGGCTGGCGGTGTCTATCAGACACCACCAGCCATATTAGGATGGCGGCGCTCCTATGCCTTTCCGCGGCGGCATTTCCGCCATAGAAAGGCATACGGTCTTTTCTTTGGGGGGCCGTTGCGGGCCCCCAGGGGTGAAAGGGGGGCGGGGGTGCACATGGGGGTTTTTTGCGTGCACAAAACGGCAGGCACCACGCGGTGCCTGCCGCTTCGTGCATGCAAAGGTAAACATGCATTTTTTAACATTGCGGCGTGTGCTGCTTCAAGCAGCACCCGCCGCAACGTTAAACATACAGGATGTGACCGCCAGAGTGGCGGTCACATCTTAATTCGCACGGAGGGACCGCCGCTGGCCCTGCGGACGGTCCCGCCTCCTCTGGGGTGGCGGACGGACGCAAGTCCGTCCGCCATCCTAATAGGCCCCTTAGTTTGGTGCATTAATTGCTTCCAGTGAGAAGTCCCATTTTTGGGTGAGACCTAAAACTATCCCTATTTTATGCACAGGTCTTTCAAACCAATTTCTTCCTGTGCCTTGAAGTCTCTTTCATCGAAACCGATATTATGGATTATACTTTTGCTAGATTTATGAGTGTGTTGCGCATTATGCACCTCAAAACCAACATGCACTCGGACAAGATCGAACTCTAATCGCCCTTGGTTTGTGCCTGTATGAGGAACTCTTGATCTACATTCTGCAGTCTCTCACCTCAGCTGGGTGGTTGGGAGCACAATATCAAGGTAAGTACACTTTCAATTTATCACTAGATGGAGATGTACGTTTTCCTTATATTTTAGTCACTTACAGTCGTCTGGTTGCAGCGAGCCTGGCTCTTAAACCACAAATGCCAGGAATAGCTCCCTGATCTGTTACTGTCAATCTTACAGCGGATACTCCTTCTTTAGAATGACCATAATTAGGGCTTAGGTTGGTTTATTAGATTCTCTAGTCGTGTTGCCGTCACTGAGATATTATTTGACACTTACACAGCGACTACTCCAGGGTACCCCTGCAGCACTACCCTCAATGTTTCCTCCCAGAGTGGTTCAGAATTTGACCAAGGTGCCTTAAGAAATTATTTTCAATAGGCCATTGGATGCCATATCCTACTGTTTTCTCCATCTTGTCTTCGATCATTATGTTGTGTCGTTTTCCCACAAGGTGGGATTAGGAGAGAGCCATGATATATTTTTTAGGACTTCCGTACTCCTATTCCATCTCCACTTTGTCAGATTCAAAAGCTGCAAAGAGATTTCATCTTTTTTATACAAATCCGCATGCGCATAAATGCCGATTTAGGGCTTTTGTTGTCCGTGTCTGCAAAAACAGTTTCTAACTGCTTTGCAGGGCGGCAGGGAACCAGCAGATTAATAGGGAAAAGCCCACGGATCAGGTGTAATATTTAATGTAATTTTATCCTTCTTGAAGAAAGCTTTATGTGCTAGTGATCTCTAAGAAAGATTTCTATATAAACCAGATTCTTAGTTCAACTGGGCAACCTATATTTTTATGCTCCAAAGGTGCTAAAGTCGTGGCCCCCTTTCCTGTAAATGAACTAGAATGTCCTTTGTGGAGTTCTGGTTAAAATAAATTAACAGCCTGCCCTTGCGGTTGTTGGCAATACAGCATTGTATGATCCTTCTCGAAAGTCAGCTGCCGGCCTCCGGGTTGTAGGTGAAAGGCAGTGTATATTGTGCATTCTGCAATAAACTGTTAATAAAAAATAAAATAATAATAAAATAATTAAATTTACAGAACTACTCTATATAATAATTGGCAGAATTGATCGTGAATGTTGGTGGTGTATCAGAGCCACTTTCATTATCTTGTTTGCTACAGTTGGAAGTTGGGGTGTCTATTCGAATGATCATTGTGTCTAACAGGATTGCAGAACCAATTTCACTTTGAACTGAAATGGACAACTAGAAACACATTGTATTTCCTGGGATTACATCCATGTCATTGCTTTAATCTCTGGACAAATCTGGGTCTGGAGTCTTGAACTGATTGGCTTTATACAAATATGGAGGTGACATATCGCTGCCATTTAAAATGTGTTTTCTGTTGGCTTTGCCTATATGGACTTTTCGAAATATTGATTATTCTGTACTCTTGTACTGACTTGGATTTGAGTAAACCGGAAACTTCATCTACAGGCTGTATATTACATGGACTGCAACTGTGCTTAAATTCTGTTCTGGATTGGACTTGATTGGGCGCTATCTGATCCGATTGCCTATCGCTTGGAATGCTATATGGTCCACTCATTATACTATCCGCCCTGACGAAGTTCCTATAACAAGAAACGAAACGTTTTGGCTGTTTTCTTATCTTTAAAATAAGAAGAAGAATAAAAGAATATTGACAAAGTTTACATTTGCCTCTTCTGTGACTGCATCGCTGGTGCTGCCTCCACGCTATTTGAAATAGCTGAAAACCTTACCAAGTCCTCTGTATTTTTGATAATAGCTACAAATATTAACATTTGTGAGAAGGGAAGATGGGGGAGGGGGTGCAGAAACTAAGCATACTGTTTCCATTATCTTTTGAAAATGTTTCTTTAGTGGAGGATATTTATTTATCCGAGTAAAAATGAGTATTAGAAACAGCCTACGTAGGCAATCCCACAGATTGTGGGAATGTTTAGAGAGGTTAGATCTGAATGGAGCCTGTGCCCATGTCTAAATTAGGGCATTGGTTTTTTTCCAGCCTGTGAGAAAACAAACTTTGTCCCATTAGATGTGACTATAGGCTGTGACTGTAGTCTTTGGGGCTTATTCGCATAGACCAGTAGGAGTTGAGGGCATAACTGCCATTGGTGCAGTAGGGTCATTGGCATTAGAGCCCTGAAGGGCCCATTGAACCCTGATAATTTTTATACGTACTACTTCAACTGCAGTCAAAGTGGACATTTTCCTTGCTTAAACAAAGGCCCACAGCAGCCTTGCTACACAACTGGTTGGAGTATTTAAAATCACTCTTGTTTGTATTCTTTTACATGTTTGTATATGCTTTTTGTGTGATTTGTGTACAGTTACCACATATAGAAAGGACTTGCACTTTTAGTAATGTGGAATTGGGCGTTTCTGGGCAGATTGTCTAGGGCATGTAAGAGTATGTAAAAGAATTCTCATACAGTACTATGTCCTTTACCAAGAGAGTAGCCAGAAAATGAAAATACCCCCCACTTTTTGACAAAGCTGTGATGGCACCAAGCTAGCAAGCAAGTGAGCCGGCACCTCCCTAGAAGAGTTCCCTTGTCTTTCCATCCAAGAATCTATCAATTCACCCTTACATCCACCCACTCCAAGCCACCATTGCACTTTTACATTCTGTCATCCATTCATTCTTCCATCCATCATACATTCTTTCCTCATCCCATCCATCTGCTACTCCATCCATCAATTCAGTTATTGATCCATCAGCAATCCATGCATCAGTCCATACATACATACATCCACCCATATGTTCGTCCTTTGACTTACTCATCCATCCATAAAGGCATCCATCCACACTCTGATTTCCCTTTACTCTGCTATTCCACCTGTCTCCATCCACCGATATATTCACCTATCTTTTCACTGACTCATTCATCGACCTACTCATCCACCCACCCACTCATTCATTCATCCTTTCTATCACGCTTCCTGCCTTTCACTCTTCCTTCCACCCTTCCTTTCAGTCAGTATTCCTTCTTTCCCTTTTCTATTTACCCCTCTTTCGTTCTTCCTTGCTCCCACTCCTATCTTATTGTCACTAGTTTGCCCTTAAAAGGGTTGTATGACGGAACCACGCATGCCTATACAATGCTGGCAACACAACAAGCGTGTCGTTACCATGCATTCCTTTACCAGGCAAGTTGTTACAATGACTTGCCTTAGGGAAGCGCAGGACTTTGGAATAGTATAATTTACTATTACAACCCCAGTCTGTGCAACAGTAAGGAAAGTGTTGGACTCAAATTCCAACACCTGTCCGACAACATGTTCCCTAAAGCAAGTCGTTGTAAAGACTTGCATGGAAAAGGAGCTTGTGGTAACATTGTTGTATTGCCCGGGCTGTAAAGGCATTTTGTGGTTCTGGCTGCGTGGTTAAGGTTGTTTTCCCTTTAAAAGGTTAATTGTGAGCTTTTGTCTGCTGAGTTGCAGACCAAAGAGGTCCATAAAGAATCTCACCCCCGGCGTAGCTGCTAAAGCAGAGGGTTCACAACGCCCCTGTCCTTTACTCATAAATGCTTTTGTGGTTTGGCCCCGTTGTATTTGATATGTTCGGACTCAATAGATATTATTTCACTTCTTTGTTGAGCATGAAGCAAATACTTGATGTTTTATTATATGCATTTTTATAGAATGTTTGTCAAGTTTCTATTTTTGAGTTGTCAGTATGCATCTGTCAACAAATCTTTCACCAGGGTCTAGTCTGTATCGATTGGTAGTGATTACTAAAATAAGTCTTGGGGCCCCATGATCTTTGATAATTCATAACCCCCTCCCACCCAAGTGAGATAAGTCCATGCTTTTAGCCCATACGTATACCACAGTACTACAATCCTCAGTGCATAAGTTGTTAAATGTTCTATAATTTGATAAATAATATTCTTTGTGTGTCAGCCTCAAATATTCCCATCACTCTCCACCTTAATGGGCATAGTGTGTTGTATCCTACAGTTATAAGAGTTCTAATCCGAAAGAAGCTGTTAATTGATCATTGAAAAGTAGATCTGTTTCGCAGATTCAATGTGACACTCATTTTCATGTATTTCTATCAATTATTGCAAACCTAAGCACATATTACTAATGTAGCATATTTTTACTATTTTGCTGTCCCAGGTGGCGTTGCTGAATTCTTGAAGTAAGGAAAATCACATTGCTGACATGAATTGATTTCTTCAAGCAGACCTACAGTCCTACTAATGGATTTTGGAGTTATTTGAAACATCCTTTGGCGTTGATATGGGGGGAGCAGTAAGCGCTGGGGAAGACAATGATGATTTAATTGACAACCTGAAAGAAGCACAGTATATTCGTACTGAAAGAGTGGAGCAAGCTTTCAGAGCCATTGACCGGGGGGATTATTACTTGGAAGGATACAGGGACAATGCCTACAAAGACTTGGCCTGGAAGCATGGAAATATACATCTATCAGCCCCTTGCATATATTCTGAAGTCATGGAAGCACTGAAGCTTCAGCCTGGATTGTCATTCCTCAACCTGGGCAGCGGGACCGGGTATTTGAGCACGATGGTGGGCTTAATATTAGGTAATCCTGATTATTTATACTCATATATATATATATTTCAATATTATGTTCCATTATGTAAAGAGCAGGCATTTTTTTCTCAGCTGTTGTGACAATACATAATATGTTTATAAATTACTGAGAGCTGCTTTTGCTGCTTGTTTTGTATACACAACTTGGATCAAGCCACCGATCTGTTCGGATTACACTATCCATTTGCATATACCCAACAGCATTCATTTTGTTACGTCTGTATATCATTTATTGCAGCAAGTCCTACTGGGCGGGTTAAAAACAAGGAAATAAATAACAACTTGAATCACACAAGTATGTGTATCTGTGTTCAAACGTAATATGTGTTTGTTTATGCCATATAATTGCGTGTTGATAACTACAAAGTTGAACTTAAAATTGTTCCACTAAATCAGTTTTTTGAGTAGCCTTATAACCAAGGTCACATAACTATATGACGACACAGTATTACATTAGGACTCTGGGTCTACTGAGCTATACAGCAAAGAAATTGTAAATTATAAGGCACAATATTTGTTGTTATTATTATGGTTATTGTGACTTCGTAACTCACACAAGTATTAGCAAAAATGGACTGAAGGCTAAAAAGAAAATGTTTTATGTAGAAGAAAGACTGAAATGATTTGGCAGCTACTTTATAGAATATTTCTCGCCCACAATTGCTGAATATCTCTCTGTGGAATTATATACATTCTTTTTTTTAAAAAAGACTGCCATCGCTGAATTACAGGGAACAATAGTTGGTGCGAAACATTCATTGTTGTTGTTGCTAGTACAACACAAAGCTACAGGCACATTAAGGTTAGTCATATTTTTGCATACCTCGTTAATTGCTTGAGTCACTTTCTCTGGTTTTAGATGTTAGTTTTCCTTTAACCAGCTTTTACTCTGGTATTGGCTCTGGTCAAAAACAACTTTTAGCAATTTTTTAGACTCCGGAAAATATGCGCTCTATTATTAAACAAAAGCCAATTCTAGTGGGAATAGGATTATTAATGCAGAGTTAACTTGCAACAATGTCCCTGCTAAATTGCTAGCTTGGAAATAATAGTTAGATCAGTGGGAGGATTTAAGAAACAGTATTGTGTAGTTTATGCTAGGAAAAACCTCTACTTGACTGCCATTGAAATCTTTATAGTTGGTCACAGATTAAGGTGCCTGCCCTGCCGAAAAAAAGAAAATGTACATTCCTAAAATAGGCCACTGTCCTGTATAATTGCAAATACTCCATAATTAATGGTCTAGATGGGTCTGTGCCTGTGGAGACCACAGATTTAAGTACTGACGCAAATAAAATGAAAAAGATTACGAAAGAAGCTGTTATGCTGGTAAGACTAGACCATAGCATCCCGTGTTGGATGATGCAAAAGGAGCTCCTTACAGAAACTTACACTGAGCAGCGGTTTAGGTCCTGCAGTATTTGTAGCAGTAGCAACAAGAGGTGACGTAAAAATTGGTATTCAGCAATAACCAACCCAAGAAAACTGTCCAAGCCAAACCAGTCGCAAGGGCCTTTGAACCTTTCATCATGCACAACTCTGTAATAATAATAATAATAATCTTTTCAGCATTTTCATTAAACACCATAAAAGTACAATAAAAACTTTTGCGCTATACGAAGCAAAAAGGGTCATAATGGAAGACGCATCGGGAACAAAGTACTATTCATAATGATATAATTCATTTGAAGAACCCCTTCACCCCACAGTGCATATTTAACTGATACCTCTAGTATCCCTGAGTTTAACAGCTGATCTTAAAACATGTGTGATCGCAAACAGGGTCAGATAGTCTCGGGTCATTTGTAAGTATATGAGGGCTTCAAACACATGTACAAAGTTAGCCTCTTTTAACAAATTTATTAAAAAACGACGCCTGGGCATTGAATAAAAAGGGCATAAAAATACAAAATGTAGGGTATCCTGCGGAGATCGTTGATCACAGCCGCAGGGACCCTTTGACTCAACAGAATTTGTAAAACCTGCTGGCTCAGCAAGCAGGTAGTGTAAAAGGTTGAGCCTAAACCGAGTTATTAAAAATCTATCATGGGCATTGTGTATTAGTGCTAGATAGGGTTCCATTCCTACACATGACCTTATCTGCGTGTATGCCTTAACTGATTGTTTGGTACTATCCTTGGCTTCTCGTGTATTGGCTTTATGTTCGAAAAACATCTTTTTAACTCTTGCCTGGTCCCCTTTTGTGATACAGGAAGATGTCAGGAAAAGGCCTTCACACCCGATGCTTTCCAATTCACCCTTAACATACTTGAACCAAGGAATAACAATTCCCTTCTCCCTCCCCAGGCAGTCCATAATAATCTGTCTTGACAGACTTGCTTCTGGGTTGATCCAGATCTTTAGCCATGCAATCAGTGGCCGACACCCCACCCTATCTACTAGAAAATCACAGCCCAGTTCTTCATGAATAATGTGGGGGGAACTCCCTGGGGGATTTTGAGGAGCCTTCTCAGATATTAATTCTCCTCAATTTGCAATTTGGTTGCATTCGCCATTCCCCATAGTTCCGCCCCATATGCCATTTTTGCGTAACAAATAGAATTATAAAACACCATCATCTGCTCAGGAGACCATCGCCCAAGTCTGCGACCAAAATTCATTATGGCCCCTGAACTAGCTACTAATTTGTTACAGCGTTCCGCAATCATAGGTTTAAAATTAAGACCCTGATCAATTAAAATTCCCAGGTAAGAAAAAGACTGAACCATTGTCAAACTAAAAGTACCTATTTTATAGTTGAACTTTTTCCCCGAACTTCTTGGACCCATCTCCATGACATACGATTTAGACAAATTTGCAGTTAAATCCAAACCGTTCATGAAGTCCACAAACCCATCTATCAGTCGCTGCAGTCCGAGTGGTGTGCGTGCCAGAAGGACTGCATCGTCTGCATAAAGCAAGACCGGAATCGCTCTTCTTCCTATTCTAGGTGAATCCACTTTTAATTACATGAGGGATTGTTCAAGACCATTATTGTATAAGGAAAACAAAAAGGGGGCAAGAATACACCCCTGTCTGACCCCACTGGAACAATTGAAGGGTTCAGTGTTTTCTCCCTCTAAATTGTACCTCACTCGTGCAGATGTATTGTGATGTAGGGATCTAACTATATTAATCAGGTCAATATCTACCCCCAATTTTGACATTATGATCCATAACTTCTCCCTATTCACGCAATAAAATGCAGCCGCTAGGTCCATAAACGCTAAATAGACCTTTACCTTACTGGCCACTGTATATTTAGTCACCAACAGATATAAATTCCAGGAATTGATCAGTGGTGGATCTACATGCCCGGAATCCATATTGCACATCCGAGAGAATATGATGCTCCTCTTCCCAGCTCATCAGGCGGTTCAAGACGACTTCCCAAGACCTTAGCTGACACGTCTATCAGGGAAATGGGGCGGTAACAATGAGGGCTATCCCTGCTCCCCCTTTTAAAGATTGGCACTAATATGGCCAGGAACGTGGTAACCCCGTGACTATTGACTCATTTATTACTCTAGTTAGGATAGGCCCCCACAGATCTACCTCGCTTAAGAAGAGATCCGGCGGGATCCCATCCGGCCCTGGTGCCTTATTACGAGTCAGCCCCTTTATACCCTCCACAATCTCCTTCAGTGTGAATACTAGGGCCCCTCTATCGCCTCTCCCAATTGCCATGTACTCTTGGGCAGCGGTGGTTCCTCTGCCACTAGCGCCTTGAGACCCTCCGGGTGAGTAGCGCGCTATACAAATGCCTTGATTGATTGATTGATTGTACAAAACTCTAACGTGTTCCACCCACTGCTCCGGGAGTACATTGGACGCTATCTGTGGGCTGTTACCATCCTGGAAACAGGGGCTATTGACTGTCTTTCAAAAGGCTGAAAGATCTCTATTTTCAGCTGCCTCCCTAAGATCTTCCCACGTCTTGGTCTGGATCGCATTCTTTCTTCGCCTTACCGCCTGCTTATAGGTTAGTCCACAATGCATAACCTTTTGGGTGTCTTGTGGCTTCTGTTTGATGGCTGTTCTTAAGTTTTTTTGGGCTAGGGAGCACCCTCTATGAAACCACTTAGGGTCTGTGTGTATCTTACCCTTTCCTGTGTGGCGCATTAGGGCATCTACTAGTCTTCCTACGTCTTCAAAGGCCTTCACCAATGGAGGACCAGTTACCGAAAGATCTAGACATGTCTCTATCTGATCTTTCCCCTTTTCCAACAGGAATTTATAGAAGCTCTCGCCATTTAGTTTAGCCCATTTAAGTCGCCGTCCTAGAGCTATAACTGTCTCCCTAACATCCTCAGCCCCCCTCCTTTTAGCCTTTCTGGTCTTAGAGGTGGCCACTGACAATACTAGTGGGTTATGATCACTAAACCCATTATAGTCAATCGAGAAATCCACTATTCATTGTTTTAACAAGTCTGATAGGAGTATGAAATCGATGTAGGAACTACATCCTCTTCCTTTATATGTTGGGTTAACCTGCTCATTTTGTTTAATATTTAGCAGATCTATTGAGTGCTCTATGCTGTGGCCCTTCATCACCCTGGTTAAGACGCTACCTTCCGGGGTATGTTCAAAGTGTGCCCCTTCATCAAAATTACATGTTGTCCAATCTTCTGTCAACTGTAACAGTTTTGGACATAGGCGGCAATAAAACCCCCTGCTATTAAAAACACTGGGGCCATTGCGCCCTTATTCGCTACTCTTTGTGACCCGCGTTTTTCCTCCAACTCTCCTGCTTTGCATCCTCCTGCATTGTAAAAATTTACCAAATATTAAACTAAATTCATTACTCTTAAAATGTACCACCATCATGCAGTCTGAGTTCCATTTCAGATCTGTCCAGACTCCATCGAAACTCAACTGACCCCAAACTAGCTCTTCCTGCCGAAGAACTACCTGCTGGAACACTAAAGGACTTGTACCCAACCAAGTTAAAGTTAGAGGTATCCAATTCCCAGGTTTCTTGAATACAGATGATGTTAAACCTGTTGATGTATTCCAGCCATTCAGTGTTCTGGAATTTAGCTGATAAACCTGCTACATTCCAGGATTCTAGTTCTACGGTACTTCACTGGTCTCTAAGTGGGGCCGCTGGATTCCCAAAGGGCTCATTATCTGTATGCGTGTCTGTTGGTGCTACTTGAATTGGAATATCTGATTTTAATTGAATACTGTCCGGGGTTCCTTCATAAGGGGGTTTCCCTCCTTTGTTCCCTATCTGTGATTCTCCTTCCGAACTCACCTCGCCCTCGGGCAGTCAATCTACATCACTAAGCTGTCTATCCCAAGCCAGCAGTGCATATTTATTGCACAGCGGGAGAACAAACTCTTCTCTTGTTTGGGTTATTGCCCTCTCTTGTGAGTGTGCCTCCTGAGCATCTATACCTTGGCACTCACCCCTCTCTATCAGGGCCCCACCACACCATCTGTCTGGCTGCAAGGTCCTCCCCATTCGGTCATCCCAGCACCCTCCATTAGATCCGATATTTACGGGCTTATAGAAATAACTTAGTTCAAATGTCTGTATTTTTGAACGTCCGAGGACCGCGAATGATGTGTTGGACTGCCTTGGGGTCTCTAAAATTCACCACGATACAATCCCCTGCTGTGGTCTTATATCTATGTCCCACCCAACTCACCCTTCTTACATGTAAAATTTTCGAGGGCACTTCTTGGGGCAGAGGTCTATTGTAGTTCAGCCAGTGTATTGTTTTATTTTTCAACTGGTCATATGATTCCTCTGTCTCCCCTTTTAGTTGGGGCACTCCCGTCAAGATAACCACATAGGGTGAACACTCGGGAGGCAGATCCAAATGGGGATACATTTTCCTAGCGATGTTTCCTTCCCTTTCCTCATTCCCTCCTGCCCTCATTTGGCTACTGCTATCTATCCTTCCAATGCCAACATTATCTCCCCCCCCCCCCCGATTTTCCTTAACAGGAGGTTGTGCCGTGCTAGCTGGTGCAACTGCCACGGAAGAGTTTAAGATAGTTGTACCACCATCTCTTTCGCTTCCAGTGCCTGTATTCTTAGGGTTAGCAATCCTCTCAACCTTCTCATGAATACTACCCAGGGTACGCGTTATCCCACCCTCCACTTCCCCCAGCCTCAATTCGATTGCAATTAGTCTGTCCATAAGAGGCTCCAGCTGAGATGTTAGGAGGGCTTCTATTCTCTTCCAGATTGCTTCCTCCCCATGCAGTGGGTCCAATACAGTCACTACATCAGGGCCAGCCTTTGCAGTACCCCCTGACTGGATTCCACTGGCAGTCTCATCCACTGGTGAACCCATAGAGGGAGTCTCATTCTCCGCATTAGTACGACAATTTTTAGACTTCTTCCCTGTCTGTAGTGACACTGCCCAGTTAGCTCCTCTCTTTCTTTTCGTCCTTGCGCCCTTCAGATGTTCCTCTGGTGACCGTCAATCCTCGGGGGTAGATAGTATAGTTACCCCAGAAACAACATTTGTGGGTGAATGCGGCCCTATGCCCCGTTGTGCCGGGGGCCGCTGCTCCACCTGTGGGCTCTTCCTGCGAAGCGACTGTATTGTCCTCACAGTGTCTATTAGGGCTCTGTGTATTCTGGATGGTCCCCAGAGATTACCTTTTTAAAAATACTGGGTCAATCGAGAGGCGACGTTCTGTAAGGACTATTTTGTGGGCCAGTACTGAGGAAGCCCTCGTAATAAATTGATCGAATGTCCCCGCTACGTACCCTGTTCCCATTACTTTTCTCCCTCCCCCATTACGCGTTGACATGGTTTACTCGATAGGATGACCCGCAACTTCATAGTTTACATAAAAAGCGTTACCTTTTTCTTCGAGTCTGAGGGCTTAGAGGGGGGCCCAGCCCGGCCTCTTCTGGTCTCTGACGGGCTCAGACGGGCCCGCCCTTGGCCCGGGCTTCGCCCGGCGTGCGCGTCCCGCGGGACAGGAACGAATAACTAGTTAAATACACCTGGTGTGAGCAGGTTGTGTCGGTAGGGCGGCTCTCTGCCCCGCTGCCTCCTGGGGAGCGTGGTTCTCCCCTCTCGCAGCGTGGTTCTCCCCTCTCGTGTGCCCCGCTGCTGCTGCTTCCAGAGTCCGGTGCAATCAGTAGGCGTCTCCCGTGAAGCTGGAGACGCAAGAGGTAATATGCACCTGGTGTGGTCAGGGCGTGTCGGTAGGGCGGCTCTCTGCCCCGCTGTCTCCTGGGGAGCACGGTTCTCCCCTCTCGTGTGCCCCGCTGCTGCTGCTTCCAGAGTCCGGTGCAATCTGCGAGCGTCTCCCCAACTCTGTCATAGAAGACTGGGACAAATCATGAAATCAACATCTCACAGACAAACATATACTTTGAATGAATCAGTTGAAAACACAACCATAACCTTATTTAAAAAATCTGATGTTATCACTTCTCAATGATTCTTGTAGCTTTTACTACTAAGAGACTTCAAACTCAAAAATGGCCCTTAGAGAAGTTTATTTGCATTACTTTCTGGTAAACAAAAAAGGTCAAACAAATGCTTGTATTTCAGACGCAAAAAGGGCGATTGCTATTGAAAGGAAAATACAGGATGATCACTATGCCTATCACTCTGACATGTCTTAAAGTAAAAAACAAAAGTCTCTTTTGAACTAGGGCCTACCTAAGGTCATATCCCATACCCAAAAATATATTTTTATAGTGCATATTTTGTCCAGCAGAGTCACTGTTTTTGGAGCTGTCCCCTGGTGTAAGACACATCTTAGACAAATGACATTGCTTGCTCACAGAATGAAAGCCTTTACATGTCACTCTCTCTCTCTCTCCGCACTTCTCTCTCTCTTTCTCTTTCTCTCTCCCCTCACTTCTCTCTCTCTCTCTCTTACACACCCACACACATACACTCTCTCACTTAGTGGTTAGTCCTTTAAGACTCAAGTACACTGTGGACTTTATCTACTAAACCAAGTTAAATAAGAACATTAATCATATTTCAGAGGATTCGATGGAGTCTTTAACACCTACTTGAGGATATACTCTTTATAAACAGTTCAGGGACAGGAACAACAACAAACAGTTTTTCTGAAGTGTCTATTAAAAAAAAGGAAAAAAACAATAAATATTGTAATATCAGACGCAATTCCCATTATGTACATCCGTCAATTTTATTGGATTATAATCCATGGTCATTATACATGCATTCAATTGTACACCATTAAGTAATGAAGAAAAATTTTTAAATGTGTAGTGAGAAACAAGTCATTCTAGATTCATGATCATGTCCCTCAAGAATCCATTGAAGAAGAGACCATTATCAGAACCCATGTGCAGATCACATTGGGTAGCTTGGCACAAAGTAGGAAGTCCTAACTCAAAGGTACATGTGTTAAGTTTGCGTCTCACCCACTCAGTAACTCAGTGTCCATCCATCCAAAAAATGACGCTACACCAATTTTAGAAAAATATGAGCTGTTTATAAAAATAATATTATTTTCTCTTATTGTTCCTGTCTGTCAACTTGGTCATTGCTCAAATCAAATACTTTTCCATTTGCACTTTTACATAAGTTAACTCCCCAGCAATCAATTCACAGTATATCATTACTTGACTCTCTGGGGACACCCCGGCCTCCTAACTGGTCTGGTACATTGGTAAACAGAGCTTAACGCTTTTCAAGGCACAGGTGAGTAACCACAAGGCTTCAAATGAAAAAGAATTACATATTTCATTCAGCTTAATCAGATTATTTCAGAGGTTTGCCAGAAGACATGCCGTAGTTTCCTTCCCCGACCACCCCTGAAAGGAAAAGGTTAAACAACAATCTCCGTCTTTTTCAGCCTGAATAGAGTTCAGTCACTCTCCTTTACTTTACTTATTTCCCCTCCTCACTAGACCTGGTGACTTCTTAGACTCAGACTTCCCAGTCTCTTCAGACCGGTACAACCAACTTTATTCGCTGGGGTAAAGAAAGATCTCCCTCCTGGGACCTGGTTTCAACAACCCCCGGCCCCACAACAGCCCCCAGTTTCCACCTTACTTGAGGCCAGCCGAGCACCGCTCTGTTGCCACTAACCGGCACTTGCCAACAGTCGTCTTCGCCTAGCAGCGCCTCCCTCGTGGGCCAGGCCAAGCGGAACCCAAGCCGGCATCGAGGGGGAGGCCTCACTGAGCTTACGGCGATGCGGGTTCCTCCAGACGGCTCCTCTGACCTTTTGACTTCCGCGCCACTGGGCAGGCGCGAGAGAGCAATGGCTCAGCTTGTTGCCGCCCCTCTTCTTCCCTCAGATGATCGGAAACTCCTCTTCGGGTCTGCGCACCAGCTGACGCTTCTCCATCGACGCTCCACCCTTCTTCCTTCAAGCAGGCGGATCTTTACAACAGGCCTGCGCGGAATCGCGCCACCTCCTCCGACGCTTCTCTCCTCACCCGGATCTCTCGCAGCAGACCTGCGCAGTATCGCGCCACCCCCGCAGACACTTCTCACCCTGCCAGGGTCTTTCAGGGCTGGGAAAGGCACTCCGCTCCTCTTCCTCTGGCTGAAGGAGCACCACAGCAAGCCTGCGCCGTATCGCGCCACCTCCTTAGACACTTCACTCTCTTCCGGGTTCACCCAGCGCCAAGAGGGACACCTCCAGATGCCCTTCCAAGTGCCGGTAAGGGGGAAATTGTAGAGGGCCAGTCACAGACGGCAGGTATTGTCTTGGAGAGGAGAAGGGGGAAAGAAATCCAATGTCGCCTCTCCCAGGAATCTCTTTAAGAGCTTTGGCGATCAATGTCCATAGACCAATAACAGGGCTCGGTCAAAGGCTAAGAGGGGAACGTCCTCAAGCAGTGACTGTCCACTTGTAACAGGAACTAACCACTTCTAGCGCGCCCACCTCCCCAAGCCACTGCCTCACTCCTCAACTCTCTGGTCCTCACCAAAATGGCTAACCTCCCTCTGGCCTTTATATAGGCAGGCCCCCGGCTTCTGGAACCAGCTAGAAGGTTCTAGAGCACCCCTATTCTATCCTATGGGCCCCTTGTCTGGTGTAGCAGTTATGGCAGTTACTGACCACCATTTTGTGTGTCTAGGCTTTCCCTCAGAAAATAAGGGATTTCTGGGTCTGTGAGGAACCATGGGGTCAAGGAGCACCTAACCCCAAAGTCAACACTTGAAAAATTCAGTGAAGATAAAAAAGTAAAAAGATTGAGGGGTATAAAGGGGACAAAATAAATAAATAATTAGGAGGGACCATCAAAAGGCTGACAGGTCTAACAATAAGGTATTAATTTAAAAAGCATATATATTATATTGGATAAAGAACCCCCTGCTGTTCATTTTAAGGGTCTTGCAAGTCAAGCTAGTTTATGAACTTATAAAGGAACAGGACTGAAAACCAACTTCTTTCATAAGGTCATGGAACACACTTGATAGAAGTCAGTTATATATGTAATATTACTAGCAATCTCAATATTGTTACGAGAGAAAAAAAAAACATGTGACCCATATCTTCCACAGACCGCTCACTCATTACATACAAGTGAGCATACACTTGTTTTGTCAAAGCATGTCTTCAAAATTGCCCATATAATACACATCCTAAGACAATTCCTATTTCCCTTACATATTTAGCAACACCTAGTAAATATATCATGAAGTGTAATATATAACTAAAAGGTGCTTAATTTATCTTAACACAGTGCAAAGAAACTGTGTTCTTGTTCACAATATAACTAGAATATTATCTTGGTATTCAGAATCGAGCCTCAAAATTATCTTGGTAGCAGCTATATGGATACATAAGGCTAAAATAAATAGGAACCTTCAACAATTTGTAGTTTTTTTAGTTGTGTTACTGGGTATTAGTATAAAAGAGCAACATGTCTGTAACTCACTTGTGAACTCGACCAGCCACATACTTAATGTCCCTCAAAATAGAAACAGGAAAAGTTCATGCTGTCCTTAAAAACAGCTGGCTCCCAGACTTACAGCTGACGTCTGGTGTCCCCATGTAACACATTAACCCTAAGCCGCTGGAAGTTAAAATGTAACTTCCAACATCTAAAACATAATCCAGTTAACATAGGCTATCCTGGCATATGAAACTTATAACCTGACTCACTGACTGAACCGCCATTAAAAACATTAGGCTTCCAATAAAGGAATAAATCCTTGGTGGGGGGGGGGGGAGCACACTATCTCTCATCCCAGCACAGTTCACCCCGTTGAATACTGGTAAATGCAGTATGCTTACTTTCAAAGTTGCTGTAGTCTTTCACCAAAGTTGATGCAGGTACTGCTGTTATCTCTAGACACGTGTTTCTGGGTTTAGCCCGTCTACAGAAGAGAGCAAAAAGTAGTAAAGAGCAGAAAAAAGTCCTCGGGGGTTGCTGAAATGGTGTCCAAGTCTTCACAGGTCAAGGTACCTCTCCACAGGCGAACAGGTGCATCCCAGGAGAGCTCGTCCGCTCGTTGGCTCAAGGGAGCCCTCTGAACACAAGAGGGAGGGAGCAAACTGCCTCTCATCACAGCACAGTTCACCCCATTGCATCCTGGTAAATGCAGTATGCTTACTTTCAAAGTTGCTGTAGTCTTTCACCAAAGTTGGTGCAGTTAGTGCTGTTATCTCTAGACACGTGTTTCTGGGGTTAGCCCATTATCAGAAGAGAGCAAAAAGCAGTAAGGAGCAGATAAAAGTGATCAGGGGTTGCTGAAATGGTACCGAAGTCTTCACAGGTCACAATACCGCTTCACAGGCACACAGGTGCATCTCAGGAGAGCTCGTCAGCTTGTTGGCTCAATTGAGCGTTTTGAACACATAGGGATGAGGCAGTGTGCCCCCCCCCCCTGTGTTCAAAAGGCTCCCCTGAGCCAACGACCTATCCTTAAATGCAAATACAAAAAGGAGTAAATCACCCAACTATTGGAAATTAACTTTCCCATAACTTTCCCATAAGGTCCTTTCATTTAAGCAAGATTCATACACCCAATAAGTAAATGTCAATGATTCCTCAGCAGTCCTTTTTTTTCTTCACACTACCTTTGCTGTTTGTCAAAATGTCCTTCTTTGTTTGTTCTAATTCGAGACCAAATTGGACCAAAGTAGCACTATGTGTTTTGGTTTTGGTTCATATAGCGAACTAATGTTCATTAAACGTACTGTCATCTCTCAGCCATTTTCCCTTTCATAGCTCCTTATGTAGGAAACCATGATGAGGTAAACCACTTTTTAGGTCCTACAGTTTATCTACTTCAAATGCTTGATGTTCCATTGAAATCCAAGTAGTCAATAACCATGACAGATTTGTATGCTTGGCACTTTACATGTCTATGGTTATCCTTTGTATTGGGCAAACTGTCAACAGTATTTTGCACATCCTTCTCAATTTTTCAACGGTCAGTTTGCACTAAATGTTTTGTCAAATTACAGAATACATGGAGCTGTCTGTAAACTATCTTCTGCTCGTACCTTTAGATTTTGCCAGTTGGCATTTATCAAGTTCTTGATCCTATTCTTCATATGTGAATCTCCAGTGACATACCGATCAATCAATCAATCAAACAAGCTTTATTCGACCAGTATATTCATAAAAGCACATAAAAACAGTTATACAAATATAAAAACATATTTCCATTTAAAAAGGGAAAGGAACCACACAGCAGCTGATAGATCACAGATTCTACGAAATGTAAACATAATCATGGCAGATAAGATTTAGTTAGTAATTGATTTTGCCCTGATTATCCATATCCACCCAAAATATCTAGCAACTGCTATGGAAATAGAAGGAGCAGTGTTAGTACATAGAATTCTTTCTGCTACTAAGCAGCTTCTTGCCCCAAGGTTTTTACATATACTGAACAGCCAGACCCTGCGTGGCACCTTGTATGCTGGACAGATAAATAACATATGTGCAATTGATTCGTTAGCTGCCTGGCAGCTAGGGCACTCACTGTCACCATTTCTTTTCCACCTAGATGTAAAAGACCCGAGTGGTAGGGAACCTGCTCTCAACTGGAAATATAACTTCCTATCCAGTGGCTTAGTGATAGGATCCCAGTATGGTTCCAGTCTCGGGGTAATTTTAAAATCCAGAAACCTTCCTGATAACGAGGAGGAGCCACTAGCTATTAATCTGTTGTGTGTGACCATTTCCCAATACCTGGCTTTCAGAATCTTTTTTGATGGAAAGCAGAATAAAACAGGGTCTTCCCAAAGCATTAGCAAACCCATTTTAACAAGAATGTCCTTGATACCTCGAAACCAAGCAATTTTATGGAATGTGTCAGATTTTATTACTTCCAAAAACCCAGCAGTATATGTTGCCAGTTCAGACGTTGTCCACAGTCTGGGCCAATATAGCACAGCACGTAGCTTTACAATATCAGCAAGGGGATACCTCCCCAGATCGTACAACAATGGGCACAGAGGCGTACTTTGTGGGAGATTGCTAATCCCACGTATGAATTTATTTTCAGACAGACTGAGTTTGGATGTATCATCTAGGCCCAATAACTCAACACCATATAGTGCAGAGCTAACTATTTTAGTGTCATATACCTGTAGAAGCGGACTGATGGGTTTCGTGAAAGACCTATAATGTTCCAGACGTAGGGCCCCTGAGAGTTGTTCATGCTTTAGGGTGGCCAGATCAATCTGATGATTCCACCTGAGATAATTTTGAATGTTCACCCCCAGATAAATGAATTCCTTCACTTGCTCCAGAGGACGATCGTTCATTGTAACACCCCCCTTAAAAACTTTATGTTGATTAAAAGTCATAAATTTCGTTTTCGATACGTTGACTTCGAGACCACGAGTAGCACAGAACTCCTCAAATATTTTCAGAGCCTTCTGTAATCCACTCGGGGTCTTCAAAATTATCACTGTTTCGTCCGCGAACATTAAAATCGGAAATCTGGTTCCTGCTAAAAACGGGGCGTCAGTGTTCACACAGGACATACAGTCAACTTACTGTACACAGTAAACAGGGTAGGCGCCATGACGCAACCCTGACGTACTCCCCTTTCCACGGGGAAACAACTAGTCACTTGTCCTTGGGAGCCCCCAACGTATCTTCGCATAGTTGTCCTCATGTAATCTAATTAAAAGGGTCAATAAATCAGTAGGCCTGCCAGGATCATGTAGGGTTGTCCAAAGCCTTGAACGGGGAACCAGGTCAAAAGCACTTTTCAAATCGACAAAGGCAGCGTACAAACTACCTTTGCCCGAAACCACCACTCTCCAATATAGTAATACAAAGCGGAACACCTGATCAATTGTGCTTGTGGCAGAACGAAAACCTGCTTGCAAAGGTGATAATATATTGCTCTCCTCGATCCACACCTGTATTTTTATTAAGGATCATTCTCCCTACTATTTTTTGCACTGAATCAATCAGGCTAATGGGACGGTAGTTCCCCGGAAGAGCCTTTTCACCCTTTTTAAACACTGGGATAATTTCCGCTCCTTTCCACGAAGCCGGTACAGGGGCTACCTGTGCAATCGCATTAACCAATAGTATAATATATTTACCCCATCTATATTTATCATGAAGAAACACGTCAGCAGGGATACCATCTTGGCCAGGTGCTCTCCCACATACCACTGCTTCAAAGGCACTCTCCACGTCCTTTATATTGAAAGCCTCACCAACGTAGAATACATAAGTTACATCTGTCAAAGTAGACTCAAGTGGACTACGTTTGTATTGAGGCTCAAAATATGTGACCCATTCATTCAGCAAGACATGGTTTTGTGGTTGATCTGGGATGCCCTCCCAAACCGATAATGTGCCAAATTGTTTTACTGTCTTTCTTGGCGCACGTCTCCTTGAGATCCTGCCATCTTTTGTCATCCCAGAGGCGATTAGCCAGGGACATGGATTTTCTATATGCCTGCCTAGCTACACGGACGGTACAAAAGGGGGTGGTGATGGATGGAGCATCTGAATCAATGAAACACTCACACCCAGTCAAAAGATCTGGGTTTAATCCATCACCATTCTTTAGCCCACTCTGCCACCCCAGTTCAGACATGGCTATATGCAAATCAGTCTGACCCTGTGCCTCATGGGAACAGTCCAGCCCGAACTGCCAAGCCATGTCTTCCCTGGACCGGAAACAAGCTTCCGAGGACCGGTTTCTGGCATTCCAGCCGTCTTCAGCCCGGCTTGCTTGAATCCAGCAGCAAAGTGAGCAAGGGACTCACGTCTGAGCATACCCTGCCACACTTATGGCGGCCAAAAGCGGTACAAAAGGGGGTGGCATGGGAATGGACATGGTGGGGAAAAAAATGGAAAAAGAAGCAGCAACACAATAGCGCATTGCAAATTCCAGTGCTCTAATTAACATGTATGGCCATCAACAATGGGATAACATTGAGGAACTCATGAACAAGCTCCCAGAAGAAGACCGAAAAAGAGAAAATCCTATTATCAAGAAGGTAAAAACATAGCTAATACCTGCCATTAAACGTCTCTTAACACTGCTGATACCGCCAGCTGACAAATGTGCACATGTACCACGTTACGAAGGCTTCCCTGGCTACGAATATCGGGCTTCAATTATTAACAGACCTTTCACAGGGGACGCCCTCTTTGTAAAAGAAGTAGATGAGTCATTACAATAAAGATAATGAAATGGCCAGATATATGGGAGCCCTACAACTGAGAGGCACATGCAAAAGGGGAGGTTTTAACACCAGAAGACCCACAGGAAGAGGAGTCTTCTCAGCAGGCCAGCAGCAGCAACAACAAAATCAAGGCAGCGGACAGCAGTCAAATCAGCAGTCTGGATACCAAGCCTGGCAACAGCAGCCAAAGCAGCCCTTTCGAGGCAGAGGAAGAGGTAGGGGGCAACCCTTGAGACATGGAGAAGCAAATTCAAAGTGACTTGCCTACTACAGAGAACCCACACACAAGACCGGTAGGAGGCAGGATAGCACACCACCTGCAACAATGGTAAGACATAACAGACAGTTGGATTTTAAATTTGATACGACACAGATATTGTATAGAATTAGCAAAATAGCCTCCAGCAAACGCTCAAAAGAAGAAAAATGTACTCAAATCACAACTCGTACAGTTAAGATTAGAAATAAAGGAACTCCTGCAAAAACAAGCAATAGAACAGATACCAAAAAGGAACCCTACAAAGTAAACTACTCACCATACTTATTAGTCCCAAAGCAGGACCTCACACTAAGACCAATCTAAGGTAATCATTAGGCTTTCCCGCACGGTCAATTATGATAACATTGTGGCGAGTGGTGCTCACAGCACCTCTCCCACAATGTTGTGAAGGGCTGTTGTGCATTAGCATGCACAACGTGATAGGCACAATGCCAGCCACCTTGTCCATGCCAATGTTGGGGGGGGTACCATTGGTACCCCCCAAGTGCAGACCCCCCACCGCCCCCGAGGGCCCGCAACTGCTTCTGTGCCTATCACCCGCATAGCATTCTGTAGTATCCATTCTATCGAGGTCTTTTTTTCGGGAGGGATGTAGATGGCGTTACCTTCTACAACTTTTCTCTAGCTCATTTCCTCCAGTGCAATAGATGTCAAGGCAAGAAAAGAAGAATATGAATAGTTACCTCCAAAAAACAAAGGCCTGCCTGATGAAAGAGAGCACAGCTCTTTGTAGCACCTGCAGGTATTCAGCACTCCTTTCCCAGATGGCAGCTGGCGCCTCCTGATGCTTAGTTCTCTGGGACCTGGAGTCCTCCAAGGATTGCAGCAGCAGGCACGACATTTCGCCTGTCAGGAGCGTGCGCAGCACTTTGTAGAACCTGCAGGTAATCATCTATTCTCCCGCTGATGGCGCCTGGAACCTTCTGGCGATTAGTCATCTAGTACCTGGAGTCCTCAACGAATGCAGCAACGGGCAGGGTATCCTCTAAGGTCATTGTTGACCTCCAATACTGCTGTTAGTGATACCTGATTTCAGCTTCTGCACATGAAACTTCAATTGCCAAATTTAGTCGTAGATGATTCAGGAAAGGGAACAAAGCTGAGCAGTTCACTGCTTATTGTGTGACTCCTGGTCCCACTCCCCAAAGATGATTCAAATGAAACACTTTCCCAGCTGTTGTCAGGAGGCCACTTGATAAGAAGAGTAATGGGGTTGTGATTCGTTATCAAAAAAGTACAAGATGCACTTTAGGTCTTGGACCCTTTCATCTTCCTTGAAATCACTGTTCACAGCATGAGAGATTTAGAGGGTGGGGTTGCCCTTGTGCCATTTAATTAATTGTTTTTTCTTCTCTGCTGAACTAATTGTGGCCTCCGAGAAGGTTTGACCAAAGTAGGTACCTTTTCCCTTTCTGAGTGTAGACACCTCACAAATAAAATATTTTCAGGATGCTATGCTGCATCGAGTCTTCTTCCACCTTTTCAGACTTTGAGGCAATCTCACTGGAACACTCATTGATGGAACTGTCTAGATGCCGCTCCGGCTCACCACTTGACCCTTGGCCAGCCAAGCAATATAAATCATTGGCCTCTTTTCTTAATCCCTTCCTCAACTACATCTGGAATGACTCGCTCAAAACCGGAATTTTCCCGGAGTCTTGGAAACATGCCCAACTGGTCCCGATTTTAAAGAAAGCTAATACAGATCCTAATGAGCCGGTGAACTATCGACCCATTTCTCTGCTCCCAGCCCCTGCCAAGGTCCTTGAAAAGCTAGCGCAGCAACAACTGGCAGGTTTTCTTGAATCCCACGGCCTACTTCATGAATCCCAACATGGTTTTAGAAAGTGCCATAGCACTGAGTCTGCCCTTATAGAAATGGCCGACTCTGTGCGGTGGAAACTGGATGGGGGTTCCAGAGCGGTGCTGGTGCTGCTCGACTTGTCGGCAGCATTCGACACCGTCTCTCACCCCATCCTGATTGACTGTCTTCGGTCGAAGGGTATTCAAGGGAAGGCCCTGGAGTGGCTGACCTCTTTTTTTGTCTAATCGCACCCAGGCAGTCTATACTCACCCTTTTACCTCTGTTAGCCGTACCCTGAAATGGGGTGTCCCTCAAGGCTCGGCTTTGAGCCCACTATTGTTCAATGTCTATTTTTCTCCTATGGCTGAACTCATTGCTAGGTCGGGCATCATAGCTACTTCCTATGCAGATGATATTCAGCTGCTTTTCTCCTATGAGAGTGCCACGCAGACTACTTTTGATCCTCTGAAGGATTGTCTGCGGGACATTTCAAAATGGATGGACCATAACTGCCTCCGCATGAATGCGGCGAAAACGGAGGTTCTCTTTTTCCATCAACCCTCCCCTCTTGATGCAACTCTCTGGTGGCCACTGGAACTCAGCATTCCCCCTGTCCCTAAGGACTCTGTAAAAAATCTAGGGGTCAAGTGGGACTCAAATCTTTCTTTTAGCAACCAAATACAGACCGTTTCAGCCGCTTGTTTTTCCAAGATCAGGATGATTAGGAAATTCATCGCCTATCTCCCTAGTGACACCAGGAAAACCATAGTCCAGGCATTGATTACATCTCACCTGGACTATGCGAACGGCCTGTATTTAGGGTTGCCCGCGGGCCTCCTACATCCGCTCCAGACAGTCCAGAATGCGGCTGTTCGGCTGGTCTGCGGGCTTTCCCTAAGCACCCATATTTCGCCACATCGCAGAGCATTACATTGGCTACCAATCCATCAAAGAGCTGCATTCAAAGCCATGACCTTAGCCCATCGAGCAACTAGGGGTAGGGGATCGGCCTACCTCTCTGTTAGTATCCGTTTTTACTGTAACTCTCGGAACCTCCGTTCCAACTCCCAATATCTGCTTTCCATACCAAGATTCAGGAAAGCACTTTCTGGAGGTAAAACTTCCAGGTCTGTGCCACAACTCTCTGGAACAAACTCCCGATCGCAATTAGGATGATCGAGGAAGAATTACCCTTCCGTAAGGCACTAAAAACTTTTCTCTTTTGTTAACCCTCCCAGGACTATCACTCTGCTTTCACTCAGAAGCGCCGGGACACCCCGTTGGGGTAGCTGCGCGCTATATAAAATACACAAAATAAAAAATAAATAAAATAAGATGGGACTCTCCAAAAATAGCCAGCCTATTATCTAATGTAGTGTCAAATGCAATAATCTTTTTTCCAGCCCAAAGATGTAATTTTTTTTTAACTTTTGTTTTTGCTTTTGAGAACAGGACACTACACTTTATAGTTAAACATCATCACGCAGTATAGGTTACTGAGTCATTACAATTGGTTACAATATCAGCTCCTGATGTAACATAGGTCATTTCTAGTCAAGAAACACAGTATATATACAGTAGCTGAGAAGATGGAGACCTAGATCAAGGTTGCTCATTTGTACTTACCAGGAATGTGTGGAGAGGAAACCAGATGTTTTTTGCACAAGAGGAGGGGGGTTGGTGCATGTTTTGTTTCTAGATGTTTATTACATGTTAATTTGTTATGCCATTGGTCATAGCTCAAGAGGGTGTTACTCCGCCAATTTAAAGTCTTCCTGCATGTGCCCAGAAGCAAGGCTATAGCCACAAATGTGTGATAAGGTTTGGAGACAACCTTCACATATGCAAAAATAACAGTTGATGGACAGAATGCAGAACAATGTCATACATTCACCCCAGTACAGAGATCTGGGCCTAAATCCATCGTTTTTTTTGCACTCCACACCACCCCAGTTCAGACATGGCCATATGCAAATCAGCCTTGACCCTGTGCCTCATGGGAACAGTCCAACCCGAACTGCCAAGCCATGTCTTTCCTGGACAGGAATCAAGCATCCTAGGACCGGTTTCTGGCTATCAGCCATCTTTAGCCAGGATAGCTTAACTCCAGTGGTGTGGAGAGCATGGGACTCACGTCTGAGCATACCCATCGGGGTGACAAATGCAAAAATAACAGTTGATGGACAGAATGCAGAACAATGTCATACATTCACCCCAGTACAGAAATCTGGGCCTAAATCCATAGTTTTTTTGCACACCACACCACCCCAGTTTAGACATGGTCATGTGCAAATCAGCCTTGAGCCTGTGCCTCATGGGAATAGTCCAGCCCGAACTGACAACCTTCACATACCCCAAATCGACCTTGAGCGGGGTTACATCCAAATTTGCTATATTCATGTTTCTTAAATAGTCTTAAGAGTTTTTGCCAGTAGTGATGCTGTGCACGGCAGGCCCAGATCATATGCACCAAATCAGCATTGAGACATTGCACCTCCAGCAAAACTCTTATATCATCTCACCATACATAGAGAATGTATATCTAGGGGATGCATTTATTGATTATTTGAGGTTTGCAGCAATGCCTACCCCTTTCCTAGTTTGTTTTTTTCCAGTTTTCTTTTTAGGTCTCGGCAAGCGTAGGATGCTCATGCACAGTCTCGCTGGTGAGATCTTATGTCTCTAGTAGTGGAGCTTGAACCCGCCCCTCTTCTCCATTGGCTGGCCTCCTAAACGGCGGCCAGCCATTGGAGAAGAGGTCTCTCTGACGTTGTGTTTTCACTGTAAGCCCCACCCTTTTCGGATTGAGGGGCGTGTTTATTTCGTTTCTTTCTCTCAGAGGGGAGAAAGAAAAATAAGCCCCCCAGTCTGAAAAGGACGGGCTTACAGCGAAAACACAACGTCATGGCGAGTGCTTGCTCCGTTCATGGTTCACACCGTTTACACCCATTTAACTTCCCTTAAGTTTAAATGACCTCTTGATAATATTTGATAGCTTTATGCTGGTGTGTTCATCCATTATCATCCATTATCAAGTTACATCCACGATTAACTCCCCAGCAGGTAAGTAACATAGCCCCTGGCCTCAATATGGCTGACTTTTGTTGTGTGAATCTTATCTGAAATGATGACGAATAAGTAGAAGACTACTAGGAGGGAATAGAGAAGTGGCCAGGTTTGTTCAGCCCGTTTCTTGAAGTCTCCCCTAGTACGGTAACCCGGGCCCTGGAACGGAGCAAGCGGAGGGTCAGGCTCTGCCTGCGGGGAGGCGCTGCGGATGCCGTGGGTTTGTTTGAGTCACCGGGGCGTGATTGCTCTCCCTCCTCCCTAGTGTCTCTCTCCCTCCCTTTTCGCACTGTGAGCCGGTCGTGCACGTCACCACTCCCCCACCGGCTCCGGCAGCAGAAGCAGGCTCCATTCACCAGCCGGCCTGATAGTCCCTCCAACCGCCGCCTGGGCCATGGAAGAGCAGCCCCCACTCAATCCCCGTTCATTTCCTCCAGCGGCGTCTTCCTCAACACCGGGGAGCGGGCCCAACCGCCGCCACCTGTGCACCGGGAGCCACAGGATGAGGAGGACGAGGACCCAGCTGAGAGAAGGCCCTGGGAGGAGGATGACTTCGGGGACAACGAGGTGCTGGACCGAACTACTCGCACCTGCCCTTCACTGTTCGCTTTCCCGGGGCTGAAGTGCCGCCCCGAGCGCTGGCTTTCAAGGAGGAGGAGGAGGGGAAGAAGCCAGCTTGGGAAGAAGAGATGAAACCAAAGCCGTCTTGGGAGGAAGAAGCCCCAGAAAGGCTGCAGCCTTCGGCCCCATCTGAGGAGGAGGAAGTGCCACCCGACCGCAGACCCACTGCCCCGGTCATCACTCCCTTGGCCCCACTGCCGCCTCCCTCTCCCCACCAGGAGGAGTCGGCCCGGCGGAGGGGCCCCTCCGGCTCTGTGCATCACTCTGGACTTGGGCTGTCTGGGAAGTTTCTGTCAGCCTCCTCCTCCTCCCTGTGCGGTAGGCGTAGCCCTGGATGCACCCTGTGCCATCTCCCGGGGGCAGGCGACTCCCCTTAGGGTGCGGCAAAGCCGCCTTGTTGTGCACCCAGCATATATCATTTATCGCGTTGATGCGCCTACATGGTGTGTGTGTGTGGCTTTCTGTGTGTGTGGCTTTCTGTTTGTGTGGCTCTCTGTGTGTGTGTGGGGCTGTGTGTGTGGCTCTCTGTGTGTGTGTGTGGCTCTCTGTGTGTGTGTGTGTGGCTGTGTGTGTGTGTGTGTGTGTGTGTGTGTCTCTGTGTGTGTGGGTCTGTGTGTGTGTGTGTGGCTCTGTGTGTGTATGTGGCTGTGTGTGTGTGTGTGTGTGTGTGTGTGTGTGTGTGTGTGTGTGGCTCTGTGTGTGGCTCTGTCTGTGTGTGGGTGCGTGTGGCTCTCTGTGTGTGTGTGTGGGTGCAAATGCAATAGGTCTCGCATTTGCAGGAGATTAAGCTATTGGCATTGTAAATGACAATGCCATTTATTTATATGTTTTAAAAACAAAAATAATGTTATGAGCAATGCCAAGCTCTAACTTTAACAAAGACGAGACCATTGCATTGTAAATGCTTGTTTTATTTATTCTTATTGCTTTTACAACTGCAAGCAAGGAAAAACAGCAAGGTACACATGCACATTGCGATATGTAGGCATATCCTTAAAATAACATGCCAACATATCAGGCATGTGATCCCCGCCCAGCCTATTTTGTTCTCAACTTGTCCATCACCTTAGATCAGATCCCAATTTATGTCAACCTCCATAGCGTGCTATAATAACCCCTCATCCTATATCACCTTCTCATGGCAAGCTGTGTCCCACAATACCACTTTAGTCCAGCCTAGTGAGGAGTTCCCCGTTCCATCCATATGCTTTTGCTTTCAACAAATCTGTATGATGTCCATTATAATGGAGTAATTGCTACCCTCTGTTTTACCCCTGTTCCAAAGTTTAGGTGATTGTACTTCCACGGGGCCTGGTACAGAGTGGGTCTGAAAGAACCCATATCAGATCAGTTCATTCTGTCAGGTCATCTGCTAGTTTATTGTCTCTGAACATTCTGCATGTGCAACTCCTGTGCTGCTTCCCAATCCAGTAAAAGTTTAATCCCGGCCTCTCCCAGAGGTGCCTTTGGACTTGTCCAATGGCTAGCAATACATCTCTTTGCCAGTATTGTACCCAGCCTAAAAAACCTTGTTTCATACATTTTCATCTCCCCAACCTCGGGAGAACTCCTAGTATATAATGCTTCAGAGTAGGAGCCGCCCTCAGTAATGTATGCACTAATCGTGCAGGCTACCTCATCCCATAAAGCGTATATAATAGGGCAGTACCAAACCATGTGTAGGAACTCAGCTTGGTGTGGCAACCTCTGCTGCAGCTTGCTTAGCTGGAGTGTAGTATGTCATGTGTATATAACTGTACTCAATTTTTTTTTAAATGTGCATTACTAGATATTGTCTTCAGCCCCTTGCAAGCTCTTGCCCATTTTTTTTCTGTAACCATCTGTCCTCTGCTTTCAGTGTCTGTATTTGTTTATCGCTCGCAATTAGTGATATAAATGAGAAACCAGATGTCTACAGTGGGGTAAGGCCAATAGCATTGTCAATGTCTGTGAATACAATTAAGTTTGTGCTAATCTTGGATATTTGGGATAATTTAGCATAGTTAGGAATTATCCTGGCTCCATCTCAAAATTACTTGCGACCTGTTCTTCATTTTACAGGTCCAAGACTATTAGGCAGCCCCACTTTTTCAAAGTTCCATGGACATGATTGATGCTATCTGCGCAAGGGAGGTATGTGTCATGAGGCATTTCTACTGCAGAGGGCTGTCTTTTGATTATGGTCATTATCACTCTGTACCAAACCCAATAAACATGACAAATCAATTGCAAGAGATACCCATGGGCCCCGCTTTAATAAGGCGGGGATGGGGTTGTCACCATGAGTTCCTTAAGGAGGCGCTTCTTCCTGTTAGGTCCTTCATCCTACCAATAGACTGAATGTTGCATCTGGGCTCCATATAGTGAAGTTCTAAACCTGGGACCTTCTGCTCACGTACCCTCTTCAATGTATCAAGTTTGACTCTGCCCCTCCAGCCTTTCCATATCAAGTCTACCATGAGTCTATCAAGGGCCGCAAACACCTGTCGGGATCTAATATGTGGCCCCCTGCAGTACCTAAAGACACCTGGGTAATAATGCTATTGTAGCCACTATTACCCTGATAACTGGAGTGTCTTCCAAAACCACGTACGACTGCAGACTGTCCACAAGCCTACCCATCTTATGCTGGTTGCTATGATCCTTGTCTAATCTAATGGAAATGCTGAGACACCAGAAATCAGGATTCCATGTCAGGAGCAACTTGTGAGCTAAGCTCCTCAGCCTGTCTGCTCTCCTGAGCGTGCCGGTCCCCCTCTGAGTCCCTGACAGACCCTCATTCTGTGCACCGTGATTTGGCACAGATTTTTCTTTAGCTAGTCCACACTTTCGATGATCCTCGACCTCTAGGGCAAAGAGCATTCCTCATTGAAGATTGTGAGGGTCTTGACGAAGTCCCCTCAGTTGTCCCCGCACAGGATTCCAGCCACTCCCATGCATCCTCTGACACAGTAAAGAAGCGGGCCCTAACATCAGGCTGCACTCAGAGCTTTGCCAGTTATATTAGGATGTATTGAAAATTAAGTTCTCTCCGCTTTCTTTTTATAGCAAGGAACATATTCTGCTTATCTTGGACGTTCTTTTATAGTTCAGAAAAACTTGTATTGCTAAATTCTTGTATCATAACGGCGTCACTTTCAGACATGCTGTAGAATAGCTTCCCGTTCTCTGTAATTAAAGACTCTTGTGATCAAATCCCTCGGAGTGTCCTGGGGGAAGAGGGGTAGGGGGGGGCGGGATACCTCTACATTAAAAATAATTTAGAGCGCTTGGGGGCTGCAGTGTTTCTGAGATCCAGTCTTCCAAGAACATGTCAATTGAAAGCTCTTCACTCTCTCCTGAAAACCAGTGAACTGAAGATTACTATGCCTTGATCGCCCTCCATGTCCTCCAGGTGCTCTCCCATAGTAGTTGTTTCAGTCATCAGTGAAGTAGCAGCCTTCTTCAAGGTGTTGACCTCTTGTTGCTGTGATTCAATCTAATCCTCCACTTCTGACTCTGTCGACAACTCTCTCATGTCCGTTCTCAAATAAAGTAATCTCAGTTGTGACTGTGCACATCTTTTCTTCGGATGCCGTCCGCATTTCTCTGCTGGCAGCTAAGATGCTCACTGGAGTATGTTCCTTGTCCTTCTCCTGCCCATTTCCACTGCTTTCCCTCTGTGCTGTGTTTGTGTCAATTCTTGGAGCGGTGTACTGTATTTACTGTTAAATAGTACCAATGAACTGTGATACATCGCTTAGGATCGCAGCCCAGGCACAGTGTGGGTTGCTAAATTACAGACAAGTTGCATCTTAGCATTTCAAACTAAACTTGTTTTTGAAGTTAGCTACAATGTTTTAATGAACGCATCAAAAATATGTCATCCCTAAATACAGTGATTTTGCAATAAATGTCTGTATTTTACAGAGTCGCTGTTTTTAAGGTTGTACCCTCACTTCATAGGATATCCAATTTGTACGCCTCCCCCAGATTTTTAGACCCGTCGACCAATCTGCACAGAACTTGGCTAAGCAGTATTTTGGAAGACATCAGAGTGTGCCGAATTTGGCAATGATTGAACAAGATGTTCAAAAGCTATAAGGTGTTGTACCCAACATGTTTTCCTGTCTACAATTAAATGTTAATTTTTCATGGAAAATGTTTTTGCGCCTAACTGCACAATCAATGCACTTTTTATGGTATTTTGACCTTTGGCTTTTTGGTGCTTTTCTTGCATGTTTTGAAAAATCTTTTCAGCAGTTTTGGAGATGTGAGACAGATTCCTGCTGTTCAATGCACAAGGTGTGTCTCTTTTCTTTGTTTGTTTGCATGTGTCTGACCAGGCATGGATGGTCTGTAGGAGCACACTGCTTCTGCAAAACACTATGTGAATGTGCTCTAGAGGTTTAGAATTATATCCCTGCCAATGTTCACAAACACTGGGAGGTATACATAAGAGAAAGCTGCAGTGGTGGGAAACTCAATGCTTTATTGTGTATAGGTGGGCTGGTTAGACTTCTCCTGTTCTCCCCTTCCCTTGCCTGCCTAGGACGATGGGGACTAATCACAGTCTCCTGTCTTACCCAAAGGAAAGGGCAGTTAACCTACTCCCTCCTTGGCTTGGCTAAAGGCTGGAGAGAAGAGGATGGTGCCCATTTCTTCCTGCTTTGCCCAAGGGCAAGAGTACATTTTAAAGTTGCACCAGGGCACCAAAAGATTACTCAAAGTTGAGGGGTTAGGTGTGGGGAATAACACTCATTCCTTCCCCTTGCTAGTGGCCAATGCAGAGGCCCCCTTACCATGCTCAATGACTAGGAGGAACCGCAAGAAACCAAATTGCATATAACCATCAGCTCTTCTGCTTCTGACCTACATTGAGAATGTAAAAGAAAGTTAAAAGTATTTTATCGCTGCATTCTTATTTCACTATTGTGTATGACCGTTGTTGGTGTCTGCATATAATTCTTTTTGGACAATATTTATTGCAGTCAATGACAGGCATATTTGGCAAATATGGTATTCTTTTTTTTTTTTTATTATCATGCCTTGGGTGGAAAAAACGTTAAACGATAAACATCACTATTTCGTCAAAAACTATGTATTTACATTTTAATGATGTTGATCATCTTATTCTTTTTCCTATCCTAACCTGTTTTATTTAGCCTTGCTAAAAGACAATTCGTTCTTTAAAATGGGCATTGATCTTCCTGTTGAAATCGAACAGAATATTTTGCTCTACTACTTTTTTTTGTTTTCATCATTCATATTTCTTGTCTGTCATCTAGAACATCTACCTCATTTATTTGAACAGCAATGTATCAGAACCCAGGTTGATTACAATTAAGTACTTTCAAGTATTTACAGAGCTGGACTGTTTGCAGATTTGGTTGAAGTTGTACTATTTGATTGTGTTTCCTATTATTGTTATGTTATGTTATGTTATGTTATATGTTGTCTCATATAGCGCACGGCTACTCAAAAAGAGTGTCCCAGCGCTTTTATTGAAAAACCTGTAGCAGAGTAACACAACATAGTGATATAAAAGCAAATCAAAAGAGACAAAGAAATAGGATAAGTAGCCTAAAGGGCAAAAAGCCAGGTTTTAAGGCCCTTCCTAAAGGTAAGCAGATTAGTGGCACCACTTATTTATTATATGTATTAACAATTTGTGTTTTTTGTTAAGACGTTTATAAGTCTTTCTAGGTTTTCCCACATTTTACGAGAGTTAATTTTCAATTTCCTTTATATTCTCTATTTTTATTGTAATTTGTTCTTTTAACTTTATTACTTTTTTAATTCAAGCTTTTTTCCCTATTGTGTTTATTTTTTTCTGTACCTTTGTTATGTTTTTGTTACATTGTAGTTGCATGTACCTCTTTTGCCATTGTATTCAATTCAATCTACTTGTTATTTATAGAGTAGGGGCATACCATCGGTGGCATTGCCTTACAGTTATTTTCTCTGGTATAGTTAAGAAGTGAGGGAAAGTAGGATCTGCTTTTTATAGTTACCCCCACTTTTTGTTTGATGTGATTACTTTTTTTGGACTAGTCTGACTGGGATCCTGCTAATCTGGGCCCTCGTCTATCTGCTTTCTCCCTACACTGTTGTGTTCAGTACCTAAGCACCTCCCAGATTAGATACTGGGGTACCCTTATCAGTCCCTAGTATATGGTACCCATGTACCCAGGACATAGGTACCCCAGACCTCTCACATGGGCTGAATCATGCATTATTTCACCCATGAGAGACCATGAGAGACCATTCAAAATGGAACAACAGGCCTTCCTTTGCAGCCTGTGTAAGTTGGTGCATGCACCACTTAAGATATAGGTTTACTGTATCTAAGGGTCACTGCACTTAAAACCTATAAGTCACCTCTATAGCAGACCTTTACAATCCTGAGGGCAGGGTGTTTGGTTCTAAGTGAGAGAGTGCCCCTGCATGAGCAGGACACCCCTGCACCCTACGGAGTCCATTCTCCCGGGTTGTCAGTGAAGCAGCCATATACAATTTAGAGGGGCACTGCATTATCACGCGATGACCATGTCGAATACGGCTGCAACGAATCCTATCATGTTTGGTGTCAAACATGTTGGAATCATACCCCACACCACTTAACGGTGTGGGAGATATGATTCCAAGCACCAGAAGCGCCCTATGCTAGGTTGTCAGTGTTACCAGTACCAACCTTCTAGTCTCGCACAGCACAGCACAAAATGGTTGCTGCCTAACAGAGAAACATTTCTGCCCTCCTGCTGCTAAGCCAAGCTCGAACAGAGAAAGGCAGGACAATAGGCATCCTGTCACAGGGAGGTGTGACCACCTCCCAGACAGGGTTTATGGTATTAGAGCTGGGTGGGTGCGCTTGTCAGCACCTGAAAGTCTGCATGAGGGGTACGTTTGGTAGTCCAGTTCAAACAAGTCCTGAGAGACGTTGGCTCCCGCTCTGGCACAAAACTGGACAGAGGACATGTGAGTAACCTCCCCCCTGGGAGGGTCCCCTGAATCTTCCCAACCATTTCCTTAGGGTACTTAAGGGCTTACCTGGGTGTAGGTCCCTAGATTCATTGTGGGATAATATTCAGAACTGAAATCACTGCAATTCTACCATCTGGGCGCTCTAGAGTTCCCTGGACTTCGTTTGGGCCTGACTTCGCCTCCCTTCCAGTCTGCTGCATCGTCTGTGCCTGTGCATCATACTGGAACCTTCCAAGGCCTGTGAAGCATCAAGGACAACTGAAGTAATCGCCCTTGGAGTGAAGAAGTCACTCCCTTACATTTGTAGGCACTGCAATGAAGACGACCGGTCTGCAGATCCCAAGCTCCTCCGGACTCCGTGGGCTCTGCAACACAGTGGTGATTTTCCCCTGCTCCCGAGGCCTGCTCTACCCTCTTACCAAGTTTGAGGCCATTAGTTCTTGTGGGGGTTTCAAAAACCGAACCCCTGGGTACATCATCCCCCTTGCAGTTGTAAAGGCTTGTTAACATCTTTGCAAGAAGATCTTCGTGCTCCAAGTAGCCCCCACCTTGAGCACCTCCACTGACCAGAATCTTCGGCCACACCACATCGTGTGCATCTTGGCCTGCATATTTTGGTGAGCTGCTTGAGGTCCTCTTGCGACTACTGTGCCTTTGGCCTGTGGGTCTATTTGAGGGTCTCCTTTGTGTTTCTTGGGCTCCCCTGATTGCTCAGGGCCTGCCCTGACTTCCCTGCTTGTGGTGAGTCTCCTTCACCTTGCTGGACCAACTATGCACCTTCTTGATTTCCTGCGTGGGTTGCATTTGTCAAGGCTTGTTGGTGCTCCCGACGGACACTGACCCCTCAGCACTCGACATCCTTCATGGGACAGCTTGTATCCGTGTTCTGGTCATCCTCTGTGTCACATGGTCCTCGCAGCTGCAGAGTCAAGGTCACGTCATCTTTCCTGAAGCATACAACATCCGAGGACATTAGTCTTCCAGGGCACCTGGTCACTCCCGAGTGACACAGACTCCGTTCCCTCTGATTTCAGGTACTCCTCGCCAAGAATCCACGTTTAGATTCCTCCGGACACTTTCTCCTCTTCCAGCTGCGGTACTTTCCTGTAGTCTTCCATTTTGGGTTTGGCGGTTTCCGATGCCACTTCACACCTACGGACCAGCCTTTACTGAGATAGGTAACTTGGGTACCAAGGTATCCATGATTGGGATGGCTCTCTAACCTTCTAACTTCCATGAGGTTTCTTCAGGGTCCACTGTGAAGGGTCCCTAATCTTTAAAATTCCAACCGCGACTTACACATAGACTTGTATGGAGCACGCGGATGTGTTCACACATTGCACACTTTTTCCTTGGGGTCCCTATTTGCTTACCTTGTGTGTTTCTGTGGGGTCCCAGCAATTCTACATCCTGTCGACACTGTCTTGACTCGAGTCGTGGTTCTTATTCCATTTTCTTATTATATGGTTTGGTCCTCCCTTGGGGTCCACCGTGTATTAGTGCTATTTACTGTGATTTCTTGCTACGGTATTGTGTGCTTTGTGTCTATCTCCCTGTAGGAGATACTGTAACGTACTAGAGAGAGTTGTATGATAAATACATATTTTTATAAATACTTTGTGTGCTTCTTTTTTATTTAATCTATACTATAAGATTGCATTCTGGTAAAACAAGCTACTTTACACTCATTCAAGACTAAGCCTAAAGGCTGCTCTCCACATCTACCAATTGGATATCTTTCTAAGGTTTATGCAAAAAACAAAAGCACACAGCAGCAGACCAAGGTTTAGCACATCAACTTCCTCTGTTTCGTAAGTTTGTGTGGTGCAACCACTCTCACCATCCGCTGCCAAGGATGTCTACTATACAAAGTTCATGAAGTTTGTGAATCTTCTGTTCTTTCTTTATTGAATTCTTTTTTTCCTCTTTTTCGTCGCACACGGAGGAACGCATTTGGATTCCTTTCCAGCGAATTGTACACAATACAGGAATCTCAGGCTCAGATCGCTGACAACACTTTTGTCTTGCGTCTATGGTGAATGTGCATTTTTATTTCGGACCATCGGATTGAAATGATCCCATTTGTAGCCCTGACGAAATCCCCACGGCACTAAAGGGAATGAAACGCGTTGGCTGTGCCTTTGTATCTTAAAAAGAGGAAAAAAAGAATTCAATAAAGAAAGAACAGAAGATTCACAAACTTCATGAACTTTTTTCGCTATTTACGCCACCGAGTGCACTTCTCAAATTTCTTGTAAAATCTTTCTAAGGTTGTCTGAGACCTCCTAATCACCATAAGGTTTGTCTGGACTGGTGCAAGGTGCCCACCTATATTAGTGGACATCATATACCAGGCCAGCTTCCCACAAGCGGTTAATCAGTAATTATAAAAATCTCAGCATGTAACATTCATGCAGGTTGAACATATGCCAAGCCAAAGCTCTCCCTTATCGAAATACATTCTCTGTCTAGTACTTAAGAAATAACCATCAAGGAATACTAGACATCTTCACAAGTCTTTAAGGAGTTCTTAACTTTGCCAATACAGCAGCCCACAATGTGTCTAATTGTAGAGGCACGTTTTGGTTATGCTGCACACACTAATGCTGACTGGTAAGTGTGCCACAAGGAGTTTGTATGTGATTCTGAATTAGCAATTGAGCCTTTCTTTCGTTTCAAAGAGTCTGTTCATGGTAACATTGATGTAACAATTCCTTCCACTCTTCCCTTGTGATGGAATGCAGTTAGTTTAGGATTTGTCTTAATCTTTGAAGTAGTCGTTTCCGTCTGATAACATTCCCTATTTCTATTCTACAGCTTTTTTCCTTCTTCAAATATGCAATTTTTGTTATCCTTCAGCTTTTATTCTTCCTGCAATAATGCGAAATGTTGAGAGGATTGAGTGTTATGCCTCAGCGTACAGCTGCAATATTAGTACACATGACAATATGGTCCTATATCCTACCAGATGCAGTGAGACGGAAATCGGTCCACTACAGAGAAAGAGGAAGTTCCTCAAGATTGAAAAATGGACACTTTGTTGTTTATTAGTATGGTGAAATACATTGTCTGCTTTCACACACCCTCAATGAAATAGAGAAGGTAGTCATGTGGCAATTTATCTCTGACAGAGTGAATATTTTTGGGGGTATGTGTGCCTCCTAGGGGTCATCAAGAAAATATGACTGGATAAGCATAGGTGGGTAAAGTATAAGTTTGCAAGGATACGTATAACCGCTGTAAGCTCTTATGCTGAACCCGGATTACATCTCGGTCTCTCCCCTGACCAGTATATTCTGTCCCCCATGCATCCCCCACAAGCTGCATGACCTGCCTGTTCAAGGGAGAAACATCGTCAAGTCAGGTCAGGTAAGCTGAATACATTCTTACACGTAGCAAAACATCAGGTTAACTACTAATATCACTGTGTCTACACACCTCACCTGTGGCAGGTCCTACATAAACCCTTGTCCCTGTCCCTTCTTCAGGACACATACCCAGACAAAAACAAGACATGCACTTGATGGCCTATGTCTCTTTTTCTCTTCCCAAACACCATGTGTGCACAGTTGCAAGGGGCAATAGCAGAAAACACACATATGGTAGGAGCACAACCAGGACTGGCATAACATGTCATCCCCAACAAACAGCCAGGTATGTGTCAAAACAATATCTGCCTCAACCGCATACTACTGACAATTACAACATAATTGGTCTAGTGTCAAACAGTGTCTCAACAACAACCAGGTCTGTCTGGGCACATTCTTCATTGTTTCATCATAGGTTAGGCAAGATGAAGCCATCCTCACATCTATATGTTTTCATTGTATAAATGTCACCTTTTCAGACCCTGTGTTTTCAGCCTCTCAGCCACCTGCTCCCTCCTTCACTTATGTTTTTTATGTCTGCAGTGCCATGCACACTGGCCAATCAAATTACATAGATGACAGAGCCTGGTAAGTTTACAATTACATGAGCAAGGAAATGCCGCGCATTTTCGAGTTTTCACTATGTGAAATTCACAAACGATCTCAAAGTTGCTATCATATCTCTATTTCCCTCACCCACTGCTGGGGGAAATTGACTCCGAACAACAGCAGGATATTTGAATGCAGTCTCCTGGAGTGCAGGACTCTGGATTTTGTTACACTTATTCACCAAGTTCTATGAAGGCAAAAGTTCACTGCATAGATTCTGAAAAAGAAACAAAAATAGAGAAGACATAAAGGAGGAAGTATGGAACAATGCTTTACTCAACCACCACTTGTAACACACTTTCACCAAAAGACTGTTTATCTGGCACATAGGTGTAAATATGCAAGAATTAGGTGATAAGCCTTACACAACATATGGAGTGAGATTTACAAACTATGGGGAAGGGGACAATAAATGAAATTTGTAAGTGACCATATAACAATTGCTCATAACTATGTAATTGAGATGTGTTCATATGTGCTGTGTGTTAATAAGGCTATGTGTGGGTATTACACCATGGTGTGGTTCAACATGGTGTTCGAGGATATTGAATGCGGACTGTGACATGGTACAACTTTCATCATAGACTGAACCCTTCCCCTGCCAGAACTGCAACCACACCTTCAGCCACACCAACGCACCAGCTCCTCTCCCCGCCCGGCCGATCAAAAGCGCACCTGTCTGGTTCAACTGCATCCTCCTCAACTTGCGGTCCCTTCACAAACACGCCAAAGAAATCTGGGCCCTCCTCGATGCCACCTCTCCTAACATTGCTTTTTTCTCAGAAACCTGGACCAACCCCTGCTCCAGACATCGCCATACCCAGGGCTACATAGTTACCGGCAAGGACTGCGAGATTCCCTGTGGAAGAGGCATGGCCATCCTCCACAAAAGCACACTTCGACTGATCACGCACTCTAATGACCCAACGACGACCATAGAACACTTCCACTTTCAGATCTCGACCAAACCCAACTGCATCCTCATCTACAGGCCCACTCAGAACCCAGAACCCCCTTCACGGAAGCCATCATAGACCTCATTGCACCTCAGGCTCTCGCATTCACCAACTACATCCTACTCGGAGACCTCAACTTCCACAAGGACAACCCCAGTGACCAGAACACCCCCTCCCTTCTGGAAAACCTCAACAACATCGGATTCAAGCAGCTAGTGACTGCACTGACCCACACAGCCAGACACATGTTCAACCCAGTCTTCTCCGCACATCATCTACAGCCACACCGAAACTCTCCTGGAACAACCATCACTGCGTGCAGCTTGCCACGCCCACTGTACACCACCATCATCATGGCACACCCCATATGGATCTGCCCACCAAAGACCTTCTCGTCAATTCCCTGAGCACAACCACTCCACCAACAGATGCCAACATTTTAGCAATCGACCTCCACCGATGGATCTCCAACTACACCAACACCCTGGCACACTTCACGAAAAGACCAGGCAAGCAACTCTCCAAGAAGGCCAGCTGGTTCACTCCCGCCCATCATGAGTCCAGATGCACCTGCAGAGGACTGGAGAAGAGATGGAGGAACAACAACGCACTCCACATCCTCCTGAAAACCACAAAGAAAAAAAGACCTTCAAGACTGAATCAACGCCAACACACACAACAGCAAAGAACAGAAAAGAACTCCGACCGGCCCAACAGCGAGGCCACAGACGTCCCCCCCCCTACCAAGACCTCTACAACAAACTCAGCATCTTCTTCACCACAAGATCAGGAAGATCTATGACAGCTTCCACACCCTAGGCCCAGCCACTATCTATGCCACCGTTGCACACAACCAAGCCGCACCCCAACAGACCATGCTCTGCTGGACCCCGCTCACAACCGAGTACATGTTCGAGAACATGAAGAGCATCCAATAAGGAGCCCAGACGGATCCCTGCCGATACCACGTCTTCCACAAAGCAGCCACCCCCATCACCCCCAGCTTCGCCACGCCATCAACTGCTGCATCAAAACTGCCACCTTCCCAGATGACTGGAAACACGCAGAGATCAACCCGATACTGAAGAAGCCGTCCTCAGACCCAACAGACCTCAAGAACATCAGACCCATCTCCTTCCTCTCCTTCCCAGCAAGGTCATCGATAAGGCCAACAACGCCCAACTGTCCTGAACACCTCCCAATCCGGCTTCCGAAGCAACCACAGCACGGACACCGCACTCCTTTCCCGTACTGACGACATCCGCTCTCCCCTCGACCGGTGCAAGACCACAGCCCTCATTCTACTAGACCTCTCTGCAGCCTTCAACACCGTCTCCCACCGCACCCTAAGCACTACACTCCATGACGCTGGCATCTGTGACAAGGCTCTGGGCTGTATCCATTCCTTCCTCATCAGCCGGACCCAGTGAGTTAGACTACCACTGTTCCTCTCAGAACACACAGAGTTCAGCGGTGGAGTGCCCCAGGGCTCTTACCTTAGCCAGCGTCTATATGGCCCCCAGCCATCATCAGAAGCCACGGACTCAACATTGTCTCATATGCTGATGGCACCCAGCTTATCCTCGCCTTCTCCAATGAACATACAACCACCAGAACCAAATTCCACAGTGGAATAAAAGCCTTTTTTACTTGAATGAAAGACCGCTGCCTCCAGCTCAACTCGGACAAGACCGAAGTACTAATCCTGGGACCCACACCTTCAGCTTGGAACAACTCCTGGTGGCTAGCCGCTCTGGCATCCCCCCCCTCCCCGACGCACCACACACGCAACCTCAGCATCATACTGGACTAATCGCTCACCATGAACCACCAAATCAGCTCAGTTTCCTCCGCCTGCTTCCACAACCTCGTCCTGCTTCGAAAGACATGCAGATGGAGCCCCACAGACTCCAGAAAGGCGGTCACCCACCCACTCATCACCAGAAGACTCGACTACAGCAAAGCACTGTACACCGGCCTCACCCAGAAACAGCTCAAGAAACTACAGAAGGCCAAAAACGCCACAGCCAGACTGGTTCCTAACATCTACCGCCGCAGCCACATCGCGCATCACCTCCCACAACTCCACTGGCTCCCAGTCAACAAGATAATCACTTTCAAGCCCATCAATCACGCATACAAACCTCTATATGATGAAGGACCAGCATATCTGAACCACAGCCTCACATTCCACGTACCCACCAGACCACTCTGATCCTCCTAACTCGCCCTTGCCTTTGTCCCCAGGATCCACAAGACCAGAACTGGAGGAAGGTCGTTCTCCTACTTGGCTGCTAAAACCTGGAACACCCGGTCCCTCCACCTCAGACAGTCCGCGTCGCTGACAAAATTTAGGAAGGTCCTCAAGACCTGGCTCTTCGAATACCACCCAGTCCGACCGGCAGCCCTCCTCCCCGGCATCTTGAGAACCTCACGGGTGAGTAGCGCGTGCTATAGAAACCTTGATTGATTGATTGAACACTGTCCTGCTACTGTACCTTTGTGTGTAAAGCCATACCGCAAGGCGATGGTCTGCAGCATGCAATGGCAAAAATTATCTTACACCATACTTAAGAGCAATACATTTGCCCCCTGTATCACCTGCAGTACAGACAACTAGAATTATTTCAGTTGGCACGAATACATATTACAGATAAGAATAAGATCAGAGTGTCATCATGGATCTTTTGGAAGGAGGCATAATATATAATATTCTTTGTAATGCAATGCTCCAGCTGCATAGCCTATCAAGTATACGTTTGCAGTACTTACTGAATTGTCACATGTCTCTGTGATCTCCAGCAGTTTTCCGATGTTAAGTCATTGACTGGAGCTAGTATGTGCTGAACGAGTATACAGGGGCAACATGGGAACAAAGTAGCCCCTTGCATCGCAGACATCTTGCGTGTTAGAGCCCTAGCAGTGTTTGTGACAATAGTGTTCCCTGTATCATGGAGGTGCGTGCCACATTTGTGCAATCAGTGGCACACAGCACATGGGAGAAATAGTCAATAGCACAGATGTGCCTTGAAACACATGGTTTGTTTTGCAGTGACTGTGGCAGGGTGGCCTGTGATGCATGCCAACTTGTAGTTCAGGTGCTGTGTTTGGTTTACATGTGAGATGCCAATGTCACCCCACTGGTCCGCCCTAATGATCTAGAGGCAGAAAGAATTTAGTACTAAAATTTGAGCTAGTGGGTGGCAGTGCCCACAAGCACTTATTTCTGGCGACCGGCACTTATTTTTCCCTATCATTTACTGAGAGCTAGAGAAGAAAAACCCAACTGGGAAGGAGGATGCGAAAGAAGGAAAATACCCTTAAAAGAAGAAAGCAGGAACCTGCAAGGGTGAGACCAAGGGGAAGCGAGTTCCTGGCTGGAGATTATAATTAGATGGGGTTCATTCATAACTACACAGCCTTGGTATTCGGTGCGCTGCCATTTAATTGTGCCAGCCTCTGGCTTCTGAGCAGAGGCACTCATTCTTTTACAAATTAGCTCTGCCAGGGATGTCATGAGTGATATAGTTGTTTGTTTGATGAGGCCTACATAGTAATGGCCGTAACGCTTGTTTAGTCATTGTCGCTATCATTAGCGTTTGTCTTTTACACAAAATGTGACGTTAGAAAGATTTCAGCACTGCGAATCAGATTACTTTTTATTTTTCTTCTTTCTGTTAGTTTTATGTCATGATTGTGCTCAGTTTGTGGTTTTAGTGCATTGCCTCAGAGTGGCTTAGTTTTGTATTTGACTAATTTCAAGACTCAGCTAGAGTTGGTTTGAGCCTCTTTATCGTGTAGCACTGTTGGTGAAGATGTAACTTTTTTTTAATGTTCATCTGATTTTTAAAAAATTTTTTTATTTGAGAGTGACACTTTTGTAAGGGTGTGCTTTTTTCGTGGCCCTCTGTGTTCCACTTATTTTGGAGGCAATATTTCCCTTTATCGGAATACTCTCCTTGCTGCTGCCACATTTAGACACCAGTAGTAGGTTTACATGTGTAAATGAATCCGAACACGAGGTACATTATACCATCATGGAGGCATTTGTGCGTAGATGTATGCCTGTGCTGTGAAACAAGATAACAAAAATGACAAAGGGAACAATTGGGGTATTAATTACAGAAACGACTCGCAGCAAATGGTTCTAACTTGTTTAATGGGAGGGGTGCCTTAAGAGTAAGTCACCACACAATACTACCTAGAGAAAATGCGATAAAAGAAAAATGCACAAGCATTGATGGGAAGGTATAGTGCATTATCCAAATGGTTTATGTGAATAGGAACCATATTGGCGTTCTCATGACACTGACACTTCTCGAGAAAAGCAAGAGCACCATTGGGCAACCACAAATGAATTTTTTCTTGCTTACATAACTTTACTTCGCAAATGGAACTATATTGTTTTGTATTGATATTTTCATTAACCTTTTTTATAATGATAGATAAATTCATGGTCTCCAATGATTAATAGATTTGGTGATGGGTAGAAATGATTCCCAAAATGCATCGGACATTGTGTGCTGGGCTCCTCAGGACGCGCTGAGTTCAGCGGCGCCCGTTCCTGCATTCGTGCGCAGAGACACAAGCCCCGCCCACCGTTCCCTGTCAGCAAGCGAGGGCTTGGGCGTGGTCTGGCCACGCAGGAAGATGGCCGCCTGACGGGTGAGCTCCGCCGAGGGACGGACCCCAACCGGACTTAAATCGGCTCTTACCGTCTCTGGAGCCTTCTTTTGCCACCCTACTGCAGTCAGAAGATGTGAGGTTGCCGTCTGCCTGTTTCCAAGTCTTTTTACGGTTACGGAGCTACCTTTACCAGCGTACCTTGCCTGACACTTCATTCCAGCCCGCTTCACGCTCTCCAGGACGCCGCGCCTCCTCAGCTGACGGAGAGCACAAGTGTGCTTCCGCCCTAGCCGCTCCTCCTGCTCTCGCCTGTAAACGCACCCTCTTCAGGCGAAATATATTTTAACGCATTACACTGCTCAGACTGTTCAACATAGCAGGGAGTGTGCCTTTATTCAAGACGAGGCCAGTTCTTCCCATAATATTATCATAGCGCCTTCACCACACATTAGTCAGTCAGGTAAAAGCGTTTTATCCCCTCGCATACTTAGTGGACATTTTGCATGTACAAGCTCCGATATAATTAAGGGTCTGTTCCTGTCATTATATGCGCGCTTTGATAGATGTGTCTTCTCACCATCGTCACAGTTATTGCTGCGTGTTCTTTCAAAATTCTACACATTTATGCCTTGTTTCTTCATGGATAAAGTCTCCTTAATCTCACAGTTTTTTACATCACCAAACATGGAGTGCTAACCCTCTTACTAATCTCCATAAATGACGCTTTCTGCTGTATATTTTTTCATACATTTAAATATTCCTGCAAGTGCTATTATTTATATGCCTGTTCATAGAAGGAAGGGGCGAATGTTGTCTCTAATGGTGTTCCATCTTCATTTTTCCTCGGCGCGTATTTTTCAAGTACTTTTCTTCCAGTCTTCGCATAAGCTATATTTAATAAATTTGGTCTAGTTTATACTGCTGCTAAATTTTAGTATCCCAACCAAACGGTGATTCCCTAAATGTTTCCTCCCCCAATGAAAATACCAACCTTACACTAACTACATTCCCTCCTATTAACACTGAAGAGCTTGATACAATAATGACCCAAGTAAAATCTGGATCGCCGGATGACCTTATCCCTGTTAAAACCTTAACCCCTCTCCGTACCCTGTTAGCCCCCTACATTCAGGATATTATCAACCAGTCTCTTAAAGAGGGAAAAGTACCAACTGAATGGAAAAGAGCAGTGGTGAACCCCATCCGCAAGAATGCGGCTCTCCCATGGACGGAGCTTTCCAACCTCCGCCCTATCTCCCTTCTGCCTTACTATAGCAAGATGGTCGAGAAACATGTCAACGCACACCTGTCCAATTACATCGAGGCAGCGGGCGGCCTAGACCACTCGCAATCTGGTTTTAGGCCCAACCATAGCACCGAATCAGCCCTCCTGTCAGTGACAGATAACATCAGAATGTCACTTGACAGAGGGAGCTCAGTGATTCTGGTGCTATTGGATTTGTCCGCTGCCTTCGACACGGTGTCGCACAAAATTCTTCTCGACCGTCTGAAGGGAGTAGGAGTAAAGGGGACCGCTCTTGCGTGGCTGGAAAGCTTTCTAGAAGACAGACAACAAGGTGTTAAACTAGGCTCCCATAAATCTGTCTGCAGGAAGCTTACCAAGGGTGTGCCACAGGGCTCATGTCTGAGCCCCACGTTATTCAACGTATATGTGGCCCCCTTGGCAGAGATTATAAGATCTCACGGGTTCTCACCAATCTCTTACGCTGACGATACTCAGCTGTTGTTTCCCTTTCAAACCATTACACCTGCAGTCATGCAATCTTTCCAAGACGGTATGAGAGCGGTGGCAGGCTGGATGGCCCAGAACATCCTCCAATGCAACGTGGCCAAAACGGAGGTCATGTTGTTTGGAGGGGCCACCCTGCTCTGGTCCCCGGAATGGTGGCCACCGGAGCTTGGACCTGTCCCAGCGCCAAAACAAACCATCAAAAACCTGGGGGTACGCCTAGACCAAACTCTGATTATGAAAGATCACGTCAGCCAGGTCACGGGAACGTGTTTCCGTACAATTGGTCTTTTACGGCGTATCTTCCCTTTCCTACCAAACATCTATAGGAAAACGCTGGTTCAGGCACAAGTCCTCGGACGGATAGACTATTGTAACAGTCTACTCATTTCCGCCAACCAGGAACAACTGCGAAGACTGCAGGTGGTGCAGAACACCGCGGCAAGACTCATCCTGAATGCCCCTCCCCGTACCCCCTCCCGTCCTCTTCTTTCCCACCTTCACTGGCTTCCAGTGCAACAGCGGGTAAATTTTAAACTCTGCTGCATCATGCATAAATGCATCTATGGGTCTGGTCCCAAATATCTGAAAGACATTTTCTTTCCCTACTCTCCCGGACGCACTCTACGCTCCAGCAACACTATGCTGCTATATGTACCTAAAGTCACCAAAGCGAGACAGGGTGGTCGAGCCCCCTCCCTTAAAGGTCCCTTGCTGTGGAATTCCCTCCCTCCCCAGCTAAGACAAACTCCTAACCTCTTTAACTTTAGGAAGAAACTAAAAACTTACTTGTTCACACAAGACTAACCTAGCCTTCCCTCTGTCACTCCTCAACTATAGTTTATCTAACTCATACAGAAGCCACGCGCGGAGATACCCCTTCGGGGCTGATTCAGGCGCGCTATAAGACCATAAATAAATAAATAAATAAATATATAGCAGTGTTTATCTCTGCTTCTAGTGATCAACTGTGAGACTATTTTTAACCGCGCCATCTCACGCTGCAATATTAATTCATTATGGTTAAGAGTCTATGAAGCGCAACATACAAATGTCTAATAAAAACGGAAGCAAACTCCCTAAACAACCACTCTTCACAGAAGTTTTAAAACAATCCTCTACTATGCCAACGAAAGGAAATAGGTCTTCTTCAACAAACTTTCCTCAAACTTCACCTTCTCATAGTGAACCAGCATTAACCGACACCATGCAACATATTCAGACACAAACTCTCTGGTGTCAATCGTCAATTGGAGGGTATGGATATCACAATTACATCCCTGGCTGAAGAAACTAAATCAATCGGAGCAGACCTAACAACTTTTCACTCCAGAATTGAAAGTCTTGACTCTAAAATATTGGTGATGGAAGGTCATCTTGATTCAGTCCAAAACAAAGACCAAGATCTTCTCTTTCTGCACAGCAAACTAATTGACTTAGAAGATCGCAGTAGGAGTGATAACATTAGCTTTTTTAGATTTCCAGAAAACATTGAAGGTCAGAGTACAAAAATATTTCTCTGTGATATGCTTCCAGTAATGACAAGCATCTCCTTCACCCCACCTCTTGAAATCCAACGGGCTCACAGAATCGGTCCTCCACGCTCAGAACAAGCAGTACGTCCGAGACCGATCATTGCCTGTTTTCTCCGTCATGAGAAAACTCAACAATTATTAGCTGCAGCTCGCTCAAAAGTCTCCTTTTTCTATAAGGGTCATAATATCCATTTGGCTGCCGATTTTTCCAAGGAAACGAATGAACGACGAAAGGCATTTCTCTCCATGTGACCTCAATCACGTTAGTTGGACATCAAGTTTGGCCTGTTTGAACCTGCACGCTTTTGTATTACCAGAAATGGAGAATCCAATGACTTCTATGATCCAGAACTTCTACGGTCATTTCTAGAAGACATCAAATCACAGGACATGAAAACATAGTCCATCTTCTTCGTATTCCTCACAACTGCTGGTACATAATCCACGTGCACATAGCAACTCTAGGCAGAGGGGCAGAGATTTGAACTGAGTCAATCATTTCTAGGAAGAGAAAGCCTCAGCTTTACATTCTGTCTCTACAATTACAAAAGAATCGCAGAGCGACAAATCTAGATCTCCTCTTAAAATCCTTCCGATGCTGACTGAATATTTTAATGTTATCTAATTGCCTATTAGATGTCTAGATATAGACGTTACTATATCTTCTATTCAATTTCATAATTTTTTCCTCAAGATTATTATTAGAATTGTTAGATGAATTATAGTTAATATTACCCTTCTGACGTAGAATGCTCATTTACCTGGTATTATTAAAAATTGGGTGTTCATATGTTTAGATACAGTTCATGACAACTTCTATATTTATTCCTCATTAACGCTTAATCTTAGAAGTAGCAGTGACATAAATCTAGATCACCTCCTAGCACTCCCTCGGATGTTAACTGAATAATTTTCAGTTATTTAATTGTCTCTTTCTATACCTTGCTATAGTTTTACTATATCTTGACTTACTCCTGGCTTCTCTTTAACAACATTATTAGTAGAATTGACTTGTTTGCCTTTTTTATGTTACTATATTAATTTATGTATTGTTAAATAACTTAGTCAGTATTATTTTTATGATGTGAAATGTTTATCTGCTTATTATCAAATAGTTTGGTGCATGTTTAGACATATTTCACAGTAAACTGCATTTTTATTCTTCGTCCTTAATTATTCTTAGGGAATTACTTTATCTATATTTACATGTTTTATCCTTCCTAAATTGCTCAGTGAATTATGGTTACTATAGTTATTTTATTTCTTTATATTTCGGATTTTTCCTTTTTATTTATAATTATGCATGTTTCCCCATTATTCTATAGTGTAGTTCGCTACCTTTCATTGTAGTATATCATTTTAATATGTATTTCTTTAGCTATAGCTTGGATATTAAGTTCTAATATGCTTTATGCCTTTTGTGCCCATTTAATTGGAAGGGCTCATACTATCAGTAACTCGCTTTTTATTGAGAGGTTGATGTTATTTGTTCTCCTCATAATTTTGCCATCATATATCGCACTCTTCCCATACTACATTTCTATCGTTTTACCATGCAAAGGTTTTGTTTGTTGCTATTTCATTCACAGGATATGACAAGATACTATGGGGCATGGTCTAATGTAGTCATTTGAGTATTCGGTTGATTAATTACTGCCTATTGCATTCTCAAGTTGTCTTCATTCCTCCTCTATCATCTTTTCCTATACCTATAGCTCTCAATTAACTCATCATTCTGGGCTCCCTACCTTACACTGTCATTTACTCTGCAGATTTATACTTTTTTTCTATTGCTAAATGGGGTCCTACCCCATGGTGGTGCTTATGTGCGCCCATACCTGCGGTTCACAGTCTAGGTTTCCTTACTTTCCTCATATCTACTTATCCCATCCACTTCTTCTAAATCCACTATCCCCTACTTTCCTCTTTTTATATTTATTCTTCCAAATAAACAATATTTTATTCATTTCTACTTGAGTTCTCACATAACTCTATTTTGTTTGATCTTCTTTATTTTCTCTCCTTTTCTCTCCTTTCCTTTTCTCTTGCAGTATCTCTCTTAATAGCCAGAGTAACTCTTCCTCCAATCCTGCCCTATTCCCCCCCTTCTCTCCTATTCTTCTTCTTTATCATTGTGTGTTTACTATACTAACTTTTACAATCTTTTGAATTTTTTCCATTATGTCTCATGCTCATCCTTTATCTGTTATTACATGGAATGTACACGGCCTCACCCATTACATTAAAAGGTAGAAAGTTCTTTCCTATCTACAGTCTAAACATGTGGACATAGCTTTATTGCAGGAAACACACCTGGATGAAATCGAATCTAACAAACTCAGTAGAGACTGGGTTGGGAAGGTTATTCATAGCAGCATACATAAAGATGATTCCACCAATTCCAACCGTGTCCGTAAATGTGGAGTGGCTATTCTCATCTGGAGATCGCTTCCTATTATCATTTCCAAGACTTGGTCAGATCCTGATGGCCAATATGTCTTCGCTCAATTACGCGTTAGGAACTCTTCAATTTGTCTTGGATCAATCTACGCTCGATTGGTACTAAAAACAATTTTTCCTTCAAATGAATTGTCTTCTTACAGAAATGAATGCTTCCCAATACCTTATCGACTGGGACTGGAATCTGATACAAGAGCCTATCCACGATAAAACTGGTCAATTTGACAGGGTTAATGCAGCAGATTGGGCCATTTGACAAGATATCCTTTCTGTTAATGGTTTGGTTGACCATTGGCATCTCAGTCATCCACATGATAAGGAGTATACATTCTTTTCTTCCTTACATGGCACATTCTCCCATCTAGATTATTTTCTTCTATTGCACAAAGCGGTTCAATTGGTCACAGATTCTAAAGTTTTGGAAGCTGCCCTATCCTATCACTCTCCTGTTCTTCTGTCTCTAGATTTAGGTCTATCTAAACCAGGATGCAAACCATGGCGAATGAGTTTAGAGAAATATAGAACCCCTGAGGGCAAACTTCTTTTGCAATCTCATCTCCAAGATTATCTCACTGTCAATGAGGACTCTGTCTCTTCTAAGAGAACAGTTTGGGCAGCAGCAAAAGCCACCATTAGAAGCAGTTAATGCGAGATGCTGCTCTCATTAATAAGAACAATATTGCAAAACAAACCGAATTAGATCGAGATATTCAACATTACTCCTAATTATATTTATCACACCCTACTTTACAAAACCGGAAATCATTGGAGCAAGCACGCATGTCTCTTAACGGTCTCATCACATCTAAAGCTGAATAAGTGTTACAGAGGATGAAGGGGAGACATTATGAACAAGGAGAAAAGGCTGGCCGACTATTGGCTGCACAATTACGTCAAAGACAAGCTGCTATAGCTATTCCAGCTATTCAGTCGACTCAAGGTGAAATACTCACCAGACCTCAGGAAATGGTTAACAGATTTGCCTCCTTTTATCAAACCCTATATACCCCAAGTAATCAACTTGATTTGGATAAGATGTCAACCTTTCTACAGAAGGTGAATCTTGCGTGGCTCTCTGATGATGGCAGAGCCTTACTGGAAGGTAATATCACAAGAGAAGAGATCTCTTTGGCTATCACTGCTCTGCCTTATCATAAGGCTCCTGGTGAGGAAGGTTTCCCTGACGAAATTTTTAGATGGACTGGTCAGAATATGAATGATACTTTACATGCTGCGTTACTAGAGGGTGACAAAGAATCCTCCTTGGGACCCCTTTCTAATAAAGCAATCATAGCTGTTTTACCCAAGCCAGGCAAAGACCCTCTTCTGTGTGGAAGCTACAGCCCAATCTCTTTATTAAATTCTGATATTAAAATCCTAGCTAGTGTCCTTGCGTCCCGTCTTCACAAAGTATTACCCTCCTTAATACATAATTCCCAAGTAGGTTTTGTCCCGGGCCATTCCTCCTGTAATCATTTTCGTACATTGGCTCAAACACTATGGTCTGCTAAACATCTACCAGAAGACTTTCGCTTGATGCTGAGACAGCTTTTGACCGCATTGAATGGGAATATCTCTTTACAATAATGCACAGATTTGGATTGGGCGACCAGTTTATTAATAAAGTACGTTTATTTTATGATAGCCCATTAGCTCAAGTCAATTGTGGGGGTTTTCTATCTACAAGTAGTCTACAAGTGCAGTTATAATTTCAACACCGAAAGAAAGAAAAGTTTAAAGAATACCTTAAATCAGAGATAATAAATTCTGAAAACTAAAACTGAATTAACCCTGTTTATGGAGTCTCCTTGTGGAAGAACCTAAGGAGTGCCCTACCCAGGGATGCAACCAACTCTGTGTGGCTGCACTTGTAGACTACTTATGGATCGATGCGACAGGACAGACGCGTCACCTGAAGGAGCACCGAACCATTAACTACACTACGCGTAATCCTATTTTTTATTTAACTTTTTTATCCTAGCGCTGTGCACCCTGCCTCAACCTTTTCTGCTTGGTTTTCTATCTACCCCATTTCCAATTCGTAGAGGTACACGCCAGGGTTGCCGCTGTCCCCTCTTCTTTTTCTCTTAACGATGGAACCTCTCGCAGCTGCCATTCTACAATCTACTAATGTTATAGGTGTCCCCCTTCCAATTGGATATTCCAAAATTTACTTATATGCAGATTACATTCTTCTTACTCTTACCAATCTCCCCCTGTCTCTCCCAGCCCTTCTTCAAATTATTAGCGATTTTTCCTCCTTTTCCGGTTATAAAATAAAGTGGGACAAAAGCGAAGCACTACCTATTTCAGTTGGCACTACGAATTCAGCAATTTATGGATTCCCTTTTCACTGGCAATCTTCTCACCTTAAGTATCTAGGAATTCTGATTAATAGAGGTTTGGAAAATATGGTTGTGGATAACTTAGCTCCTCTACTTTCTCAAATGCAGAGGGATATTGACAAATGGAAAGCTTTAGGTTTATCTTTATGGGGCAGACTCCAAGCGATCAAGATGGTTCCTTACCAAGATTCATTGATGTTTTCGGTTTGCTTCCCCTCCAAATTCCTTTAACTACTCTTAGATCAATTGATTCCAAGATAAAACTCTTTATTTGGGGCACAACTAAACCACGTCTTGCGGCTGCTAAATTAAAGGCCCATCAGTTATATGGAGGTATGGGTCTTCCATCCATTGAACATTATTCCCTTGCCTTACACATTTCGCAACTCTCATATTTTTATCCAAATCTAAAGACATCCCACAATGGGTATCAGTTGAACGTCATCTTCACTCTCAGGATCCAGGAATATCTCTTTTATACGGTAGTGGTACTAGTTCTTCTGATCCTAAAAATCCAATCTTATCAGCCCTAAATAGATCTTGGCAAAGGGGACATCGAATATTACTTTCAAATTCGCGAATTCTCCTTAAAGCGCCCTTATGGAATAATTCAGCTATTCGTATCAATGGTCATACTTTATCCTGGCCTTTATGGAAAGAAGCAGGCTTTTATTCTCCAGATCAACTTCTACTCAATGGAGATTTTAAAACTTTCCCCCAACTGTGTGAGGAATTTAATCTTCCACTCAAACATTCCTCTAAATACGTCCAACTTCAAAAATGTCTTAAAAAACAATTGGGTTCTCCACCTTCGTTGCTCCAGGTTTCTCCAATATTATCTTATCTGCAAATATGGAGGAAGTTTAAGGGGGTGACATCTGGTCTTTAAAAAACCTTTTTGCTTCCTCTTTTTCGACAACCTCGTTCTCATACTTTTCGGACCAAATGGCAATCTCGCTTATCTATTTTGTAATTGAATGCTCAGTGGGATCAAATCTTGGAGGGATTGCACAAGGGTGTTCGAGAAGTGCGTCTCAAATTCTGTATCTTTAAAATTCTTCATGGTTGGCACAGGTCACCGGTTAATTTAAATCGAGCTGAGTTATTATCGCATACTTCTTGCTGGAGATGTTCTAGTCCTGGTTGTGACATAGCACATATCATTTGTGAATGCCCCCTCATTAAACCCTTCTGGAACTTTGTTAACAAAACCTTGTACTCTACAATGGCACTAATTCTACCTCTTACACCAGCCATCATAATTTTACATGACTTCCGCGGTTTTCCAAAACTTTTTAAGCCACAGACTCGTCTTCTTCATACTGCTTTGGCTACAGCCAAAATTTGCATTCTTCGCCATTGGAAGTCTCCATCTGCTCCTTCTCGGGAAGAATGGTTGGTGGCAATGATGCAGACTGCCTTACATGAGCGCACAATTTACAATCCTCAGGACCAAACTGACATTTTCCTTCAAACTTGGTCCCCCTTTTTGGAAACCACATTGGATGACGACCCTAACCCAACTCTTTCTTCTAATGTACATACTTTCCCTACATAATTTTATTTTCTCATACCCTTTTTTATACTATTTCACTTTCTTTATCTTTCCTCTCCTCCCCACCTCCTCCCTGTTACTCTGGCGTTTTTCCATTTCATTTTCCAATTTTTTCTCTAATTTCTTTTTAATTTTGATTATATTTATTTAGTCATTCCATTACTTATGTATAAGATATATCCATATATTATGTATTAATATTTCCTATAACAGTTTTAGAGTAGGCAATGCTACCTTTTTTCCTTATTCTTATTACTAAGTATATATTTCATAATCTATAGATTTTTTGATTCATATTTTGCTATTTTAAAAATGCTGTTTTCTCATTACTCTATTTACATTATTCATATGTTTTATTTCTCATGATATTATGGGTTTCTATTTTTTTACTGCTTTTTTTGTTTCATGAAATTGACATCTCCTATGCACTTTATTGCATAATTCAATAAAAAATGTCAACAGAAAGCAAGCAAGGGCGGCGATTAATGGGTATTTAAAGAAGGGACCTGCGCTGGTAACGCGCTTTGCGTTCCAGCACGGATCCCGCAGGTCCCCCACCATTTTAGTTTCCAAACTTACCTGACTCCATGTTCAACCGCAGTTTCTTCCCCAGTCTCTTGCTTGTGTTGCTGGGCTCTTGGTGTGTCCTTCTGCTTCCTGGGTCCTCTGGTATTCATCAGGGGCTTCTTGACAAGCTGTTCCTTCCCAGCTGGTAACTTTGTTGCATAGGAGCTTCTGTTTCTTATAACCCTTTGCGTCCTGGTATTCTGTCTCTGAAAGACAAGAAAATAGACAAGGGTTTTAAAGGATCATATTAGCTTTGTTTCCGGTTGTTTTCAGAACTGCTTTTTGATATAGGAAAAGGCACTTATCTGATGGTACTCTGCTCTTGATGGGTACTTCTTTACTTTCTATGCATTTTCTGGTAAACTTCTTTCTGGCTGCTATAAAGAAAGAAAAAGCTTTATTGCAAAAACTCCAAAAACCTCACTATTGTGTTTTGCATTGTTTTGACCCTTGCTTTTGTTAGCCTTTTTTTGTCCTGTGCTTCCTCCTGACTAGGGAAATGAGTTTTTGAGGTTTCCTCTAATTGCAGGAGTAACGGGTACATTATTATTTTTTGACTTAAGGGTCCTATCCACTCCTATGGTGTCTCTAACCTAGGTTTGTATTTTATTGTTCCTTTCTTGTTTCATATGCAAACATCCACAGTCCTATTATATATTGAACCGTGTCCTTCCTTATAGACAGTGGGAGTGTTCTATTGTCTCTGGGAGTCGTTTCTTCGCACGCACTTGGCATATTCCATTCAAGGTATCTCATTAGAAATAAGGAGAAATGTAAACTAAAGCCACCTCCTTTTACCCATGTATAGTACTCACCTTGTGCTTTCTCCTTCAGGGTTCTATAACACTATTCCCACCGAAGGTCCAGCGGACGTCTACCCCTTCCTCCTTCCCTACCTTCCCTCCTTTGCTTTGACTAAGTTGGGCGTAGGTGGTGGGTGAGGGAAGTTGGGTTTTTAGCTCCACTTGCATCCATGTCGTTCCTGCAGTAAATCCAGGCGAGCATTACAATATGAAATAAGCAATGGCATAGTCAATAGGTCTTGCCTTTGGGACCTTATAAGTCTGGGTGAGAGCAGGAGAGGGCAGAGAGCGTAGAAAGGGATGGGCAGCGGTGAGGTTAGAGCTGAGGGAGGTAAGGGAGAGTGAGCATGACACCAGAAGCACAGGGTGAGAGCAGGGGCGGGAGGCAGAGAATAGAGACAAGGAGCAAGCAGGGTGCTGTGGCATAGAGCGAGACAGGCATAGAGTACATGAAGCACAGGGTGAGAGCAGGGGCGGGGGCAGAGAATAGAGACAAGGAGCAAGCAGGGTGCTGTGGTATAGAGCCGGACAGTAAGAGGGCACCGGAAGCATGGGGTGAGAGCGGGGCAAAGAGTAGAGACAGGGAGCAAGCAGGGTGCTGTGGCATAAAGCCAGACCGGCAGAGGGCACTGGAAGCACGGGGTGAGAGCAGGAGAGGACAGAGAGCAGAGACCGGGATGGACAACGGTGGGGTTAGAGCTGAGGGAGGTAACGGAGTGTGACAGTGCCTGCTGTGCTTAATTTGTGCCAGTAGTATATAACAATAACCACATAACTACCAAATGCGATTGCATGCATTGCCTTTGCACGCGTTTCCCTTTTATGCACCCTCACTCAATTTGTTGATAACCATTTTGCACTGTTGTTTTATTCTCCATCACCTCGTTTGGCTTCTGTACCCCCATACTCAGGTCAAAGTTATGGGTCATATTAAACATTTTTTGCCCCAGTAGCGCCCCCCGCCCCCCCCTGAAATTGATTTAGGGGGGCTACAATGCGCCCCGACCAGGTAGTGATGTTTATATTATTTTATTCACCGTTGGTTTCCTGAAAGCGTTGGAGACTTGGAAAACAAACTGAAAACACCACTATCCAGCAAAGATGGGAAGGTCCGACAAAAAGTGTGGATTTAGCGCCGACCACCATCAGGAGTGTGTGTGGGGGGGAGGAGAGGGTGGGAAAGCCGCATCTATGGCCGCTGTTGAACTTCTACAATGAAAAATGCAGATTTCTTAAATTGTACTTTGTGAAAAAGTTTGTAGCTGGAAACAAACTGGGTGCAGGGGCATTTAATAGCGTACCACAAAACCATCGCGGAGATGGCAAAACCCGTACACTGCAGAGAAGCCACAATCGTGGCACCATGCATTATGAAAAAAAGTTACCCAAGGTGTTGAAAGTGAGTGTACTCCATGGAGAGAACATTAATGACCTAAACGGGTAAACGCGATTGTCTTAAAGCACTGGACCAATGATTTATCTGAATATTGTCAATATCAGCTGCCACTCACGTCAACTGCCATAGCCGCTTCTAGCGCCTACTACAGGGGCGTAACGTTTCTAAAGCACTTCCAGTTTAGTAGACACGGTAACCGATGCAGAGAGGCATTGATTTCTTTACATTAAGGCAGAGGTCTTCAAACTTTTGTAGGTTGAGCCCCCCCAGCTGATTTTTTTTACATGTCGGGCCCCCCCCCCACCACCTGAAAAATTTCTGGAATCTCGTACACCACATAATGGACCGCCACCATCATTTCCTGGGCCATATCTGGCAAATAATGTCCAACACAATAAGTGTGTTTAGTTAACTGCAGGTTTGTGAGTGGGTGGGGTTAAATGACAAAGGCTTATTACACAGCTCAAAACTCAATCTTCCAGCAGGAACATTAGTCACCTGACCCCGGTGAACCACACCTGAATATAAGCGATGCCACTTTTATTGTTGCCTAAAAAATGCTAGATATACAAGGAACTTTGCAGTGTCAGCCCCCAGTAACAAACCCGCCCCCACCTTTCCAGCCTCCCTGGAAAAAACCTGATACCCAGTGCGGCCAGTCAGCCTTGCTACCACCCTCCAATGGTGCCCCTCATCTTCGCATAGACCGTCCCTCATGTGTATTTGATTTCTTTTATAGTGCTACTCATCCCAAGTATGTACGTCAGGGTGTCGAAGTGCTTTAAATACCATACATTATATAAAGACAATGACTCCTTGTCAATGTTAAACAAGTAGAGTTTTAGGATACTTCCGCTGAACCTAGAAGGACAAAACTTTAGACACAGACCCTAGAGGTGTGTACCAGTGTGGGAACACCGGCGTTGCAATGTTACCTCACCCACAGGAAGTGGGTGCACAGGGTCGAAGTGGCGTCGGGTTTTGTCACGCAGGTTCTTGGTGCTTGGAGCTGAAGATTCTGCAGGCGATGTGAAGGAGAAGTGTCCGGTAGATCCAAGGGTGGATCTGAAGTGGTGAAGACCTGAAAGCAGAGGGGACAATGTTCAAAGTCACTGACCAGTGACCACCGTGGAACCAGATTGGAACCAGGCAAAGTCGGGTGCAAACAGGTGATGAGGGGTTGCTTCTCTCTGCAGCCACGTGGGCACGAAGAGATCAAGGACGTCCAGGAGTCGATCACGAGCTGTCCCACGAAGGCTCTAGCTGATGGTGGTGTCGGCAACTTGATTGAAGCAAACAGGCCTTGGCTAATGCAAGCCACGCAGAAAGTGAAAAAGGCTTATAACTCGGACCAGCAAGGTCAGAGCGGGTGCTCCTTTCTACTGGCGCGAGGGCAAGTCTGGAGCAACCAGACCCGCAGTGTAAATCGTAGGTTTCGTCGCCAAGATGGCGGCTGACCACGTGGCAAGTGGCCGGGATGGCGCGTCGAGTGGCACAAAGCAAAAGGGCCCCACGCAGATCGTGGAGATGCTGGAGGGCTGATCTTTGGTGCAAATGCTGCTCGGTTGTGGGCCTTCTCAAACCCCAAAGCACAGAGTCAAGGGTGCCTCGGGTGCTGCGCAGTCAGCGTCTCGGGGGTCTTCTAAGATGTCCTGTCCCACGTCTCTCGGTGCCTCCACGGGTCCCTTCTTTGCAGGGACTGTGGATCGGGCTGTGAGAAGTCTGGGAGGCTGGGTCTTGTCAGGCTCTGCACTCGGGCTCCGGCGGGAGGCGGCGGCAAAGCAGACGTCGAGGTGCTGGATGGTGCCTGTGTTCACAGGGTGGCCACTCCTAGGCCACAAGGGAGATGCTCTTCAGGCTTCGATTCATCAGAATGTCGAAGTCCAGTCGTCTTCTTAGTTTAAAGTTGATTCAGGATGATCAGCTGTGCTAGGGCACTGCTCCCACTCTTATTCCAATCTGAGGGGTGGATCTCCTGCTAGGTCCCTCCCTATGGGTGGGACCAGGAAGGGGGGCGGTTACACCCCCTTTCCTTTGTCCAGGTCACACTGGAGCTGGGGCTGGTGTGCCCCAGAACCGGTTTGACCGGATTATGCAAGGGGAAGCCTTTTGCTCCCCAGGCACGGTCTGGTTTCTTTCAAACCTCCCTGCTACAATCCACTATCTCCTGTCTGGGGTGGTGTGACACCTCCCTGCGACAGGAAAGCCTTTGTTCAGGCCTCTGCTGAGTTTCGGTCAGCAGCAGGAGGTCAGACATGTGTCTGTGGCAGAAGCATCCATTTTGTGGATCTGAGGCTCTTTTAAAAATCAACCGCCTTTTAGCAAAAGTAACATGTCGTCCCCTCTAGAGGGGTGGAATGCTACCCCTGTCGCCAGGACTGGCGAGGGGGTAGTATTCCAATTCGTATGACACCTTACACGACATGTTTTGATAAAGCCAAACCAAAGTTGACATATAACCGCGAGGATTATAATGCACTTAATAGTATATGGTTTGGCATTATCCCGGAACAGCTAAGGGAATTGGTCCCGACAGCTGCAGACAGGCTCAGAGGACCAAATCTGGGTAACTTGTCACATTTGTTCCCAGAGGTCAATTGCATTACAGTTAGGTCGAGTAGATATTTTAAGTTACTAGACATGCCGGTCTAGTAACAGTTTTTTGATTTTTCGAGCCCTGGAGACAGAACCTTCACATCTCTTTCCCTAGGATTTCCAGAAGAAATACTTTCAGGAATTTTTAACGCTAGCCATACCTCTTTCATAACCACATCAAGCTCTTCAAAAGTCGATGTTTCATTAAAATCCCCCCTACCACCAATAAAGCGTTTGAATAATTACATTTCAATTTTTCCACATCATTAACCAGATTCAGCAGTTCACACTCAGGCAAGGGTGAATTGGAGGAACCTACACATTAAAACAGATCATTTGTTTTAACCCCTCATCATTCTTGAACAAATCAATTAAACAAGCAAGTGCCCATACACAAGTAGTTTGGAGGTTTGTTACCTTCTTCCCACAGCGAACAGATACCAATAAAAGCAATCCACCCACTGCTCTCCCTCTTAACAAGGCCTTGGCATTTCGAGCTATAGCAACAAATCCCTCCACTACAGGGCACTCCAACAAGCAGGTCTTTTGGAGGAACAATATAGGGTAATTTGTTGAGACCTATTCATGGGTTTCCATTTCTTTAAACTATTTCAACCTATGAATGTTCCAAACCAGGACACAACCTGGAGGTGGATGACCTGACTCCTACCATGCAATTTGCTCACCCCCCCCTGCTCCAAGCAGAAATGAAGCAATCCTGTGTTTTTGAAAAAGTACCTCTTTGTTCTCAGGGGGTAATATACCCCTGGCCACCATGTCTGCTTTTCCTACTATGCTAATCTAACAGAGGGCGGTGAAGGCAATGAGACACATTTTTACTCCTTATGTCAAGGACTCTATCATTATGAAACTTTTTAGTAACTATACTTTCTTGCGAACCATCTCGTCCCACCAATTCTTCTAGCACTTATTCTCTGTCCTACACCAGGGGGCCTTGCAAGAAAAACCTGGTTACATTTTAACCCTCCATGGGCCTCGCAAGAAAAACCTGGTTACATTTTAACCCTCAATGATCTTTTACAAATGGCAGTAAATCAGTATAAGAGCCCTCCCCCGGTTAGCCAACATGTGCAAGCATTGCCTCTCTTCCATAACTAAGACCAATGCCATTTTCTGCGAAGGCTGAGCCAGAAGACTCTACTAAGTTCCTTGTCTCCTTTGGAACAAACAGTACACTGATTAGTTCTTCCCCTGCAATCTACCTGAAACCAACCAGAGCCAAGTCCTTTGAAGAAATCTTCCTTAATCTTTTAATATTGTCAAATACACTTGGCAGACTTGATCTATTAAGGAGCTGACTAACTGAGTTCTGTGTTTTCCTGTTAGATTGTCAACTTTAGGAATAACTGTGGTGGTGCCAATTGCTTACAGGTGCCTGGCCTCCTGTCTGGACTAGGGAGGAGTTGTTTGAATCAACAAATGTTTTTTTGTCATACTTAACTGCTATGATGTGCGGAGTTATTTAGAGATCTCCCCTGCGAATTTTAATACGTTAAGTATTTTTAATGTTTTTTTAGTTTTTTTTAATTGTTGTCCCCAGAAACATTTTTTGCCACTTTTGAGCATTCCTTCATCTGCCCTCTCCCTTTCTCTGGAAGCTTCCTTTGCTTGTCTTGCCCATAGTGGTTAATTTATTTTAGGGTCGCCCTTGGAGCTGGAGGCTTGGGAGTCTGGCTCAGGGACTCTGCACCACAAGACCTCAAACAACGCTTATGCTTTCTGCCTCCTCTCCTATCTTGAACCCTCTTTCTCACCCCTGTACTCAACAATATAGTGAGGCTGCACTTAGAACCCTTTGTTTCCCAAATGCACTTCCTGTTTTTAAAACTAGGTAGGGACATCTAGAAACCTATATCTCAACATTTACAGTGCAAGTAGATAGATGGACCCCTTGGGGGGGTGGGCTACTAGAGTTAGGAATAACACCATTTAAATCTCCTCCCAAGATCACATCCGTAGAACCATCCCTTAGTGATTTACTAATACTTTCAAGTAGTTGGATAAGCTTAACATTTTGAGTATTTTTTTAAACCAATACCTTTAACATTCCCTGAAAGTTTGTTTGCATTAGGGAGAGAACATTCAACATTGACAAGTCTTGGGTGAAATCAGAAACATTTTACATGAAATTTGTCTTGTTTGTTAGTTCATGTTTAAAATGCTTATCTTCATTATCGTCATCAATCCCCCTCATAGGCCCAATCATCGATTCCTCACACTCCTCGTACATGGTAGAAATATTACATTCAGGTTGTCCATTACGCATTTGCCTCAATCAAGGCTACACCAGACCCAACTACTCTCATAATTATTGGAGAGGATGAAGACCTTGGCGTTCTAACTCCTAGGGCTCCCCCTTCTACCCTTGAAAACTCTAGATCAGCTTAGAGTGCCTTAATGACTCTAGGTACCTCAGACGTTGTCACACACTCAAGCAGGAGATTTAGGGGCTCAGAACTGTCTCTTTTTCCATTTTTTCCGCAGGTTCCACATAGGAGGGAAGCTCAACTATGGGGGCCTCATGCCTCCTAGCACCACTTTCTATTACGCCACAGATAAATGTCCTCTCCGACAGATCCATTCTTGACATCAAAATAACATTGTTTCTGACCACAATAAAAATACTCTCCCCCTCAGCCAGGGAGGACATTGGGCTTTTCTGACTTTAAAATGTATTGCAAGAAAATCCTGCAAGGAAGACGATAACCCAGCAACTGCCCTGACTCACTTCTGCCTACACGCTAAAGACTGGGCCCTTTTGGCCTCAGAGGAAAGAGGAACAGGGGCGGCAGTAGTCGTGGTGGTCACAGTAAACTCAACAGAGAGTCAACTTCCTAGTGAAACAAATGTAAACTTCGGCCTTGAATCCTTATTGGGACAGACACCTCACCTGAGTCTGCTTGACCTACCCAAAGGGAGAGAGGTTAATGAGATGATCATGATGATCCTCCTGGAGGGACAGCAGGATCGCAGCAGTCAAACTCTGAGACGGAGAGTGAGACAGGGAGCCACAACACTTAAGTGGTCACCACCTGCCCACCCTCTGGTTGATTCTGCTGACAATCCATTATTCTCTATAATTGGAGGCAGGTAGGGGACAAATACAAGGAGCATTGGCATCCAGAGTGCCCCCAATGCTTTCTTTAATACCAGCCAACATGTTGAGCTCCCCTGAATTAGCAACCCTTCTTTGCTCTTGAATAGAAGCGGAGATCACAAAGACATCTGAGGGTAAGGACGATAGGCTCTGGGTGCCCAAACAGCGCTCTATGCCCATCTCCTGGGCGTTCTCTGATGGCACTTTTATCCCCTCTCAGCTGACCAAAGTAGTCAGCCCACTTCTCCTTCCTCTTGGCCTCAGTATATGCTCTGCATAGTCATATGTTCCATAATCATGAGCTATGAGTTTGCCAAGACCAACAGTTTTACATGAATGCTTGCTCCAAGAGTTGATGTATTGCTGTCTTAGTTGGTAACACTGCCATCCAGTAAAATAGCACAGGGAGGAAAATCACTCAGTCAAAGTAGATAGGTACTAACAGCAACGGGAGCCAGAACCAGCAATCACTGAGATCCTACACGCGGTGCCTCAAAAGCAAAATCCACACCTGCTCTATAAAGAGCACTGTAATGCCTAAATTGTGCACCCGCTCCCTCACCTCCAACACAGGCTTGAAAGGAATCCTTGTGTGAACACATGAGGTAAAGAAGGAGCACACCTCACACGGGGTCTGCATGTCATGCAGAACACTGCAGGCTCCATGGGCTCTTTGGACTCATCTTCGTTCTGTGGTCGCATACTCACACCACCGTTAACCCTCTGCTGCCTCTCAGCAATGAAGCTGCTTGCTGGAACCCACTGGGACCCGCTCAAGCATCAGAGCTTTCCCCCATAGCGACAAGCGAGGGCAACGACAGCAGCAGAATCCTCTGGGGGAAAAATACAGAAGACCACTGGAAGTTCCAGCAGCACAGCTCCTTCTTGCTCCACCTCCTCCTTCTCAGCGCGAGTGGCATCGGTGGCAAGATCTTTGCACAAACAGGCCCATTCACAGTGGCAAAGAGCCAAAAACTTCAGGATTTCTCCATTATGTCCAGAGGAGTGCACTCTGATGCCAATCAAGGGCCCAGGACTTGGGGAGGCACCTGATGAATATTCTGGGACTTATCCTTGTAGAGACCAGCAAGGCTCAGGTAGGTCCAGTTGCAGGTACAGGCACGGCCCGTTGCAGCAGTTCAGCTGCACAGTTGCGGGGAGGGGACTGGAGCTTATTGACAGGAAGTCATCCAGCTGACCCTTGGAGTATATTTCAACGGACGGGATATCTTCAACTGTTGTGACAAGTAACCCGTCTGCTGAGATATAAATCAGGGCCTTAGTGATTTGCCCAATATCACATTACTTAGAGGCAAATACTGTAACTGGATTTGGAACCCAATTCAGTAGCTTAACCACGAGACCCAGAGTGATTACTGTGGCAAGCAGGGGTGTCACAAACCAACGCTTTTCAAAGATAATGTAAATTACCACAAGTATATACAATAAAAAGTCATAATTTGGTCAGTAGAAAATAATTAGAACCAGGAGTAACAATAGTAATGTATTCGATGTATGGAATCCACTCCGTTTTAAGGTTCAAGCATAGATGACCCAACTTTGCACAATGAGGTCAAGAACTTTCAAATTTACAGTAGTTTATGGCCCCAGACAGTGGTCTGGGGCCATAAACCAATGTTGGTACAACTTTCAAGGTACACGGTTTCAAAATACATATTTTAGCATACTCTACCTCCCAAGCTTCCATATTCCTCCGAGTACACATTCTTACCAAGCTCCCTAGTGCTGCAGGTAGTTCAGCATATTGCATTGTAATAGTGTATGTATAGGTAGCATTTTAAATGCTTCCAAAGGGCCTCTGGAGGCACAGACTGTAAGCATCCAAACTCCCTAGCTAATAAAACTGTTTTTTTAGTAACTAGTTGTGCCAGTGCTAAAGTCAACAGTCTCTGGCATCTGTATAAAAATTCTGGAGCAGATTGCATTTCATCCTCTCAGACCTTTTTTACACTAGTAAAGACCAAGTGGATCTTGCTGTACACAGATATCACAATGTGCATGTGTAAAGACAACATTTACTCAGTCTCTTCTTGAAATAAGCTTTATTAATGCTACATCTCCAGCTCAACATCTTCCAAACTACCTTCTCTAGTTCTCCCAACCAACTCCCTCTCCACATTCCATCATGATATCACTGTAACATTCCCACAGTTCTGTTCCCTTTCCATTATCTTCGACACCATCTCCTCCTTTAATCCTCCAAAACAAAACAAAACATAGGTACAACAGTAGCTAAACTGAACATACAGGAAACATATGTATACAAAACATCATAAATCATAATACACATATTCATGAATAAGTTACTTCCAACATCCCTGCACAATATAATGTAACGTACTTACATGCATCATTACGAGAATAAATTGGCACATCAACTTATTGTGGTTTGTTGATTCTGCATTCATTGCCCAAACTCCATGTAGTTCCATCATCCAACAAAACTACTTTGTGTTTAGCCTCCTTGACTTTATATGGAAAGGAATGTTTGCTATTAGCCTTTCAAACTATTCCTCCTTTTCTTATGACCTTTCAATCTCAAGTTTCTTCACATTCTGCTTTTTGTTATAGTGCTCTCTAGCCATCATCTGCACTCCACTGACTCACTTCCTTACCTCCTCACGATCAACTCAAACACTCTCATTTCCGCACAACTACACAGGGCACTCCTTTCTTCTCGGTTCTTCCTTTCAAGGATATGCATTGTGACAAACCTGTCATAGAATGAGGAGATATGCCCATATGATCTTTCTCAACATGCTTTTCCAAGGAAGCCCATTAACTAAAGAGATCTGTATATTTTCTTTTACAAGACACTTAACTGTCTCTACCAACTAACTCCCTTAGCTAGGGGTCTAAAATTACCTCCTCTCTCATGAATGATTCCCATTCTGGTAAGATAATCAGTTTTCTTTCTTGGAAGTAAACTTCACTCTATTGCCAGAAACTATAGTCTTTGATACCCTTTCATCTACAAAAACCTATTCCAAAAGTTAAATGGCATCTGCAGTGTTTACTTTGAATGGTAATCAACAAGTGCCAAAATGTATCTATTTCTTGACCCTAGTCTTGCAAGAGAATCGATTGTCAATCTTTCTCTTGATCACTCTGGAAGTTAGTACACCTCAGCAGAGGTTATCTTACAGTCTTAGTGTTCTTGCTGTTGGCACATGGATGATCATTCTTCACAATTTCCACTATATCAACATCCATGCCAGGCCACCAGAATAACTTCTTCACCCTTCTCTTCATCATATTGTGCCCAGAATGCCCCTCATGTGCAATGGTGACAATGCGTTCATGGACTCCACTAGGCGAAACAATTTCATTCCTTCTCATCAATTTCCCTTCCATTACACGTAATTCAGCCATTACTTTGAAAAACTTGTTAATCTCTTTATTCATAACACTCATATCACCCATCCTTGTACCACCGTGAGTTACAGATGTCTCATCAAGGAATCATTTTCCTTTGTCACATCCCAGTCATCACTACTCATTTCCATTTCTCTATCTTTGCTACTCTCAATTTTACCATACACCTCTTCAGTGGTTTGAACTCCACTCACTGGCATTCTTGATAAGCAATCCGCAATTACAATTTTAGTTCCATTTACATATTCTAAAACAAAATTGCAGTCCAGCACTTACAACATCCATCTTGAGATATGTGGAGTGACATTACCTTCAAATCCTCTACCACCCTTATCTAAATACATTATGGGTTTATGATCAGTCCTGACTGTAAAAAGCAACCACCTCACATAAAATCTACACGGCTTGATTCTCCAACAACAAGCCAGAATATGCAATCTCTAATCCTCATAAGCTCCTTTATGCAAAACCAAATATGCATTCTTCTCCATCCACGACTTGCATCAGAACCAATCCAACTTCCACACTACTGGCATTGTGTGGTAATATATTCGTTTTCTTAACACATCAACGTTCCTTAATGAAGGTGCTGTTATTATACTCTATTTCACTACCTCAAAGTTCGATTACAATTTTCACTTCAAACAAACACAGCATTTTTCTTCATAATCACTCTTAGAGCCTAGACTATCTCAGCAAAGTTTGTCACATATTTTGAACAGTACTCCACAAGACCAAGACATTTTTCACTTCATCCTTATTAGATGGTTTTGGTTCCATTTCTACTGTTGTTACTATACTCTTCTTTGGTTTGATGTCTTTAGCAGTTCTATCATGTCCAAAGTATTACCTCTTTCCTTCTTAATTGACCTTTTCCTCTCTTTATTGCTAGGCCATGTTTTTCTAACCATTCCATCACTTTCCCAAATATGTCATGTTTGGATTCACTTTTCCCCTCAATAAGTATATTATCCTGGCAGCAAAGCACATATTCCAGGTACCCACATATGCTTTTCATTATCCTCCGAAATACAGCAGTTACTGAAGGTTATCCAATCAGCATTCTCCTGTAGTGGAAAGATCCTAGCTGTGCTACAAATGATGTTAGGTCCTTAGAGTCTTCATGTAAATTAACCTGGTGATAATCAACAGACATGTGTAGAACACTAAATACAAGTCTATCTACTATAGTTGCTAACATTTCCGATATGTTCAAAAGAGGTTGTCTGTCCACCCAAATATTCCTGTTTAAGTCACATAATTTAATACAGAGTCACATCTTGTCTTTTTCCTTTGCTGCCATTACCACAGGCGCCCACTATTCAGATGCCTCAGTAGTCTCATTTATTTCTTGGTGTACTAATTTATCCTACTCTTTGCTGATTCTCTGGAACATTACTTTGTGAACTACTAGTTTAACAACATTCTTTAGTATAATTATGTCAGAAAATCCTTTCAATAAGCCAAGCTCCTCCATGAATACTCTGGGATACCTTACCATTAGATCACTCTCATGGTTATCTGTTACTTCCTTGGTTTCCATTCTTTCTGTTACAATAACTAGTTCTTCAAATGTAAATGTAAATGTACATGTATTTATATAGCGCAAATCGCCCACATCGCAGGCATCTATGCGCTTGCTTAGGGAACCCGTCCTGGTATTCCAGGTGAAAGCCAGGCATCCCGCCGCAAGGGGCCGTTGTGGAGATTAAGCAAGCTATTACCCAGAGTCGCAGAGTGTGAACCCGTGAGTCAAGTAGGCACCGGAGCGAGAATTATCGAGTCCGTGGAATTATTGAGCCCAAGACCCGCCGAGGCGGGGAATTGAACCCTGGTCCGGGGCCGATCTCAGCTTCCGGGTCTGCCGCCTCTAACCCCTGAGCCACACTTCAGCCATTAGATTGATAATAATAATCAACTCTTTCTAATCGTGCCACCATAACCAGTTCAATCCATAATTGGTTACATACACCCACCCATTCACAGCTTCCCCCTTGAATTTAGTCATCATCCATCTCATTCCCAAGATTTCTAGTTTCTTCTCCACATACCACACAGCTCTCATATCTGACTTAATAAATGGCGGATCACTTCTCCCTGACCACTTTGCTCATATGTTTTCTTTGACAGCAGTGTTTATAAACCTCCCCAGTCTACCAATATTCTTGTAGCCGTATCATCTTTAAATATATCACAATTTAGTTTATCTCTGATTTCACCTTGTTTTACTGACACAATTGTATTTTCCTCACTATTATCTCCTACTTCATCCTCAGACTTCATCTACAGTCAAAATAACCTGCATCATTTTAGTAGTACATTTCTGTTTTAGATACTTTTGTAAAATGTCCTCTCCTTCCATAGTTATTACTTATTATTTTCCTGGTTGCACACACATTGTGCTGGAAGCACTGTGCCCAGGAACTCCACCACAGAAAAATATTATCTCCCTAATAATGTTATCCATTTGTTTTGTAATTGTGTCATCTTCGACCTTCGCAAGTTGTTTTTATCCTTTCTTACTGATGACAACACCTTCCACCTCATCCACCACAACTCCTTTTCTATTGGAAGCATAATCCATTCCCTTTAACCAAATTGCTGTATGTTCCATCCGTTGGCTTTTTGAATATCTTCTGACAAGTTAGGGTCTTCGCGAGGATACTGTCTCCACACAGTTAAAAAATAATGCTCAATGAGATAATTTTCCATAATCAGTGAAACTCCGAGGTACAATTCGCTGTCAGAACGTAGTCATTCTTAGTGTGACGTGAAAAGAAACAAAACTCACCAATGTCCAAAAGGATGTGTAGAAAATTCCCTTTTCCTCTACCTCTTGTAATCCAGAGGTGGAGGTGCAGCATTTGTCTGTCCCCTTCACAGACTACACCTCGTCACCAATAAAAGACGAGCTTTACTCCGTTTCTTCTTGAAATAAGTGTTTAATAATGATGCATCTCTAGCTCAACATCTTCCTTACCTCCTTCTCCAGTTCTCCCAACCAACTGGCTCTCCACAAACCATCATGATGTCACTGTAACATTTACACAGTTGAATTCCCTGTGCATTGTCATCAAAACAGCTCTACAGTATGTTGCTCATAAAGAAACAAGGATGCACTGAGTCTCTGTGTGAACAGGCCATGGAGCGCTGATAGGCTGAGAGCATTCACCAGCTTGCCTCCATTGAATCTACAACCTGGAAGCTGGGAAAAGGCAAGAGTTACCTATTCAACTTAGAAGTGGGAGCTTTAGCACCAGATGAATGCAACCCTAGAGATATTGATCTTTTGACACTGTAGCACATTGTAAGTATGTGACTTTTGCTTCCAGAATGAGGCTAGGACCTTGCGATTATATGTTATTATACAGTACTGTCAACCTCAGATATACGCGTAGCAAACTGTTTACAATTACCCATGTTATTATTAGCACATGATTATGATTCCATTGAATTCTTGAAATATTAAAAGGTATCTTGTGAGAGAAGCCAGAAGGCTGTTTTGCTACTTCGTTTAAACAAATATCTTTAGCACTGTCATACTGTGAGAAAGGTTTCAAATGATATTTCAGATTCTGGATAGTTAGAGCAAACGTATTGAACTTTTCATTAGAACATCTTACACATGGTCTGTTTGGCCTACCTTCATTAATTTAATTGAATCTCATGTGTCAGTCAATACAATATTTTAGTTGTTTAGTTGATTCTAAATCTGGCAATTAGATATGCTTAATGTTTGTGAAAATTAGTCTGTATGTGTTTGTGGTTTCTTTAACACTGGTACAAAATACTCAGAAGACTGTGTACACTACATTTGTTTTCTGTCATGATCTCTAAATGTGAGTTATTCTTCCTTCACTTCAGGTCCTTTTGGCATAAATCATGGTATTGAACTTCATACAGATGTAGTGGAGTATGCGAAGGAGAAGCTAGAGAGTTTTATCAAAAATAGTGATAGCTTTGACAAGTAAGTGCATTCCATGTTAAGATTAAAAGTAAGTAAATATCTTGAACATGTATAAAATAGAGACTATTACATTGTTTACAAGTGAAATGTCACAGAAAATTCAGAAAACACACTCCTGGCTAGCAATAAACATGTGCAAGTTTTTAAAGTTCCGGAATATAAATCTGATCACATCTGTGCAAATGTATACATTAAGTAACTTGTAAAATGTCACAATACCAAACCAATCATCAGTCAGTTCTTTCACCTCTATTTAAATCAGAAATTGGCTGTCTGCATACACTGATGAATATGATTGAAGCTATTTCCACAAGGCAACTTTGTATCCACATTGGCTTATGTCTGCAGTAAATGGAGAGTATGGTCTAGTATGAAAACATGAGTGCAAATTTCTCACCTCCATGGTTTCTGTTACCAGCAGGCATTTCTTTTTTTGTTGGTGTAATTAAGTTTCTAAGGGATACTCCTTCGTGCAGATTCCTTATGTGGACTCCAGCAGGTTCCAATACTGGATCCAGATGTTGTTGTTGTTGTTGTAGTACTGTAAGAACGTGGCTCTATATATACTGGACCAAAGTCAGGTACAGTGTATATAGTGTCCCCAATCCCCAGAAGTATAACAGAGGTTAAAGCCATATCTGATATTACTCTCTAAAGTGGTAGCTTGGTCGAGCAGTAAGGCAGTACCAGAGGACAGTGTAAAGCATTTGTTGTACATACTCAGTCAACTAAAGGTTTCACACACTCAAGAACAGAACTCTAGGCCAATTGTTTTTATATCCAAAGAAATAGTTGTTTTATTTTAGAACCAATAGGTATCCAAATATACTTTTCTCAATATGAGTAACTTTAGGTAATTACTTTGCAGAATGGCAATAGACTTGGTAAATACAATAGTTACTGGTGCTGCAATAGGCAACACAATTCTAAACACAATTTAACATTGAGCTCAATGGTGTTTTCTACATAAATGCAATTATTTACTTTCAGGATTACTTTTCTAACCACAGGACTGGATCCTGGATTCAGTCCCAGGACCTAAGCTGTAAACAGTTAAGTAAAAGCGTTTTGGTTACAGTTGTAATTTTTAAAGGATATAAATGTATTTTCAAAGTTGACACTTCAGAGAAAAACTAGCAGTGTTATCCTATGGAAGGAAATTCAAGTCACAGGTAAAGTAGGTTCCCGTTACTTTTGTAATCCAGTACTGAACTCCTAGGTTCAGCACTGGGACCTCTACCTAAGACAGATAAGTAATTACGTTTCAGTAGTTGGTACAATTTTTAAAGAATATTTGTAATTTGCAAAAATCAACAAAGAAATTTCTGAGAAAATCAGTCAATGGTTTCCTATGGAAGAAAATGCAGGCAACTGGTAAGTACAGTTAAGATAACTTTTGCTGTTCAATACTGAACTAGAAAGTACAGCACTGGCTTCTCTCCTGATCCCAGGTGAGTATTTCGGAAATTGTTACTCGGCTGATTTTAGAAGAATATTTTAAAGTTTCAAAAATCAACACTTAGAATAATTTTCAGTGGAAACTAGTCAATGTTAGCCTATGGAAGGAAAGTGAGTTATCGGCTTTCAGGTGAGTACTCGACTGGTGAGGTTAAGGTTCTGGGCATAGACTCGGGGGTCTCCCAGGGTCGGAAAGCTACAGTTGTTACACCCTCTGATCTGAGGAAGGAAGGTTCAGGGTGCCCCTAAATACTGAATTTAGGGGCGTTACAGGTGGGGCAAGGTCAGGGACCAATAGGTCCCTGTCCTGGGGTGGGTACACCCCCTAGCCTGCTCCTCTCCTGTGGGAGGGGGGTAGGGGCCTAGCTGTGATTGGGCAGGCCTCCCTATCTTCAAGATGACCGGAGCCCGGGGTCGTGCTTTACTTCGCCTCTCCCACCTAAGGGGTGGGGTTGGCACAGGCTGGCACCCCCCCCCCCCCCCCCCCCCCCTTCCTGACGTAGGGTTTCTCGCCAGTCTTCCTGCCAGAGTGGGGGTCAGAACTGGTGGGGGCCAGTTGCTCAGTACAGCAAGTGGTCTGGAGAAGCTCACAAAGGCGGCAGACCTTTGAAGGTTCCCCCTGCCAATCCTGGGGGATGAGACCTAGCACCTCGCCCAGGTCGTGCATTTTTGCCGGCCCAGGAGAGTGGGGGCTCTCCACCCAGGGGTCCAGCAACATGTCAGCTGTGTGGCAGTCTAGGCAGCCTCTCAGACCAGACGTTGATTGTAGGTTAAGTTTTCAGGGGGCATCTCTAAGATGCCCTCTGGTGCATTTTACAATAAATCCCACCCTGGCATCAGTGTGGGTTTAATGTGCTGAGACGTTTGATATCAAACTTGTCAGTCTTAAGTGTAGCTATTATGGTGCTGTGGAGTTCGTAATGACGACCTCCCAGCACCATATACTCTTAATGGCCCTGGGTACTGTAGGGGCACAGGGCTCGTGCACCCGTGACCACACCACTGGCATAGAGCAGCCAGCTAAGGGGTGACTGAAGTATGCCAGGGCAGTGAGTCTTGTGGGCATGGCACACAGGGGTGTGTACTTTTAGAAATTGAACAGGTGCACAGCGAATAATCTTAATGGTAAATGAATGTTCCGTATTGTAAGTAGGTGCTCCCACAGTATCGTCTCCTATCCACGTGACAATTGATTTAGAAATTGTTAGAAGTGCATTCAATTGAAAATTGGTTGCATTCCATGGGGCGCACAGAAGAGAATGTTCAAAAAAGGTTCAAAAGAGTTATGAATGAATGTCGTTGAACGAAGTTTTTAGTTTGTCAAATTCATTTATTTTTCTTATGGTTCTTTTTTTCAAGTGGTTATTTCATATTCATCGATAACAATTACACATCTGATCAGCATGAGCTCCTATGCAATTCGGGCAATGGCCCTTCGTCCGGGAGCATATCTATAAATGAGAATGATAAAGCTCATTGAATCTATTACATTCATAGTGTTAGCAATAAACAATAATATCTACAATGGTGAAAAAATGGTGAGAAAACGTTAAGTATACGATATACGTGCATGGAGTGCAATCAAACGGTGAAAAGTGAAAAAAACAAAATAACTAGTACCGCTCAGGGGAACTTACTCTTTTAACAGATGTGTAAAATTAAGGCTATCAAAATATCTGAAAATAATGGGAAGACAGGGTAAGTCTAGCGTCCTAGCAAGCTCCAAAGTAGCTGCGAGAACGGTTGAAATATAATACTCATGAAAAAAAGTTAAACGCCGATATTCAAGTTTGAAACGCTCGCGGTTAGCAGAGCTTCCTGGTAGTAGGCGAATCCGGAAAAGCGTGCAGTGGCGTTACGTGCACCAGGTAAAGAACGTAAAGGTAAAGCTAAAAAACTGACTAATCAAGAAAGTTCATCTGAAGACATGAAAGACCGACTATAAGAACTGAACGGGTAAAAGAGGGGTGACTGAAAATGTGACTCTAAAAAAACATAAAATGAGAAAATAATAAATGAGTTCAACAATAAGGTGCAAATATATCAAAGTATATACATAATATGAATTAAATCACCATTCTAGGAAAAATAAAAGTTAATGGTTAACATTAACATTAACATGTGCTTTTTTAAAACATTTGCCCCCACCTCAAGGCGAGATTAATTCGCCGAGGCTCTTGCACTCTGCCTCCCACAGCGCCGCTGTTACCAGGCGCTGGGAAGCCTTGAGCACAACTTTAGGCGCCATCTTGGACAGGGAAGGATGGCCGGAGAGCTCTGCGCCCCTCCCGCCCTCCCAGGATACTTAAGGGCGTTACCCTCATTCCCCCGAGGTTCTGTTGCTTTTTTTCCTCTGAGGCGGAAGCCGGAGGTTTTCTATGCTCGCTTGCACATTGTGAATGATTAGAAGGTGATTGAGCTCCGAATCGCTTTTTAAATCCCCTCTGAGGCGGAAGCCGGAGGTATTCTATGCTTGATTGAGTGTTATGTGATTGATCGAGAAATCGCTTTTAAACACTGTATCATATTTTAAATTGTGCTTTTTTAAAACATTTGCCCCCACCTCAAGGCGAGATTAATTCGCCGAGCCTCTTGCCCTCTGCCTCCCACAGCGCTGCTGTTACCAGGCGCTGGGAAGCCTTGAGCACAACTTTAGGCGCCATCTTGGACAGGGAAGGCTGGCCGGAGAGCTCTGCGCCCCTCCCGCCCTCCCAGGATACTTAAGGGCGTTACCCTCATTCCCCCGGGGTTCTGTTGCTTTTTTTCCTCTGAGGCGGAAGCCGGAGGTTTTCTATGTTCGCTTGCACATTGTGAATGATTAGAAGGTGATTGAGCTCCGAATCGCTTTTTAAATCCCCTCTGAGGCGGAAGCCGGAGGTATTCTATGCTTGATTGAGTGTTATGTGATTGATTGAGAAATCGCTTTTAAACACTGTATCATATTTTAAATTGTGCTTTTTTAAAACATTTGCCCCCACCTCAAGGCGAGATTAATTCGCCGAGGCTCTTGCACTCTGCCTCCCACAGCGCCGCTGTTACCAGGCGCTGGGAAGCCTTGAGCACAACTTTAGGCGCCATCTTGGACAGGGAAGGCTGGCCGGAGAGCTCTGCGCCCCTCCCACCCTCCTCCCGCCCCCGACATAATGTATATAAACAACAGACCCGCCCGACCGCGCAGCGGGCGCGCCGGCGGCGCGCCGAAGGCGCGCCAAAAGCAAGCCCGTCTGCGCCCGTCCGCGCCTGGCACGGGCCTAGGGCCACCCCCCCTTGTCCCCTACCGTTGTCCCAACAAATTTGTTACTCTGCTACCCAGCTCCTGCATTTACGTCCCCCGACCCTTCAGGCTTGTCTTATATGCAACCCTTACTCCCTGCTCATAAATCCAATCACGCATTGCTCAGGGTGTCATGCTTTGATCCCTTTTACTCACAAACCACTGCCCGGTAAAAAGTACAACCAAAAAAAAACCTATTCTATCGCTCTTACGAATGTCCGCTCACTGGGCAAGCACAACCAAGATATCTACGAGCTGATCCAGGATCACAAAATAGACCTACTGTTTATGACAGAAACGTGGTTGGATCAGGCGTCTGATCCAGATCTAGCCATTGCCGTCCCCACTGGGTTTGCCATACACAGACTGGATAGGCAAGTAAAGAAAAAAGGCGGCGGTATTGGCATTATTGCCCGTGACACTTTTGCGGTAAGAACTAAAACTATTACTCGAACCTCAAGGGGATTCTTCTTTACCGACCTCCTGGGCCCAGGAATGAATTTATCGTTGATCTTAGGTCCACTCTGGAAGCATCTGCTCTTGACAACTCCCTCACCATCCTAGGTGATTTTAACTTTCATTTTGATATACCAGACAACCCTGATACCGTCACTCTCCTAGCAGATATGTCCACCTTTGGTCTCTTCCTCCTGGTTCACTCTCCCACGCACGAAGGGGGCCACACACTGGATGGCATCTTCACTAACGCCCCGGGTTTTCAAGTCACCCAAATACTCCCCCTTACTTGGTCCGATCACCACCTTATCTTGGCATCCCTGTCAGCGCAGGATCCCTTGGCTGGCAAATCTAGCACCAACTCTCGCCAACCTTATCTGGCTTGGGACGATATAGACGTAACAAGGCTACAAACTCGGCTTGATGATACTTCTCCTACACTATCTACCGATCCCAACATTGCCACCTCTCAATTTCATAATTGGGTGAGCTCGGCGGCCACTGACTTGGTTCAAATTAAACAACGGTCTCGCAACAGACAGACCCCGTCGGCCCCATGGTATTCAGAGGCACTGCGCACTCAAAAGCAACAATGTAGGAATAGAGAGAGACTTTGGCGGAAAAATTATACAGACAAAGCCAAATCTAGATACAAGGAATCAGTGGCCATATATAAAACCATGATCTCTGAGGCAAAAAAAAAGTACTATTGTGATAGAATAGAAACAGCTAAAAACTCGAATAAATCACTATATGAGACCACTAAACAGCTAGCTGGTCTATCCGTCGATCTTACTCCTCCCCCCTCCCAGGCTCTTTGCGACGCGCTGTCCAACTTTTTCTTTAGCAAAGTTGATGACATTTATCGGGTTTTTGCCAATAATACTACTACCTCCTCGAGGCCTTCAATTCATCATCAGGGTCCCACATTTTTGCAGTTCAACGAGGTCACCTGCTTGCAGGTACAGAACATCGTGTCATCCATTAAATCGGGCTCGGCTCTAGACCCATGCCCCTTGAAGGTCTTACGTCCGATTATGGAAGTAGTTCTTCCGGCCATGACTGCAATCTGCAACTCCATGTTTTGCACAGGCATCTTCCCAGAGACGCTGAAAAAGACCTTTATAAAACCTCTCCTTAAGAAACCTAACCTCGACAAGGAAGAATTTAAAAGTTATCGCCCTATTGCTAGTCTCCCTCTGATGGCAAAAATAGTGGAGAAAATCATGAACTCCCAACTCTCATCCTTTATTGAGGAACACAAACTCCTGGACGAATCACAGTTTGGGTTCCGTCAATTCCACGGAACTGAGACTGCCCTGGACAAAGCGGCGGACGATATAAGATCCATCCGGGATGCCGGAGGTACAGCTGTTCTTATCCTGTTGGACTTATCGGCGGCCTTCGACACGGTCGACCATGTCACTTTGGTCGACCGTGTCGAGAGCACAGGCATTCGAGGCAAGGCTAAGAATCTTCTTGCCTCTTTCCTGGCAAATAGGTCCAGGTCGTCACTATCGGACCTTTTGAATCTTCCCCCCTGTCACTGCCATGTGGAGTTCCTCAAGGCTCATCCCTAAGTCCGACACTATTTAACATTTATGTGTCGGACCTTGCCAAAGTCATCAGGGCATACGGGATGAGCCTTACCTCCTACACAGATGACACTCAACTGGTCCTTGCCGTCAAGAATGACAGGCTCAAAATAGCCAACAATTTTAACCAAGGCATGCTGGCTATTGGGAGTTGGATGGCTCATAATTGCCTGAAATTAAACTCTGATAAGTCGGAGGTTGCGATTTTTGGCAATTTATCCCCGGAGTGGTCCCCCCTTTGGTGGCCATCATCCATGGGCCAGCCTCCGGACCCGACTAACAAGGTGAGGAATTTGGGAGTCATTTTTGACAACCGCCTAAACTTTCTACCACACGCCAACCAAATCTCCTCCTCAGCTTTCCATAAATTAAGGCTTATTAAGAAAATCTTGCCTTTCTTACCTGAGAGTGCCGGAAAAATGTTGGTGAGCTCCCTGGTTTTGTCGACCCTAGACTATTGCAATGCTTTGTTTCTAGGTGCCCAGGAGAGAGTACTATGGAAAATGCAGGGTATTCAGAATGCTGCCGCCAGGCTCCTAGGGCGCATTCCCAAATATCAATCGGTCTCACCCACCATAAGACAGCTCCATTGGCTACCAGTGAGAAAGAGAATTATGTTTAAGTCTCTTTGCCTTGTATACAAGGCTCTACATAATTTTGGACCTGCATTCTTCACCCAAAACCTCATCCCTTACTGTCCCTCAAGAACGCTACGCTCTTCCAGTCTGCATGAATTGGTGGTACCTCGAACCAAATCTGTCACATGGGGGGACAGAAGATTCCTGGTAGCCGCACCGAAATTGTGGAACACATTGCCACACTCAATCAAAATCAGCACCTCCCTCTGGTCGTTCCGCAAGCAACTTAAAACTTGGCTTTTTAACCAATGAACTTCTGCCCCCCTTGTGGGTTAAACACTGCAGCAACCTTAGCGCCCAGATGCCCAAGGGCCTTCGTTCGCGCTTTACAAGTGCTTTTATAAATAAATATAAACCACTGTGGTAAACCTCATCAGGTCAATTGTACAGAACATAACTGCCCGTGTGGGCTCACAATTAAAGATAACAAGAAAATTCGATGCGATCATTTAGCCCATGGGGTTTTAGAGTATTCAGTCTATAAATCCAGTAATTTTCTCGGCGAAGTAAATATTTGCTGTGGTCTCTTCCTTCAATTTTTTGTACTGTTTCTAGTACCATGAATTTTAACTGAGATATGTTGTGATTCATCTCAAAAAAATGTGCTGCTACCGATGTTCTGTACAATTGACCTGATGAGGTTTACCACAGTGGTTAACCATTAACTTTTATTTTTCCTAGAATGGTGATTCAATTCATAATATGTATATACTTTGATATATTTGCACCTTATTGTTGAACTCATTTATTATTTTCTCATTTTATGTTTTTTTAGAGTCACATTTTCAGTCACTTCTCTTTTACCCGTTCAGTTCTTATAGTCTGTCTTTCATGTCTTCAGATGAAATTCCTTGATTAGTCAGTTTTTTAGCTTTACCTTTACGTTCTTTACCTGGTGCACGTAACGTCACTGCATGCTTTTCCGGATTCGCCTACTACCAGGAAGCTCTGCTAACCGCGAGTGTTTCAAACTTGAATATCGGTGTTTAACATTTTTTCGTGAGTATTATATTTCGACTGTTCTCGCAGCTACTTCGGAGCTTGCTAGGACGCTAGACTTACCCTGTCTTCCCATTATTTTCAGACATTTTGATATCCTTGATTCTACACATGCGTTAAAAGAGTAAGGGCCAGATGTAGGTCGGTCGGTAACGGCCGAAAATCGGTGTTTTCGGCCATTACCGACCGGTTTGCAAGATTTGGCATGTAGGTGGCAATATTTTACCGAATCGGTAAAATTACCGATTCGGTAATTTTACCAATACGGTAAAATAAAAAAATCGGTAAATTTACCGATTTGAAGCCACCCATATGTAGGTGGGACTCTTCAGAGTCCCAGGAGCCTTTACAAATCGGTATTTTACCATCCAAACCAATTTGATGGTAAAATACCGATTCCGGTGTGCATGCACATGTGTGCATGCACACCTATGTCATGTGACAGGCAGACCTGCCCTTAGGGCAGGTATGCCTGCCACATGGCACCTGTGCCTGTTTTGGGGGTGCCAGAGGGTGTCAAAGTGACACCCCCTGCACCCTTGTGAATTCTTTAATTACGGATTCGGTAAATACCGAATCGGTAATGCCTAATCATTCCTATAGGCTTCAAAGCCCATAGGAATGAATGGACATTACTGATTCGGTATTTACCGAATCGGTAATTAAAGAAGTGTTAAGGATTCGGTAACGAATCCAGATGTTGTCACCTACATACCATTTACCGATTTTGAAATACCGAATCGGTACAATTCGGTATTTTAAAATCGGTAAATGTTATTCACCTACATCTGGCCCTTGGTTCCCCTGAGCGGTACTCGTTATTTCGTTTTTTTCACTTTTTCACCGTTTGATTGCACTCCATGCACGTATATCGTATACTTCACGTTTTCTCACCATTATTTCACCATTGTAGATATTATTGTTTATTGTTAACACTATGAATGTAATAGATTCAATGAGCTTTATCATTCTCATTTATAGATATGCTCCCGGACGAAGGGCCGTTGCCCGAAATGCATGGGAGCTCATGCTAATCAGATGTGTAATTGTTATCGATGAATATGAAATAACCACTTGAAAAAAAGAACCATAATAAGAATAAATGAATTTGACAAACTAAAAACTTCGTTCAACGACATTCATTCATAACTCTTTTGAACCTTTTTTGAACATTCTCTTCTGTGTGCTCCATGGGATGCAACCAATTTTCAATTGAATGCACTTCTAACACAGGGGTGTTTGCCATGTCAACGCTTTGTTTAGTACTGTACTTAGACACTCAGCCTGTAACAGCAGTGTGTGGGTGTCAAGGTACAGAGCCCCTAAGGGTGGCACAATAAATGCTGCAGCCCTTAGGGGTCTTTCCTGGTCACCATGCCCTGGGTACCTAGGGTACCATCTACTAGGGGCTGACAGGTGGCCAGAGATGCCAATTGGGTTTTAGTTTCAACTCAGTTTTAGGGAAGGAACATAGGCCCTGGGCACCTGGTTGGCAGGAGCTCAGGGCACACTCAGTCAAAGCACATCAGCAGTTCAGCAAAAAGTGGGGGCATACCAATGCAAGAAAGATGGCACTTTCTCACAAGTACTTACTCACTAGCGCTGGGTAGTGCTGGTCAATTCCACTATCGATACATGATGTTATACAAAGTGTCACAGGTGTCGGTGATGTCAGTATCTTTATTTCCATGCTCTAACTGATTTTTATCTTGCACAGTCAATTTCTCAAGGGTTTTTAATACTTTTTCTATCTAGGAAGGTTGTCTGTCAGAATATCGAGGTCACAAATATCGACCAACAAGAATATCTTACAGGCTACCAAATACCAATATATCCTCATGGTAAAGATAAATAGCCATGTATGTATATGTATATATATATTCACTGAAAAAACCATAGGTTTCACACCAGTTATAGTTAGGAATTAGCATTTAAAAAACCTATTAAATTCACTGAAAAAACCATAGGTTTCACACCAGTTATAGTTAGCAGGAAGTTTTACTCGCATAAAACCATTGAAATTCCCATGTTGGTTAGTTGGACTCACTATAACTTGCTCGAGCAATGCACTGCTGATGACGTCACATATTACATCACTTATGACATGGTCAGTGACATCACTCATGACATCACTGATGACACCATCCAGTAAATGTGTGTCTTTTAGAAAAATAAATGTGTTCTATATATGTATATGTAAACGTTGATGGAAGAATAAATGTTTAAATAAGTGTCTAAATGGATGTTTTTTTTTAATAAAAATTGATTAGTTAACTGGCTTATTAAATGTTTCTTAGTGAATACATATATTAGTGAGTAATGTTTAAATATTTATATATATATGTATTAGTGTTTCACTTTGTGTCTAAGTGGCTGCATGGGTTGGTGAGTAGGTACATGTGTAGGTATATGGGTTATTAGATGTTTTTTTAGTATCAGTATGAGTGTTTGTATGGTTTCGTGGGGGTATTACTTATCACATAGATGCATGAATGACTAACTCTCTCTTTGTATGTGTTTGGAAGACAGCATATGTGCAGGACTGTATGGGTGGATGAGTGTGTATATGTGTGTGTTAGTGAGTGAATGACTGTCTCACTAGTGTCTTTATCAGTAACTACATATGTTTTAATTTAGTATATGTGAGTATTGATGTATATGAGTGAGTATATGTGAGAGTGAGATATTGAAAGAGTTCCTGTTTAAATAATTATGTGTTTCTATAAGTGATTGTTTAAGAGAGTAAGTATGTGTAAGTTTCCTTAGAAGTAAGGTGGTAGTGTGTGTATAGCTGTATATGCAAATAAATGGATGTTCAATAGTTTACTTGCATGTGTGAGTATGTGTGAGAGTAACTTTTGGATGACTGTCAGTGTGTAACAGGATGTATAGGTGAATCACTACATATGATGAGTGAGTATATGTATGTGTGACTATATAGAACTGTTGGTGAATGAGTGGATGTGTATATAGATGGTGGAATTATTGAATTGGTTGTTGTAACTGGTATGGGTATCTCCATTTTTAAAAAAGTTTTAATTTATATTTTTCAATATGTGTTTCATGGGTTACATTACAGTGAAAGGAGGTCTGTCACTCTGTCACAAGGATGGTGTCATCAGTGATGTCATGAGTGATGTCACTGACCATGTCATGAGTGATGTAATATGTGACGTCATCGGCAGTGCATTGCACGCGCAAGTTATGGCGAGTCCAACTATCTATAACGTGGGAATTTCAATGGTTTTATGCGAGTAAAACTTCCTGCTAACTATAACTGGTGTGAAACCTATGGTTTTTTCAGTGAATTTAATAGGTTTTTTAAATGCTAATTCCTAACTATAACTGGTTTGAAACCTATGGTTTTTTCAGTGACTTTCATAGATTTTTTAAATGCTAATTCCTAACTATATATAGGGCCTCAAACCTATGAAATTTAATATTTTTTATAATGAATCCTATATTGTATATTTATATAATATATATATATATTTTTTGGCCCTGGTGCGCTCCCGGGGCGCGCCCCGGTGTGCGCACTGGAAAGCGCATTTTTTCGGAGCGCCCCGGGTCGCGCACCGGTGAGCGTCCCGTTAGCGCTATTGCCGCGAACAAAAACATCATGACATATCGCGTAGCCGCGTCCGCGTGATACGCACGGCGTAAGCGCACCTTGAAATACTCGAGCGAATACGATCGCGCAACGTAATCATCTGACGTGCTTACGCGGCGCGCCCCGTGGCGCGTTGCGTAATAGTGTCGGGTCATGTGACCTAAAAATAACACTTTTCATTGGTGCAGAACAGTTTTGGTTTCTAAATGATGAAAGCCCGGGTCATGTGACTTTAAAATAACACTTTTCATTGGTTCAGGATAGGTTTTTTTCCCAAATGATGAAAGACCCCACCTTTTTTCCTTATTCTGACTTTGTCCTTTGACTGAGGAAGACCTGTTTGAACATCTTTGAGAACATTTTTTTACTTTAAAATGGCTACAGTAGCAGCAGCAGCTGGAGCATCTGCACCACCACCATCGAGAGGACCACCACAACATTACATTGGTGGTCAAGAAGAGGAGGAGGAGGAGGAGGAGGAAGAAGGGAGAAGGTGGCTGCCAGAAGACAATACCCCATACAAGCCAAGGCAGCACATCGTATGGGAGTTTTTTTCAATCCCAGAGGAGAAGAAAAAAGTCAATGCGCCCAAGGTGACTTGCCTAATCTGTGACATGGAACTTTCAAGGGGGAACCCTAACAAAAAATATTCTTTTGGTAATAATACCATGATTAGGCACATGCAGCCCAAGCATCCGAACAACTATTCTGCTGCAGAGGTGAGAGAACTGGCCAGTAACCCTCCCCAATCTACAACCACCACCTCCAAAAGAAAGCAACCCACTCCATCGGACCTGAGACAAGGGAGACGATCCCTTGCATACAACCACGGTTTGGGGAATTCCGAATTACATGTATTTTTTGTGGAAAGACCATCTCCTATGGTGAACAGAGCATAAAGCTCATCCTCCTTGCTGGTGACAACCACAATTGCCCCAAAAAACCCTAATTTTTTCCAGATTTTTTTTTGCTCCAGTTGAGCCATTTTCAATTCCCTATTTTTTGTTTCTCCCCATAAAAATAACAAAAAAAATATAAAAAAGTTCATAAAAGCCAAAAAAAGTACAAAGTGTTCAAAAAACATTAAAAACATATAAAACAACAAAAAGAAGAAAAAAAACAGTTCTTTTTAGAACTACCTCCAAATTATAAAAAAAGGCTAAATTTTTAAAATACTCTATCATTCTTTTTTCCCATGGAACGCTTCCCGGTACGCTCCGCGGTGCGCGTACCGGGCGCTCCCCCCCGCGCAAATCAAAAAAATAAATAAATGTTATAGCCCCCACATTAAACCTAGGGGGTCAGGAGGGGTCTACTCTGCGCCCTTATGGTCATTTCCCCCTTTGTTTTTGCCACCTCTTGTGTCTCGATCCTACCGAGACATAAGATGGCGGCCGCTCCGGACTGTTTGGAATGTTTACAGACACCCGAGAGCCAATCCGGTTTCCGCGCGCGAACTCGCGTAGCGCGCTGGTTAGCGCCCTGGTGCGCGCCATAGATATATATATTTTTTTGAAACTAAATTACTCAAAATTCACTGGAGCACATATCTTGAGACATAGCAAACTCACATCGGGCTACCAGTCCCTACAATTTTGCCAAGTTTGGTGGAAATCCATTCAGCCGTTCGGGCTAAAAGTGAGGTCGACCACCCTATGGAAATTAACATGGGGAAAACACGTTTTGGGACCCCCCTTTTATCTCGGCCCCCGCTTGACAAATCCCCCCCAAACTTTCAGGGAAGGACCGGGGCGCCGCAAGGCAAATTTGAGGAAATTTTCAGGCAGATTCCTCAACCGGCGCCACAGTTATTCACAATAGAATGTTGAGATTTTGCATTGAAAATAATCCTAACTATAACTACCTACTGGCGACCGCCAGTAGGTAATATATATATATATACTGTTCTATGCTGAGCAGTTATGTACCTTGAATATGTATATTTATCATCTATGCGACAAACTCGGTATTCTGGAAATACAAATATTTTGGAATTCTGTCTCCCAAAAATATTTTGTGTTTAAATCCTGTTCTCGGTACCAGAATCAAATGTCACTGTCCGATAAAGCAGTATGTGATGCATTCAAAGGTATTGAAGGAGCATAAGGCAAGGCGTCTCCTTTCAAAGTGCACACCCCACTCAAGTAAAATGTCAGAAAATGCCAGTGATTGTTCTTCTCCTTCCAAAAGGGGTATAAAGAAAAGAGAAGTCAAAAGTCAAGTCAAGTCAAAAAAGTTTATTTGTACTGGTACTCAACCGAGGACCACAAATATATATCAACATGTTACATAATTAAAAAGAATTTCAATTTCTCAATACAAAGATAAAAACAGTTTCAAGAATTTATACAAATTATAGCAGATGAAAAGAGAAGAAGAACTGCCATTGAGGACACAGACTCCTCCTTCTCTGCTCAGATTCTGAAGAAACTAAGGTCTAAGGAGCAGGCTTCTGAGAAAGTGCAGGGCTTTCAATAGGCTGTGTTGGCAATATTTGCAAACCACCAGCCCCCTGACACACCCATGGTCGCTCCTAATGTCAAAGTGATGGTATGGGTCTGAGAGGGTATGGAGTTCGGAGCTTTTACATTGACTTTCGGTCCGGTGTCTAAGCTTAAGCCTTTGACGACAATTTATGTGAGTGTCAGGAAAGACTCTAAGGTATCCGCTTCACATATGGTGTGGGAGTCCACATCGGTGGCGCCTTATAAGAGACCTGTTAGTATTTTCAAAGCACCATTTTCTGTGACCATTTTAGTGAAGGAAGAATGATATGTATTTGAGAGAGAATGAGACTTCAAATGGAAAACAGTAACTTTTAAGATGTTTTATGATCTGTTAAGATTAGATTTTGGTGTGCTAGGGTTTAAGCCCTGGCAACAGTATCAATAATTAACCTGAAGGAGGGTGAAGTAAATTCGTCCAACACGCCGAAAGGTTCTTTGTCAACCAAGAAAGATTTCAGAAGTGAGACCTCCAGACCTCTTATACCTATGGAATGAAAGTGGTCAGTCAATAGATTGACATTGACTGTGTCAGCTCTCGGTCAAGGAAGAAGTATTTCAGAAGTGAGAGCCTAGATCTCTATACCTATGGAATGGAGGTGGTCAATCAGTAGATTGAGATTGACCGTGTTGAACGCTTCATAGAGGTCTAAAAATATTATTCAGAGTTTCCTCCTTTCTTGACAGAGTATCTGATTCATTCGGAGGCTGAGTCCTATTTTTCAAAGCACTTCGACAATAAAGTGCCAATTAAAGGTGTTGAATGCCATCTTCAGGTCTAAGGACAACAACCCCATTTTAAGAACATGAAACAGTCTTCTTATGTTTGGAGAGATGTTTAATTCTGGCATGAAACCACTCTGATCAGGGTGTATGACTAAGGTCAGCAATTTGTGTATATGATTTGTTATGAATTTACTTAATTTTACTGTCCAAGAACAAGAGGGATCTGAATGCCTATCTGCATAGTGTATCACTGCTTGGTTTAGGGATTGACACTCTCAAGGCCTCCTTTGTTATGGGGGCAACGTACCCCATAAGAGTGCCACCCCATACAAAACTTGGAGCTCAGTCATCAGGGTTTTGGCCTCTGCTGAGAAAAATTACATGGTCACACCATCTGCCTTGGATGGTTACCCTTCGCCAAGTCAGCTGTTGATGTTACAATTCCTTGCATTCAACACTGGCAACTTTGCGTGTTCCTCAGATAAGCAAGCCATATTTATTATGAGAAGGTAGATAAAACAGTTTATCAGTACCATCCCTTTCTACATACAGTTCAACATTCTAATGAAAAAGTTTTTTTTTTTACCTATACAGATGTCGATTGCTGCCCAGTGCCATTTATTTTGGATATGATCGGGGTCTTCTTATACTGATTGAATTAATCAGGCAAGGAATCTACCAGATTTGTCTCACTTGTTATCAATGTTAGTGGTATTGTTCCTATAATCCACACATCGTATTGTTTGTAATAGTTGTGATCCTTTATCTGTACCTTGCCTCTGCTCTTTTCTAGTCGATAGGGTACCAAGGTATGTGTTCTCCAGGTCCCTCAACCTGCCTTCCATAACGATATCTGGCGTGGAACCGAAAATCGCACGTCCATTCCAGGCTTCCATGTTGGAAAGCCACCATTGAATCTCCTCCCTGGCTTCCGCAGAGAGGGACACCTTCTGAGAGTAGGAGAGGCCTTTGGAAAGATGCTGGGCCTTGAGGCGTTGCAAGGCCCTGTAATGGAGAGGGCCTGGGAAAATAGCTAGAATGGACTCTGACAGAAGTCCTACGTTGCGGGCTAACTGTCCGAGAGAGAGCTGGTGCTGGGTGAGAGCTCTCCTCAACTGTAAATGTAAAAATTGGTACTGGTATAGCGCACTACTCACCCGCAAGGGTCTCAAGGCGCTTGTACGAATACCGCTGTGGAACCCATCCTGGCTTTCCTTGTGAGGCGTCCACTCCTGGGCACCCCCAAGGTGGAGGCCAGGCATCCATAGCGTTGTGGGGGCCGTTGTGGAGATTAAGCAAGCTATTGCCCAGAGTTGCAGAGTGGGACTCCATGATTGGGATAGGCACCGAGGCGAGAATTATCAGGTCCATGGAATTTTGAGCCCAAGACCCGCTGAGGCGGGGAATTGAACCCTGGTCCCAGGCTAGACCTCCGCATCAGGGTCTGCCGCTCTAATCATTGAGCCACACTTCTCCACTCCAACTTGTGACAGATTTTCGTCATCTTCCGGGAGGGAAGCCTGAGAGTAGCAGCGACGGAGTCGATGAAAAACCCCAGGAAAACCTATTTCTGGGATGGAATGAGCATGGATTTCGCCTCTTTGATCACAAAGCCCAGGCTTTGGAGCAGATTGACCGCTGTATGAAGCTGTTGAGACAGAGCCGTGTGGGTATTGTGCCATGAGTAAAATGTTGTCCAAATAAACTATGAGTCGTATCCCGGGCGCACAATGACGTTCGATCACCGGACGCAGTTCCTTGGTGAAGCACCAAGAAGCGGAGGATAGACCGAAAGAAAGTGTTGTGAATTCGTACGCCTTGCCTCGCAAAAGAAACTGCAGGAACCTCCGATGTGGGGGAAAATTAGTATGGTCAGATATGTGTCTTTTGGGTCTCGATGCGCCATCCAGTCGTTCGGTCTGAGAAGATCACGAATAAGATGGATTCCCTCCATCTTGAAGTGGCTGTAAACCAGCCACTCGTTGAACTCGTGCAAATTGATGACAAGTCTCTGGCCCGCGTATGCCTTGTCCACCACAAAAAGATTGCTGATAAAGCGTAGTAAGTGGTCTGCATGACCGCCCTTTTGATTAAAAGGGACTTGACCTCCCGGTCAACCCAAGTGTCATCTACTACCGAGAACACCAGAGGACGCAGCGGAGCCTCTGGAAAGCCTCCCCGCTAAACTCTGTATGAAATCCTCGGACAGTTTGGAGGACCCATGCGTCGCCCGTGACAGAAGTCCAAGCCTGGAAGAAATTTGCCAGCCTGCCCCTCACTTTTAGTTGGGAAGAAAGGAGAACACTCACTGGAAGAACTGGAGGTGCCGCCGCCTTTGCCACCACGGTTCTTTCCTCGCTGTCCCCTTGTAGGGTAGAAGTTGCCAAATCTGGCTTGATCCTGGGAAGCTGCTTGGTTGGAGCCTCCTCTCTGCTGGTTAGGACGGCCGGACGAGCGGCCCCTGCCTCGACCGGCCCCTCAGAAAACTTGCAGGCGAAAGACCTTCCGAAAAGAAGTTTGCGCCCTGTCCAAGGAAGTAAATGTATTCGCGAAGCGCCCCAGTTCCTTCATAAAGGGCTCACCAAAAAGGCCTCCTTGGGCGATGGGTCCCACCTCTGAATCTGCCAAATCCCCAAGTTTGGGGTCCACTTGTATCAATAGGAATCTTCTCTGTTCTGTCCATATGGCATTTCCCAGAAATACCACCACGTGCTGTGCCCAAGATGAGAGGTTCTCTGGGGAGATCAGGGCACCCGATGATTTGGCTTCCTCAGCCATATTGAGGATTTTCGTTATGGGCCCAGTATATCAAGAAGCTTGTCTTGGCAGGCCCACCAAGACCAATCGATACCATTTTTGGGGTTCTTTATGATTTTTTTTAGTAACGTCGCCATGCGAGGGTCGATTTCTGGGGTTGCCGCCACATTACCTTCTAAAGAGGGGCGTTGACACTCCGCCCTAAGACAGTTCTGCACTGAGGCCTCCAACGGCCGGTGAATGCGGAAGGCGATGTACTGGGAGACCTTGTCCCAGGGCGCCCAGTCTGAGGATCTAGGGTGCAAGATGTTGTCGGGATCCAGCATATCTGCGCAGAGATTCTGCTGATCTGTGCCAGGAACAGGAGTGGCAGGCACTGGTTGCGAAGGACGCCAGGGACGTGAAGGACCAGCCCCCTCATCATCCCCTTGAACAGAGTCCCCAGGAGTGGTTGTCGCTGGGCGGGTCTGCTAGCTAAGAAAGCCTGCTTAAGGCGAGCGAAGGCATCAGTGCCAACCCCTACGTCTTTGGCCCGCTTGGCAGGAGGTGGTTATGGGTCAGCGGTAGCATCACTGGTAAGGAGAGAGGCTGGAATGACCTGAGCTGCCTTGGCCAATTTATTACAGGCTAGCTCAATTTTAACGGGAGAGGCGGTCTTCTAAGGGGGCCATAGCCTGCTCCACCCCTTTATGAATGGTAGAAATCCTCATCCCACTGCAATGCTGTGAGCGGATCTTCCTCCCACTGGCCATCCTGGTCATCCAGGTAAGTATCCTCTTGATAGCACTCCATGAGGATAGAAGAAAAGCACTACGTAGGTAAGGAACCCCGCAATATGGGAGGCTGGGTGAACCAGAGCTCGCGTTTGGGAGCCAAGCCCTGGGACCCAACAGCCCTTGTGCTAGAATGATACGGTAGCCTGCCAAATAAATTGGCCCCAGCAGGACGCAACCTGCAAATAGACTGCAAGGAGCGTGAAGTAGGCCTAAAATTACGGACCCCTGAGACTGGGCACAATCCTCAGCCAACAGCCTCACATACAATTGTATCGACCTTGTTCACTTAAGGCGTTCAGGGGGCGTTAAATGAAACAGCTGCCTAATGGCAAGAACAGACCGTAAACTGTGTCATGGCAGGCGGAGGCTCACTCGCTGCTATGCATTCCGAGATTCAAAATGCGCGGCATCTCAGAAACGCACTCAGCGCGGAAGACACAGACACGCGCCCTCAAGCGGTGAAACAACGCACCACAAGCCGCACCAAAGCACGCAGCCGCTATGGAGGAACTCTCCCGAGGCTGGAAACGAGTCAGCCGAGTAGCGGCTGGCTCGTGCTTGACAAAACCTCACAGAAAACACACAAAAGAATACACAGCGAACCGCCAGCAAAACAGAAACGGCAATAAATCAAAAGTAAATGGTGCGTGACAGTCAGCCGCCGGTGTGCGCCGTAATCACAGACCGCGAGCGCGAATGCTCAAGAAAGCGCTGGAGGGGAAAAAACTAGAAAACCCCTTGAAACAGGCAAAACAGACACAAATCTAGGCAAAATTGAGTATAGCACTTAAATTATCACAACAATGTCAAACAGCAAACACTATTGCAATAAATCACTGAGAGAAAAGTAAGCATGACTTATCTGGCTGCAAGCAGCAAAGAAAGAGGGAGATTGGACAGTGAAAGAGGACTACCACCACCTCGGAGACCTGTGATTGGTTCAGAGAGCAAGGGACACTCTAGCCATGGACATTCTATCGTTTTCTTGTGATATTCCCGATGTTTCAAGGGAATAGTTGTTTGTTTGGATGACTTTAAATTGGCTGCTGTCATTAAAGTAAAGAAAGGTAAAGCATAATACTCTCCTTCGGTCCTGACATAGAATGTAACCACTGAAGAGACAGTTTTAAAAGGGAAGTGTATTGCATGAAGTGATGATCGCACACACTAAATGTGAACGACAACAGCTGATTCATTGAACTGTTGACTTATGATTGATACATTGGTTTTCTTCACAAATATTGTGTTTGTTAGAGCAAGTGACTTTTTTCATGCATTTGATTATTAATGTAACAAAATGTATTTATTGTTTATTGAGGATGTGATGTTGTTTTGTAAGAGCTTAAGGGTGGGTTTCTGGTTAATTTACAATCCGTTTCATTTTAGCCACTACACTGGGGAATTCATTATGGGACTCCTAGTTTGTCATGTTTTTTGAATATTTTAGTATAGCCTTAGGGGTCATAAGTCACGGGCCGTGGTTGAGAGGAACTGCATTTTGATTGGGCGCACGCAGGGGAGGGTTTGCTTTAAAATGAACGGTTTGACCGCTAGTGAGAGCAAACAACGTTATCAGGAGGAAGAGAGCACAAGGAGGTCAGGCTGCTGGCGGCAACTTTTACTAGGTATTTATGATAATTTTGAAAATAAGGGACATGGGGAAGTTGGTTTGACGGAGGGTGAATTCAGAGTAAAATCAGGAGATCGATTCACGTTATTAGTTTGAGTGTTGCACACTAGTTCTTCACATTTCGATTTCAGTAGTGACTTCCGTAGTCATGCGAGGAACAGGGATTTGTTTGGTTTCCTGAGGACATGAATTTTAATGAGTTAGGAACAGGAGTTATGGTATAATGAGGGTGGGGACATTGTGAGTGTCTTGTTTTGTATTGTGAAGGTCAGCAGTGAATGGTCAGCTTAGTGGTTTCTTGTTGCAGAGACCCCTGATGAAGAGCCAATCAGGCTCGAAATGCATTGGGCACAAGTAATGAGTCTTCTCTGTTGTACATTTTATCTTGACCTTTATTTAACGTGTCACTGCAGAATGCCTTATGGGCACTCAGTAGACATATGAAAATATTAAATAAAGAAACAAGATGAAACCTTGCTGTCTCTGCAGTGATTCAATAACGTTTTGAAGAGTGATGGAATAAGGAATCGTAAAATCACTGGTACTAAATGGTGGAAATGGTTCATTCTACAATGAGCGGTTTACTATGAGGGATGTTTCCCACATAGCAGTGCGACAGATGGGTGTGCAAGTTTGTGCCCAGATTTATTGCTTTTGCATTAACTGTGACTGGGGGCGGTTCACAGGAACTGATCGCACGCATTTACAGATGAAAGCTATTTAGAACAGTGAAGTTTGACAAGGGAAGGAGTGCAATCCTACAACATATTTTACTTTCTAAAAGTGGCATTTTCAGAATTGTAATTTAAAATCTGGCATCACCCAGAAGTTCATGTCCTGCCTTTTAGGTCTCGCTTAGGCAGTGCTTGGGCTGTCTCTTCGAGTCATGCCATATTCAGGATATGGGCATTGAAAACGACCAGCACTTCTGGTTGGTTTGTTGGCCAGCCTTTCTAAATTCCTTTACTGTGTTTGTCAATACTGTCCATCTGTCCCGCCTTTGTGTGCTTGGTTCCCTCCCAGCGGACGTCACCAATTATTTTTTTTTTTTTTTAGGTTGGCCATCTCTGGCCATCTGTTGCCTCCTCGCTCGCACCCCCTCCTTCCCATCATTGCTGCTGTCCTTCCTAATTTGCTGCTTGTGATTTTAATTATGACTTGATCTTTGGGATTCAGGCTTGTTTTCCCTTATCTCGCCCTTTTACTACCCCATTGCCCTGCCTCGTCGCTCACTATTGTTCATTCATACCTCTCTACTCTGTGTCTTCCTCATAACATAGGGTGACCAGATTTTGAGAACCGAATGCCGGAATATTTTGCAAAAAAAGGACTACAGTGCTATATCAACGGAGCTCTGCAAAATGACAGCTCTCATCAAGTTAGGGAACACAGAAGAGGCACTAAGAAAATAAATAAAATGTAATTTCTAAAACCAACATCATACCTTTTAATTTAATTGCTTACTTACAACAGCTGTTAACTAGCACAGCTTTACAACTCCTAAAAGGTGCCTCTCACGGTTTTCAGTTGACCCCCTCAAAAAACCGAGACATGAGCCAAATTTGCTAAAAATCGACCGGGACAGGTGGTGAAAACCAAGGACTGCCCGACAAATCCGGGACACATGTTCACCCTATCATAACGGCAAGCCCTGTAGTCTCCCATTCTTCGCTTCAGCATACTATGAATTGCACCCAACACATTTTTGATGTTTTAATGCTACATAATTCAACTTTTTCTTCGTTTTCCTTGTGCACCCTCTTGTGGCTTTTTCCAGTATATCTAGCTCAACTAACATCGCACTGAGTAATCAAAAATATATATGTAAAGCTTTCATGCAAGGATTACAGTGCATTTCCAGCTTTTAATAATGTTCTATAATATCTGTATAAAATTTAAAGAATCAAAATGTATAGAATCAAGCACCTGGATGCTTTATTACCATTTTGTAAAAAGCACACTTAGACAGATGTTGAATTTACAGGAAACGCCCTCCGTGCAAATAAATGGAAAAATAAATCTTTGTGTATTACTATGTTCTCGACCAGCCAATATACACATGAAAAATAAGAGACCTTTTGCATTGCTAATGTCTATTAAATATATTGCAACCTGCCCTCTGGGCTGTCCAGGGCCTAGCCCATGGGTGACTTATATGTATTGAAAAGGAATGTCTGTGCTTGTCAAGAGGTTTAACTTGCCAGGTCGACATGGCAGTTCAAAACTTCACACAAAGGCTCTGCAGTGGCAGGCCCAAGACATGTTTAAAGGGACTCATTAAGTGGGTGGCGCAATCAATGCTGAAGTCCCACTAGCAACATTTATTTTACAGGTCCTGGGCACCTGAGGTTCACTGTACTATGGACTTATAAGTAAATTAAATATGCCAGTTGTGGATAGGTCAATGTAACTACCTTTTAGGGAGAAAGCACAAGCACTTTAGCATTGGTCAGCAGTGGTAAAGTGCTCGGAATCCTAAGGCCATCTATAACGAAGTCTACAAAACAGGAGGTCTGAAGGCTGAAAGTTAGGGGAAACCCACACCAAGAATGCCAGCTCTAACTTTTACCAAACGAGAATTTTATTTTCGAACTGGAACACGAAAAGGAATGGACTATGCTAATGCAGAGTAATGGAGAAGAATGTTTGGTATAAGTCTTCGTACCATTGTATGTATAGGCATTTATATAGCGCACTACTGACCCGTAGGGTCCCAAGGCGCTTCGACCGCTGCGAAACCCTTCCTGGCTTCCCTGAGAGATGGTCCCTTAATGGGTATCTCCAGGGTGAGACCAGGCATCCCCGGCGGTCTGGTGGGGCCGTTAGTGAAGATGAGGCAAGCTAATGCCCAGAGTTGCCGAGTGTGATCGCTGATCAGAGTGGGCACCGAGGCGAGAGAATTATCGAGTCCGCTGACCCTGGTCCAGAAACCTGCCGCGCCGGGAATCGAACCCTGGTCCCGGGCCGTCCTCTGCTCTCGGGTCTGTCGCCTCTAACCAGTGAGCCACACTACTTCATTCTACATCTGTTGGAATCGTGAACCAAAATATTGCTGCATTTGAAACTGGAGAGACAACATTAGTAGCTCTGTTGAGGACTCAGCAAAATTGTCAATGTATTTTCAGGTGGGGCACTCGCTGAAGCACCCAGAACTATAAGCATAGTCAATCCCCTCCCTGTACACTTGTACCTTCTCCTGTTGCACGCATATGAGATAGCATAGTCCCTGTCTCCAGATTCTGTTGGTCTATGGAGAAGGTCTGGAATTAAATTAATCATTCAACAAGGTAATTCTTTTCATCAAATCCCTTTCTCGGCTTTGCTTCTCTAGGTCTCCCTCATCACCTTTTTTTTTGTCTATCTTCTCTTTCATTATTGCAGGAAAAACACTACCTCAATCATATCCTTTCCACAGCATCTCTGCTGATGATCCCACCTGCCCTCAAGTCTTTGTCTTAATCAACCCTTCACCTACTTCTTATTCTTTCTCTGCACAAAACAATATAAGTTCCACAATAATATCTCGAAATCTTGGATTTTGACAAATCTAATAGCCAAAATACAACCATAATAAATGAGATCAAACCACAAGCTGAACTCAAAATCAACATTATATAACCAAAAACCTCACATGTTGTATAGCAATCAATAAAAGCATACAAACCTGAACACTTCAACAACCCACCAGAATAATTCCGCCCTATTCATACTTACAATCTGTTTCGTTCAATACCAACACTGCCATAACCTTGGCAACATTTACCTGGGAAATACACAATGGAAAATTCACTATCACTTAGGAGACGCCAAAAAGGGACTTTACTAAAGCAGGAAGTCGGTTCTGTTTACTCACCATAATCCTCTGCTACCGTAAGTTAGTGGACAAGGGGAACCCCTAAATGTTTGACAGCCCAAAAATGTACCTCACCAGAATGCCTACAATTTGTTGAATTGGAGACAGTGTTAAACCTCCGTTTCATAAGGGGATGTGTCCTCAAGTTAAGGCACCTCCCAAAACATCAAAATATCATTTAATGATTAGTTATGTTAAAGGGTCCACTTAATAATGAAGTTCAAGATTAGCCGAATATTTTAAACAATTTATTACAGTGATTAAAAATGGAATACAGAATAATCGCCTTGAAATATCATTAACAGATAAAGCATAACAGAGAAGTGCAAGGTCAATCATTTTTTAAAGTTCCAAATGGGCAGTAAAATCAAGGGCGAAAAGGATAGCATCCCTAGCAGCATCTAAGTCTTCATAAATGTTTTCCGGCATACTCCCAAAATTGAAGGTTTATTTATCAATCAATTCATCAATCAAACAGAATTTATAAATGTGCTGCTAATCACCTTATAGGGTATGCAGGCGCCTGCAGGTCCCGGATGATTATTTGAATAGCCAGGTCTTGAGGGCCAATCTGAGTTCTGGAAGTTAGGTGATGGTCCAGAGTTGCTTGTGGAGGCTGTTCCATGTCTTTGCTGCGAAATGGGAGATTGAGCAGCCTTCACTTCTGCTTTAGTAGATGCGGGTAAAATAGACAAGTGAAAGGGAGACGGAGTGTAATCTTCTCGTTGGTTGGTGGAAGTTCAGGCAGTAGGTAATGTAGGCGGGTCCTTGGTTGTGTAAGGGCTTGAGTGCATGGGTCAGCAGCTTGTTTTGGCATCACTTCTCCACGAGGAGGCTGTGGATTTGCCTGAGGTGGGGGGGATGTCGGGGAAAGCCGAGGATGAGTCTGGTTTTGTATGGTTTGAAGTCTCTGTAGGAGGTGTGGGGCGATTCCTACATTGAGGGCATTGCAATAGTTCAGTCGGCTGATGATGAGGGCCTGTGCCATGGTGTGTCTCGTGTGTTTGGGTATCCACTTAAAGATCTTACGTAGCATGTGCAGAGTGAGGAGGCAGGTGGAGGAGACAGCGTTGATCTGTGATTTCATGGTGAGCTTGCTGCCATTGATGATTTCTAGATTTCTGGCAAGGTATGAGGGAGTGGGTGTAGGTCCTAGGTCTGATGGCCACCAGGAGTCGTTCCATGTGTTGCTGCTGTTGCCGAATATCAGTACTTCTGTCTTGTCTGTGTTCAGCTGCAGCCAGTTGTTCTTCATACAGTCTGCAATCTTTATTTCACATACAAAATTACTAAAACTGATATTAGTCGTGGTCTGATCAAGCACGTTACATTCTCAGGAAAATCAGAGCACAGTTTTATGGAACCTCATATTTTTTAGCACCTAATCGTTATCAGACTACATGAATATTGAGTCTGCCCACTCTGTGTTATTGTCATCCGTATATAGTGGAACAAACTAGATACAGGAACAAGAGTAAGCGATTATGAATGAATAGAATACAGTGTCCTTGCTGAATGACCTTGAAGTAAAGTTGCAGTTTTGTGACTGCAGCGAGGAGAATTAATTGAGAACAGCATGAACAATGACAATGAAAATAAACAGGACTCTGCTTGACTGCTTGCTGCAGCAGTAAACACTGAGAAGTTCAGGGGAAAGACAAGAGACATCCGTTTTGAAAAACATAACTGCTGGGCGCAAACTGAGGTCTAGTTATCAAGGGTCAGAAAAACACACTTCTGTGTAGCATAGGATTTTAGTTGTAAAGATAACAGTTCCATATCAGTGTATACATTTTTAATCACAGGAACAATCGCAGTGTGCCTCTTATTAATTGCTTTTTAAAATTTACTGTCCCAAAATACTTCTGCGCTAATTCTACTCACCGGACAGAACTGCCGTGTACTCAGCGGAGCCAGCGCTGACGTCACATGCGTTCTCCCCCTCGCGCCCTCCCGCCACGAGCGGAGGCCACGCCCCCAAACAAACACTCGCGCATAAAAAGCGCCGTGATAGGGCACCAAGCAAAGACTAAGGGTCGACTCCTGAGGCGGAAGCCGGGAGTAAGGCAACTTGCTTTTTAAACAATTTGTGTCACTGAATAACTTGCTTTTTAAAATTTACTAGACATCAACAACAAAAGAGTGTTCCTGTTCTGTTTAAGGTGGAAAAAAGCACAGAGCACAAGGAACCAACAAAGCCCATTTAGTTTGTTAGGAAAGCCTTCACTCACCGACCTGGTCGGTGACTTGCTTCATCATCGGGCCCCACCGGGTGTGACCGAATGCCACCCCGGTGTGCTGCGACGCCAGAATTACTGCGGAGCTGGTCTTGTGAGGGTGGGAGGGCTATGTGAAAAATTACGTGAATAGTGTGAAGTGGTGACTTAAAGTTGCCTTGTATGTATCAAAAAATTTATTTAATCAAAGATCATCAAGGACAAGGTTAAAAAATGTGATGGTGAGTAAGGCCAACTAATTGGATGGTCTACTCCCACTAGCATTAAGTGACAACGTGAATGGTCAACATGAACATGTTTCAGCCGGTGTGGTATAATTAACCTGGCATTCGTCAGGACCTAGAGTGTAAACCTCGGCGGTATGGGCACTCTAAGGCCCACCCAACCAGAGGACTTGAAAGTTAAAAAGTCTGTGAAGTGCGAAAAAAAGGGGGGCGGGCTTCACCACCCGAAGGTAGGACGCACACACCTCCGGTCTCTAAAATTTAGAGACAAAAATTAAAAGCACCTGCGGGGATTAAAAACAGACAAACAAAACAAGACAAACAAACAATTAGAATTTTTTGTCGAGAGATTTAGCCGATTCAAGCTAATTACTTGTGCTCAAGGTGCCAGGGTGCACAACTCTTACATAATAGCAGAGGTGCGTGGCTCTGCCTGTGGCTGAGACTAAACGGTAGGTAGTATAGTTTTATACAGTGACACTCTCATGGTAGATTGCCAAATTGCAGAATCTAACAGTGTGAGTGCGCAGGGAGGGTAAATAGGTGAAAAAGGAGGCGAATGGCAGTGAGAACATTCAGGCAACACTAAATCACTCTGCGATCAATGGGCCAAATGGCCAGTGACCATTCAACACAAAAGCGGCAAAAGAGGTGAGAAAAGGTAAGTTCTCACTTCACCAGGGATGAAAATCCACCCCATAGACCGCGGGAGGGAGGGGACGGCGCATTTGGCACATCCTAAAAGGAAAGCATAAAATGGGGAAGAAAGAGGGACAAAACACAGTCAGCAAGCAGTAACAGTACTTAGCTTAAATGGTCCTTTGCACCCAGAGTAGTACTCACGCCCACGGCGCCCGTCTCCTGCAGGTACGCCTATTCAGCCCTCGGGACCGGGTCTCGTCGATCCGGATTTAGAGAGTGTTGGTGGTTTTATGAGCCTCCGGTAAGGAAACCCGCGTCCGCGCTTCCGGGAAGGGAAGCGTGCGTACTGCGCATGTGTGAAAAAAGCGGGAGAGGAATAGAGCGTGAACCTATTCCGGTAGAGGATACTCACTTCCGGAACGGAAGGGCTGTATGACGCGCGTGCGTGCCTGATCGGCTGTCCTGGCCGAAGCAATAGGACTCGGATATTGGTGATTTTGATGCGCATGCGCGGGAGGTGTGGGCCAATGCGGGGAGAAGTAAACAAAGTGGGGTTTGTTTATGGTGCGCATATAGTTGGAATAAGGAATAGGCAGACATGGCCCATGGGATAGAATTACAGTAAAGAAAGGGATAAAAAATGTAATAACCCATATGAAATGAGATGGATATTCGTCTTATGGGTCTAACTTATATTAGTTGGATAGTTGTGGAACACAATCACCACAGACAACAGGAGTTTTGCGGAACAGCTACGGGTCAGGGGATTTTTCATTACTTGAGGACAGAGCCCCAAGGTATATCGTCATTGAGGCCATTGATATGGGTGCCCAGGCGGTATACCCAACGTTGTTCCTTTTCAAACAATCTCTCAGAGATGTTGGTGCCCCCAAGGATTTGTTCAATCACAGTCCACTTTAGGTCGTTGGTGGTGTGATTAGTTTGTAGAAAGTGATCACTCATTCTTGTCGTCGTTTTTTTACACCTAATGTTGCTTCTATGCTCACATATCCGTTGTTTAATTTTTCTGGTTGTCATGCCCACATACCGAAGTGAGCATGGGCATGTGACAAGGTACACAACATTTATGGAGTTGCAATTAGTATGTGCTTTTTGCCACCATGTTTTTCCGGGTTCAAGGGTCAGGGATTTGGTAGGGGCTGTCAGGTGACAGACAGAGCAGTTTGAGCAGGGGAAATGGCCTGTGACTTTGGGTAGGTTCCATGCATCAGTGACACTCCTCACAGGGGTTGCGGGTAGTTCTTTGGGTCTGGTGTGGACCAGGGCATCTTTGAGGCTGTGCCCTTTCTTAAAAGAAAACAGTGGTTTCTGCCAATCCTTCTTGCTGCTTGTGATAATTTTCCAATTCTTGTTTATTGATTTTTTCATTAGATTGGATAATGCACTGTAGGTGGTTACACAAGTCAAGGGGACTTCCGTTGTTGTTTTTATGATGGGTTCTAAGAGGGCTTCCCGTGGTTGGTTCCATGCCCGTTTAAAACCTTTGTTGAGCAGGTGACTTGGTTAACCTCTTTGTGCCAGCTTGGTCGTTAGATCAGTTGATTGACGTTTGAAATCAACTATATTGCTGCAGTTCCGGCGGATACGTAAATATTGTCCGTAAGGGAGATTCTCCCTTAACGGGCGAGGGTGGAAGCTAGAGAACTGTAACAAGTTGTTTTTGGCTGTGGCTTTGTAGTGGGTCTTGGTAGTCAGAGTTGTTCCACTATTTGTGATTACCACATCAAGAAACACCACCTCCGTGGTGCTCACTGTATGGGTAAATGTCAAATACCTGTTGAGGGTGTTAATCCAGCAGAGGAATTCCATTAGTCGTTCCATGCTGCCCTTCCAGATGAGCAGCACGTCATCAATGTACCGTTTCCAGTACGAAATGTTTCTGCCGAACGGGTTGTTGATAGACTGTATGTTTTTAGCCTCAAAATCTGCAACATACAACCCCGCTATGCTAGGAGCAAATGTACTGCCCATCGAGGTACCAGAGCATTGCAGGAATAGCCGTCCTTGGTAAGCGAAGAAGTTTTCTTTGAGTGCGATTGTAGCGCATTCTGTTATGAATTCTCTGGGGGTATTGTATTCCCAAGTGGCAGAATTCAGAGCAGCTTTTAATACCATGACTGTCACAGAATACTTGTGCGCTAATTCTACTCACCGGGCAAAACTGCCGTGTACTCAGCGGAGCCAGCGCTGACGTCACACGCGTTCTCCCCCTCGCGCCCTCCCGCCACGAGCGGAGGCCATGCCCCTTTTAGGCCACGCCCCCAAACAAACACTTGTGCATAAAAAGCGCCGTGATAGGGCACCAAGCAAAGACTAAGGGTCGACTCCTGAGGCGGAAGCCGGGAGTAAGGCAACTTGCTTTTTAAACAATTTGTGTCACTGAATAACTTGCTTTTTAAAATTTACTGTCACAGAATACTTGTGCGCTAATTCTACTCACCGGACAGAACTGCTGTGTACTCAGCGGAGCCAGCGCTGACGTCACACGCGCTCTCCCCCTCGCGCCCTCCCGCCACGAGCGGAGGCCACGCCCCTTTTAGGCCACGCCCCTCTGTCCCACAACCCCATAGCATCATAAATTATGTGTAATTCTCGGTCGCGCAGCGGGCGAGCGCAGCGGGCGCGACGTTGCGCCTAAGGCAAGCCCGTCTGCGACCGACCGGGACTAGGGGCTATACCCCCTACAGGCTCCAGCTCATCCACGGTCAAACCCATCTGCTACACTCGCAACGAATTACTAGCTCTTAACAAAACCACCACGGTTGCTAGATCGCACCCATGCATCCAAACCGGCCCTGGTCTATCTTATGGACCTATCTCTTGCCGCTCATGCCGATGGTCAAGCCTGGGTCAACTCCCAACTGATCATCACACATTCTCTACTAGTAATCAGCTGGAACTGAAATGCCTATATTTTAATGCCAGATCTCTACCTAAACATGCACTAGACATCTGGGACATATTGACATCTAGGACCCCTGACCTGGTCTTTATTACCGAAACATGGTTATCTGATGCCAGTGCTCCAGACCTGGCCAACGCCCTTCCCCCTGAATACAAAATAATCACACAAAATAGACAAAGCAAAAAAAAAAGGAGGTGGAGTCGCTGTGATTTTCAGAGACCACCTAACATGTCTCACGGAAACGATAACTGTCTACCCCGAACATGAGATACTACCATTTAAAATTCTCGTGGAGAACCTTATCATACTAGCCGGTGCAGTTGTCTATAACCCGCCAGGACAACAAGCCAGCATAGGCACCAAACTACTGAACCAACTGCTTCCATCCTGCCTGAAACACAAAAATTACATGGTCATTGGTGACTTCAATGTCCACTATGAAAATACTAATGCCCCTGGATCGTCACAGCTGAAGTATGACATGGAAATCTTGCAACTCAAGCAGTTGGTTGAGGGCCCCACGCACTCAGCAGGACACACCTTGGATCTCCTTTTAACTAATATTGAGTCGACTACCATGAAGGAAATCCTCCCCCTGTCCTGGTCTGATCATTCCATGCTATCTTTCTCTTTTAAACTTCTCGGTAAACCCTCGAAGTCCAGACCCACCCCCCTCACCACCAACAGAGCCTGGAGACTAATCAATGACTCCAATTTTCAAAATCACTTTCTTGAGACAGATGTCACATTGCAGGATGACTCCTCCATCTGTAATAACCTCACTCTGCTAGAAACCGGAATTCGCCAAACGTTAGACAAACTAGCACCCCTGCGGGAATCAAAAAAAAAAACAACTACCAGGGAAAAATGGTACACCCCTCTCCTCAAAAGCCTCAAAAAGGAATGCCAGAAAACGGAACATCGATGGAGACAAACCAAAGATTCAGAAACTAGAGCAAACTATGTCACCAAGCGGAAACAATATATTCTTGCCATTCGAGATGCGAAAAAAGCATTCTTCACGCAACGAATCCATGAAAACCACAACTCCGCAAAAGAACTGTTCAAAATTGTAAAGGAGCTTAGTAATCCATCCAGCACCTCACAAACCCTCACCCCTCAACTGAGGCCTGCGAACGTATTAGCACTTTCTTTGCCGAGAAATTAATAAAATTTACTCTACCTTCACCCCCTCACATTCCCCTTTCCTGCCCGACAACCCTGACGAAAATTCGCCAACATCAGACAAAGACAATGTCCATCCAGACGCAGACAATTCCCCACGTCTAACTAATTTTCAACCACTTTCCGAAAACGAGGTATTATCGGTTCTAAAGACAATCAAATCCGGCTCTCCTGCAGGCCCATGTCCCCATTTTGTGTTTTCCGAAATTGCACCGACACTCTGCCCTTTCATCACCAAACTTTTTAACCAGTCCCTCACCACCGCGTCTTTTCCAGAAACCTGGAAACACGCATCTGTAACCCCCCTCCTGAAGAAAGCCGGATCCGACATCCTCAACCCGGAGAATTACAGACCAATTTCCCAGCTCCCTTACCTCTCCAAGGCTTTGGAGAAAATGGTTAATATACAACTATCCAGATACCTGGAAGACAACTCACTTCTGGACCCCACCCAGACCGGCTTTAGAGCCAACAACAGCACCGAAGCAACGTTGCTGGCAGTGTCGGACAGTGTCAGATGCATCACAGATCAAGGGGGATCTGTGGCTCTGATACTGCTAGACCTGTCAGCAGCGTTTGACACGGTATCACACGACTGCCTACTAAACATCCTCCTGAGCAAAGGAGTGCAATCTACAGCGTTAAGATGGATTAAATCATTCCTTAGCAATCGCACCCAAGCAGTGCACATGGGCCAATTTCATTCAAAACCCTGTCCCATCGGCTGTGGGGTCCCACAAGGGGCCTCACTAAGCCCCACTCTCTTTAATGTCTATGTTTCATCTCTGGCCGACATTGGAAGAAAGTGGGGCATCAGCATATTTCCCTATGCCGATGACACACAGCTGATGGTGACAATGGATGAAGGGTCGGAAACAACTAAGAAAAAACTACACAGCTGCCTCTCCGAAATGGCAGAATGGATGCGCAACCACTGCCTAAAACTAAATGCCGGAAAATCGGAGATACTTCTGTTCGGAGGAGCCAAACTCTCATGGAACGACACGTGGTGGCCACCGTCTCTGGGATCAGCCCCCATCCCGAAACAGTACGCCAGAAACCTTGGTATCATGATGGACGATGCCCTGTCCATGAAGGACCACATACGCATACTCTGGGGCAAAGGATTCGCAATTCTCAAACTCTTGGCAAAAATTTTCTCTTGGATACCTCTGGATTGTCGACGCACAATCACCCAGGCCCTCCTGGTCAGCCGCCTGGATTACGGCAATGCCCTGTTCGAAGGGATGAACGAGCAACTGTTCTCCTGCCTACAGGTCCTACAAAACCAGGCGGCTAAACTGGTCTGTAACAAAGGCAAGCGAGATTCGGCATCCGCATGCCTTAAAAAACTTCACTGGCTACCAATGCGTCAGAGGGCCACCTTCAAACTACTCTGTCACGCGCACAGAGCCCTTCACAAAACGGGCCCTACCATCCTTCAAGGGAAAATCGAATTTTATATCCCCAACAGGAATCTAAGATCCAACAACTCAGCCCTGGCGAAATCTAAGCGCATTTACAAGGCAAGGACAGGCGGACGCGCCTTCTCATACTTGGCGGCTAAAAGATGGAATGAGTTACCTGTGGACCTCAGACACACCACAAACTACCTTCAATTCCACCAAAAATTAAAAACTCACCTCTTTCCCAAAAACTAACTCCCCAGCACAGTTTCAGCAGTCTCCTTTTTCTTACAGCGCCGTGATATCCCATGGGATGAGTTTCGCGCTCTACAAATACCAGAAATAAATAAATAAAATTAATAAAGCACAAAAACATCAATGCATGCAAATCTCTAACACTAGTAGAGGAACGGCGACTGAAAGAGGTGGGAGTGATCAAAGAGACGCTAATGATATAGCCTGGTGGATAGGAATGACTAATCTCATATCTCGCCCAGAGTCTGAGGGGCAATTTAAAGGGCAGGAGTCAGATGTCACCCTGGGAGATGTACAAGAGTGGTCATTGTAGATATAGAGCTGCGCATGACACACTTATTTCAATACCTTGTGAAACATAATACTAGGTCCCTACAGGCAGTCTTCATGTATAAGAAATCTTATCATTCAGACACGGCATGAGCCCAAATCTACCCCCCTCCCCTCTTCCCCATTGAAAATGTACAGCCGTTCAGAAGCTACTAGTGTTTGTATAGGAGATACTTTATGAAGATTCATAATTGTATGACCTTTTCTTTGCTCATTGTTTTTGTTTATTGTACGTTTCTTTTTATCTGTTTAGTTATTTGTAACTATATATATATACCTTCTTACTTATTTCTCGTAAAATAAAGCTCAGATATTGAGAAGGTTGCTAGTTAGTTGTGCAAACTAATGTTTACATGTCTGTTATACTGCTAAAAATTATAAAATCAAATCTAAAAAAAAAGTATTACAAATTTCATCTAGTGTACAGACCCCCCTGTCCCTGCACCCTGTCCTCAGAGTGAATGAGCTTACTAAACCTCAAGCCATATTGCCTATATCTTTGCATCCGATTCACAAGTTTGAAAATAAAACTGTTTCCTAAAAAACAAACATTATTTGTCATTACTTCAGAAGGACAGTGAGATTCAGGTTCACTCCACCAACGAGCCTTTGCCCAAGTTCTGCAGCGATGATATGGTTCCAATAACTCATTGCAAGTTTATTTCTGCAATTTGTTTAGACTTTCATAATGATCACATGACCCTGTTATTGTGTTTTTCAATATAGTACCTCTCTCTTTAAAAATGCTACCCAGTTATTAGTGTTTATAGAGGCATTGCTATATAATAGGTATTGTATAACATTGTGTTATTTTAAGGCAAACTGACCCATGCCTAGATATGCATTGCCCACTTGAGAATAAGCAAAATCACTATTAGACGTGACAGCTTTGGCATGGTATTCCCCCAGACTTTTTGTCTTCACCACCCTGTTTTTGTTGAACCAGTTTTTTTGGCATTAGGACTCTGGGCACTTTATCTCTGCTAAACAGTGGTAACATACTTGGGCTCTTACCTTAAAGACATGGTAAAATCAATACACTTAATTGCCATATTTAATTTACCTACAAGTCCCTAGTAAATGGTACAACATATACCCTGCGCCTGTAAAACAAATGCTACCAGCAGACTGCAGCATACATTGTGCCACCCAGTAGAGTAGCACTGAAAAACATTCTCAGGCCGGCCAATACAGCCTGTAGTGAGATTTAAATTACAATATTGACCTGGCAAAAACGTTTGCCAGTCCTAAACCTTCCTTTTAATACTTAAAAGTATCCACTATGGTAGGCTATAAAGGCTCATACAACAGGGTGCATGGTATTCAAACGGTGAGACATGTGTACTTAACTATTACATGTCCTTATAGTGAAAAACACCTTTAGATGTTTTTCACTGTATCAAGGCTTCACCTCCCATAGACTAACACTGGGTTACCCTATTACACTTAATAAGTGGCAACTTCAGTTTCGGGGCAGATAGAGAAATATTTTTTCCACTCATTTGAATTGGGATTTAAAATGCTCTTTAATGGTACAGTTGAATATTAACTGACTAATCTGAAAATGCCTCTTTTAGAAAGTTAAGGGAAATCGAGGGGGTGTTTAGGACGTGCACTGCTCTAGTTATACTTTCAGGAATCACCACCTTTAGTCATTAAGTGGTTGTGGTGCTTTTATTTCACCTTTTCTTATTTCATTCAAAGTTCAAACTATTACGACATTTGATTCATGTCATGGAGGAAGACACTGTACAATATTCATAAATACAGATAAACATTGACCTAAAGCACATTCCAAACAAAAATACTTGAAAAAAACAAATCAATGAACTAACAAGTATATACAAAAAACAATATGACAAACATCAGACCAGACCCTATTTGTATGGCAGTGCAAATAATTATTACTTGTTAGACGAGCAACATGCCAGATGCTGCTAGCTTAACCAAGATTACAACAGACAGAAAGTCCTGTTTGTATATGGTACATTCCATAAGCTGGTAGTGGCAGTTACTAGCTGTGAGGGGGATCAACGCGTTTCTGAACCCAAAACATTCTAAGGGTTCTCTTCAGGACCAAGACGGGGTCAGACACTACAAATCATAAAAGGGAATTGTACGTGATTAGGGAATCCCTGCGTTATATAATGGGAAAATTATTTTGAGCTGGAAGGGCCTTTGCTCATCTATTGAAGTGGAGGAATCAGGATTTTGTGGTGGCGCGCTGTAGTTGTTGCACGTCACGCCGCAACGTGACGTGCTGGCGGCCATATTGCGGCTGCGCGCGCACCGCGCATTGAGAGGCGCGAAAGCCGATGAGACGGCAGGTCGGCTCGGCGCTCTTTAGGGAGATATATATATGAATAAATACCGTTAACCTCACCACTGCTGCAGCGTCTTTATTGAGGCTATCAATAACTTTACAATGGCGACAAGGACGGGATGCTGAACCCCTGCATACCATAGGGGACGAACTCAGCAACAAGAAGTCACCGAGGGAAATATCACTTACACCGGTGAACAGAAGACACACAGCAGTAAGCAGGACCACTGAGCCAGGTGGCCAAGGGAAGCACATGGGCAAGAAGAGACCAACAAGCTACCACACAGGTACCCTACCCTAAAGAGCGTGGCAGAGCCCAGAATCACCCCGGAGGGAAAGGACAATTAAGCTAGGGGGGAGTGAACAGACCCCAGAGGAACAAAGCAAAGCGCGCCAGATCACACAGGGGGCTGACACAGGTAGTCCCCAGTCCCACACGGGTAAAGAAGAGCAAGACAATACACCGGGCAGTCCCAGAAGTCAAGGGAGCACACCACCCTCGAGAAGATGAGTGCGCAAGCAGGATATGCAATGGCGCCAGTGCAATTTCTGCCCAGACCAGGTGAACCACTAATGAAGTGGGAGGACTGGAGAGAGTACATTGATAACTTCATAGGGGTTTTGGAAGACGAAACCGAGGTACAGTTCAACCCCAAGAGAAAAAAACGCATCCTATTGCTCAACCTAGGCCCGGAAGGACTGAGAATTTATAAGAGCCTGGTGCCTAAACAAAGAGGATGAAAGGGTAAGAGTGCCTTCAAGGGACTTTGTTTTCTCTGTATTTGATAATTCGGATTATTTGAGGAAGGATCAACCAATGGTCCTTGGAATGAACTAATCCAATATCATTTGTCTCAATGCAAAACATAAATACTTCGTATTGTCAAAACACAACATACAAACAAAGACACAAGGTGTATACGAAAAGTAGTTTTATCAAAAAATTCATTAAAATAAGTGACTTCATATACAGATGAATAGACAAATAAGGTTTAGGACTGTGGGTACACACATAAGTAAATTACTACGTGACTCAACAGAACCTAAAAAGCACCTAACCCCAATACATTGAGTAAAACAAGAAAAGGGATAAGATGTGTTGTCGACGTTTCGGTTTCTTAAGAATCAATTGCAGAAACCATCCTCAGGATTGTTATCAATTGTGATCTGTATAGAGGTATTGTAATCTGTTTACAGTAGAACTGCCACTTCGTCACTCAAAAGATTTGTTGAGGATCGTGGTATCTTTAACGATTAGCTGTTACTCATTTTAAATCTGGACTCAAAGTTAAACCAGGAGTGGACGTGAAGTTGTGTCTGATCTTCACTTGTAGGAGACAAGAAGTGGCTAGAGGCGATAATCCGGTTAAACTGGAGTGCAATTTTATCAACCACCAGGATAAATAAGGAGCAATCCAAATCGTTTTAGGGGAAAGACTTTTTCATGAGGCAGTCGTCAATCCTGCATCATTTATCTGATTTCAACGTGAACGGAGTGGAGTCACAGAGCGTCTCGTCAGTTCGGAGCAAAACCTGACACTTCTTGTCTCCTACAAGTGATTTTTTCCGGGAAAGTACATTAGCCTGGAACATTATAACATATATGTTTAAGAAAAAATAATGTTCGAAAGCAATGAAAAGCGTAATTTTTAGGTCATATGACCAAGCCTTTCATCATTAGAATAACAAAAGTAAAATGAACCAATGAAAAGTTTTATAAACAAGTCACATGACCTGTTATGCTTACGTTACGTGCCGCGCCCCGGATCGCTTCCGGGAAGCTGTGCTTCGTGCACAGGAGCACTTCCGGGTGCGCTAACGCGGCGTGTCATATAACGCATTACGCGACTACGTAGGTCCAGAATATAGTCAAAATGTCTCCACCACCAGCGGTCGGAACACAACCCCTTTCAGTAGTCTAAAAAGTTCTTTTAAATGACAACAGAAGGGACAGGCAACAAGAACCATCAGTCAAAGAGGGGAGGGCAAGTTCTTCCCTACCGGGTCACGTTGGGGCGCTACCGGAACTGATCGAATTGGTAGTCTACCGTGTTTCTGGATGTTTCAGACTGAAGCTGGCGTCAGCATGAGAGCACCACCATCTCGTAGCTCAGTCGTGGCCATTCCACGAGCAATCATGGCAGCCGCTCCCCACCAGAAGCCTGCGGGAGTCGGGGGCCCCCAAGACTTTTGTAGAATCTTCAAGGCTCAGGGGACGCTTTCGAGAATGGGGCCCAAGCCCTAGCAGACAAGCGTCCGAGTTCCAAGGTGTCCCAGGGCCATTTTAGTGGATCACGCCCAAATCTGAAGAGCCAGCCGCCATTTTGAGAGTCTTGTGGCAGCCGCCTATCGCTGCATCGCAAGAGCGGGAGCAACTCAACTACATGGTGAGCGAGACGCTGTAGTCGCAAGATCGGGCGGTCAACAGCTGAATGGCGGAAGAGGCACAGTGTAGCAAAAGCGGGCGGAATGGCAACTGAAACGGTAAAGGGGCGCCCCACTACAGCGTGTCTTCAGGTCAAACGGATTGTGGGACAAGGTCCAGAATGGAAGAGTCATCAAAAGGCAAAAAGTTCCGCCGCCTATGTCGGGGGCGATCTTAGGCCACACCAGGGCAACACGACTTGGGGAGGGGGCAGGAGCCAAGCGCCCCCTCCCAGTCCGCGCCACCACACCGTATGTTGAAAATCTGAAGCTATCGTTCTACAAACTCTCAACCAGCCTTGGATGGAAAAATCTTCATGAATGTACAAACTGAAAACCAGTTTTTGTCTGCATAGCATCAGCAGCAACGCTTGCTATCAGAGTTTGAGTTTCATACTCGATCGATTGAGCTAGCCGGATCAGGCAACAACAAGTATAAAATAGTTATGTAAATAGTTATTTAATAAAATGTTTTACCCTGTTACTTTGCTGGTGTGTTGTATATATTTATAATATTTGCATAGAGTTTATCGTTATTTTGGGCGGGGTGGGTGGCGGAGCCGAGCTGTCTTGCAGTCCTCATGGTGTGGAGCTCAGTTCATCTCACTATTTTCGTATTTCTCAAGAAGGGTTGTTCCTAATGTTTCTATTTTAGCGAGGTCAAAAAGAGATCCCATTAGTGGCCTACTGATTTTGCTCGATTACTTTTATTTTTTTACACGATTTTTCACTATCTGCAAAGACTAAACAGAGTATTGTGACTTTGTGCTTGTTTGTAAATAGAGAATGAACCAAAGAGAATCACTTGTAAAACAGTAAATGCTTGGATAACAATCAATCAAATGGTGAGACAAGCAGGCACGACGGATTACAACGGGGGTAAAGGCCTGCGTTAACTACCCTTCACTATCTGCAAAGAGAGAGTACTACTAAGAGAAAAGAGGGGAGGGGGGGGCAGCGTTCAAAGCACATCAGTGTGCATAAACACGAAAAAGTTTTTGCCTATCACGTACTTGACATTTGACAGCTTTTGATATTTGCTTTTAAAGAACCATTGAAATTCACTGAAAAAAACCATAGGTTTTAGCCCATATATAGTTAGGGATTAGCATTTACAAAACCTTAATTTACTCGCACAAAACCATAGAAATTTGCATATATAGTTAGATGCAATAACTATATATCGCGCACCCGCAACCCACTGCTGATGTCACATATTACATCATTCATGACATGGTCAGTGACATCACTGATGACATCTCAAATGACATCATTCATGACATGGTCAGTGACATCACTGATGATATCACTGATAATATTTCAAATGACATCACTTGTAAAATCACTGATAACATCTCATTTGTCATTACTGATCACATCACTGATGATATCATTCATGTGATAATACGATCAACCTCTTCAGACTCTTATATAACCTTAGATACAATCAGTGTAAACAGACTCTCACAGACTGTCACTCATCCATGGAGTTACTCACACACCTAGTCAGTCATGCAAAGAATCAATCACACCTCCATTTCCTCAACTATACAGTTATACACACCTTACTTAATCAAACATATACGAACACATATTTACTCTCTTATACAATCCCTGATACAAGTTCACAATGATCCATACAGCCACTCACACATTCACTGGCTCTTATGCACAGTTATTTATATATGTCAACTCTTACATGTACTGTGTTTTACATATGTAGTTACTTTGACATGTAGCACTGAGATATCCATTCGCTCACCAATACACTCATGCACACAGTCAACCGCCCATACAGCTGTTTTCACATGCACTTTTGAACCCATACATCTACTGAATCAACTGCTCACACATCTATGCACAGAGTCACACACCTCTCAGCCACCCCCACACACACACTCAGTCTCCCATACAAATATTTGGGCAACCAATCAATAACCCATATAGTTACTCATATAGCTACTGATCAACAAATGCAGCAGTTTACAGAACTACAGTAATAATGATGCACAAATTAAGACAGTTAAGTCACTAACCCATGCACTCAGTGAAACACATTTAATCATTCTCTCATACAGTCAGTCATGCACCTACTAAATCCTTCATCCAAACATTTATACATCCACTCATTCTTCAATATGTAAGACATATTTTAACTTTACAGAAACATACAGTCACTGGATGTTGTCATTTGAGATGTCATCAGTGATGTCATTTGAGATGTCATCAGTGATGTCACTGACCATGTCATGAATGATGTAATATGCGACATCATCAGCAGTGGGTTGCGGGTGCGCGATATATAGTTATTGCATCTAACTATATATGCGAATTTCTATGGTTTTGTGCGAGTAAATTAAGGTTTTGTAAATGCTAATCCCTAACTATATATGGGCTAAAACCTATGGTTTTTTCAGTGAATATATATATATATATATATATATATATATATATATATATATATATATATATATATATAAATGTAAGGTTCATTCTTCTAGCCGATCTTTGTACGTTTGATGGCAGAGAGGTCAGTGCGTCTAGGTATATCTAAAATTCTCTATATTTATTATATTTAATAGACTCAGTTGAAAACATTCCTTCCTCGTAGGATCTAAAATAGCCTTAGGGGGCGAAGCTAGAAGCCCATTGCCTCGTAGGCTGCTGTTGAAAATACCCAATTGAAGTGAGTGGTATCAATATTTTTAAAACCATTAACTACAAATTTAAATGTTTAGAAACTTCACACCTTACCTAAAGGTAAGACTTATCATGAATCTGTGGTAGATGACTATCCCTTAGAACTGTAGTTATAATTCAGTAATTTCCTGTTGATGTCAAACCTCTCATTATATACTGCTCACCCAGAGTTTTATATTTTGCATTCAATTCTGTTTCAAATGAGTGCACTAAGCGGTACCCTTTATAGCTCTTGTTTCCATGAACTCACAACTAGAAAATGATAAGACTGTTGTAATTGCTGACCAGTCCGAATTTCGGACGATATTCTGAGTATGTAAAATGTTGCTTTCAAGAGTTGTGATATTACAAATCTTTTAATGGATACAAATACTGAAATGCTTAACTTATACAAATAAAAAACATTTTCTAGGACATGATATCCAGTCCTAAGACAATACAGATCACGAATAAGGTTGACATGTCGTGCAGGTGCCCTAAAACTTGTTCCATACATAAATGTGTGTACTTGAGTTTAGAGTTGTAAAGTTATTTTTGAACGCTGCTTTTTGCTAATATTGCTTCAAACACTTTTTTATATGTTTTAAAGGTTTGAATTGTGCGAACCAGCCTTTGTGGTAGGAAATTGCCTGGAGATCTCATCTGACAGTCATCAGTATGATCGGATCTACTGTGGAGCTGGTGTGCAGAAGGACCACGAGAACTACATGAAAATATTACTGAAAGTTGGAGGCATTTTAGTCATGCCTATAGAAGATCAGGTGATTTGTTACTTTCCTTTTTTTTTTTTTTAATACAGATGGTTTTCACACTAGGAATATCCCTTCCTTGCATGCATACGTAATTAGACCTCTTTCTAGGCACACATATGCAACATTTCAGAAATACACTTTTTGAGGACCAGCTGCATGGTAATTCACATGCATTTTGTTTCTTTATTGAGGATGTATGTTTTGGTGGTATGCGGTGATGTTGTAGCTGTGCATAATACAGAATCAGTATGATTATACATCATGGAGAATTTTGTCAACTTTTAGGTGCCATTTTTATAAGTCCCTATAAGAAGAAAGTCAGGTACACCTGCCTTTATTGTTGTATTTGTGATTCCAGTCAATGGACATATAGTCTAACATGAAGTTAGTTTTGGTAACGTGCATCACAGTAGCCCTTACACGTACCAGTATTCCAAGTCTTTTTAAAACAAGCATTTGCAATGCAATTGGCCTCGCCTTTGGGTCCTTATATGTATTTAGCAATGCAGCACATTAGTCTGGGTGATTCAACATCTACTGTTCTTTAGCATGTCAAGAAAGTAAGCATCAAACTGCGTGACAGGCCAGGTATCGGAACACATGTAGATAAATATTGCGTTGTCGAGGGAAATGGTATAGTCCAAAGCTCTGTTATTAATATAAAATCAGGCCCTTCGGTGGTCATATCACTGAAAATGCAAGATTTGAAAAAGCATTGTTTACAGGTGCTTGTGGAAGACCATTTGTATGGACTGGAATTTAGAGAATTCGAAAGTGATTCTGGTATTTCACTGACCTTTTCTGGTCATTTTCTGTTAAGAAAAAGTTAAATGGAGGCAGTTGCCGGAAACATTTACATTTGAAAGTCCCTAAGCAGAAAGCAATTCTGGTATATTATTGACCCCTAAACTGTAATAAAAAAGAAAATCTAAGTGAAGTTAATAGAACATGCCCCCTACCCCCTTTCTTCTCATGCAATTTCGCTGAAGCAGTGTTTTGCGATAAGGCAATAAGCAAATGTGGGCCACTTTTTTTTGGTGTGCCCGGGCTGATTTTTTTCATCCCAATCCAACCCTGTCTGCAGTCATCTGGCCGGGTGCTTGCGCTATACAAATGCCACATGCATACTTACACATACATACAATGTAAACACATATGACATCTGTAGAGACTGAACAGTGCTGATTTATGACCCGAATTAGTATAGGTAAGTTGTGCAAATATGCAACAATGATTAATCATTCAATGTATATTAGTCACAGTAGGTGATCAAAGCATAGAGAACAAATATAAAACAGGTGTATATGAAATATTTGTATTTAATACTTTTCAAAAAATTAAAAAGGGTACAGAATCAATATCAACAATGTTACAAGAAGTACATATTAAAAAGATAAATCAAACACTTCTTTGGAACAATTTTCTACGCTTTTCTTCCTTGTTACAAATGATGTACTGGATTAAACAAAGAAAAAGTGTCGGTCGACGTTTCGGTCTCTATAAATTGATTGATATGACCATCTTCAGGACAAAGGGATATTTCTGAAGACCCTAAAAATGATATAGAATTTTCATTATTATCATATTCTATCTCTTGTCTATCAAATAAAAACTTTACATTATATACATATAACACCGGAAATCTGTTCACCTTGAACAGATATTTGATCAAAATCCGTGTTTTTTATGGCTAATTGGAGTCTTGGCCTATTTTTGAACATATGTCATCCACTATGAGTTACATGTGATCAGAAAAAGCTCATATTTTATACATGCATTCAAAGTGTCATTTCTTATTCGTTATGTACATAATCCATTTAGCTTAAACACTTTATTCAAATCGGTTACAAATCTCTATTGATTGTCCGCGATAGATGAACTAAATGGCGAACAAGCTCAATTTTCAGTATTTTGTGACAAAGCCTAGTGCACTTCCTTGCTTAAAAGTGGAAAAATCTTTTTTATATATCTATATATACCTTAGCTGCAGTGTGACGCATATCCTGTGACTGAAGGCTATTATCTTCGCCGATGTTTCACACGGTACAGGTTTCTGCAATATATACATGTATAGACACTCTGTTGTCACAGGGCATTGTCATAAAGAGAGAAAATATTAGAGGTGCGTAAGTGTTCATGCTACAGCTCGTGGACATGGATGAAAGAGTCACAGCATTGTACATAATTGCAGCATGCATGTCGCCTTAGTGCAAATACATCAGAGCGGTGTCTTGCAAGATATAATCATCTGGCATTGCAATCTGTCCACTATAAAACACCAGATTAACCCGCAGTATATTTATTTAACTCAGGCCTCACATAGTTATAATGCCAGACCCTAGAACTTCACTGGCTTGGGTCAAACATCATTCTGGGTTATTTTAACTGTGCTAAGCTCATTGCTGCTGTATTGTTAAGCACACGTGCGGCACTTGTTAGCTTAGGCTATTGCATGCACAAGTGAATTAGATCAGCCCTATTTAGTTTGCCGAGGTGTATAAAGCATAAATACATGCAAATGTATATTGACGTAAACTGGAAGCACTAAATGAATACCTGAGATTGAAAAAATCTTCAATCAGAAACGTAAGAGCTTATCGTATTAATCAGCACTGTCAGTATCGGTAGGTCACCTAGATGAGAAACCATGCCGTGTGTTAGGATGTTTATTATGCCTATGATATGTGCCAATCTTATTCTTAATTATAAATCCTTATTCTACATTCAAAAGGTCACATTATTTATCGTTCAGACCATACTCTACGTTCAAAAAGGTCACATTATTTATTGTTCAGACCATAAACCTTGTTGAAAAGTTAAGGAGCGGACATATGTTTTATAACTTTGCTGTTCAAACCATAAACCTTGTTGATAAGCTGAGAAACGGACATCTGTTACACAACGCAAATATACCGCAAGAATTCATAATCAGTGATATATACCTGCTGTATATGTGCATAAACTCTTCAGCAATTTTAAGGGGAAGGCAATAAATGTGCCTATGTGAAAAGAATAAACACTGTTATAGTGTTACATCAATAATATCTGCAGTCTAGAAAGTAAAGATCAAGGAGTTCTTAACATGCAGTCAAAGGGTCCCCTTATTACTCCTCACCTTATTTAATAAATGTACTGTCGTCTCATCCGAAAAGCTCAGGTAGTAGCAAGAAACTTCACTCGTAACCGAGCTGACTTTATTCGGTCGTTTGGAAATCAAAAGGGGACTGGCTTTGCTCACAGCGCCCTCAGTGGTGATGTTCTATTGGGAAAGTGTCGGCCATGTTTAAATGCATAATTTTGGTAAAAATATGGTATCACAAGGCGCCTGACTATTTCAAAGGCACTTTGTATGGTACATATATTGAAAATCAAGGGAACCTAAATCCCTTACATAGAAACACAAATGAAAGAATCTACATTAACGCTTATCGATTATTTTTGTCTCAATACCGGTCTGACTAACCGTTAGTTAAGTGTCCGTTTTGGACGCTAGTATTACTGAACGGATGAGGATAACGATAACTGTGCAGCACATAATTAAAACGGCCGGGTAACCTAATCAGTCAATCCTAGAATTAATGGTTGATTGTATAGGTGAGTCCCTCCTTGTACTGTTTTGTCGAACAATAACCTGATGACATCTGTAAATAGCTTTCCTTATACAATTAGAGATGTTTAAAGTCTGCTTTTGCTCTGTTGTCAAAATTGAATGAATAATGTGGCACACATCCGATTTAAATAGATATTTTGACATTCAAAAAATCGTATGTCAAATGCTCTGTTTCTCATAATTTCATATTGCCGAGTACGTTTATGACTGTTCATATTTTTTTAAATGAATTAATAGCCTAAATATGTATATGACATATATAAACAATACAGCGTGTCAATGAATAGGTTGTTCTTTTTGAATACAGTTTTAGTTGAGGTTATAGGCAACAAAGCACTACAAGGAGGGGCTCACCTATACAATCCACCATTAATTCTAGGATTGACTGATTAGGTTACCCGTCCGTTTTAATTATGTGCTGCACAGTTATCGTTATCCTCATCCGTTCAGTAATACTAGCGTCCAAAACTGACACTTAACTAACGGTTAGTCAGACCGGTATTGAGACAAAAATGATCGATAAGCGTTAATGTAGATTCTTTCATATGCGTTTCTTTGCAAGTGATTTAGGTTCCCTTGATTTTCAATATATGTACTATAGAAAGTGCCTTTGAAATAGTCAGGCGCCTTGTGAAACCATATTTTTACCAAAATTATGCATTTAAACATGGCCGACACTTTGGCAATAGAACATCACCACTGAGGGCGCTGTGAGCAAAGCCAGTCCCCTTTTGATTTCCAAACAACCGAATAAAGTCAGCTTGGTTACGAGTGAAGTTTCTTGCTACTACCTGAATATTTCGGATGAGACGCCCGTACATTTATTAAATAAGGTGAGGAGTAATAAGGGACCCTTTGACTGCATGTTAAGAACTCCTTGATCTTTACTTTCTAGACTGGGGATATTATTGATGTAACACTAGAACAGTGTTTATTCTTTTCACATAGGCACATTTATTGGCCTTCTCCTTTAAATTGCTGAAGAGTTGATGCACATATACAGCAGGTATATATCACTGATTATGAATTCTTGCGGTATGCTTGCGTTGTGTAACAGATGTCCGTTTCACAGCTTCTCAACAAGGTTTATGGTTTGAGCGGCAAAGTTATGTAACATATGTCCGCTCCTTAACTTTTCAACAAGGTTTATGGTCTGAACGATAAATAATGTGACCTTTTTGAACGTAGAGTATGGTCTGAACGATAAATAATGTGACCTTTTGAATGTAGAATAAGGATTTAGAATTATAAATAAGATCGGCACATATCATATGCATAATAAACATCCTAACACACGTCATGGTTTCTCATCTAGGTGACCTACCGATACTGACAGTGCTGATTAATACGATAAGCTGTTACGTTTCTGATTGAAGATTTTTTCAATCTCAGGTATTCATTTAGTGCTTTTAGTTTACATCAATATACATTTGCATGTGTTTATGCTTTATATACCTCGGCAAACTAAATAGGGCTGATCTAATTCACTTGTGCATGCAATAGCCTAAGCTGACACGTGCCGCACACGTGCTTAATAATACAGCAGCAATGAGCTTAGCACAGTTAAAATAACCCGGAATGATGTTTGACCCAAGCCAGTGAAGTTCTAGGGTCTGGCATTATAACTTTGTGAGGCCCGAGTTAAAGAAATATACGGCGGGTTAATCTGGTGTTTTGTAGTGGACATATTGCAATGCCACAAGATTATATCTTGCAAGACACCTCTCTGATATATTTGCACTAAGGCGACATGCATGCTGCAATTATGCACAAAGCTGTGACTCTTTAATCCATGTCCACGAGCTGTAACATAAACACTTACGCACCTCTAATATTTTCTCTCGTTATGACAATGCCCTGTGACAACAGAGTGTCTATACATGTATATATTGCAGAAACCTGTACCGTGTGAAACATCGGCAAAGATAACAGCCTTCAGTACACAGGATACGCGTCACACTGCAGCTAAGGTACATATAGATATATAAAAAAGATTTTTCCACTTTTATGAAAGGAAGTGCACTAGGCTTTGTCACGAAATACTGAAAATTGAGCTTGTTCGCCATTTAGTGCATCTATCGCTGACAATCAATAGAGATTTGTAACCGATTTGAATAAATTGTTTAAGCTAAATGCATTATGTACATAACGAATAGGAAATGACACTTTGAATGCATGTATAAAATATGAGCTTTTTCTGATCACATGTAACTCCGAGTGGATTACATATTTTCAAAAATAGGCCAAGACTACCATTAGCCATAAAAAACACGGATTTTGATAAAATATCTGTTCAAGGTGAACAGATTTCAGGTGTTATATGTATATAATGTAAAGTTTTTATTTGATAGACAAGATATAGAATATGATAATAATGACAATTCTATATCATTTTTAGGGTCTTCAGAAATATTCCTTTGTCCTGAAGATGGTCTCATCAATCAATTTATAGAGACCGATACGTCGACCCAAGCTTTTTCTTTGTTTAATCCAGTACACCATTTGTAACAAGGAGGAAAAGCGTAGCCAATTCTTCCAAAGAAGTGTTTGATTTATCTTTTTAATATGTACTTCTTGTAACATTGTTGATATTGATTCTGTACCATTTTTAATTTTTTGAAAAGTATTAAATACAAATATTTCATATGCACCCATTTTATATTTATTCTCTATGCTTTGATGAACTACTGTGACTATTATAAATTGAATGATTAATCATTGTTGTATATTTGCATGACTGACTTATACTAATTTGGGTCATAAATCAGCACTGTTCGCTTTAAGCTATAATTAACACAAACAAAATCCCTTGAAGGTACCTTTACCCTCTCATATTTCTTGTCCGAACCCTCAAGGGTATATTGGGTTGCTCGCTTTTTTGATATCTGTAGAGACTGGCTGACACTTTAGTACTTATCTAAAAAAAAATACTGTCAAAAGGTAAGGTCTAGCAATTATTCCCACGGTTTTTAGCAAACTGGCTTAAATAAACAACACGTAGCAGTTTAAATAAAACCCCATCGTTTTATAATGAATGGATTGGCAGGCATAAATGTTACTATAGTGCATGCATAAAAGAAGGCAGTGCACGCAAAACCAAAAGTACTCTATACAGATCTTTCAGTTGCAGCATAACTGAATGTGTTCACGGGATAGCTCATTGATACGCTGCTTTAGCAACAAGGATTTGCGTATTCGGATTGACTCATTGCCTATTCCAAAGTTGGAGTTGATGAGTTTTGTTGTTCACAAGATGGGGCAACGGCAGCAGCAAGAGTCTCATTACAGTCCCAGAAAGAGTTAAAAATAAATTGTTCTACTGCAAGCCCAGACCTTTCTATATTGGAGGGTGAGAACACACTGCAGCTCTCTGTGGCTTGCTACATACAACGCTCAGCGCCCGAGCCTGAATCCAAGGTGCGGGTCACCAAGAGACTGTCATCCAAAGCACAGCGCTGTGTGACCTTAAAGTAAACAGTGCCACGGTTATACAGGAAGCAGGTGTTTTGAAGTCGAAACAAAAACAGGCATAGCACTAGATTGCTGCCGTGCAGTGGGGTTTGGTAACACCCTGGCACAGCACAGCATAACCAGTTGATACCAGTGACATTAGTAGCCGCATTGTGTCCCAAGACCCATCAAACATTCCGGGAGTCATGTGGATGAAACATAAAGCCCTGGTAGGGGCAACATTTTTCAACACATTTTTATAATGCACGTAGAGAAGAGCGGCAGGGCGCTAGGTATCGACGGTGGCTGTGCTGAGTGATGAAAGGTGGTGGACAAGTGAACTTGTATCCCTCAGTCGAGAGACCACAGCCGTGTCCTCATCACCCCTAGAGTTCTAAGTTTAAGGTGGGGGAGCAGGCACCTGACAATTAGATACAATACCCGGCGCAGGGCAGCACTCGTGAAAGAACATGAGAGCAGAGAATATGAGCCAGGCCATGGCTGAAGTGATGTCACTACCTGTGTGCCCACCCGGTAACCCGACCTGGCGTTTCCCAGTTTAAAGAAGGGGAGGGAGCAGACAGTCTGGAAATAAGAACATGAGGGCGGAGGGGGTGATTGGCAGGGGTTGGACTGATATCAAAAAAGGGACCGGGCCCTAAAAAATGTGACCCGTACTCTTTCCTTGTTCTGCGCTCTGTTAGTATTTATATGTACTCACGGTTATTGTCTGATTTTTGATACTGGTCCTTTACTCTGTCCTGTTTCAAAAGGCTGCCTTTAATCCACAGGCCTTCCTTATCTCCCTTTGAATACATACTCAAGCCCATCAAAAGTATGACAACAAAGTGCGAGCCATCCTTAAACATTTCCTTCAGCGAGGGAAGATGGTTTCCCAGCTAGAACGGCATGCCGAAGTGGATGCCTGCTTGTGCCCCGAGGGACCGCATAGTGCGTTCTGTTAGAGAAGCACTCAAGAAGGTCCCTGCTTGTGCCCCAGGGGCACTGTAAAGTGCGCGCTATGCTGAAGACAGCATGGCGCTGCAAATGGAAAGGCAGCGACTGCGTGTTCAGCGGCAATACTCCAGGGGCAGAAGCTTTGCTATGCACAGACGAAGAAAGTGCATGAACAGGAGTACGGCTGAGGGGCTGAGAATGACGGACTGCGGGAGAAGGGGGGGGGGGCGGTAGGGAAAAAATAGTGCCTGAAGTAAAGGGGCCAATAGTCGTGGCAGGATACAAATGACGACATGATCGTCGTGAGGCGGGACTAAGAAGCATAACACCTATGGGAGGGCTGCATTGAGGGGAGTAGCCTTAATAAATATGGACGGCTAGTGGGCGGAGCTTCCACAAAGCTTCCCCACTATAGTGTTTACTGCATGTCTCGCAAAGGGAGCAGCGCATGCGCTGCAACGCTAGCCGAGGCCTAAAAAAATATATTACTCCAGATAGTGCCAAAGGGAAGTTTAACCAAATTTAAGGACTTTGAAATGTTAACTCAAATTCTATGTCAGGACCGGAGGCTTCAGATTATGCTATATCTTCCTTCGCTTTATTAACATAAAGAAACCACAGCAGCTTAGGAAAAGATATAATAAGAACAAAAAATGCTTTAAACATAAAGCATTGACGTAATGTTCAACAAAAAAATCAACAACAACTCCCAAGAGTCTCTTTGTTATAATCATAGTCCACAGTCCTTTGTCACTGTTCATCATCCCTATATAACCGGACTTCCCATCATCTTCCTCCTCTTTCTTCGCTGCTGCCGCAGCCAGATAAGTGCTTTTCTATTTTGTCTTCTTTATTGTGCTTGATTGTCTTGCGGTCTTTGGGGACTCCTTGTATGGTTTATTCCCTTTCAGAGTCCCTGGTTGCGGGAACGTTCTATCGTTCCTACGCGACTTTATTCCCACTCGTGCGCGGTGTGTACATAGACCGCAAGGGGGCGGCCTGTCGCCTCGCCGACCCTCCGGCGCGCCTCCGCAGTACGAGGAGCCGCGCCGTGAGGTCTGCTTGCGCAGGGGCCGACCCTCGCGTACCCCTCTGACACCTGGTGATCCGGGTCTGTACTTTCACAATTTGACGCCCTCTGGGGTCTGTATAGCGGTTTTGACCGCGTGAATCGCCTTCGGGCGAGATCTGTGCACCTCTTTAACAGTGTGTGGCCTAGCGCGCTTGAGGGGTACGTAGACCCGGTCCCGGCGAGGAGGGTCTGCGCGCTTGGGGGTTGGTGCAGCCCACCTGCCACGTCAGCTGGCCCAAAACGTGATCGCAGCCGCTGGGCCTGCCCACATTCGAGAACTTTCTCGGTTGCCGCCCTCTTGGGTGCCCCGCATTTGCCCTTGGTTCCGACATGGAAGGGGAGTATGATGAGGAGGCCTGCCCCTATCTGCAGGATGATGAGTTTTATCAGGCGGTGGACAGCTCCATCTATCGTTGTGTGACGGAGGTGGTAGGGCCCATGGAGGACCGCCTTTCGGCCCGCATCGTAGAGGAGTGTGCCAAGCTGGCAGCGGCGCAGGTGCTGCCGCCCCCCGAGCTCCCGGGGACGTCCGGCGGGTTGCCGCCCGCTCCGAAGAGACCCCGGGGTGAGGGGCCTTCATCGGAGGCCCAAGGCGTGGATAAGGACGCCTTCGAGCGTCTTCGTGACGCCTTCCTGGCCAAGGCGACGGCGGTGCCTCCGACGCCCTTGGTGGACCCTGGCACTTCGGGCGGTCTGTCAACGGCGCCCGCTTCCCCGATCTACGACTCTCCGGACATGGATGACGACGGGGAGTCGACCCGGTCTTGGCTCCCGGCGCCTTCGGGAAAGGAGATGCCCCGAGATGAGTCGGGCATGCTGGACCCGGACGAGATCGTCCACCCCCGATCCGCGGCCTGGGCCCCGGGGGAGACGGTGGCGAAGTTTGTCGCGGGCCGGCTGCGCAAGCCCCTGGAGAAGGAGGCGAGGGGTTGCCTGCGCGGGGAATGCCCTCGGCCTACTTTGGAGGGGAAGGTGGCTATGACCCCAGAATTGGACCCCAAGATGGCCACCTTCCTGGCGAAATTCATGAAGGACCCCAGGAAGGGGATCGATCGGTCCTGGCGGGCCTGCCAGGACAAGCTGTTGGACGCGGTCGGGCCCGCCACGAAGATCCTCGATATGGCGGAGGAGGCTCGAGCGAATGGCACCGCCATTTCACCGGAGGTGCTCTCCAACTGGGCCCAGAGGGTGATCGTCTTCTTGGGCAACGCCAACTGTGCCCTGTCCACGGAGCGGCGGCGGTCGCTCCTTATTAAACTGGACCCGAAGCTGGGGGACCTGGCCTCGTCGGAGGCAGGTGCAGTGGCCCAGGGTGGCCTCTTCGGTGAACCTTTCATCCGCGAGCTTGGAAAGTTCGTGAACACGTTCACGTCGCTGGACAAGGCCCAGTCCAGCATCAAGAGGGTGTTCCACCAGCGTTTTTCTGGAGGGGCCGGTCGCGGCAGGGGCCGCGCGATCGGCCGTGGTCAGCAGACCAACAACCGTGGACAAGGCTCCGGAAGAGGTCAGTACCAGACCTCGGCCAACTACACCAATTTCTACCCCACGAGGGGACAACGCTATGGTGGAAGAGGATTCCAAAAGAAGTCCGGACAAGGACATGCCCCCGGTAAGTGTACTTTGCTTGGATCAAGTTCCGATTGGGGGGCGGCTGGCAAGCTTTTACGGGGAGTGGGAGTTGCTCACTGCCGATGCTTGGGTTTTGCAAACTGTGAGAGGTTTCCATATAGAGTTTCGCGACCAGCCAACTCAGGTGAGGCCCCCGCGCCCAATGGTTTTCTCAGATTCCGACGCGCGATTGATAGACGGGGAGGTCTCGGACTTGCTGCACAAGGGAGCCATCCGCCTATCAACGCGCCACCCGCATGGGTTCCTCAGCAACGTCTTCTTGGTAGACAAGACGGATGGGGGCAAGAGGCCTGTGATCAACCTCAAGGAATTCAATGGGTGGTTGGTCTACCGTCACTTCAAGATGGAGGGGATCCACCTCCTTTGGGACGTGCTCCTCCCTCGGGATTGGATGGTGCGACTGGATCTCAAGGATGCCTACTTGGTCGTTCCCATCCACCCCCCTCATCGTCGTTTCCTACAATTCCTGTGGGACGGCAAGGTGTTCGAATTCACCGCCCTGCCGTTCGGTCTTTCTTCGGCCCCGTGGTGCTTCACGAAGGTCCTTCACCCGGTGGTGGAGTTTCTCAGGAGCCAGGGGGTCCGTATGATAGTATACCTAGACGACATCCTCCTCATGGGACAGTGCCCAGAGGTGCTGGCAGGACAGCTGTGTCAAGCTGTCGGCCTGCTTCAGAGACTGGGGTTCGTTGTAAACGGCTCCAAGTCGGTCTTGGTTCCCACTCAGCAGATCACCTTTTTAGGTTTCGTGGTGGACTCGGTACAGGCGGTCTTGAGCCTACCGGGTCGGAAGGTCGCAAAGATACGACACCTGCTTCGGCAGACGATCGCGAGGGATCGTACGTCACTGCGCCATGTCGCCAAAGTGGTGGGCCTTCTATCGTCCTCCATCCAGGCGATTTTCCCAGGCCCGCTGCACTACAGGGCTCTTCAGCGCCTGAAGGCACAGCATTTGCGCCGTGGGATGTGTTACGACCAGTGGGTTCCCCTCACGGACGAAGTGAAGGAGGAGATGTCATGGTGGCTGTCTCACATGGAGGCATGGAATGGGCGAGCGATCTTCGGGTCGGCTCCGGACTTAATTATAGAGTCCGACGCCAGCAGGTCGGGCTGGGGCGCCCGGTGCGGGGATTTTTCCACCGGCGGCGCCTGGTCGTCAGAAGAACAACAACTGCATATCAATTGTTTGGAGCTCCTTGCGGGCTCCTTCGCGGTTCGCTGTTGGACCAAGGATTCGGTCAAGGCTTGTGTCCTGCTCCGGATGGACAATGTTTCGGCGGTCCGATATGTGAACCACCTGGGAGGTCCTCGGTCCCGCGCCTTGGCGGATTTAGCGAAGGACTTCTGGGATTATTGCCTGTCTCGTCACATTGCGGTGACGGCGGAGTATCTGCCAGGCCAGTCCAATCAGGTAGCGGATTGGCACTCTCGACATCTCAGGGATGCCAGTCAGTGGAAACTGGATCCGGGAGTCTTCCGGTGGCTACACTCCCTTTGGGGCCCCTTCTCGGTGGACCTCTTCGCGTCCCGTCTCGACCACCAGCTGCCGCGGTTTTACAGCTGGAGGCCGGACCCTCTGGCGGAGGCCACGGACGCGTTCTTGCAGGATTGGAGTCGGGAACAGCCGTTTGCGTTTCCCCCGTTCTCCATGATCATGCGAACGGCGGCTCAAATACGCCGCCAGGGTGCGGACCTGGTGTTGGTTACACCGCTGTGGAGGTCTCAAGTGTGGTTTCCGGTTCTTCTGGAACTTTCCTGGGATTTTCCAATCCTACTCCCCCTGTTTCCTCTGCTCCTGACGAGCCCGGATCGGGAACCTCACCCTCTCGTCATGCAGAACACTCTCCGCCTCGTGGCATGGAGGCTCTCAGGAGACGCTGGACGCTCCCGGGCCTTTCGGGGTCGGCTGAGCACTTGCTCTCCAAAGCATGGGCCGATAGTACGACGAAGCGTTACAGATCCGCTTGGCTTAAGTGGATGCGTTGGTGTTTACGAAGGGATTTGGATCCCATGGTCGCCGGCCTTGTTCCCGTGCTGAATTTCCTGGCTCATTTGGCCGACAAGGGTTTGGCGTATAGAACGATCAATGCTGTCCGGTCGGCGATTTCTGCGGGCCATGATAACATCGATGGCCATCCGGTAGGGGAACACCCTTTTGTGTGCCGGCTTCTGCGAGCGGTTCGCCTCGCGCTGCCGCCAGAGCCCAGGTACTCCGTCCTTTGGGACGTCAATTTGGTCCTGAACCTGTTCCTGTCGTGGCCAGCGAATTCTTATCTGTCTCTGAAGGAGCTTTCGGCGAAATTAGCCATGTTGTTATGTCTGGTCTCTTGTAGGCGCGTCTCGGACGTGCGCGCGCTGGATGTTTCTGCACGCATTTTTTCCCCGGAGGGGGTTACTTTTACGGTGGGTCGACGCACTAAGACGTCGTCGCGCTCCATTTCTTATCCAGCCTTTACTGACACTCCTAAGTTGTGTGTTGTGCAATGCCTCAAAGCATATGAGGACCTGACATTAGATCTTCGCCCTCCGGGCGAGCGTCAGTTGTTGATTGCCCTGCGGAAGCCACACAAAGCTGTCTCCTCCCCCACTATCGCTAGGTGGGTGCGTTGGGTCATGCAAGAAGCGGGCATCAATACTTCTCTCTTTGGAGCACACTCCGCCAGGGGGGCCATGGCCTCTAAGGCATTCTCGGTGGGTGCTCGTCTGGAGGACCTTATGCGAGCGGCGGACTGGTCCTCGGATTCCACCTTCAAGAGGTTTTATTTTAAGCCGGTGGTGGATTTAGCTCAGTTGGTGGTAAGTAAGCTTTAAACTAGCATAATCTGAAGCCTCCGGTCCTGACATAGAATCGAAATTTGCCTAGCTTACGTAACGGTAAGTTTCAATTCTATTAAGGACACGGAGGCGAGGATTATCCCACCCGGACTACGGTGGTGTCTCTACCCACCCGTATGGCAGTAAGTAAAGCGTTTTCCTTTACGTTGTCTGTACTGTGTTGTTCACTGATGCTCCTCGCCTTGTTGTAACTTTTTCCTGGGCCACCTCGCTGATGCTGTTCCTTTTTTGGCAGGCAACGACGGTGCTAAACAGGACCAATGAGGCTTAGCGTGATCTGCGCGAAGAAAGAGGAGGAAGATGATGGGAAGTCCGGTTATATAGGGATGATGAACAGTGACAAAGGACTGTGGACTATGATTATAACAAAGAGACTCTTGGGAGTTGTTGTTGATTTTTTTGTTGAACATTACGTCAATGCTTTATGTTTAAAGCATTTTTTGTTCTTATTATATCTTTTCCTAAGCTGCTGTGGTTTCTTTATGTTAATAAAGCGAAGGAAGATATAGCATAATCCTCGCCTCCGTGTCCTTAATAGAATTGAAACTTACCGTTACGTAAGCTAGGCAAATTTCGATTCTCTCTCAAAACACGACCTGGCTAATGGTACATGTAGTGGCTTCATACCCCGCCCCCCCCCCCCCCCCCTCCAATCCTCTAGCAGCTTAAGTGGGGATAACTATTAACAGTTTAGTAGTTACATTGGTCTCTGCTGGGCTGCAGGCAAAAACCAGGGCAAGGCTTAAACGTGCTGCTATGCTATACATGTTCAGCAAAACAGAGGAAAATAAATCATGCAATCAAAGACAAAAATTACAAAGAGAGCAGAACATAGTGTTTAAAAAGGCACATAAAAACAGTCATTTGCAATTAAATAGCTCTCGCATTTTTTCGAGAGTTTAAGCTACTGTCATTTTAAATGATAATGCCTTTTAGGTATCTGTTTTGCTAATTAATACATAAATAAAAGGCATTGTCATTTACAATGACAATAGCTCAAATTCTTATAAATGCAAAACCTATTTCCTTGCAAAGAAGCGGCAGCCATTGTCCCGGGCTGTTCGGAAAGTGAAAGCACTCATGGCGCACTGACTGTTGCAGGAAAGCACAAATTTTGCTTAAATAAACAAATAAGTCAGGCACAACATAAATAACTCTGCCACAACATCAAAAATGTAGCACTCTAATGAGAAAACTTAAATACTGTTTATCAAATATTTGGAAATCAAATAACTGTGGTTGCTAAAGCTTATTTATTTATTAAAAATGGTGCATGTGTGCTGGTGTAAAACATAAAATAGCGCCCAGCCCCTCAAAAAATCAGATATTTGTGAAACGATTTTCTCAAAGGTAATACGTAAGTGTTCCTAAAATTTGCAAAAGCTATCAAATTTAGTATTAATTCAGTGTCTAGTATTTTAAAAGTATCTGTTTTTTGGGGCGCAAAACGAAAAAGCAAAGTAGATTAAATACAAATAATGCTGTTGCCACAATAAAAAAAAACAACTAATATTAACCCAAATTTAGTTGCTCCGATCTGAAGTCAATTCCTGTGAGTTCAAGGGTTGTGGTTCCCCTTCCTGTGATGCTACATGCTATGTCACGCGCTGTGAATGTCACTTACATAAAGACTAACTTGGTTAGTCCCTCCACTTCTTTTTTTAGGACTTGGCTCCAATTCCAAGGATTTCCATTTCTAAACTACAACTAACAATATGATGTGTATCAAAAGCAGTAGTGCATTTATCTACATAAAATGCAAATGGGTGATCAGGATTCCAAAATATTTTTCAGTACGAGTACCACATTTACATTAGAAAGAGACTAGTACTCGCCCACGTTTCCATGAACTTTCTACAGTAATTCTAACCCTAGAACATGCATTTGAAAGGAATGTCACTTGAAGAAGCCATGTTAGGTGTAGCAGCATCAATCAATGCACTAAGATACAATCTCTGAAATACTGCTACCCATGGAAAGCAAGCCATAAAGCATTTCAGAAGCATGTGTAATGAATCGTTGAGTGGAAGGAGGGTTAACAAAATCTCCTACCTCTTACATCCAAAGGGGACCCCATTCTTGTGGTGTCTGTTCAGCTGTAGCCAATCACACTTCACAAGCTGTTTTTGAATGCGCTGAAGGGCAAGTGTTTGCAACTGCGGGAGTGTCGTCGGTATCGCAAGAGTTGTAGCTGTCGAGCCGCCAATAGGGTAGACCAGTTTAACGTCACTGTTAAAGACACAGGACTGCAGTTGGAAACTTCAATTTTGGAGGCGGTGAACCTGTAGTTCATATTATTTCTTTAATAATGCTAGGAATAAACCTGGTTCAAGTTCCCTCTCTCTATTAGATATTAAACCAACTCGTTGCTCGCATTGGTGGCTGTGCCTGCTTTACACCCCAATGTAATGTCAGAAGGTTGCAATGTCCTGGCTCCCAACTGAGACCACCGAATGGAAATCGAATGTAGTCTCACACACACACATACCATAGATGTTCTTTAGGTTAGACTCTTCAAGATTGAAAATACATGTGTTGCCCAAGCTCATAGGTCTGTGTGAGAAACGTGAAGAGTACTCGAAGCAAGGATGAGAAACTTACATTTATTACTGTTGTCACGACGCCATAAGTTTTACTGTCTTTAAATCCACCAAAGTTGATTGTAAAACATCCCTTAAACTGAGGGATGACACGGATTACAGGTGCATCGACCCCCCAGACACTGATGTGAGTCCCTTCCCCCGGGCCTCGCAATGCTGGAGAATAGGTGTGACGCCTAGGTCATGGAAGACTCTGGCTAGAGGCCCCTTGTTAGTGGGCTGAGCTCAGTGTCCTGGGCAGCTGCCCATGCCTTGCGCCAGCCATGACTCGGTGTGCAACAAATAATAATAAATTATGTGTTGAAGAAAAGGGCACAAAAGCTGACAGGATAGTTTTTTCTATGAATCAAACTGACAGAATTGTGCTGCTTGTGTGAATCACGCAAGCAGATATTTTGGAAGCCTCGTGTGACTCTAGTTTTATATCTCGTCCAACGGTGGACATCAGAAACAGTTAACCGCAAAGGAAAACCTTGTAACTATCCAGAAGGGAAAGTGGGCGCGGGCATGGGGCATGGGGGGGTGGGGGAGGGGGGGGTTTTCTAGTGGGGTGCTGAAACATGAAGCATGGCACCCGTGTAGATTAAAAGTTATGCTCAGGCACTGTGATGATGAAAGGAATGGCAGCACACAGTAATAAAAATAAGCAATCAGAACACAACAGAATCAGAAAAAAAGTAGTCCCCAAAATGACTTTAAGAAACTCTCAGCGTAAGTAAACTGTAGTTGGTCTTTGCTGCTGACAGATAAACGGAAGTGATGTATTTGGAGCACCAGGCGGGATTACACTCCGTATTGTAAATACTACAGGTCTTCCACAGCGTATGTGGGCTGGCTAGGCTCGACCTAAAATATTTATGAGAAAAGAATGAATTGTGGTAGTTAGAAACTGGTAAGGGCAAACTGGAGAAGGCAGAATTTGAAAGTAATTAATGGTGCAAAGAAGGAAGGAAATAGCAAAGTACAAGGAATGGTGATTGAAACGAAAAAAGGAAGAGTGAGTGCTAGGGTGGATGGTTGAAAGGATGAATGGATGGAAAGAAGGGTGAAAGGATCCATTGGTGAAAGGATGGAGGAAAGGATTGAAGAAGAGACGGCTAAGCTGATAGAAAGAGAGACCGAAAAAGTGAAAGGATGAAAGGCTGGTAGAGTGAAAGGATGACCGACTTATGTGTGAATTGAAGAATCATTGGATGGATGGATGCATGGAAAGGTTAGAATGTGGATTGATGAATAAGTTAAAAGACAAATCTAATTTCGGTAGCTAGTAAGGATAATGAATGATGGATGGAAAGGTGAAAGGCAGATGGATGGGTGGCAGGATGGATGGACAAATAAGTGGATCCATGGATGAAGGAACCTAATATATTGGAAGGACCAGGCTTATTTCCTTCACTTGCTCTGTTTTGGTACAAGTATGGTTGAAAGTGAGGAGTATTTTAATTTCATGGCTATTCCCGGCATTTTCATTGGTGTGTCATTTCTTCTCTGTTCTATCCAGTAGGCATTAGTCGTCTGTTCTTTTCATCTGCATTTGTGGTGATGTGAAACAGCTGTCGACACTCTGCTAACCAGTAGCTTGGCGCAGCAAATAGCTTCAGCTACTGCGGTTTACAGCAATACTATTGCTACTACAGTCTATACGACTGTATTGATAGCAGACACAATCTACCTGTTTTGCCTCTTGCTGTTCCCGTTTAAACCCTAAGCGCCAGATGTAGGTAATCTCAATTGACCTATTCATAAATACCGAATCATACCGATTCGGTATTTAAGAATAGGTAAATGGGATGTAGGTAATTTTTAGTTAAAAATTACCGAATCGGTACGTTTCGGTAATTACCGAATCAGTATTTACCGATTCGGTAATTGCCATTTATTTCTATGGGCCTGGAGGCCCATAGGAATGAATGGCAATTACCGAATCGGTAAATACCGATTCAGTAAAAGAGGAAAACATTGAAGGGTGGCAGGGTGTCACTTTGACACCCTCTTACACCCCTCAATTGTGTATGGGTGCACATGTGGCACACATACATGCCCTAAGGGCATGTATGTCTGCCACATCACACTGTTGGAAAAGCAAAAAAAATGCTTTTTCAAAGGTTTTTATTATTTACCACCAACTTGTAGTTGGTGGTAAATAAGAAATCCTTAACTGAGGAATGCGCCAACATGAGTGCTCGCTACATCCTGGATTCAGTAATTTACCGAGTCGGTATGTTAAGAATTCGGTATTTTACCGAATCCTTACATTACTGATTCAGTAAAATACCGACTCCTAAAAAAATGCCACCTACATCTAAAAAGCCCAATACCAGTTGGTAACGGACGAAATTCGGTAATTTCGGCTGTTACCGACCGGTATTGGGTGACCTACATCTGGCCCTAAGTCTCCACCTCCATCTTTACTCCATGATTCTGGGAACTTTCTGGACAGACTGGCAGACCTCACATGACTGGAATAAAGAAAGAAGTTGAACAGTTTGTCTTCCAACAGGTTGATAGTAAACTTTAATGACCATTTCAGTTCCTCCGGTATTAGAATCTTAAAAGATATCAGATAATCTGTGAACACAGTGGGTGTACTATCTCAAGCAAAAATCTTAGTATTTGTTAAATAATTATGTGTTCCTAAATGTGAACAAGTCATTTTGGGGTCTAAAGCATTATAGCAGTGGTATTACTAACATCATAATTTGCCCTCAACTTGAAACTAATCCGTTTGCCTGTGCTGTCTCGCTCTGATGGTATATCGGTACTAACTCATACACGGAATTCTTTTTCTTAATTCTGTTTATTCGGGCTCAGAAAAGGAAAACACAAACCATTAATTATCATGTCACATACTGTAACGACCGGGTTCTAGACTAGATGGGATCAGCTCCTGAGAGCCCCTCCAACCCAGCCGGAACGTAACCACCTCCCTCCTCAGGACCATCTATCCAGGCACCTGGGTACCTACCTGAGGATGGGGAACTCGCATATACAAGCTCATATCATCAGAAACACCACTAAATCTATAGGGATACTAAGAATACTCACTGATTACTAAGGACATCCATGCCCTACACCACACTCATACCTCATAGTCTCGCGACCACATGGGTCCAGACTAATCTACCCTGGGGCAGTTCTGATTATCTACCATTACACACTGATTACCCTCAGTGCTCACTCGACACGCAATCTGGCGTGCCATACACACTGAGCTGCAGCCTCAGTGCTCACTCTCTTTCTATTGTGTCCACAATCCGGCAGAACTAAACACCGCATCCCCCCGGTGCTCACTCACTTACAATCCGATCTGCAATCCGGCAGATCTACACACTGACCACAATCCGTGCTCTCACTAACGCCACTTACCAATGACGACCACTTTCCTATGAATACCTTTAGCTCTCTGTCTCTATGTTGGGAAGTCTCTCACACTATTCACTAAGGGTTTGCTACTACAATAATATTATGGGATGGCCGAATTACTTAGTATATCAATTATTCCTTAGTTGCAGGTCTCCTCTCTCTCCCTACTTATTCAGTTATCACTTACCTGATCAGGGGTAACATCTGTTCAAACAGTAATACCTGACTAGGGGACAAGGTTACCCCCACTGTGTGAGGACAAAAGATATACACACTGTGTGTAAGAGTTATTCCCTGATTTAAGCGCTCCTACTCCCTTTTGATCCTTCAGTTGCTACACAGCATCTGGTTAGAAGAAAGGTTAGCTCTAACTTAAGAACAACACATGCACACTAGTTCACTAAGAACTGGGGTATCTTTATTACAATAAACATAAAATACACATACACAAATCTGCGGGGTCTCTATGACTAACAGGAACTTTATCACACTGCTGAAAGAAAAGGATTAGACATACAGTATGAGGGCAAGATTATCTATGGGGTCTCTTGATTAACAGGAACACACCGCTGAAAGAAAAGGATTAGACATACAATAGCCTAGGGAATAAGGACAAGATTAAGGTGTAAGTGTAAAGGGGACTAGTTTAGACTACCTCACCTATTAGAAGGAAAATTTCTCTCTGTCTCTGGTGGGATCAGGGCTCTCTCTCTGTCTCTCCCTCCATCACCACAGCTACACGCCTCTAGCTCAATTGCTCCAGCTGACAGCCTCAGCTCCTCCATCTGCTTTAATGCTCTCTGACAAACTGGCAGTCCCAGCTAATAGTTACTGCTCTCTCTCTTCTGCTTCAGCAATCATCTGCCTTCTTTCTCCATTCCAGAAAGCCAATAGAACTGCACGGTATTCTGCAGCTCCAGCAGACATCCTACTCTTCACTCTTCAAAGAACCAAACTGAACTGACCACTCCTCCTCTACTGCACTTCGCTGATATGGATTCCTCTCCCCTCATGGAAATTTCCAACAGAGGGCTGCCTCCCACCGAATTCCTGTGCTAGCTCCAGAGCTCTCTGCGCAACCACAGTGGCCATCTGCTTGTTACGTCTGGGCCCAAGAGACAAACACATTCTTCCGATAAGAAGCAGTCCTGACTGGTTTTCCCCTAGCTGTCAACAGCCTTAACTATAAACTTTACCTTTCCCCTTGAAGCCTCTCAGCTCCATCAAAATGGAGTCTATCTAGTTCTGGGCCTTGTAGGCCTGAGAAGGATGAAATACCCTTAGCTCTGCCAGAGTACCTACACAAACAATACTAATGTGTAATATAAAGTCAGGACCACAGGATCCACCCTCTACCATAGGCAAAATAATGAAAGGCCAAAGCCAATAGGCAATAGATGGCCTCTTCTAGGTCTGGAAGAAAGGGCTTAAAAGGGAAGAATACAGCCCATAGGTGTGAGCAAGCATAAAGTCTTTATCACTCCCAAATAGAGCCAAAAAGCCTGTCAAGACACATACATAGGTACATTTCCTGATCTGTACACAATCTTTACAATCACTACTTGCATTACATGACCCGTTTTATCTCCTCAAGCTTGCATACATCTCACAATCTCCTCCTCCCAGTCACCCACGCCTCGATTCATTGCTGGAGAACCCGGAATTATTGTGTGAAGGAGAGTTTATATGGTGCCTGGAGCTCGACAAAGGACAACCAGCCCTGTGGGCCCCATATATCTCCCAACTTTGAAATTCCCAGCATGTCCCAATTGTGGAACCCTTGCAGTCCCATGACTTCTCCTAGCGCGTCATGTGTCCCACAATGGTGTTTCAAGTTTGTTTATTGCTCGATCCAAGGCCCTTGGTCACCTTTTTTCGCATCATACCTACCGAGGCTCTGTTAAGGGCCTACTTGTCAGCCTAGTCTGCCATATATTTCCCTAAGATACCCCCTTACAGCTATCCCCAATGTAGCCGCCTAGTATAGATGGCTTCCCTTAGTTTGATGTTCAGAAGACCTATACCACCCTCATATTGCCCTCTGGTCAGCATTCTGAGCACTCTGCGCAGGAATCCCCAACCCAGAGCAGTCGACAATTAACCCTTTTCACCTTTCAAAAAAAGCTGTCTGGCACAGCAAACCGCTTGTTCTGTAGTGTATAGAGCAATGTAGGTAACATGATCATCTTGAAGCGGTCTGCCCGTCCCAAGAGCGACAAGCGGAGCCTGCTCCAATTCTCCATGTCAGCCTCGTATTCATCCTGTATTTTCTCCAATATATTATTGATAAAGGCATGCAGGTCTGTTGTGATGCAAATCCCTAGATATAGGAAGTGGTGTTTCGCCCACTGCAGGGTTTTCCCCAGCCTGTCCTGGGTTTTCGACACACTTCCCACGAGCCACCAGCCACGCAGCCATGCCACTTCCAGTGTAGGACAGAACCAGGGTCTTCCTTTAGAGACGTCCCTCAATTTTGCTGGGAAAATCATCATGTAATTTAAGTCCCATTGTCATTGTTCCTGCTTGACCTCACAAAGAAGCGTCTCTTTGTGAGGACTTCTTGGGTATAATGACTAAATATCATAATTATCTGGTTCTTGAAGTGATGGGAGCCATGCCTTCGTGCTGCCTGGAGAATCGGGTCACAATCTGCGTAATTCTGGACTTTTGTGATGAGGGGTTGTTCCCTGTCCTCTGATTTAAGGTGGCACTCCCAGTATGTTTTGTGACCACTCGATCACAAAATGAGGGGACAGAGCGTCAGATGAATGGTTCTTTTGAAAAAGTGTTCCAGGAATCATTCTGGGTCTGTACCCTCACATCTCTCAGGAAGACCAATTAAGCGGATACTATCATGCCAGGATCGCTTCTGTGTGGCCTCTGCCCTTGTGTGCAGGTGGCACATAACATCTGTGAGATGCTCTTCCTTTCTGTGCAATATTTGCAGGGATTCAGTATGGTCCTGTAGGGTGTATCTGTGATTGCTACGCTAAGTGAGAATTACTGAAAGTCTGCTCTTATCAGTGTAAGATTCAGAGCCGCTGTGTCAATTGTCTCCTCAAGTATCATTCTGATATCCCTTACAGCTATCAACAAGTCCTTCATGGGTGGGTCTTGGTCCCCTATAGCAGGGGGTGGCATCTTTTCCTCCGGTTGCTTTAATGTTTCTGTGCGGAATGCGTTTTTCTCCAATTTGATGATTTGAGAGTGCCACCCCCCTTGTCCTTCACTATGGTGGTTCAGTTTTGGTTCCCCGTCCTATCAAAAGGACTGTTCTGGCAAAGAAATGCAGGGGATTTCTTTGAAGTAGTATAATTTCTGGCCCACACCCAGAAAGCCTCTGGTGCTCCACAAGAGTAGTTTCAGAAGCAGCTCTAAAGTTTCTAGTGGGCTGCCAGGTTCCCGGCAGTCAATATCATGCCCTTGCCTCACGTCTGTCATGGGCTTTGCACAGCTCCCACCATCAGAGGGTGTTCCCTTGTTTTCAGGAGATGCTGTTTGTACGAATGAAGGGGATACCAAAGGGGATGATGGACGGAGCGCTTGAGCAAATCAAACACTCACCCCCAGTCAACTGTTCTGGGTTTAATCTATCATCATTCTTTAGCTCACTCCACCACCCCAGGGTCAGACTGATTTGCATATGGCCATTTCTGAACTGGGGTGGTAAAGTGAGCTAAAGAATGGTGATGGATTAAACCCAGATCAGTTGACTGGGGTGAGAGTTTGATTTACTCAAGCGCTCCGTCCATAGCCCCTTTTGGTTTTGCTTGTATGAATCAAGCAGGAGTTTTTCAGGATTTTGAGCCAGGGAGAGCCATTGCTATCCAGAGCTCCTCACAATCGTGCCATCTTGGCGTGTTAGCCATACCCCACATACTGTTTTCAAATCTAGAAAATTTCCCTTCCAGTGAGCCATTTCCATGCACTGGTCTTTTTAAGCATTAGTTGTAGGCATTGATCTTTAACCAGGACATTCCTATTGGAAATGCCTACGCAACTATTTAATTCTCTACGTCTCTGTGTGCCAGATTTCTTGAGAGCCTTTTAAGAAGTACTGTAAGTTGCCAATCTAGTAGATTCTGCAGGGACCCTAGACTTCTCATTCCTCTGCTGTCCTTTTGAGAAAGGTACATTTCCACTGTTGACCATGCGTAGAAAATACACACCGATATAGTCAAGTCAAAAGAAATGAGAGGTTTACATTTGATATGATATAAAGATTCATTAGTGGACCACTCCTTGTGTCTGTGAGGAATGCTTGCTCATCTTTGTATGGCTGGCTAAAGATGCAGGATTTTCATAAAGAAATTCCTCTGGTAAATGTGCAGCAACAAAAACAATATCAATACAATTTACAATAACTTAGGGGTGGGCAGAATTCGCGGAGGTTCACTCCGGTTACTTGAAAACTTCATGAAATTCTAAAGGGTTCCACAAATGAGTGGCAGTCGGCACATCGTGCTGCTTCTGCTGATTTTTAGTGCCAGGAGCTTATTCCACTCTGAAAAATCAGAACAGCACCAAGCAGCGTACCAGAGGGAGCTGCCCCTCTTGTTGATTTTGCCGCTGCTTGAGTAGATTTTCTACTCGAGCAGCAACTTTCTCACTGTGAAGGGTTGCAACTGCACGCTTTGGGAAAATCCCGCCGGGTTGCCTACTAGCTCTTGAAAATCATGCTCAGGATGCCAGATCTCACTTAGCAAACTTACCATTGGTGAACCTCATGTGAGAATAAACTACAATGTACAGTGGTTGGTGGAATTTGGCTTGAACTCTGCATTACATGTGTAACGCGGAGTGGGCAAAACTCTGCCATCAGAGCGTAATTTATCACCTACCCTTACAATAATTTAAAATGTTCAAATCAAGTTAAATGGAAAGAGAAAACTGTAATGAGCAGAATAATACAGAGAAAGAAAAGTGAAAGGGGCATTTTCTCTTGTGGTTAGAGTGCTGTGTTCCCATCCCAACAATCTTCCAAAATGAGATGCAGAAGTCTGGCATCAGCAGCTGTACAGTCCCAACCCACACGCCCTTGATGGCGTTGGACCCTCTATTTGCCCAGATCTGGAGGCCTGGGAGCCGCAGTAGGTGAGACCTCTCACGATCCAAGCTTGCTTCCTGTTTCTTGACCTGCTTGGTGCTGTGGCCACTCTACCATTGACACGAGACTCGGCCAGCAGGAAGGAGGGCTGTGGTGGAATTACGGCCTCAGTCACAGCTCCCTTCACAGCAGGGACCGCCTTCACACTCTCAACCCTGTTCCAGAGGCTCGGGCCATGACAGTTAGATAAGGTAATGGCCGGGATCTATTTGTAGCCCCAGACTGATAAGTCAGCCATCTCGCTGATGCAGCAGGCCTGTGGCACCCTCCCCGGGCGGGAAAACAAACGAGAGAGCAACGGAGGCTCTGCACCAGATGACACATCAGTGCACAAACCTTGGCCCCCTAGAGTCCACTGGCCATCGGCTCTGGCAAAGCTGCTAGACTCCAAAATAGGGGGGGTCACCTGCTGTGCGTCTGAGATGTCCCAGATCCATCGCCTTGTCCCTGAAACCAGGAGGCAAATGAAGCAAGAAGAAATAGATGAGGCTTGAGACCCTGGCCCCCCATTTAACCCATCATTAAATTTAGTCCCTGAGATCTGGCGGCCACAAACAGACAGCCCAGGTGGAGGCCTTAAATCTGAGACAACCTCCCCCACTCTAGACCTTTCTCCTGGGCATGACAAAGGATCTTAAAGTCCTGCAACACCCCTGCTCCTGCAGTGTGGTAGGTCACCACTGCTACTGGACTCCATCTGCGGGAGTGAAGACCGTGTTCCAATCAGCACACTTAGACTCACTTGCTGACCAGGCCTACCACAAACTGGCCTGGGGTCGTAGTGAAGGGCACCCAATTCACATCTTGAATCCAATGGGGCACCTCGTCTGCTGGCATCCAGGAATTGGCACCGCCCTGCAAAACGAACAAACTCCCTTACTGCCAACACTTGGTCTCTGCTACTGGAAGAATTCACAAGACAGATCCTGCCTTACCTGCTGCACTGCGCTGCCATCCACGGCGGTTCAGGAGTACCCACGTTTCAACTGTCATCGGGGCAACACCCCCCAAAATTAGCTGGACACCAACTGATCCTTCTCTCCACCAGCCCTGCTGTTTCCCCCCAGAGATGGGCAGCTCAAGGTGCACCCTCCCACCCACACAGGTACCTGCTCTGGTAGCTCCACCGAAACTGGTGGGGAAATTCCAATGCTTTTGGCCATGCAGCATTCCCCAGTGACCCCAGATGACAAACTGGACAAGATCCTTCCAGCTATTGAACACTCCTGGATCTCCACAGAATATAAGTTTGCCACCCTGGTGGCGGAGCTGGGTTTTCTTTGTGGCGATCATCGCAAACTTGCGGACGGGGATGCAGAGGGAGAAAAGACGCTACCTGAACTACAGCCACTGTCCACACCAACCACCTGGCTATCTGAGACCTCCAAGAAAGAGTGATCATACTCTAGGGGAGAGCAAAGGACCCTCCTGTAGAAGCAACCTTCAGATCTTGTGCTTTGCAGTGGGAGTGAAAATCCACAGTTTTTCTTGGAGACCTGGCTCAAAACTCCCCCACCCTCCAGGTTCACCCCATTCTTCTCACTGGAAAGTGCCTACATGGTGCAATCATGCAGACCTCCCTTACGGGCGCCGCCATGCTCGATGCTTGCCAGACTCCTTCACTTTAAGGTCCGGGATGCTATGTGGTTCTATAATGTTGTTCCTGGATTATACCCAGGTGATGCAATTCCGGCAGGCCTCCTTCCTGGAAGTGAAGAGGAAACTATGCCAACTGTGGTCCAGTATTCCTGCTGTTTCCAGCCTTGTCAAGGTCCCAGCAGACTGCAAATCCCTCTTCTTTACTGACGCGCAAACTGCTTGGGACTGGAGTGCTGAATGCATCAGTGATGCTTCTGCACCAATGAAGGGAACCCCACCCTTACCTTGCCTTTAAACGACATCGGAGATACAACCGGTTCAGACGGGCCTACCCCTCGAGGGCTCAGATTATCCAGCCACTAGCCCTGGATTGAAAACCGACGCTGGGTTAGGAGGACGACGGCTTCCATGGAATACGGCACTAGCACCTCAGAGGGTGAGAGTTGCCACATATTTTCTCCTTGGTTGAAGACTCCACCATGACTGAGATCTCATGGGTGGGCTCTCAGACCCTGCCATTTGTAACGACCCAGACTGCCTACAACCTCCTTTGACCCAAACCACTGTGCATTATACCCTGAACCAGGGGCACCTCTTCCTCTATACCCACGGATAAACCCCTCCCCCCCCCCCCAAGTCACATAAACCCCTCCCCCCCCCGAGTCACAGCCAGGGCACACTGACCCATACGCGTGTAGGAACTGTGTGATTCCACCGTCCAATTTCACAGTTGCCGAGCACCATGCCACTACATTGTGCTTACACCATGCTTCCCATGCTCCGACACTCTCTACTGCCGTTCAGCCACTACCCCACATTTACTCTGATAATTAGCTGATTCAGTCAGTCTGGACATGCTGCCATTTGCAGTAGGCTCTATTCGTTGTTGGCTCCCCTTCTGACCCCCTGATTCCTACGTTTCTACTCCTCCAACTAGGCCAGGTGGGTTTACCCCAAATTACCGATTGGGGTCGGTCTACCACAGGCGAAACATACACGGGTGTGCCTGTGGTACCAACTGTACACAACTCATCTCCTTTTCCCTTGCTCTCGCCGCTAAAACACGATTCTGCACTCTGAATGTGCGCTGCATGCATTCTGCCTGGAAGCAAGACTCCATTCACGCCAATGTCAAATGGCATAACGCACAAATCGTCTTTCTCCAGGAAACCCACATCACAGCCTCCTAGCTACATTGGCTGCGTGGGAAATGGTAGGGGAACATATTGGCCATCACTTAGTCTGCTTATACCCATGGAGCACTTATTTGGTTCTGGCCGGGCATCCCCTTTCAGGCACTAGATGCTATCATAAATTTTGGAAGAAGGAGCCCCTACATGCAAAAATGTATCTTTTCGGTCATTACACCTTTCTAAAATGACGCTGATATTTCATCCCATAGTACTATGTAAAGAAAGTGGTTTCTTTTGCATACCTTCAACCAGTAAATTATGGCACCTTCGTCCCAGTCCGCTCTCTATATTTTATTCTAAATTCGGCTGCGTATGTTAATGACGCAATTACACAGAATTTAGTTACGTATGTTGTGGCATTCAGTTTAAATGGAAATCGAACACGTGTCTCGTATTCTATTGACCGGCCAGACAGACAGACTTACATAAAGACGTCAAGGAAGTAGGGAATGTACTCTGCCTTATCTATTTTCTATACAGCATCAGTTAGTTTTTATATCCTGGGTATTTGTTTTGCCAGCACGGTACAGTAACCACGGCTACGTGGACCTATTCAGTCATCCAGAATCAGCCTCAGTGTCTGTTGTTGTAAATAAAATTGCCATACCACACTAAACACTCATGTTTTCAGCACATAAGATATGTAAGACTCTTAAATGAGACTCTACTATAAAACTATCCATTTTGCCATTAGAGCTTTATACTTGGTATTGCTGAGGACGAATTGAGCTGCACTCAGTAACCAGAGTCACCTAGGATTAACCCTGTAATTGGTGACTGTGAGTATTATACCTCAAACATATAATCACTTTGCCACACTAGCATGTATTATATTATACCTCTAACTGATAGCTTATTATAAAACATTAAACATGAAGGGTAATGGAATATATATATATATATATATATATATATATATATATATATATATATATATATATATATATATATATATATATATATATATATATATATATTCACTGAAAAAACCATAGGTTATAGACCATGTCATGAATGATGTAATATGTGACATCATCAGCAGTGGATTGCGGGTGCGCGATATATAGTTAGTGCAACTAACTATATATGCGAATTTCAATGGTTTTGTGCGAGTAAATTAAGGTTTGATAATAGTTGCACTAACTATATATCGCGCACCCGCAATCCACTGCTGATGATGTCACATATTACATCATTCATGACATGGTATATAACCTATGGTTTTTTCAGTGAATTTTCAAGGTTTTGTAAATGCTAATTCCTAACTATATATGGTCTATAATCTATGTTTTTTTCAGTGAATTTCATTGGTTTTTTAAAAGCTAATATCTATAGCTGTAAAATATATTCTTTATTACGTGACGTATCACGTAGCCATGTGAGACGCCTCATGACGCGTCGCATAAGCGTGACGTATCGTCTCTGCAGCGCAAACAAAACCCGTAACGTAAGAGCACCGGAGCACGCTTACAGATATATATATATTTTTTTTAACCTTAATTAGACAAAATCCACACATGCACATATCTTGAGGCCTTGCAAAGGCACATCAAACAAACAGTCCCTACAATTTTGCCAAGTTTGGTGGAAATCTATTCCTTTAAATTTTATTTTACTGTTTCTCTTGGTTTTCCCCTTGTTACGCTTACCGGAACGCTACCCGGTACGCAAACCGGACGCTCCAAAAACACAAGATGTCGGACTCCCGTTACACTGCCAGTTAGCTGCCCGGTTGGCGTACCGAGAAGCGCCTCTACCGCGAAAAATTGCAATTTGTTTTTTCTTTTGCACCGCGGGGAACTTTAATAGCCCCCTCATCAATCCTAGGGGGTCAGGAGGGGTCTACCTTGCCCCCTTTCCTTCATTTCCCCCTTTGTTTTTCACCACCTCTTGTCTCTCGATACTACCAAGAGACAAGATGGTGGACGCTCCGGACTGTTTACAATGTTGACAGCCAATCAGCTTCTCCTCAGACTCCCGTTACGCTGCCGGTTAGCTGCCCGGTTCGCATACCGAGACGCGCCTCTACGACGAAAAATCGCAATTTTTTTTTTTTTTTTTTGGCCCCGCGTGGCACTTTAATATCCCCCTCATCAATCCTAGGGGGTCAGAAGGGGTCTACCTTGCCCCCTTTCCTTCATTTCCCCCTTCATTTTGGCCTCCTCTTGTCTCTCAATCCTACCGAGAGACAAGATGGCGGCCGCTCCGGACTGTTTAGAATGTTGTCAGACACCGGAGAGCCAATCAGCTTCGCTTCGCAAAGCTCCGTTACGCGAAAAGTACGCGAACCGGTGCGCTACCCGGGACGCTGTCACAGATCTGTTTTTTTAAACGTTAATTTCTCAAAATCCACTGGAGCACATATATTGAGACCCAGCAAAGGCACATCGGGCTAACAGTCCCTACAATTTTGCCAAGTTTCGTGCAAATCCATTCAGCCTTTCGAGCTAAAAGTGAGGCCAAAGGCCCTATGGAAAACTCAATGTTAAAAACGCGTTTTGGGACCCCCCTTTTTTCTCGGCCCCCCCTTGACGAAACCCCCCCAAATTTTCAGGGGCTGCTCAGAAACAGAATGTGCCATTTTTCTGAAAATTTCAGCCGATTCTGTCCACAAACGCCAAAGTTATTAGACATAGAATTGTCAAGAGTTCCATAGAGAAAAAATCCTAACTATATATACCTACTGGCGACCGCCAGTAGGTAATATATATATATATATATATATATATATATATATATATATATATATATATATATATATATATATATATATATATATCTATATATATATATATATCCATATATATCCTTCATTTTAGGTCTAAGATAAGAGCACACTGCATGCTTAAAAAAGAATCCTGTATGTTTAAACATGAAATTGTCAGTAACTATTGTATCCTCAAATAGTTATCCATACAATCTGACTAATATTGAGATATATAGGATTATATGCTTGACATCGCATATGTTTTGCAAATAAGAAAATATTTACAATATTCAGGGCTGTATGACCTATATATATTGAGATCAAGCCCTCACCTGCATTAACTCTCTATGCAAGATATCTGATATACTTTGTCTATTCTTGTCTTCTGGTAGTATACCCACAAATTCTAATTGGACCCCAAAGTGTGCAGCTCCCATAATCATCTTGACGTTAGTGTACAGCTATTGAACATGTTCCTTTTTAGACCATCCTAATATAAAATCAAGGTACCATCATGGTCATTATTGTTTCCTATTAGTGAGCTGTTCAACCATTTCTCTACAATTAAGGCTCTACTTTCTGTCTTACTTCCATTTTGAACAGGAAGCTTTGTCAACAGATTTATATAGTGAAAGTGACATAATTCATTGTAGCCAATCACAACACAGTGATAGGTAATTTGGACATCCTTTACCTCACTAATGCGATTATGATCATTGGGCTAGCATGGGATACCAACTGCCTTGTATAAACAATGTTGATGCATGCATAGTGCACTAACTAGGAACCTGTCATGAACTCTAAAATGTTAAGGTATAGAGAGTATCACAAAGTCCTTACTCACCCTATTCTATTCTATTCTATTTTTTTTGATTTTCACAGTTCTTTTTCGGTATAAGGGCATTTCTGGTGACTATTCCTAATAAGCATGCTAACAAACACTTCATCCTCACATCATACTTTTTTTTGTATGTTACACTATTTCAAAGCACCTTTCTCAACCGCACTGAACTTAACCTTAATAAATAACACAATCTGTTTTAGACGTCAGTAACTTTGAAATGAATTATGGGCAAACAACAAGATAATGTGCATATATATCCCTTCTCTCTTTTTTCTGTCATGTGTCCCATGCAGTGAATGTTGTGACGGTCCCCTGATGAAGGCACCTCAGCCGAAACGCATGTAGTGTGTTTAACCTACCGCCAGCCATCTCTCTCTTTACGGTTATATTGGATCTCCCCATTTGTTTATACTGTGTAAGGTTATAAGAACATCTATGAATGTAAAACAAATTGTTTTTCATATACATATAACTTTTGCATAATGTTCAATTTTGTATTGATGGTTTTAACAATATAAATTCATTACAATATAATTTTTGATAAAAGCATTAAAAAATAAAAAAGGTTTTTCTATCAAACAAATCAATATTGTCATGTTTAAGATTTGTAATTACTGCACATTGTTGTGTATAATGTAATTAATGTGTTACCCGGATACTCTTTTCTATTGTGTACACTTGCTTAATAGGTTCTTTTCCTCATACCACTTGATGCTATCATAGGCAAGGTGGGTCTGTACATGTTGACAGGCCACCACCTAGATGGTACTCGCATACTTATAGCCTGTACTTACAACCACAACACCGATCAGGGTTCTGGACGGCGCTTTCGAAAACATTTTCTTTTGTCCTCCTATAGCAATAGTTTGTCATTGGAGTTATCGGATGCCCAGTTTTCTTATTGTTGCAGACCTCTTGGGATTTCTCTTAGGTACCCGCGACATATTCGTGGAGAATTTCTACTTCCCCTTATACTCCGAGCCCCTTTTTGTCCATTCCAAATCAATTTCGATTCTGGGTTGAGCTAGTCATTTTGACTACTCATTCAAGTTTCTCCTTGAAATGTTCTATTGCAATCCTTAAAATCATTGGACATTGCAATGCTTACGGCGTTGTTACCTATTGGTCATATAGTTTTCCCAGATTATCCAAAATGTATTTGCTCTCCCCCTGTGCCCGCTTCTTTCTATTTTATTTATTCTGTGAACAGAAGCCACCCAATTATTTGGTATTTTTTTACCCAATTAATACAAATCTCCTTTCTTGCTAGTAATATTAATCCAAACAAGATATTTCTTGGTCTTTACTTAGTTTAGGTACCTGAACCAATTTCCGACTTCTCCCACAAATAATCAAATCCATACTCGCGTCCACCTGTCTTCCCAGTACCTTGGACAAGATTTTACCTGTTTCTTTCCAGAATTCCTCGAGATGGGGACCCTGGCCAAACATGTGTAGAGCATCTGCGCCCCACTCCCCACATTTGGGACAGCTCCTCTCACTTTGACCTCTAATCTTCGACAACCTCTTGGGGGTCCAGTACGCTCTATAAGCTGAACATATGTGATTCTTTCTCAATGGTGTAGATTTTACAGTTTTCCAACAAGTGTTCATAGATGTTTTCCATTCGTTTACTATGTTGAGCTCTGGAAATATTTCTCCCCAGATCTTATTGGGGAGAACATAATGCTCTTCCCCTTCTTCAACCAGTGCCCAATACCAGCAGGCTACTTCTGTTTTGATGTTCTTGTTTTCCTGTATAGTTTCCTCTGTTATCCTCTTCAATGTCTCTAAGGTTCTTTTTTTTTTTTTTTTCTGTTTTTTAAAAAAAAAAATTTTTTTGTATTCCTCATATACCAGAAGTGGGTATTCTAGAAAGGGTATCTCCTCCTCTCCTCAATGCGATGTTCCGTCCAACTGGACCAAAACTACCGTCTTGGCTCCAGATTGGGAGAGAAGGTCGGATACCCCTCCAGTCTCCACTGTGAGCTAGGTCCACTCCATACCCTATAGTCGATACGGCCCCCAGTTGGGTAGGATACCAAGCGTCCACAGGACCCAGGTGAAATCATAGGAATATATATCATCGGTTCCGCCAGGCCACCAGGGCCGCCCAAGTTTTGTCAAGGCAAGAATTATCACATGCAAGATCAGCTTCACTGATATATATAATATAGCTTAAAAAATCTGCAAAGGTAGGAATGATCTCTGGCTTCCAAAGTTTACATATTTCTCCTCTAGCTATAATCATTGCATAGAATATAAATTTAGTCCTCATCTCATTAAGCGGAGATCCAAACTCTAACCCAAAAAAAATGGTCATCGGAGTAATTTAAAACCGTATATTACACACTTCTATTATAAATTCCTCTATTTTGGACCAAAAGAGAGATAATTTAGGGCACTCAGCGAACATGTGTATGTCGTCTGCCTTGGAAAGTTTACAGCGCAAACAAGAGTAATCCATATTCGTAAACTTGGACAGCTTCTTGGGTGAAAAATACGCTCTATATAATGTAAACAGATGGTTTCGCTTCAAGGGGACAGATTGAACAACCGTATGCAACAATTTAAAAGAATCTCCCCAAAGACCTTGTAGTTCGCCATGTTGTAGAGCTATTTCTTCTCCCCATAATTTGTTAAGTTCAGATTCCGTGGCTTGATCTTTCTCATTTAGTGCGTCGTACCAAAAGGCAACTTCTTTTTTCCAGTTCCCTTTTCTCTTTACTAGATCAAATTTAGGATTAGTTGTGAGATTCCAAGTTATAGTACTACACCAGTTGGATAATTGATCAAATTTGAATCTAGTAAGGGTTCCATTTGTTAAACTGGATAATGAATCCCACTCCATTAGTCTAGAGTCTACGATGAGGTCTTGCCACTGTCCAATGCCCGCTGTTCTAAGAGGAATCGATAATTGATCTCTCAGGCATTCCGGTGTTCCCGGCGAATCCCATATGGGGGCAAGGGGAGTGTAGTAAGAAATGTCCAGTTTTTTCCTGATAAACACCCAATTTCGCAAAGCTGTTCCCAAGATTTTTAATCTGACCTTCTTGTAGAACTTCGGGTCTCCGAACTTAAATAAAAAAAATTCTTTACCTTGAGGAATATTATGTAACAAAGCTTGAAATAGTTGACCCAAACAGGATGAGTCAGCTTTATCGGCCATTGACCTAAAGTTTTTAAAGTGAAAAGCTTGACAGTAGTGGAGAATGTCTGGCAAAGCTAGCCCGCCTGTTTTAATCTTTCTTCTAAGTTTTTTCATAGAAATTCTGGGCGATTTGGAGTTCCAAATAAAGGACCCTATCCGTCCCTGTATTTTGGCAATGTCTTTAGGGCTAAATGAAAGAGGTATTGAGTTAAAAAGGAAGGTGATCTTTGGTAGGATGATCATCTTCAACAGATTAACTCTACCAAAGATGTTTAACGCCAATCCCGACCATCGGTGTAAAAGTGTGTTGATATCTTTAAGTACCCTCTCCAAATTAACTTTAGGTATGTCTGTAATGTTCTGTACAAGCTGGATACCAAGATATCTCATACGGGTCTTTACACCAGGAAACCTAACCTCCTGGTTCCATTGCATGACCTCAGTCTTTTCTTTATTAACTTTGTACCCAGAAACTTCTCCAAATGCTTCTGCTTGTTGAAATAATTGAGGGATTGACGTTTCGGGGTTAGATGTGAACATTAGGAGATCATCAGCGTATAGGGCAAATTTCAAATTTAGCTCATTCAGGCGAAAAGGTTCGATTAGATTATCTGATCTTAATTTTATAACAAAGGGCTCCAAGTATAAATTAAATAATCAGGGGGATAGGGGACAACCCTACCTAGTACCACGTGTAATTTTACCCCAATCTGTAAGCAAGTTATTTACTAAGAATTTAGCTCTGGGTTGGCAATATAACGCTTTTATCGATGTTATAAAGTTAGTCGGTATGCCAAACTTTGACAGAGCTTCCCATAGGTACATCCAACTTACTTGGTCAAAGGCCTTAGCGGCGTCGATGGCTACTATACTTAATGGTACCTCCTCCACTGAAACAAAATCAATTGCCGCAATGGCCTGAAAGGTCAATTCATTTAATTGTCTGCCCGGCATAAAGCCCCTCTGGTCCTCATGAACAATAGTCTTAATAACTTTGGCCAATCTCGCTGCCAAAACCCCTGCAAAGATTTTATAGTCCACGTTCAGCAGCGAGATTGGCCTAAACGACTCAACCAGTGAGGGGTCTTTATTAGGTTTCAAAACCAGGGTTACTGTGGCCTCTGACCATGTCGGGGGTATAGGATCTCCTTCTAAATGTATTCGATTAAAAAGGGCTGTTAAAATGGGACATAAAATTCCCGCCCCTATTTGGTATATTTCGGCTGGGAGCCCATCTGGGCCTGCAGCCTTGCCGCTGGCCATCCTCTTAATTTGATCATGTACCTCTCCCTCTTTAATTGGTGAGCTTAAAAAAGAGCTATCCGTCTCTGTTAGGCGTGGTATACTTACTCCCTCCAACCATTGAGCTACCTCTTCCAAGCATATTTTGTCATTGCTCCCCATATATAGATTTTGCATGTAGGTTTGAACTTCACTCAAGATCTCACTGCTATCTGATGATATATCGCCAGAGCTCTGTATCCTCAAACCGGATATCTGATTCCTAACACGATCTGCTCTGGCCTTCCAAGCTAGTATTCGCCCACATTTCTCCCCATAAGAAAAATTCTGGAGTCTACTCGTATCCCACCTTAATTTAATAATTTTATCCAGGTTGGCCCGGTATTTAATTTTTAAGTTCTCTAACTCTTTTTGAATGGATGTCACATCGATCCGTTGTTCTAAGCAAGCTTTCTGTAAATCTTGCTCTTTTTGCTTTATAAGAGATAAAGAGTCTTCATTTTCCTTTTTTCTAATTTTATTTCTTCTTATCAAGTCTCTAAGGTTCTTAATCCAACTACTTTTTTGGTAATATTTGAATCTTGAAATTGTTCCTTTAGTTCTTTCACTCAGTATTTCCCAGTCTAATGCAGAGTCAGTATCTTTATCTCACCCCACTTGTTGATGTTATTTACCTTCAAAGCATTTGCTAACTTATCTTTTAGACATTCAGGTGTTCCTGGGGAATCCCATATGGGTTTGCAAAGAAATGATGTGAATGGGTGCACAGCTAATGTTATTCAATGTTAATTGTCTTTATGGGTTCTCCACAGGTGGCGTTGTGGCCCCTAAACACGCCCTGTAAAACAAATAGAAGTGGTACCAGTGGGTCACTGGGACCATCCCTGGGGGAACTCCGTTTTTCCTCTCGGTGAAATAAGAGGATACCACACAGTTTTATCCATAGTGTGAATAAAGATCTGTTTATTCTTTATATTATTTTTCAGAAAAGTTCATATTGCATTATTCAATACATCATTGTTTTATCATCATATCCAATGCATTTTGGGCCAATGCATAGCCCTTCATCAAACAGGTCTGTCAGATCTCTAAGATCCAACAACCTGCGCCTCCTGACTGCTCCCCACTTTCGACGTTCCAGAATGGGCGGCAGAGGGTTCAGCGTAATCACTGCCAAACTATGGAACTGCCTCCCCCTCGGCCTCAGATTCTGTCCATCTGAATCCATCTTCCGTGCTAAACTAAAAACCTGGCTGTTCTCCAAATTATGATCCCTATCTTGTAATAAGCTTGCTCCACTCCTCCGTCTCTGAGGTTCCGTTTCTAGCGCCGGGACACCCCTCCGGGGGTAGCTGTGCGCTGTACAAACTACTTAAATAAATAAATAAATTAAATAAACAGGTCAGTTTACCGCCAAACCACATCTGACGCAAACATTTAAAACCAGAAATAGCTACCAACGATTGTCCCCTTATCTTTACCCACAGCATTCAGGCAACCACAAGTAAAGGCAGGCATGTAAGTCGCACGCTATGGAAGCGTCTTGTTCTCTTTTTGCTTGGTTAATGTATTACTGAGTCCTCATTATTTAACATTTTTAGCCACACAGTGATGTTATGCCTTTTTCTCCGTATACTGCGAATAGATAGCAACTGTAATACTATGTATATCACTGTTACTGACACAATGACTTTAAAACATGTGACATTGTGATTTGTTTTTTCAGTGTTTTCCCTGATGAAGGGCTATGCATTGGCTTGAAATGCATTGGATATGATGATAAAACAATGATGCTTCATTAACAAAAGTATTGAATAATGCAATATGAACTTTTCTGAAAAATAATATAAAGAATAAACAGATCTTTATTCACACTACGGATAAAACTGTGTGGAATCCTCTTATTTCACTGAGAGGAAAAACAGAGTTCCCCCAGGGATGGTCCCAGTGACCCACTGGTACCACTTCTATTTGAATGCCATATGGGTGCATATCTGCTATAATAGGGTATTTTGAGTATCTTTCTCATTTGATACCAGAGTGATGCCGCCGCCTTTAAACGTTTTAGTCTTATCTTCTTAAAGTACTTAGGGTGACCGTACTTGGATAGAAAATTACTTCCCTCCTTGTTAAGTACCGTTTTAAATGATCAGGGTACAGATCATAATATCCTAGTTATATCCTGATGTTTTTAAATTGGAATGCTCTGCAGTAGTTAAGAATATCAGGGCTGGCTATCCCTCCTTGTATTTTTTTCCTCCTTATTTTCTTCCAGGCTATCCTAGCCTCTTTTGCAACCCAGATAAAACTGGTTAGTTCCCCTTGTAACTTTATTTGATTATGGTTGAATTTCAGTGGAATGGTACTAAATAAGTAGTTGAATTAAGGGAGTATTGCCATCTTTATTATGTTGGATCTTCCAATAAATGATAGCGGAAGGCCTCCCCACTTACTTTTAGCAACTTCTTTACTTTAAGAGGTTTATGTATTCTCTCAAAGTTTTGGCTTGGGATTTCCCTTAAGATCTACTGAAATGTTGATGCCCAAATATTTTCTTTTTTCTTTTATTCTAGGGTCTTGGAAATGATTATTTCACTGGGAATAGGGAAAAGATGGCGGTCGGCTAAGGGGTGCTCGGTCGTGAGCCCCTCGCTCAACAAACAAAGCAGAAAATATGTGCGACGGAAAAAATAGATCCTACGGTAAAGCATTTGAAGCTAGAGTATACGGATAGTTAGGAAAAAACTTTAAACTAAAAATACACTACCTTGAGGCACGGGACATGGGATTCGCGTTATGAAAGCTCCAAGGCTGCGAGACTGAGAGGCCGGAGAGGCGGAGGGCACAGGAGGCGGTGTGCTTGCTGTTCGGGTCAAGGCAGGCAGCAGCAACGTTAGAACGGCAAAACAGCATTTCGGAGCCATGCAACGAAAGGAAAAAGGGAGGTGAAAGGAGTTCAGCACAGCCTCGCTATTCAGTCGTGGACTGAAACTGCAATAGCTCTCCAGAAAAGCAGGAGAGTTACTACAAGACTAGCAAGTAGAGGGAAAGCACTCAAACAGCCCGTTGCTTTGTGCAGAGGAGTTGTAAATCAGAACTATCAGCTTGCTCGGGTAAGTGAAGAGGAGGGGGGCTGCGTTAAAATATTGAGCGCAGTAAGGGGCAGTGATTGGCTTGATAAAACTAATAAATACTCTATAAAGTGCAATCTAAACACAGGGTACAGAGTACAAGATAGCTATATTTTCACAGTAACTTTTGCAAAGTATAAAAAGCAAATTAAGTTACAGGAGATAATACAGAGTGCAGAGCTGGATCTGCTGGAGACAGAAGGGGTTAGAGTGGCAAATGGTAAAGGGAGTGTTAAATCTAAGGCACTAACGCCCCCTCAAGGATTAACTGACACGAAGAAGACATTAAAACAACAAAGGGAAGGCATAAGCTACTCTTTAAGGAGCAAAAAGTCCCTGTTAGAAGAGGGAGAGTTTGAACACCCTCCTGAGATAACAAAGTTGTCTGACATTTCACCCCCTGTAGTCCCCAAAAGTAAAAAAAAAGACAAAATACAACTGGAAAACTACAATACCCCGTGTCTAGAGCAAGTCAGGCAAAACTAAAAACACTTGGCTCTACAAAACAAAAGATAACACCCTCTCTGAAGTCCTTTTTTAAAGTGCAGGAGAATCAGAAAGAGGAGAAATATCAAGCTAATGCCCAAGCTGAAAAACAGAAAGAAACATACAACCAGGAAGTATTTGAAAACATGTCAAATACCAAGTACTAGTAATAGGTATGCTGCCTTAGAAACATCTGATCAACAAGAGATAGAAACATGCGCCTCTAACTCCGCTAATGTAGAGAAACCTGAGGATGATGCAACTCCGAAAAAAAACACGGATTGTTTGAAAAAAATGATGACTACTATGATGGAGGAGATAAGATCCAACTTCGAAAAGTCAGAGAAAAACCAGACTAAAATTTAGGAAGTATGCGTAGAGATGGACACAAAATAAATACTCTTATGGAGAGAGTAACCTCAGTGGAGTTGGAGGTAGGGGCATTAAGCAAGAAAGTGTAAGAAAACAGAAAAGAAATAGAGCAACTTAAGGCCACAGACAAAGTGGTCTGTGATAGATTGGAAGCAATGTAAAACCAAGCGAGAAGGAACAATCTAAAAATTTTAAATGTGCTAGAAGGCGAAGATATTAAAGCATTTATAATCAATCTATATGGCGACATAATACCATGGACAAAGTCCATTGATCTTCCAGAGGATATACAGAGAGTCCATCGGGACCCATTTGGTAGAAATAAGACAGGAAGAACCCAAGGAAGATTCTTGTGAACTTTAGGACTTACACCCTTAAAGAAAGGATGCTGAGCGAGGGCCTGAAAGCAGGCTCATTCCCCCAAATGACTGGTCTTACAGAGTCAGATCGGATATATCCAAGACAACGCAAAACAGGCAATGCAGCTAAGCCAGTACATACAGCAACTAAAGTCACAGGGGGCAACAGTTCATATGCGATTTCCAGCAGCACTAAGAATAATGTGGCAAAATAAAATGCACAATATAAGACACCCAAAGAAGGTAGAATGCTTTATAGAGCAAATTAAGTCACAGAAGTAGGATCAATATGACATAGCAAGGAAAAACATGTTAAAAAAGCGCGAGGAGTTCTAAGAGGGGCAAAGGAATGCCCCAAGAAGAATTAGGCAAGGCTTTTCCAGGGAGGGACAGGGGGTGGCAAGAAAAAAGATAAAAAAAATAAAAAAAAGTGGGGAAAAAATATAAACAAATACATGTCCAAATAAAGCAATATGAGGAAGAAGGAGCCCAGAAAACTACAACAAAGAAATCAAGGAGGATACAAAGTAGAAAGTTAAAAAAAAGGAATAAATGTCCGTTAAAATAATGTCATGGAATGTCAATGGCCTCAGATTGAATAAAAGAAGGGCTAAGATACTGGAATACCTAAAAATAGTAGACTGTGATATGATATTGCAAGAAACACATCTGTTGAAAAAAGAATGGGGAAAGTTTTTTAAAAATCAAAAGTGGATAGCTAGCTGGGTATGTACAAAACCAAAATTGTACTGTGAAAGGAGTCGTGGTCTTAATAAAGAAATCAATAGGAGCTCAGATTGAAGCAGCAGAAGTGGATAAGATGGGTAGTGGTGAAACTAAAAATACGAAATGATATATATAGATGTGGTTGGATATTATGGGCTCAATCAGGACGACCCAGAACTTCTTCAAAAACTTTACTCTCAGCTTCTGACTGCACAAGCCCCGATAATAATGGGAGGGGATTTCAGTATAATTTTGGACTTAAAAAAAGATAGATTCCCAACGAAACATGCTCCTAACTTACCCAAAAGGAGGGAGTGGGCGAACCACTGTATTAGGGATCTTGGTATCATGGATGTCTGGAGGGAGAAAGGCAATAATTCCAAAACAAACATGTTGTAAAACAAGAGGTTGGGGCACGCATCAAGGATAGATTATTTTTTAATAGATAAGGGCCTATTAAAAGCAACACAAAAAATTGAACATGTACCAGCATGTTTCCCTGTATTACCGGACATTTACATGTTTCGCTGTATTGCGGGACCATCTGAACCTTACCAATTGGAACTGAACACTATATGGAACAACGGAAACAAAAACAATTTTAAAAAATACCGAGTGTTTTCCGTTAAGCCTCTCACCATATGCAGCGATCCGCGACGTCCGGGTGGGCCAGCTCCGGATCCACCCCTCTGCTTGTCCCCTGCCTGGACTTGCCTGTGGCTGACACGTTGATCCATGCAGCCGTTCTGGGTAGGTGGATGGACGCATCGATCTTTTCCCCACCGCCTGTAACGACCCAGGACCTGCTGAGCATGCTCCGGACCCTCCTATCTGCCTGTTGCCTGCGTGATATGTCCGTCGGCGACCCGGCGAACAAGGCGGTTTGGTCTGGGTCGCGGACAAATCCTGAGGCACCCGATCCTCTGGTCTGGCGCTACGACGTGCTCCATGAGATGCCTACTGCGATCCACGACGACTTGATGTACACGCTACTGAACCGCCCTCCAACGTGCCGCCCAGTCTGGAACCGCTTAACTCCCAGCCTTGTGTCCCTGCTTATACTGCTCCAGTAAATCAGGCGACCCAGACCCATCCCGTAGTCTGCTCTAATCCCGACTTGTTTCTTGTCTGACTACGCAGGATTTTCCTGCTGATTTGGGCCACCAGCACTGCCTCCTCGATCTATGAGCTGCCTTGGCTCATCCCGCTGTCGGTGAAAATCCTGTCAGTACCCGGCCGAAGAGATCGTGTTGCTCCACACAGCTCTTGACTGCTTTTGTTGATGATCTGAAAGTAAACATTGATTGATCCCTCGGACTCCGGCTGCCAAGAGTTAACTTTGATTCTGTTTATTTTTTCAAAGTAAACATGATTGGCCCCACAGATCCGGCTGCCGAGTGTTGACGTGCCCTCCTGAAATCTGCTCGTCGATCCAAAGCACTTGTCGTCCTTGATTCCGTTTTCCACCCCTCAGCTGATTCCTGTGCCTCACCTCCTCTATGTGTCCTCACGGCACCCGGTAGTTGATTGCCCTGCTCCTCTGCCTGCTTTTCCTCAACACATCTTCAAGTGTCTCTGCCTCCATTAAGCCCCAAAATGGCGAACTCCGCCTAGCCCAATCAGACCCTAAACGAGCTTCTCCAAGCTCCCAGTTGGAGCATATGACAATTCCCTCATCTAACTAAACAGTATGTTATGCCAATGTCTGAACTACGCTTGATATACACCCTTGCTTTCCACCTCTGCCTCCACTATAGTTATGGGAGCGTGAGTAAGCAGTTTATAATTTTATACGCCTGAATAGTGGGTATGTGTGCATGAGTTAACCTTTCTGATGTATCGACCTCTGATTTCAATTTTCCTCATTTGTTTAAATCTGCATGAGTCAACCTTTCTGATGTATCTACCTCTGATTTCAATTTTCCTCATTTGTTTAAATCTACCCCCTATATTTTGCCACTATTATTATCAGCATATTTATCTGTTATTTTAACTATGTTATTGACTCCATTTTAGCGATGTAACCTGTTGTTGCTCTCGAATTTACGCCTGATCTTTCAACTCCTCCCTTGCTTACACTACTTACCGTTCCTACCTCTATTTTTCTCTCTCCCAGCATCCCCCCCTCCCCCTAGTTTTTGGTGTCTAATTACTCACTTGCCTACCCTATGTCCGGATCCCGCTCTACCTTTACTCTCCCAACGTCCCCCCTGCCCCCCACTTTTTTGGAGTTCCAAACCCCCTCCCCCCCTCTACCCTCATCTCCTTAACTTCTGTGTCTTCACTCTGTCCTCCTCCCTCGTCCTCCCAACATGCCTCCTCACACCACCGTCCATCAACCCCCGGACCCTACTCTCGCCAAAGATGGCCCCAACTCTTGGATCTTTCTCTATCCCCCCAGTCTCTCCAAACATACTAGAAAAAACTGCAAACATAAACTCCTAATCCGTAACCCAGAAACTCTCACTGTTGACAACTACATTAGCCTCACCTCCCCCATTGTCACCAACTACATCTTTTACTCTAAACGCCCCTCCAAATGGAAGAGCATCTTCCTTCAACACCTCCCAATCTCTAAAATAACCAAAATTCCACATGGATCCAAACTATCCACCACTCCCTCCCCAGCCTTTCATGGTGATGTTAATATCTCCATGTACAAAACTGGTAACATCCTCATACAAGCCAGGTCATCCTATCTCTCCATCTTCGAACTCCACTTCAGCACTATGTCCCTCCTCCTCGACCACTCAGCACCTAACACTCCACCTCCCCAAACGAATAGCACCCCTAACACCTCACCCCTCCCTCCCTGCTCCACCCCGACTCCTAACCACCCAATTAACACCGTCACCCAACAATGGACTTCACTATCTCCCTCCTGGGACCTCTCTACTGATAAGGACATCCCCCATTCCATACCTGACATCCCCCTCTTATCTCTCTCTCTCCCCCTACCCCCATGAACACCCTCTCTTCGGACTCCTCCTTCAGAAATGATAGCCCCCACTCCCAATCACCCACCTACCACTCCCCTCCCACGACCCCACATCCCCTCGACTTGTCAAACGCCCTAACCCTGGTCCAGCCACTCACGTACTCCTCCGCACCCTCCCCTCAATCACCCGCTTCACCGGAAATTCTATGCCCCCCAAACAACCTCACCCTTCCACCGACACTTAACAGCTCTGTCACCCCCCTCTCCTCACCTACCCACTCCCAATCACCCACTTACCACTCCCCTCCCATGACCCCACCTCCCCTCGACCCGCCAACGCCCTCCCCCCGGCCCAACCACTCACGTACTCCACTGCCCTCTCCCCTCAATCACCCGCTTCACCGGTCCCCCTATGCCCCCCAAACAATCTAACCCCTCCACTGACGATTAACAGCTCCGTCACCACTCACTCCTCTCCTACCACCCAATCTCACCACACACTCAACATACCACCTTCTGCAACTATTCAAGACCACCCCCTTTCCCCAGGCCATATTCCTCTTTTCTCCTACCCCCCTCTATCCCTCCCCGGAACCATATGCCTCCGAACCTACATAACATACATAACACCAAACTTGACCGTTCTAATTTGACTACCGAACCACTCAAAATTCCAAGCCCCATCACCTTCCACCACACGTCTCCAACCCCATCTCCCCCTCTCACATAAATCTACCCTCCGCAAATAACTCAGACAGCGCCTTCTCGATTTCTCTCCTCTCCTTTATTGCCCAAAGCCTACAAAAAATTGAACGTGACCTTGTTAACGTAGCTACTGAACTGACCCGACTCAGGATAGATTTCATCCACCTCAGAGCTAAAACCCTCACCCACCATAAAACCCCCGCCCACCCTCCCTCAAAAATCCCTCACACCACATACAACAGTTGGAGATCACTCCCTTTCCGCCGCGATACATACAGACCTCGCTGCACCTCTAGCCATCTCTCCCCATCTGCCATTGCCGACCTATTATACTCCTACCTTCCTAATGTACCAACTACAAACCCCCTACCCCCCGCGCCACAATCCCTGTTACTATAGGTACTAATAGAACCCCTTCCTCCCCCTCTTCCCTCAGACCACTACCACAACTCACATTGATCCCCTCGTGCCCACTCTCCATATTCAACCCCACACCACTGAAGTGCATGCTCGTCAACTGCCGATCCGCTGTTTTACACGCCACGGAGATTTCAGAAACAGTCCTGAGTGAATCCATTGATATCGCATTCCTCACAGTAACCTGGCTAAATGACCACTCGGCAAGCATACTCGACCGACTCTCCCCTCCTGGTTACTCTATTCTTAGAAAAGACAGACCAATCAGAGTGGGGGTGGTCTCGCCATTGTCTTCAAAAATGATTTCCAGTTATCCTTATTACTAACCCAGGCTACTCCTCCTGCGAATACCTAGAAGCGGAACTATCAACCCAAAACTCTCTCCCAATTCGCCTACACAACATCTATCACACCTCTGTCAGCTTCTTCACTCCAGGAAGAGAGTTCCTCTCCAAATGTTGCGGCTGCACCATAGGAAAAAGCAGTCAACACAAGGTTGGTCCCAGAAGATCAGGACATAACTAGATCAGATGTGCCACAATTAAGGAAAAGCCAGTACTTCTTCCGGCCCAAGATATACTCGAAATTTTCCTTTTTGAAGGACCCAGGCCCAGCTATATTCTCCAAAAGCGGGACCATAGAGGGGCTCCAATCACCTCTACTCCTTTAGCAACACACAGCTTTGATCAAAAACAACCTTTAATAATAAAGGATACCGCAGTATTGACTCACCCTAACGGCAGGCATCAAGCATCTATTGGAAGTAACGCCAAGGGCTCTTCCAGCAGTGATGAGATCCTTCTACAAGTTAATCATGAACAAATACATGGCGCAGTAGTCGGCGCAACGCAAGCAGCCGACAATACAACAGAGCTCTGCACAAACAAGGGAAACAATAGTAAACAACTGCAATACCAACTTGCGCATCAGACGGACAGTAACATAGAGCAAGTTACCTCCTTACAAAACACATCACTGGACAGCTTACGAACTGTTTCAAACTCTACTCCACATTCTCAATTGTGCAGGCCAGTACTTGAGAACTCAATGGATTTGCCAATTCTAACAACTACATTACCCCAGCGCCAGGAGGGCTCAACATTAGGTTCAGATCGGTCGGATTCTCTGCATTCTCAAGATACTCCTTCTGCAACCGCGACAACTTCTATTGAAGAAATTCTAATACCCACACAACAAATAGACATTGAACAAAGATCAAACGACAAAGCATCATACTTAACAAATTCACCTTGTCAACTTTTGGCAATCATCAGCCAAGACGCATTAGCTAGAGGGTCTCAGGCAGGCTTGTCGCAAATGGGGAAACTCTACGGTAAATCGCAAATAGGAAATGGTCAATCGCTCTTCAAGGAAGAACTGTCCCCCTCCAATAGAGATATATCCTTTTTAGCTTCCAAAGAGTGGGAAGACTTAGTTGCTTCTTACAATCAGGACTCTAATACCACCCCAAAAATATCACAGACAGACAGAATCAATATTGACCATAGTAATAAAAACCTGATATGGGAATCATTACTAAGTAATATGCAATATTCAACTGCAGCTTTACAATATCAGTCCCACAAACTGGACCTTCAACTTACAATTCTTCAAACACTGGCTGACTTCACCTCTGGGATTTAAAGAAAGTTAGCCGATCTGAATGCCCTAATAAAGAGAGGGCAAGAAACGGCCTTCAACACATTGCCTGTGCAACAAGAATGTTCCTGTGCTCCAATTGTTGATACACTTCTAACGCTCCCGACAATTTTGGGAGATGTACTAACTGCTCTGAAACCAGCAGCTACAACTTTGAATAATGTTAACAAGGAAAAAATGACGGTAGACAATACAACACTGTCCCCGCAATTGACAGGGCCATCACCGTCAAGTAGCAAAAACCTAACAGGAGGAAGTGCTCCACTGCAAGTTTCTAATAGTGGACCACAAAACGGAAAAGAAATCTCACTAAAAACAGGTCGTAAGCAAAAAAGGAAAGGCAGGAAAAAGACACCGAATATACAGGTTCGGTATCTGGCTACTCATCCTCAGCCCTCTCTAGCCCTAACGGACAGAACAAGAGAGGATACACCAGACTTAGCAGCTGCAGCGCTGACCTCTGAGAAAAAGGAGCCGTCTAATGCAAGACCTAATCTCATAGAAATACAGTGTAGGTCTTCCAGCCTTTCAGGCGGCGCCAGCACCCATCTTGAAGTCGACAACGATTCAATCAGGAAACCTTTCAATAGCATCCCCCTTCTTAGCTCTTTTACCCAAACTCCAATCCAAGTCAAGAGTCACTCATAACTACCTTAGACAGGAAGGCATTTGCTGATGATCCACAGGTAACAGATTTGAAACATTTAGCCCCACGGGACATCTGTGTTGAACCTTCATTATTGTTAAGTCAAAACTGTGAGCAAGTCGTTATCACGCAAGATAATGCCCAGTCCTCCTTTGGCAAACCCATACCTTCCCACAAGAGTCAAAACCAAGGAAGTGACAAAGTTAATCCTATATATCAAGGGGCTGTTGTTCATACACTACATAATCGCACTACCTCACATTGCCAGCATCACGAAAAACCTGTTTGCACAGTAATAAATAGTGAAGGTACAATGCTTCAAGCCAACGACACAACAAAGGAAGAAGACTCCGATACAATAATTTTCATCTCTCAATATGAAACACTGGGGCGAGAGGACACGCTAAACAGAGGGAATATTCTAAGGCTCTTACATTCCAACCCATCCTTAGCCAACATTGATACATCGGACCTACTATCAGTTGAATTTATGCAACCTAACAATAGCCAGAGCTCTGAATCGACTAAAACAAGATGGCAAACCCCGAAGGTTGCAAGCAGAATTTTGCGGGAAATAAGTAGATTTCAAAATTGGGGAATAACTCTGAAATCAATTCCAAAGCCACTATATCCAACTCCTTTTCTCACAAAAGAAACCTGTTTTCCACAACAGACTACTTTCTCGGTTTTGAAAGGAGCAAGGAGTAAAACACCTGGCATAACCACTTCAGCAAATCTGACAATTTCAGTATTACCAACTCAAGGTCGACCTGTTCCAATTCATCCCTCAACAACTGATAACTGGACAGGTACCCAACGACTAATAACATCTGCACGACCAAATTGACAACAGAAGACTGCAGCACAGCCAACCTACACAGCGAAAAATGGAACGTCAATTTGTATCTGGAACATTAATGGCTTGGCTTCTAAAATGTGCGAGCAGGAGATTCTAGATTTCCTGAATCTTTTGATATGATTTTACTTCAGGAAACCTGGGAAGATAAGCCATACGTTCTACAAGGCTATACCTCTTACTCACTATCTGCAATCAAGGGATCTGACTATGGCCGTCGCTCAGGGGGGGTTACTGTTCCTAGCTTCAATAACAGAAATTGGGGACTTTCTTTATATCACAACACACATATCACCACCAAGCTGTATTCAAGCCGTAAAAGTAACACTTAAGATCAATCAACACAATAAGGATATAATAATAATGAACGTCTATCTACATCCTAAACAAAAAGGCAGCAAAGGAGTTGATAATGGAGCTGAAGAGAATAATGGATGAAGAGAAAACAGAACTCCTTATCCTGGCCGGAGATTTCAACATGCAGCTCCTAGGGCCCACCCAGGCCGATGAAATAACACAGGCCCTTTCGTATGTTTGGGAAATTCCAACACAATGTCAACTAGAGAACAAAAAGGCCTCAAGAACAGCGAAGATCTTGCTCCAGGATTTGGAGCACCTAAATATGAGAGCTTTAAACGGCCGGTTTAAGGAGGATATCCCCCCAGCTGCAACGTATTACTCGACCACAGCATCAACTCATCTAGACTATACCTTCACGACCTTGAATTTGTTCAATAAAATTGCAACTTTTAGGATAGGCAATAATGAATTCAGCAACCATCTTCCACAAGAACTGTCTCTTCAAACAACAGCATGCAACCCACCAGAAATCAGACGACCAATTGTGCCAGAGGAGAGCAACAATCTTAAAAGAATAAGGTGCAACTCTAGTAACATAGAGAAAATAACAACATCCACCAAAGCTCTATTCAACCAGGCAGGAGCAAACTCTGAGCAGCCCGTCGAAAGTTGGGCAAACTTTGTTACATCCCTCAGAGGTAAATTCGCATCAAGGCAAGTCCTGAACCAGAGGAAAGCCCCAGCAGCCACGACCGAAGCTGGAAAGAGCCCTGCTTCTAAAAAATTGAAGCAATCTATAAACCGAACGTTGGAAATTTCCAAATAATTGGTGCCTGCAAGATACCCTTCGGGAACTAAGGAAATCGCTTAAACAGCGGAGATGGGAGAACAAAAGAGTAAAGGAAAACGTACTATGGGCACAACTTCTTTCTGATGCAAAACAGCGAAATAGTGCTAAGTTCTGGGCATCCGTACACAAACTGCAGCGGCCTAACCACCGTGGCATAGACTCCAACATTACAGAGGCAACCTGGGCCGATTATCTATCCCAACACTTTAACGGCCCTGTACTGGCCCTTGCTACCCCTCCGTTTAATCCTGGACACGTCAATGCCGACAAATCAATAGGGGCAGTGGTAATCTATGAGCATCCAAGTAATGGCGACAGTATACAATTAAAGCCCACGCAGCATGAGACAGAAGTGCAACCAGATCAGCACAATCAACCCAGTGCATCAGATGAGCAAAATGACCTCCTGGCCTTGGCTATAAAGAAACAAATAACAAGAGGCAGAAGGGCTGGTGCACCTGGCCCAAACGGCATACCTCCAATGCTGTATAAACAGGACCCAGAATTTTGGGGCAAGGCACTAACCCCAGTGATAGGACACGCTTTAAGAAACTCTGTATTTCCATAGTCATGGAGAGGCTTAGTCATTAGCACAATACATAAGCAGGGGTCAAGGACAGCTCCAAACAATTATCGATTGACAGCCCTCATAGACACTGAAGCCAAATACTATGCGGGCATCATTTTAAACGATCTGACCAGCTGGTCCTCTGCGAACAACATCATATCCATTACTCAAACCTGTTTCCGCCAAGGGCACAGCACCACTACCAACATCATGGCCCTAACAATGATTATGGATGCTGCAAAGCAGGGCAAATATCCTTTATACCTCTGCTTCATAGACTATTCAGCAGCCTTTGACCACGTTGATCGTAAGAAGCTCTGGCATAAGCTGGATAGATGGGGCATACCAGCACCCCTTTTAGATCAGCTCATTAAACTGCATACTAATACGTGGATAAGAATTAAATTAGGAGCTGGGACCCACCTTTCTACCAAAATAACCACAACAAAGGGCCCAAAGCAAGGATGCGTTTTGGCCCCTCTGTTATTCAGTCTTTTCCTGGCAGACCTACCTGATAAGCTCAACTGCTGCTTCTCCCACGCTCCAAAATTAGGCGGCATAACACTAACAAATCTGCTATACGCCGATGATCTGGTCTTGATCAGCCGGACACCCATTGGACTACAGCGCCTTCTAGACGCGACTCACAAGTTTTCGCAACAGAATGGCCTAAATATAAACTTTTATTAAACCAAAACCATGGCAGTAAACCATCACAAGAAGGCAAAACCTAGTTGGTATCTGGCCGGTAAGCATCTAGACCAAGTAACAATCTACAAATACCTGGGTGTGTTGTTAGACCATAACAACTAATTTAAGCCGCAGCTGGAATCCTTGCGAAGGAAGGGAGTCACAACCTATCTAGCGCTGAAACCTTTGAAGAAGCTGCTTCCGGACTTAACTCTCGACCCCTTTCTAAAATTCCTCCAAGCCAAATTGAAACCTATAATCACCTACGGAAGTGAATCTATGACCGGTAGAGACGCCGCAACTCTTGACAGCATAATGGCATCCTCCTATAGAGCAATTTTCCATCTTCCCAATTACACTTCACCAGCTCAAATTAGGCTGGAATTTGGGCTTCAAAGACAGGCAGTAGACATGATGGGAGCCTTTATTAAGAGCTGGCAAAAAATTAGAGCTGCAAATTTAGGTTCCTTAAATAATCTTAAGTAAGTAAGCATTTTATTTGTAGATTAATTAAAATCATTACAAGCAAGAAAAAAAATAAGAGCCACCAAGAAAAACAAGCATATACTAGACACAGAGTTTTTAACATGTTAAAATGATCCACCAATAATGCGATAATAGATGGCCATTCAATTAAAACATTAAAACATTACACGATAAGTAAAATACATACAAATTACTAAATTGCCTTATAATTTGCACCAAGAACTATTATAGCAACATTTACCTGAAGTGACTTATGTTAACAGTTGGAATTACAAATACACATTTTTAGCTGTTTTTCATTTACAAGCGGTAATAAAGTGCAATGTGCGCGCCTATATTAAATTATACTCATAGTCCCTTAAGCTAGTTTAACACATTGCCTCTAATGAATCTTAAATTATGTTTCTTAAGTATTTTATATCGCAATACAGTTATTTACCCGTTCTACTACTTTTAGTTTATTCTCTGCAATAATGATAAATTTAACAAAACAATAAGTAAGTTTAATATTGGCTCCACTCAAACAGGTAATAATAGCTTGCCTACATGTTTTAATTCCTAGTTCATTAAAGATCGGTTTTAAGATGGACTTCCGGGCGTCTTCCAGAGCTGGGCATAAGGGTACTATATGAATTATTGTTTCCTCCCCTTGCCTACAAAGCCTGCAAATGCTTGATGACCATTGATTCTCCCATTTTGGTATGCCATCCTTTGTCTGATATCTTCCCAACCTTAAATGCATGAATTTATTCTTAAACCTAGGTTTTATATGATATGCCAAATAAGGTTGAGGCGACAGCCTATCAAAGGAATTAACAATTGTCCAGAAATTATTTTTTTTCCTTAATTCCTCCTTGTCACCTATAATTGTTAGCAGTGCGGCCATTTGATTCATTTCTTTTTTTTAAAACTACTTTACTCCTCATTTCATCCTTAATCATCTCTGGGTAGAGTTGCACCGAACTGCAAAATTGCCAGCTTACATGTATCTCCAAGAATCTATTAAAACCTTAGGCTTGACAGATGCCTGGAACATCTCAATCAGCCACTTGGAGTTTAAAAAAATTGTAACAAAGACAACAAGGTTAATATCATCAATAGAGGACAAGAAAACATTGTCCAAACGTGCTCACAGTTGGGCTGTGCTTAATAACTATGAAGTCCTCAAACTCCAACCCTACCTTATGGCACATGCAAAGACTGCCACTAAGGAAAAGTTCTTAAGACTTCGACTGGGAGTTTGCCTGATTAATCCATTTCTACCGCCATGGGAAAGAAAGGGAGGCGAACAGTCTTGTCGTCTGTGCACCTGCGGCACGGAAAATCTTATCCATATTATATGTATTTGCAAGAACTTAAAGGACATACGGATCTCCTTGTTGAAACCATTCTTTAACCTGCATGGCGTCAGGTCTTGCAGACAGGCGGTGATGCTGTGCTTTAATCCAACTTTAGTACAGCTCAACTGCCGTCTTGTAAAATTCTTCGAATTAACAGAAAAAAGGCTGAAAAATGCATCCTCAGTTGTCATTGACTAGATCCGCTCAACGGCCCTGGCTCTTTAAGATCTTGCCTAGTAAAGGTATCTCATGGCTTCCTAAATTGGTACTGCAAATTGCAAGCAGGGCCATCAGACAGCTGTCTCATGCCGCGCAGATGCTTCTCATCAGTTCAAAGTGATATATTTTATCAAACTGACTTTTCAGTGACTGAGTATTAATTGCACAATTGATTTTTTTTTATGTAGTTATTTTAGTCTTGTAAACTCCTCATTTATTGTAACCTTGATTTTATTGTTATGTGCTATATGCAAGGTTTTAATTAATCAAGCATAATACATTTACTTACTTACCCCCCGGGTCCACCACAGCCCTTCATTGATGACTTATCTGAGCTCCTGACGAAATTTGCATTATCCAACTCAAAAAATATTTTCCTTGGGGATCTTAACCTCCACTGGAATGATACCAATGACCCCAATATCTCCCTCCTCACTACTCTCCTTGAGATCAGTGAACTCAAACAACTTTGCTTATCCCCAACACACTCCAAAGGTTCCATACTTGACGTCATTCTGTCTAATGACGATCTGACATCCGTGACCAATGTCATCCCCATTGACTGGTCTAACCACCACCTTATACTGTTCACCATAGATACCTCGGCAAGCCTTCCCTCCCCTAAAGTTAACAGACCTAGGAAATTAACAAGGAACCTAAAAAGTATCCCCCAGACACTCTCCAATCTAAACTCCAAGCTCAACTCCTTCTCATTCCCGACTCACAAAATGCAAATGAGCTCACTGAACTCTTCAACAATACTGTCACTGGTATTGTTGACGAACTGGCCCGTCTTAACACAAAACCCAAAGAAACACCTCCTCAAACTCTTGGTTTAATACTGAGTTAAATAATAAAAGACGGGCACTTAGACTAGCAGAAAGAACCTGGAGACACCAACCCTCTCCCTCCCATCTGGCTCAACTTAGACGTGCTAGAACCACGTACAAAAAGCACATCTTCAAGCAAAAGGCATCCTTCTTCCGCACTCAACTAGATCGTGCCAAAAACAGACCCAGGGAACTCTTCAATATAATTCGTAATCAAACCTCCCCAGCACCTCCTAATATGACACCCTCCTCGGCCAGATGTGACGAAATAGCCCATTTCTTCTCGGAAAAAAATGCCAAAATTGATCAATCCTTCTCGCCCACAAAACCACCCTCCAACCCACTCCCTTATGACCCCTCTCACCCTCCCTCTTCTCTACACCCCCCCAACCACTCCAATGGCCTCCCTCCTACCACTTCACCGGCTACCAACCCCCCTAACTCACAACTAAAGAACAATGCATCCTTGCTCAACTGCCTCCCCGTCACAGAGCTAGAAGTCCTCAAAATAATTGGCAATCTTAAACCGTCCTCCCACACTAAAGACCCCACCCGTAAACACATCATCGCCCCATTCTGGACAAAAAATATTAACACCTCACTCTCCACGGGCTGTGTCCACACCTCTCTTCAACTTGGTCAAATCTCGTCCATAATTAAAAATCCAAATGCTTACCCAGGTGACCTAAACAATATCCAACCTATCACCAAGCTCCCCCTTGTGAAATGTGTCCTACTACAACTTGACAAACACATCGAAAACTTTAACCTACTCGACCCCCTTCAGTCTGGCTACAGGAGAGGCTGCAGCACCGAAGCGGCAATGCTCAATGTCTCTTTATAATGGTGAGACCTCCCTTCTTACCCTCCTTGATCTCTCTGCAGCGTTCGATACAGTCAACCATTCAGCCTTACTCAATGTCCTTATGACCCGCTACGGCCTTAACGACACTGTCCTCAAATGGTTCACCTCATACCTTCAACACCGAACTCAGCAAATAAAAATCCAAAATTGTCTATCTAACCCCTCTCCTGCCTCCCTTGGAGTCCCCCAAGGTTCTATCCTCTCCCCTTCCCTCTTTAACCTCTTTATGGAACCCCTCACTCTCATTCTTAAACAAGCAGGCATCAACTACCACCTATACGCTGATGACACCCAAATCTACCTCAAGATTAAAACTCACGCTGACATCTTACACCTGAACAACTCCCTTCACAAGATTCAATCCTGGTTCTAGTCAAATCATCTCAAACTAAACCCAAATAAAACTGAAATTATCCTTTTTGCCCCTAAAAAGAACCGTCTCCCCATTCAATCGTGGATCTCAGACTTAACGCACTCAACTGCTCACTCACACTGTCCAACTCCGTCAAATCTCTTGGCATTACTATCGACAACACCCTCACCCTTAATGTTCACATCAAAAACTCTGCCAAAGGAGCCCTCTTCACTCTCCGTCACCTCAAGAAAATCAAACCATTCTTACCCATCGATGACTTTAAACTTGCAGTTCAATCACTGGTTCTTTCACGTATTGACTATGGCAACGCCATCCTCAACAGATTCCCCAAGGTCCACCTTGCCCCGATTAAAGCTGTGCTCAACCTTGCAGCCAGGCTCATCACAGACTGCAAACGCTTAGATCGTATCTCCCCAGCTCTCAAATCGCTTTAATGGCTCCCTATCGAAGGAAGATCAAGTTTCTTATAAAGCACTCCACTAAAACACTCCACAGTACCTATCGAAGAAACTCCTTATTGCTGGTACCACTCGTCCTCTGAGAAGCTCCAACGCCCTCCTCTTAATCCCTCCTCTGCACTAAAAGAAAACCACACAATCGCGCTCCTTCTCTGGAAATGCCCCTACTATCTGGAATACCCTCTCGAAAAACCTGCTCTGTAACCCCTTGTACGCCAGCTTAAAAAAGTACCTCAAAACCCACCTCCTTAACTACTACTGGGGATCTTAACATGTGCCTGACTCCTGATCTCATTTCACTATTCCTTATTTGTCTCTGTAATATTTGGCCCTCTTCCTGTAATCCACTCTACCTATTTTACCAGTATTATTTTGCTTCAACTCCTGTTTCATCCCTCCTTGATTTTGTAATTTTGTTGTTTTTTACTTTGTTATCATGCATTCTATAGCATGTTTGCCGTATTCTATGCTGTTCATGTAAAGCGCTCTGATACCTCTGGGTCTAGCCAGCGCTATATAAAACATTAAAAATAAATAAATAAATATCAGACCACAGCTAGCAGTGATCTTACATCTTAGTTTTAGTTGTTCAGTACCTACACACAGATAGACTGTAGATAGGGGAGTCTTTCTAGATGGAAGTTGCATTGAAATACTGGCAAAAGATACTAAGGAGTTTTTCCAAATGAAGGGACCTCGAGGCAAATTGTATGGGACGCACACAAAGCCTTTATTAGGGTTAGAATAATTTGCCTTGCAACCTACAAAAATATGACCAGAAGAAACAAGATTTGAGAATTAGAGGAAGGTATAGCAGCCTTAGAGGTTGAACCTAATAGGATTTCAAATCTCAAAGCAAAAATTAGATTTGAGGAAGAGAGGAACCTAAAAAACGGAATTGGTAGTTTTCCTTGAATCAATTCAATGCTGTTCACCCTGTATATAAATTCACTTGAGGAAACTCTTTTAAATGCAACCTTGGACATTCCGCGTGCAGGGGAGACTAGAATTCCCGTTCTACTGTACGCGGATGACGCAGCCTTGATAGCGCGTACGCCCATTGGTTTACAAAGACTTTTAAATGGTTTTAATGATTTTATGTCTTCACTGGACTTAGTGATAAATAACTCTAAATCGCACGTCATGACTTTTGGGACTGTTAAAAATAACTCTAATCAGTTCTATTGCAATGGCGACGTAATCACTAATGTCAAAACTTTTACTTATTTGGGTGTGATTTTTGACTCCAGAGGAAGCTGGGTTCCCCAGATTACAGCTCAAACTAAAGCAGTTAGGAGTTCGGCTAACGCCATTTTAAGCTTCTCCAGGAGACTGGGCGGGAAACCAACTGGTGCTTTATTAAATATCTACAGGGCGAAATCTGTGGCAATAGCCAGGTATGGTTCAGGTTTGTGGGGGTATGTGAACAGTGAGTCGATCCAGAGGGAAGAAAATAAGTTTCTTCGATCAATATTAGGGTTACCTCAGTCCACAGCCACGTTTTCAGTCCACCAGGAACTTGGTCTCGGGTACATTTCTGACACCCTTCTTATGGCCCCAATTTTGTTATGGATAAGGACCTGGACTAACACCAATCTAGGCCTGAACCATAAAATGTTGGTGGACACTCTAAAATTGGATAATTCTAACAAAATAGTTTGGCTTTCTTATATTCAGAAGTGTTCTTTGGTTCTTGGACGTCCCGATATTTTTTCGGCTCCCCAAGACCTAAGGAAATCTGATTTGGATTGGGTTAAGCTCAACTTTATTAAAATCAAAAATATGGAGAGGGAGGAACAACAATTGACCAAAACAACGGTCAGAGCTCATTATCTGACCATCACTTCCCTCTCTATACAACCATATCTTACAACTGTTAACATCCCCTTTCACAGGTGGCTTCTGGTTAAACTCCGGTTTAATCAGATTTATATGGTGCTCTGTGATAGTCAATGCTGGTATAGGGAGGAGGACGCCCCTGTCTGTAACTGTGATAACTTTTCAGTACAAGATAATATGCACTTTATGTTGTTTTGTCATTTCTTTACTGTGCCCAGGCAGAAATACCTGGTTCCATTTTTAAAGGATAAAACCTTCCAACAGGCAAAACCAGCCCTCCTGTATCTTCAACTTTTAGATTCTGCTTTAGCTATGTTTAGCGTGGCAAATTACCTTGTTGCTGCAGTTAGGATCAGGAGGAAAAGACTTAAGAATTAAATATCAGGGTTTTTGCATGGAAGACAAAATTGGATAATGTATTGTGTATTTGTAACTTGCTAAAAGCGTAATATGTACTCCTATTCTTAGCTGTATTTTTAAGTATGAATCATATGTTTTTAATTGATGCTTTTTAACTTTTTAATAGTGTGAATTTGTAAATAGTATTGACTCAATGAATTTGTATTTTCTCAAGTTGTAATATTATCACCTCAATATGAATGTAGTATGCTTTTATGATTTTTAACTAAATCGAATAAAGTGGTTTTTGACTTGACTTGAATCAATTGCAAAGGATAAAAGGGATGCGAGCAAAATATCACACTACGAGTACGGAGAGGGGTGCTTGAGGCTACTAGCGTGGAAGCTGAAAGCAGAGACAATACGTAACAGGGTAGAAAAGATTCATGTGAAAAATCAACAATGCACCACCGAAGAAGAAGGCATCAGAAAAGAATGTGTAGCTTTCTTTAGTGAGCTATATACAGAGGAAGAAGCACCCGCGGAAGATAAAGTACAATCCATGTTGGAAAAAATAAACCTTCCAAAATTCTCTCAAGAACAAAGAGTTGAGATCAATAAGGAAATAAATAAGGAAGAAGTGTTAGGAGTACTGAAGAAATTAAAGAAAAGTAAGGTGGCAGGACCAGACCCACTCCCAAATGAATTGTATAACCACCTATGTGAGGAATTAGCCACCCCCTGATGACACTGTTCAATGACATATTTATAACAGAGGGGACACTGCCAGCTTCTTGGAATGAGGCCACTATCAATTTAATACTTAAACCAGGGAAAAACCCAACGAGAACTGAATCATACAGGCCAATATCACTTATAAATACAAACTAAAAGGAATATACACATATTTTAACTAAAAGGCTTTGGGAGATTGCAGATTCAGTGGTCCAGAGGTATACAAGGAAGCCTTGCACCTCCGGGAATCCCTCCTGGAGACCCTCCTGAAACCTGACAGAGATTATATGCACCTCTCCTCAAACAGGCTGATTGTGATCCTGGATGCCTACTTTAAAATCCTGTACAACGTTGTAACGGATAGGTATACTTAATTTCTCCTGGAATTAATACACCCAGTCATAGTCACATATAGCTTTATTCGGAGCCATGACCGAACACCCATAAAAGCATTTACACACTTAAAAGCAACAAGCTTCAAATTCATGTAACTACATTTCTAAAAGGAGTTAAAAGGCAATTTCATCATGAAAACAAATTCTTAAAAAACAATTCATTCGTTTCAACTGGATGCATATAAAAAGTTATGGACAGAAATTGCAAAAAAACCCACTATACAGAGTTCAGTAATACAATCCTAAAAGGTTTAAAGTGCATTTACCCAGCATTCTTCATTTCCCACTTTCCATTATTATTATTCATGATTAGCTTATTGATCATGGCTCTTGGTATATGTTCCAATTAGTGATCATCACCTCGTGGTCTCCGCACTGTCTCTTTGTCGCAGGAAGGGCAGAACTCCCCTCCTTCAAAACAGTTTTTAGGAGTCTGTTCAGTGTGCCTGGCCACCGCCGCCAGTGGCCTACTCTTTCCTGATCACCTCCAAATACCACTAATCACAGCAGCTGTCAAGCCAGAGGGCCGCAGTTCACATTTGCTGCTGCCACACCACGAGGTAGGTAGCATAGCTTATCACCTTTCGCAGCAGGCAATTCAAGCCTCGTCCGGGCCAGCAGCATTATGTGCCAGGGTCCAGGAGGAGTGGAGGGTCATCACCAGCAAACACGAGCGCAGAGCCCTCATCGTACTCAGTCGTCCTCCTTATGCCAATCCAGGAGCAGGGTCCCCTACTTCCCTATGCCCCCAACCTGGTCGCTCTCAGCATGCCACCATCTAGGTCTCCTCAGTCAGGCAACTAAATGTATGTCCTTCCGTATGCCTGACCCAGCCACAGCCCACATAGATGGCAGTATACAGTCCCAATTGTGGCTACGTGTCCTGTTGGCCCAGGATCAATGCACAGTGGCTCCCAGGTGGCTAGCTCATATCGGCCAAAGCCTCAAAGCCGGGTCCTCGCGTAGGTCCTCAGGCACCCGATCTTCCCACAGGGTGTTTCTGCAATCACCGCGGTTCCTGCCCCACAGCCGCAGATACCAGCACTCAAGAGTGGGGGGTCAATACAGTTCCTAACTTGGCTCAATCCTGTAATTAGGGGCCCATCATTCCAGTACCGCTTCTCGACCGGGCCTCAGTATGATATCCCTTCTGGGCCGCCCCTGCAGCGCACACCCCGCCCAACCGGAGCAGCAATATGCGACAGCGGGTGCCTCCTTCTACCAGCGATTACCTTCACAGGCGTAGCTCCGCACCCGGATCTTTTGAAATCACCTCAGCATTCGCAGCCGCCTTTATCTTCGGCTAGGCCCCAAAGCCGGAGCCTCACGTCATCATCCTGGCAGCCGGTGTTACAGCCGAACGTGCGTGCAGTCGTTTCAGGCCGCCACTCATTCTGCGGCTGCCAACAGCACGTAGCCACACCAGTCGCGGCCCCTCAGCTCTGCAGACTCGTCGCCCGGCACCCCATAGGATTTATGAGCGGTCCCATCTTCACCGGGGACCCGCCATCAGCACTGCAATCGGGAGATCGGTAACTGCTCCGCCCCTGCTTAAGCACCGTCTCTTCCACTGAAAAGGTACCCGGAGGTGGTCTTGGGATGCACCACTACAATTTCAGAGTAATTTCCCAACAGGATGGCAGCAGATAGTGCGGGATCGTCGCCAGGAAGGTAGGAGCTCCTTTAGGCTGCGGCCATTGCGGTTGGCTGCTACCCCCCTGGCGCTCAGTCTTTGACTTGCTCACGAAGTTGACCAAGCTCGCTGATCTTCAATCGTGGGAAGCCTGCGCACTTGGCATCTTCAAATGGAAGAAGCAACACAGGGTACAAGTATTCTTCGCTAGTCTGGCCCTCCTGCTGGCCAAGAGAACCCTAACCTTGCATTGGAAAGCTGCACAAGTGCCCTTGGTCTCCGCCTTGCAGGGAGTGCTGTGAAGGGTGAGTAAGGTTGAGGGTGAGACCTTGTTCTATAAAGAGGTCTGCCACCTCCTTAAAGCTCTGATCTTGGTAGATTGGGGCACCCTCCTCGACCACTTCCATCAAATCACTCACAACAATGACTTGCCGGGGCAGAGCTTGCCTAGAAACAAGATGGCAGCTAACAGAAAGCTCTGGCGGCCGCCACAAATATCTATCAAAATCCTAGTACAGATTATGCACTGATCTCCTCGAAACAAGCTGCATGTTGTGGAGACAGACCGCGCCGGCACCAGAACCCAGAACTTCCGTGTTCTGTGGGCAGCCTCTGGCACGGTTGCTGCAGGACGACAGGGGCCTGCGGGTGACTGCTTGCGGCCTGGAAAGCAGAAAAAAACGAACACTGCGGAGGTTAAGATATACCTTGCAGATAAAATATCATAATCCTGGTTGGCTGCGGGCGATCGCAGTGAGCTGATCTGGTGTGAGGAACCACGGCACCCCCGAGTGCAAACCTGCAGAAAGACTAGCGGACACCAGCACCACGTGAGAGCAGCCAGCGTGCGGGGTCACTGAGGAGCACTTATCAGCTGTGACTGGCGGTGTGTAATTCCCAGAACTACTCTCCAAGTAAGCAGCAGCATGGTGTGTGGATGCAGTAGTGAGGTGGGACAGCAACAGACTCCCAAGACCTCCTAAAGGGAACTGGAGGCCCGCTCCGGAGCATCTGAGGAGCTCGGCAGGTGACAGTGCTGTGTGGTACAATGGGCAGTGCGCCGCGGAATAGATTGGCCTCCTACTGCTGCAAGCGGTGCACCTGACTCGGCCTGTGCATGCCGGTGGTCAAGTTGGGGCGAGGCACACCCCAGGTTATAGAGTTACTGCATGACTGAATCCCAAGGAGTGGCTGCCCTGCCATTCCTGGAGAGCGGGGTGAAGACATAGTGTCCCGCCATAAGGGGCGGGCGAATCTGCGCATAGCGGACTACTGCACAGACCTGTAGCCATCAGCCACAGTGAGGCCTGGTGTGCAGGGGCATTTCAGCGGAACCTGGTCTGGCAGTCATACGTGTACCTCGGGCCTCATCTAGACCCCAGGTATTTGAAAGTGAAAAGCAGCAGCAGTGAAGCTGTTGGTGTGACCCACTGAATCCGAATTCAGAATTCAACCGATCCACCACCATGCACTGAAGAGGGGTGAACCAAACAGAAAACGCTCAGTGGGACTCGAACACTAGCCCATATCGGCCAGACTGGCAGAGTAAGGCAGGCAGGCATATGCTGAGGTGGAGGGTCACTGAAGGCAGCACAGGGATGGTAAGGAGCTCTTAGTATTCAATACATCACCACAGTCTTCCCACTTGCAAACTGGCGCCTACAGCCAGGCTTTTGGTTGATGCGAACGTTCCCTGAACATAAATTGAAAGGCGCAGCTGGCTGACGAGGTATACTACATGTCAAGTAAGTTTTCACAAGACTTAGATCCTTCAACAGGCAGACTGTTTCCTTTCAACAGGCAGACTGTTTCCTTTACCGTTACAACACAGAGTATTCTAGAGATGCAAAAAATATCCGGTGTCATGCTAGCAGAGGTAGGAGCCTTAACCATTGTTTCCCAAAAGACAAAAAGGGAACAGCAGACCAGACTCAATCAAAATTGCAATTCGATTTGCATAAAACCCCCAGTTCGTGAGAAAATACCCCCACAGATCCAGTGGCAAATCTGAAGAACATGAGGAAGCCACAGACCAAGACCTCAAAAATTCCTGTGCACCATGCAGCAGAGCTTATCGAAAATAGACAGCAAAATTGATGCTCTATCGTTTCGAATGGACAGGATGTCGGAGCGCCTCGACAAGCACAGTGATAATTAGATATGGTGGAACAAAGAGTCTCAGATCCTGAGGGCACGTTACGCACAGAAGTCGAAGCACGCAACGCAATGGGCAAAATCTTACAGCCGCTTCAATTCCAAAGTCGAAGATCTTGAAGCAAGATTGAAATGGGATAATGTCCGCATCCTGGGAACTGCGGACTTGATGAATGCAGGACATATGGAGCAGTACGTAGAATTTTTTTTTATCAACTTCCTAAGGAGAGACACTTTCTCTGAAATATTTATCGTGGAATGCAACCATCGTTCTTTGGCACTGAGGCCAATCCCCGGGGCACCGTCGAGACCGATATAGAGATGGTTTTAACAAGTCTTTATTGAGGTTTAAAGTTGCTTACAGCTCTTTTACCTTAGCTGCATTTTTGTGAAGGTAATTATAAACTAATAATAACTTGACATTCAACTCATAGCTTCTCTCCTTGTCCATCCCTCCCCAGTCCCAAACGATCTTTGGTCTGGATAGAATTTCTTCACATGGTCAACATTAAGAGAATATCACTATCTATTATAATCTTATGAGCAAGAACACCATGTAGCTGTGAACATTCTAGGGGTTTACAAATACTGCGAACAGAAAGGACAGAAGATGGTGTGGATTCCTTTTAGTCAATTAGTTCACTCATTGAACATCAACATCAACCTATGACATAACATGGGGTTATGTGCACAGCCATGACCTAGAGACGGGGGCACATCTGTGACTCACTTATGTGTTTTCTAATGTACTCTCTTCTGAATCAGTTTGTTGGATAGTCTGGTAAATGCAAAAATTCCCCTCACATTTTAAGATCCCAGACCCAATTTCTGCTCTGTCATGGTTCACTCATAAAGTTGCTCCGCACTTCTTGGAATTTTTCTAGTTGATCATTTAGACTGTATATCACCCTTTCATATAATGCTGTTTTGTACATCCCTTGTAACCATATGTCAACACTGGGGCTCCTATCAAATCTCCACAGTCTAAGTGTGCAACGTTTTGTCATTGCTGTGGCCATCACAAACCATCTCAAACATTAGACTATGACGTCTAGATAAGAGTTAACGTCCTGTCAGAAATTGTTTGACATGGCAGAGCACCGATGTTTCAACCATTTCATTAATTGTTCTCCATACTTCTGTCCAGTAATCGTAGTTCCAGAAGTGATGGGGCTGAAGATGACCTATTACCTATAATTCTGCAGAGGTGTTCAATTTTTCATCCTTCAGTAAGTGGTTTAAATTCTTCAATCTCTGGGATTCAAAGACCTCCAATGTTGCATCCCTTCACCTGATCTTTGTTGTACCATTACTCCATAGGCATTTTTATGCATTCTGCCGTTTTCACTTAGGAAGGAATGTGCTCCATGGCAAGCATAAATAGTTGCGGAGAGAACAGAGTTTGAGGTGATCACCCACCTTGTTCAGTAGTGCTTTCTCCATTTGAACCCATGTAGGAGTTTCTAGAGTTTGGTGTATCATAGATTTAATTTGCAGCAGTTGGAATGCTAGCCAATATGACTATGTGAGGTAACTGCAATCGCCTATCTTTTATTGATGCATGGACCTTGGACATTTTAGGTTTATGACCTTCCTAGATAAATGATTTTAGTCATTTGGATGTCTCAGCAAATAGTAGGGACAAGATCAGTTGTGTGCATTGAAAATACAGCAGAGCATTTCATTTATTCTGATCACTTACCCCATAACGACAGGCGGAGGGAGGACTATGTATCTAAGTATTTTTAGGTTGTTGCAAGCAAGGGGTGAACATTGTCTTTTATCATGTGAGATAGTTCCTTTTTTATGGTAACCCCTAGGTATTTTAGATTGGATGATGTCCATTTAAATGGTTGATAGCCAATAGCTGCAATGGTGGTATGTCTGGTGAATGGAAGTGCTTCACATTTTCCCCAGTTATTTCTGTAAGCAGAGAATAATGAGAAGCACCTAACGAGGAATCTGACAGCATTAATGGACGTCTTCGGTTTGGATGAGGGTAAGCGCCACTACTGCTGTCAGTGCAGTGTGTAGCCATTTCACCTTTGTTAAATATTTCTCTCCCAGACCTCCCTTTTCTAATACCCAAACCAGGTAGTCCCTCTCCACTCGGTCAGAAGCATTCTCATCATTTAATGAGACAACCACCTTATCAGCATCAATGTGTTTTTGCCAGATCATATGAGTGATTGCTGTCAAGCGGGATGCAGGGAGGCAGTGTGGGACAAAGCCTATCTGAGCTCTGTGGGTGAGGGAATGTATTACACGCCTCTATCTGTTGCCGTGTTCATTAGCCAAGACCTTAGTATCCGCATTCAGAAGGAATATCCGTATTTAACTGGAACAGTTCATCAGGTCTTTACTGGATATGTGTAGGAGCTCAATTCTAGCTTTGTTTGTCTCTTTCAAAGGTGTGGTGCTCTCTTTGATGTCACAGAAGATCTTGATTTACAAAAGAACTGATATCTTGCCTTAATAAAGCTCTGAAGGGTAGCCATCGACCATTGGAGCCTTGTTAATTGGGTGGGCATATAATACTGTGCTAATTTCCTCTTCAACCTGATCAAGTGTTAGTTTTAGTTTCTGGATAGTGTACATAAATGTATATGCTTCGAACATGATATCCTGGGATTTGGATCAATACAGAGCATTATAAAAGTAATCAAATGTAATGAGCAAAATCTTGGAGGTGGGTGGGTGTTATGTGTAGGACATTTTTTTTTCTTCAAGTTGTCATAAAATGTATTATGCAGATTAATGCATTTCCCCTGTATAACTATTGTGCATTAGCAGGACTTTTCAAATCTGAGCTAAGGTATTCATTAATATTTTTTTAATTGATTTTAATGTTTGATTACACAAACATACATATAGAAACTATCAGTATAATTTTACATAAAAAGTTGAGAACTTGACATGGGTCAGGATTTAGAAAGGAAGAGTATCAGGAAAGAAGAAAGAGAAGAGAGGGATGCGGTAGGGGGGGAAGATCCACATACGCGCTCTGCATACGCAGAGATGGAGGTCATGAATGAAACATGACAACATTATTTCTAAGGGGGATGTTAAGAGGACTGAAACGCAGCAGGTGCAATGGAGGTATGAGATCCAATTAGGTCGACTCTGAGTGCGGATGCGACGGCTCATGTATAAAAGCCAATCCAGATTAAGCAGGTGTGAAGGCGATAGGGGAGGTGACACCTGTCAAATCGCACACCATCCGACTCTGCCCAACACTGCAGGAAGAGGATTACCCCACTTCTCTGCCACCACCCCTGTAACGTCCACTGAGTAGTAATCACAGTGAACCTATCACTGAGGTAACGGGAGAGGGTGGGAAAAAGAAAAAAGACAAGACAAAGACACGGAGAACAGGAAATAACACCTCTTCTGGCCTCCTCCTTCCCCTATTGTATATTGCATAGGGCACGGACAGCACCTGTACAAGGAGACAAACAACAGCCCTTATCCATACAGTAGGTGTCTCAATATTCATGCAAATACAAGCTCAGTGTGGAGTATAACTGAAGAAACCCTTACCAGTCCAGGCTAGCGATTTGTCCTCTAACTGGGGTCCAGGGAAACTTTAAAGACATCAATGTCCCACTCCTTTCATAGACAGGACTAAATACCATTCCAGGGGAAAAAACTCTGCAAACAGAGCAAAACCCCTACTATTTCCAGGCCAAAACTGAACCAGCCGGAAAACAAAACAAAAATAGTGGCCACTACTAACAAGCATTTACAATGCAATGGTTTCTGCATCATTAAAGGTAGAGCTATTGGCATTGCTCATGACATTTCTTTTTTTTTTAAATCATCAATGGCATTGTCATTTAGATTGCCAATAGCTTAATATTTAAATAAATGGCATTGTCATTTACAATGCCAATAGCTCCTCATTCCATCTGACCTCCTGTCCCCTGAATGGTCTGACTTAATTCCCAACAGATAAATATTTTGGCGTCCCTATTTTTCTTCTTTTTTAGCAGTTGTTAAAGAGAGGGACGAGGAGAACAGTTTGTGGTAAGTGAAGTCCCAGGCATTGTCTAATTCAACATGAACACCAAGCCTCCAATTAAACCATAACTCTGACTCACCCCACACCCCAACCCAGCGCTTTGTGAGTACACAATGAATGGTGTCACGACAAACCTCAACATCCCAGGTGACGTCACCAGAGGAAGCCACATTCTAGCGTGCCTGTTGCTGGTGACTGCTAGTGACGCAGCAGTGGGCAAAGTGGTGTGTTTGTGTTCCCTGGGTGGCCCCTCGAAGACAACTCTGACGGCTAGTACGCCCTGAGCCCTAGCACTTTATCCCTAGCATCAGTATCACCCCTGGGTAGAGCTAACACTGCTACCACCCCGTGCTGACCCTGACAGTAACAGTACCCCACATCTAACCGTGGGGATAAATAAACCTTCCCAAAAGTAAATCTGTCAGTAGATCAGGTGTCCGAACATGTCTGGAGTGCACAGGACTGAGTCCCACAGCAATGCTCTTCAGCCGCAGCCCTCTGCCCAGTGTGCCTGGGCCTCACTCACATGGCAGACATTGCGTACCGCGCTGTGTGCCCTGCAACACACCTGTGCATAGATGTTCCTGTCATCGCCAGGCCATGTGAACATACATTGAATGACGCTGCTATCAGTAATTAATGAACTCAACAACAATTCGAGTAAGATGCAAACGTGTATCTGTTTCCTCACACAGCGGCCTTAGTTTCGGTGCTTTCAAATTTACATGTAAGAAAAGCATGGCTCTGCCCAGGTCCGACTGTGGAACCAAAGCAAGTGGGGAAAAAATCTCACCCCCCCTCTCCCCGCCCCCCCTTCATCTCTTTCAGTGCATCAGTTCTCCCCCCTACTCTCCTCCCTCGCTTTCCCCCTCTCTCGGCTTCTTGTCTCCCATTCCTCTTTCTCTCCCTTCTTCAGGCTGCAATTTATGTGTGGACTTGAGGACAGAGAGAGGCCCCGGCTGGAGCCAGGACTTTCCAAGCCGATCTCTGGCTCCAGCCCACCGGGGAACCAGCCGGTGGAATGAAAGGCCAGCCTGCCCAGCCCCGCCGGCTCCACCTGAACTGCAGGGTGAAATAACTCAGGTTTGGGAGCCCCCCCAGAGAAGAACAGTGGAGAGGACATTTACTACACCCCCCACCAAATCACTCAGTGCCTCAGTGAGGTAGTGTTATCCGCATTGCCGACCCTTTATTCGCGCTTAAACAAATACAACGACTTGTGACTGTTGCGCCCGCTACTGAACGACGTAAATCCAGGAACATTTGGTGATAAATGCATCACATATAAATAACTTGGTCTGTCGGTACTATAGCACTGGGAAGGAGAGGGCAGGGCTAGATTTCCGAAGGAAGCCGGCCGTGCCCACAAGGAAACGCGAAGTGACACTGCCAGGTCACAGCGAAAAAAAAACATGAAGCCGAGAGCGAGCCGCATTTAAAGGTCTCCCGGTCTGTGTTATCAGAATCCAGCAAGTCTGCTCCACTCGGGATCGGTGTCAAAACACAGGGCCAGGAACAAAGGGGAGAAGGAATGCGATCAACTCCAGCCAGGATAAAAATACACGAAAAAACAATGACTGGAAACTTCACTCCTTTATAAAAACAAAACACATACACAACAAGCAAAATGTTGACAATATGACAACATATCATAGAGGGAGAAACGGTGGAAATAAACTATGGTTTCAATAACACATCATTTTTTTTTTTTTTAAATATATTTTTATTGCAGGAATTAGCAAATTGTTACATATTCGACCAGCGTTATAGATCCAACAAAATCAGTGGAATGCAACCCTCCGTCCCCCAGCAATATGTGTCCTTACACAGCCATTCAGCCCACAACCAAATGGTCGGGCGGCGAAATCCAAAGGGGGCACAGAAGGAAGTTGAAGCTGGCCCGGATGATCCACTGTCCGTCATCTGCTTTTCTAAACAAGCCTACAAAACCAAAAGAAAACCCCTCCCTCAAAACACTATAAGCCAAATTAACCCCTGCCCAACCCCGCCATCAGTGCACGGCAATGACCGCAATAGGATGTGTGAGAGGACCCATGAGGACAGTAACAGATTTGTAAAGTGCAAACGCCTATCGGGACTCGGGGCGATCTGCTTCCTCGCTTTCGGAGTCGCTGGGGGCGCAATAATCCCTGAGAGCCTGCACTAATGTCTCCCACTCCAGCGCTGCTTCCTGTGCCTTCTCGTTATGCTGTCTCCTGGCTAACTGGTATCTCAGCGTGCTTTCTCCCGCTGCCCACTTCAAAAGTTCGCCGTGCCATCGGCTCCCCGTCGGACCAGCCCGTGCCTTCCAGTTCCTGGTCACCTCTCGTTTAGCAAGGAGAAGCCCCAAATCAATGAATTTACTAGTAATTTTGTTTTTAGGGGTATGTGGAAACCAGTGTAGGAGTCCCACCGCCGCGTCAACCGATAAAGACCTCCCTGTCGCCTCTTCCAGGGTCTTCCCCACTTCCATCCAGTAGGAGGACAATCCTGGGCAAGACCACAACATGTGGAGGAGGTCTGCCTCCGGCGCCTGGCATCTGGGGCAGTCCGCCGACCCCGTAGCAAAATACTGTTGGATTTTCGCCGGGGTCAGATACGCTCTATGGAGTACGTAGTAGTGGACCAATTGAAAGCGGGCTTGGCGCGTGACCTTCCAGGCTCGCCGTACAAGCTGGGACCAGGTCGTCTCCGGGATCTCCTTACCTATGTCCTCCTCCCAACGGGTTCTTAAGGTAGTGAGGGGGGCCAGCCCCTCAGTGATCAGTCTACCGTAGAGGCAAGTGACCGCCTTCACCGTTCCCGCAGACATCATGACGTATTGGCACACCAGAGATGTAGGGGGTTCCTCCTGCCCGTGCTTCCAGTGCGCCTGGATCGCTCGGACCAGGGCCGAGTGCAATAGAAAGTCGCCACGAGGAACTTCGAAGCGATCAATGAGCTCCTGAAAGGGCAAAAGCGTCCCGTCCTCGTAGAGGTCACCCACCAATTGTAGGCCCGCGTCCTCCCAGTCCGCTAACCGCGACCAATCACCGCCATGTGGCAAGGCCGTCAGCATACCCAAAGGTATTTCGGGCGCATACGGTATTCGCAATTGGCCCCGGGCGTGGACTCGGTTCCAACACAGGCGAATGGTCTTCTCCTCCAGCGACAAGTCCTGTAAGGCCAAACGCTGTCGCAGCGCTATGAAGGAGAGAACATGCCTGGCCATCCCCCTGCCTCTCCTATCCACCGGACCTCGGAATTCCCTGGCGATCTCCTGGGTGAGGGTCTGTAGTTGCGCCGCCAAGTAGTACTTTTCAAAGTCCGGCACCGCAAGCCCACCCTCGGCTTTCGGCCTCATCAGGGTCTTGAGGGCCACTCGTCTGCGGCCCGAGCCCCAGAGGAATCCGACCACCATTGACCGTAATAGTCTAAACGTGGCAGGCGGGACCCAGACCGGTAGCGCCCAGAAATAATATAGCAACCGGGGGAGCGCCACCATTTTGAGCAAAGCGATCCGTCCTGCCACCGAGAGCGGTAGCGTAGCCCAGAAGTCCATACTTCCCCTTAACGCTCGAGTGCTGCGAGCAATGTTCCCATCCAGGAGGTCAGATGGTTCATGGTAAATGTACACCCCCAGGTATTTAAAGCAATCAGGTTCCCATCTAATCTCCCTACTGATAACAGGACTAGGTGTGCCTTTGCGAACCGGGAAAAGACAGGTCTTGGCCCAGTTCACACGAAGGCCCGAGACCTCCCCAAACGCCGTGAGTGTCGTTGCGGCCCCATGCAGGGCAGCAATCGGGTCCTCAAGGAAGAGCAACAGGTCATCGGCGTACAGCGAAATGTAGTGTGGGCCCGAAGGTGTCCACAAGCCATTATAATGGGCTCCCGATCGGAGTAGCAGCGCCAGAGGCTCCACCGCCAACGCAAAGAGAAGCGGGGATAACGAACAACCCGGTCTCGTGCCTCTCTCCACCGGGTATTGTGAGGAAATCAGCGGGCCTGCCCGAACCCTGGCCAACGCCGAGGCATATAGGACCGTGGTCCATCTGATGAAACCCTCGCCGAGGCCGAACCGCAGTAACACTGTGCGCAGGTAGTTCCATTCCAGGCTGTCAAAAGCCTTCTCCAAGTCAACCGATAGGACCACTGGGCACGGGGCGTCCACGAGCGGTTCTCCCAGCAAGCGGAACAACCTACGGATGTTCATGGTCGTGTTTCGCTTAGGGATGAATCCAGCCTGGTCTTCATGTACCAGAGAGCTCATGTGACCTAGCAACCTCGAAGCCAAGATGCTGCTCAGTATTTTATAGTCGACCGTCAGCATTGATAAAGGACGGTAGGACGCCGGGTCGGACGAGTCCCTTCCTGGCTTGAGGAGGGGAACCACTAAGGCCTCGCGCATCGATTCGGGGAGCCGACCAAGCCTCTTCGCCTCTCTATACACTATCAATAACCTTGGTGCTAGGCGATCAGCATAAGCGGCATAAAATTCAACAGGAAGGCCGTCCAGGCCCGGAGTCTTATTCCTCGCCATCTTTTTAATGGCGCTGCGGATCTCCCCCAGTTCTATGTCTGATCCCAGTGCTTTCGCCACGTCAGGCTCCACTGTCGGGAGCTCCAGGGGTCGTAGATAATCCTCGAGCAGGTCAGGGTCTCTGGCAGACCGACTGCGGTACAGGCGTTCGTAATAGTGCAGATAACAGCTCAGAATCTCAGGCTGAGTGTATACTTCAGTCCCATCTGCCATGCGCATGGACGTCGTCAGTGAGGCCTGGCGCGTTGGGTTAGCCAGCCATGCCAGCAATGCGCTCGACCTATCCCCCTCTGCGAGGGACCGAACCGTATAGGCCTTGTAGTCGAAACAGCGCAGCCGTTCGACCTCCGCCGCTACCGCCTCCTTCGCCTCTACCGTGCGTTCCTGGAGTTCAGGGCGCCCGGGGCGGCGGAGTTCCATCTCACGGAGTTTCCGATCAGCTGTATCTAAGCCGTCAAGGATAACTCGCCTCATGCCCACCTTCTTGGAAATGCAGTAACCCCTCACCACCACCTTAAAAGCGTCCCATTCCAGCGCTCTCGAGCTCGCAGTGCCCCTGTTGGACGCAAAGTATTCTGAGATCTTATCTCCTAGGTCCGCTTTGAATACACCGTCCTCAAGGATCTCGGGACGCAACTTCCAGGTAGGCACCGCAGGCACCCCAGGAAACCAGCGAAGGTCCAGTAGGAGGGGATTGTGATCTGAGATGGTCCTGGTCAAATATTCAGAACGGACCGCCGCTGAAACCAGTTCAGTCGAGCCAAGAAATCCGTCCAGTCTAACGTGCAACTCGTGCAGGCCCGAGAAGTAGGAATAGTCTCTAATGTCGGGGTGTTGCGCCTTCCAAATATCCGTCAAGCCCCAGTGCGTCTGCCAGTCCCTACGACCTTTAGCTACACGACGGACCGGAGAGTCAGGGAGCGGCGGGTGCGAGCGGTCGGTCTCCACATCCACTACCGAATTGAAATCCCCACCGAGCAGGAGGGGCCCGGAGAAAAAGTGGGCCAGCGAGCCCGATAACCTGGAAAGGAAGGCAATCTGGTCCACATTGGGTGCGTAAACACAGCAAACGTTTAGGTCCCTCCCCCCAAGAGTGCCCGAAATGGCCACATACCGCCTCTCCGGATCCACCACTGACTTCGTGACCCGAAGGGAACCCCAGCTCTAATCCAAATTAGCGCCCCCCTGGCATACGCGGAGTACGAAGTGCAAAAGACCTGGCCTCTCCACCTACGCTGTAGCGCCGCCCCTTCCGCCTTGTTCAGATGGGTCTCTTGCAGCAGCGCCATTTGTACCCCTCTACGCACTAAATAAGCGTGGACTTTGTGGCGCCTAGACATGGTGTGAAGCCCCCGCACGTTCCAAGTAATACATTTCACATTAGCAACATCAGCCATTGTCCCATATTGTTCGCACAATGTCCCCCCATCTGGGTCCCAACAAAGCAAGAGCAACAATCAACCCAGCACTGATGGCGGCCATTTTCCCCAACCAAAACTCAACAACCCCAATTCGACCCAAACCCCTGCCCACCCTCCCCAGAACAGGACCCAAATAGCACCATCTAGTTCCCATCCAAACCATACCCTCAAAAAAACCCCTGTCCCCGACTAATCCTGCGGTCGCCACCGTAGGAAGGCCTTAAGGGCCAGGTGCGGGCTGGGCGTTGGCAGTGGGCCCTCGATGCTCAGGCTACCAGGACTAAAGCAAGCCCAAAACAGTACAAGAAACCCTCAGGGCTCGAGCGTGGCACCCCTCCCCCTCTTCCCCGGAGGTCATGATCAATCGTCGGCTCCCGCCACCCCCGCTTCGGGCCCCCACCCAAATGGATGCAGCTCACCCCGTCAACCCTGTCTATCCAGAAGGTCCTCAACCGATTTCGGTGTGATCACCGGCGTGTGGACGCTATCAGTCACCGATTCCTCCGAGTCCGTTGGCACCCCCTCGTCACCAGGGTCCGCATCCTCGTCGATGGTGCCGTCCCATGAGCCAGATAGCGCAGATAACACCTCCAGCACTCCCCTCCGCTCCGTCGATGTCTCCGCAGTTGAGGGTCCGCCTGATCGGCCACGGCGACTCCGAATCCTCTTGGACCGCCGTCGCTGTCCCGGCTCCACCTCTAGCTGCGATGAGGAGCCAAAGCCATCCTTTCCGGCTCTATAGAGTTCAAGCCAAGTACAGACATCCTCCGGGGTATCAAAGAATTGAGTCTTGTCATCGACAATTATGCGGAGCCTTGCAGGAAATAGGAGCGAGTATTGGATGCCCTCGCTCCGGAGCTTGCGCTTGACCGCCAAGAATGAGAACCGCCTGCGTTGGGTCTCATAGGTGTAATCTGGGAAGATGTTCACCTGGCTGTTCGCCACCTTGAATGGGCCATTTTTCCTGGCGGCATTGAGGACAAGGTCTATGTCCCGAAAGTGCAATAACCGTGCCACCACTGGTCGCGGGGCACGGCCCTGTTGTGGAGGCCTCGCTGGGACTCTATGCGCTCGCTCCAGGGTGTAGAAGGAGGATAAGCCCTTTGGGGCCACCGTGTCTCGGAGCCAGGCTTCCAAGTAGGCCACCATGTCGCCATCCTCAATCTTCTCCGGCAGGCCCACCACACGAATGTTGTTGCGCCTGTTACGGCCTTCCGCATCTTCCGCCCGCTGGTCCAGGGCAGTAATCCGGGAGAGGGCATCCTTCATTGTCGCGGCCAGGGTTCTCTGCGCCGGCTCCAAGGTTTTCACCGAGCCCTCCACTTCCTTGACCCTGTCCGAAAGTTTGCTGTGATCCGCTCTGAGGAGGCCCAGGCTCCCGCCACTTGGGCAATGTCCTGCTGGAGGGCCGAGCGTGTGGTCGCAATCGCCTCTAAGACACGGTCAAATTGTTGTTGCAATGGCGCACCACCAGAACTCTCCTGGTCTCCTCGTTCCTCCTTGTCCGGGGCCTCCGAGTCTAAGGCGGCTGAGGTAGTCCCCTTGGCTCCCCTTGGTTTCCCCATGTCGCCGGAATCACACAGTGAGGACCCAGGCAGAGGCGCCACCGAGTGCGGGCTATGTCTCTCTCGGTTGTTGGTCTTCGGGTCGAGGGCCGGTGATCCTCGCCTCCAGGGCCCGCTGGATCTCCACAGCTTTGGTCCGCGCCACCACCACGTCGTCGGAGGGCACTGAGGCGGAGGCGGAGACAATTGGCGCCAAGTCGGGCAGGCCCGTCTGGCTGATGAGGACCCGGAGCGAGGGTCACCAACACCACCGGCGACTTTGTGGCGCCAAGGGGCTGTGCCTCCCATGGGAGTGGGTCGATCGGGGAGATGCGGCCAAGTGCGACCTAAGGGGTCGGCGGCACGTCCCGGGCCTCCAAGCGTCCGTGTGCCGAAATCCACTATAGTGAGGGCATTCGACCATCTAGGCGCGATCCCCGTTGCCAAAGTCCAATCGGATCGATACCCAGACCCTCATATCGAAGGGAGATGAAAAGGTGGAGGGTACGTTATAGCTAGCGCTGCTTCGCCAGTCTAATGGTCCCGTCCAAGGGGACAAAGAGGTCCGGGCGCCATGTTGGGTCGCACTCCGCGGATCCACAAACTTCGATTTTCCGTTGGATCACCTCCTGTTCAAGTTGCGCCAGGTGCCCAGGCAGGTCCCAGCCGGTCCGATCAACAGTTTGCGGGGGTGAGGGTGCCCCACGGCCTCCGATTTACAGGATAATCCCGGGCTCAGTCCCGGAGCCGAGCTCTCAGGCGACCATCGCCATCGGCGCCCAAGCCACGCCCCTCAATAACACATCATGAGAAGAAACTGACAGCTGTCACGCTCCAGGCAACGACATTGAAGAAGAAGCCCATTCACACATCCTTATCCAGGCGGATGAGAAAACGGAGCACTGCCCAAGAAGCACAGCGCACCCACTGACACACACTGCGCTGCCGGACAGAACTGTCCCAAGCACAGGGCTGGGGTTGTCCCAGAAACGCACTGCACTTTCCTAGCTCGATAACATCTTCGAGGCTCCCTCAGACACTTCTTACCTACCCACGCGTACCCAGGAACAACCACACTCCTCCGACTGACAGAACCAGCGCCCTCAGTGCGATGCCGGGATTGCCGCTAGCAATAATTTCTCAGTTCCTACCTTGAACACATCTCCTACCAGGCGTCTTCACGATATGTCACAAAAAAACACTACCCACACATACCCACCCAGGAACAACTGCACACCACCACCGGGCCAGAACCGATACATTTTCGTAGCTCCACAACATCGTGTTCGTGGCGCCCATCCGTTCCCTCACAACACCCACTGCTCACACAAACCCAGCGCACTCGCCGCCGGACAGACCCACTCTCTCGGATATTCTTTCTTCTAGCACCAGTTGCACTTTCATGGGGTCTATAACATCTTCGTGGCCCCCTCCTCCGGGGGACCCCTCGCCACAGACAGGCCGGGCCTTGTACACAAATGCAGGGAGAGGTGTGAGGGTGGGTACCTGTGCTTCCTGTCAGTCATGCAGCCACAAACGCAGCACAGAGGCCCCATGAGTGCCCGGAAATCTAAGCACACAGGAGTGTAAACAAGACTCTGCAGTTAAACAAAACAACCCCTTCACCAGCGGGGTTACTGCACAGAGTGCCAGCGCCTCCAAGCCGGCCCCTCGTCCAAGCACAAGCCCACAGGCAGCTCCCTCGGGCACAGGCAGCCCCCTCGGGCACAGGCAGCCCCCTCGGGCACAGGCAGCCTCTTACTTACACTGATGCGGGCTGGAAATTCACACCATTCGCCACTCGGAGCTTCAAGTACAGAAAAAAGTTCTCTTTCCTTGGCATGGAGGGCTGAGCCCCGGCTGCAGCTAGGGGAGAAACCAGGGATGGGGGTTCTCTCCGGATATCCAGTGGGAGCGGCCCGTGGACCGGGGAGCCCAGCGAGGGTCTGCAGCAGGCGGCGGAAGGGGATCCTCTGCGGCGGGTGGATGGGTGGGTGGACGCCTCCTGGCACCGCTGCGGGCTGAATCCTTGCACTGGTGGTGCCCAGGTGGGCACGAGGGGGGTGGCCTTGCAGCGCTGCCGGCGATGCAGGCGGTGCAGGCAGGGTGCTCAGGCTAAGCTGCCGGTGATGCAGGTAGGGTGCTCAGCGGTGCAGGCAGGGTACTTACAGCCGGGAACTCACGTACGCTCCTACCCGACAGATCAGCACCAACACCGGCCACCATTCCCTAATCGAGGCCGGGGATCCGCGATGAAAAATAGAAGAGTAAATAAAAGCGTCAAAGAAAAGAAAAGAAAACACCGAAGCCCTCAATCCAAAAGACGAGGTGGTGTTGTGTCGGAGGATATCAACGACGTTGTCGCAAACGGAGACCAGGAAACAAAGCATCAAACATCCGATAAACAGCAGTGCCCTGTGTGACAGTGTATGCACTAGAAAACTAGGAAAGCATTCGGCATTCGAATCACGCTAATCAGGAGAGAGGAACAGGAAATATACAGTACGGCTGATACAGAAACAAGTGGTCTACAGGGCAACTTCTGCACCGTTCCGGGCAACAGCAAAAACAACTAAAAAAAAAATGGCGGCCGAAGATTTTCGGATTCGGGGGCGTGTTTTTTGCGCCCTGAGTGACAGACGACGTCACAGGGCTAAAGAACGCAAAAAATCACGCCCCCGAATCCGAAAAAGACGGAGCCTATTCAGAGGGACTGCTCTCTCCTCCAATGGCTGGCCTCCTTTTAGGAAGCCAGCCAATGGAGGGAGAGCCAAAAAGAGGGAGGGATAAAGCAGCCCTCTTACTGACAATAATTCTCGGACTTCCGGTGATATTACCGAGACCTAAAAAAGAAGGAAAAACACGATGTAATCACACACTCGAGTTTTGACCCAAACTCCACACAACGACGTGGGGCGGATACAAAAGATCAGAAAATGCAAAAGTCGCGTGTCACCGGTAAGGCAATATCACATTTTATCTGTCCAGAAACAGGGTAATCCAATTTCAATGCGCCTTATTAAAAAATCATAAGGCTCCTCATGGCTGCCTCAATGCTTCTAGAATAGTTCAGGACCATCTGCGGAATTCTACGATTTTACCGATGGCCCCATATATTGTCTGACTCGAAACCAAGAGCAGACAGGAATTGAAAGGATCCCAAAACGAACCACAATCCTCAGGAGGGGGGGGGGGGGCACTGAAGAATCCAGAAACACAATCCTTCGGGTTTGCATCAACAAAGTAGATAACAAGCACCGGGCTCCACACAGACATTCCCCTTTGTATGCTGCTCTAGACATGTGACCAGTGACCAAATGTGCAGGAAAACTAAGACAGGACTACGGGACTGCGGGAACCTAACCTAATTCTATTACAGGACCGGAGACTTCAGATTATGCTTCTCAATCTTTACTGCAATAAACACAGCAGCCAATGAAAATTAATATTTTCATAAATAACAGTGAAACAAACTACATTTCCCATGAGTACACATGAGTATAGGCACGCCCCCATAGTTCATAAGAGCCCCTTGCGTGCTCCCATCATCCTCTTTCTTTGCTGCTCACAGCAAGAGTTAAATGCACCTATTTACTGGTCCCCTCACTCTGCTTTAGCATGGGGTTATATCTATTGGTATTGACAGATTTTGATATGGCATTTTGATATATTCAGTTTGTATAACATTGTTGGATTATTGAATGTTTATTTGACTTGCTAGCACCTATTCTGCTTACTTGTTGTGCAATTTGGGCTGCTCGCGCTCCGAAGCGCTCAGGGACTCGTGCCTGGCGTCGCTAGGTATTTGCCGGCTTCCGACGCCTATTCCCGATCACGCGCTTTGAGCGCTTATTTCCGCGGTCTCTGACCGGCAGGGAGCAGGCTTCCCTGATACGCCCCTCACGTACAGGCCGGGTGGCTCACGGTCGAAGCGCGCGCCCAAACGCTGACCAATTTGGGCTGCTATTTAGTAGGATTTGGTCGCGTTTGGGCTGCGCGCCTCGGCGCGATCCCCAAGCAGACACGGGACGCATTTTTCATGCGTACCACACACCGGCAGGCTCCCTGTTAGATCGGCTTTGGCATTTGGCATAAGGTTGTAAAATAAAAGGCCTTTGGAGTGAGCACACGCTCCTGGGAATAATTGTCCCGGTCTCTGACCTTATTGAGTACAGCTTTGCTGAAGGGGTTTAGGTAACGTTCCGAGTGTCAAGTGATCAATCAGTAGGGAGGAGGAGAGAGAGGTCCATTCAGTTCCCCATTCCAGTAGTCAACCACAAGAAGAGGACGTAACAACTTTCGATATCGCCGTCCACGGAGAGGTAATAGAGGACAAAGATCATCTTTCTTCCATGGCAATCACATCCCTTTTTTCCAACCCTATATGCCACAATTTGGCGGATGGTTCAATCCCTACAACCAGGATATGCGACAACCACCACAAACGGTGAATCAACACATGACTGACATGGGACATCAACATCAACAACAGCAGCCTTTTTTATTGAGAGGCCCGAACCAATCCCGGGGAAGAAAGAAAAATCTAACATGGCAATGTCCAAACGCAAAGCATGTCATCAGCCCAACCAGGGACGAGCAAAAAGAATCACTAATCGTCAATCTATCAAATATAACTTTAACAAGAGACCAAACCAACATCCTCAACAAGGGATTGGGATTTGTCCCTACTCCTCCTTTTGACACTTTCAAACTGAAATGTGAAATAGCAGAGTTCTGCAGAACACTGAAATTAAAGGCTTTCTTTTCTGGTATGGAACAAAAACAAAATGAAGGAGACACCACACTCAGGAGAAAATCTACATTCAACCCCCCAAATAGTTCTGTCCCAGTGGAAATACAGACATTCGAAGAAGCTCTTCTGAAAGGGATTGATAACATTGACAACAAGAAGAAAAAGACTTTTCAAAATCTGAGCAAAAAAGAGCGCTTAGCCCTGCCAGAACTACAAAACAACGATACCATAATTATCAAACCGGCGGACAAGGGGGGAGGGGTAGTAATTCTGTCAAAGGAAGGATATGACCAGCAATGCCTTGCACTGTTATCTCATACAAAATTTTACAAGAGTCTAGATACAGACCCTACGGACAGACTGACAAATACTGTCGCGATTATGATCCACGAGGCAGAACTCAACATGTGGATCTCCAAGAAGGAAGCCGACTTCCTAACACCAAAAGAACCTAGAACACCGTTCTTTTATTCACTACCCAAGAACCAAGAACCACAAAAACAAATCTCCACCCCCAGGACGGGCATTGGCTCCATCTTAGAGCCATTATCAAAATTCGCAGATGAATACCTGAAGCCGATTGTACAAAAGACACCCACATATCTGCAAGATACCCGTGACCTCTTGACTCATATTGCAGGAAGAGATTTTGAATCAAAGACAATGCTACTTGTAGGGTTAGACGTGGAGTCATTATACACCAGTCTCCCGCAAGATGACACACTGCAGATGTTGGAAGATTTCTATTTATGGAAAACTGGACACACAACACCCCCAGACACTTTATACTTGAATGTTGTCGACTGGCTTTGAAAGAAAACTATTTCGAGTACAATGGTAATTTGTTTTTGCAATGCCATGGTACTTCCATGGGTAGTGCCTTTGCCCCTTCGGTAGCTGGACTCTATGTGAGCCAATTTGAGAGCCAATTTGTACTCAATAATAACAATCCTTACGCTTCCAGTATCTTATACTGGAAACATTATATTGATGATATTCTACTGATTTAGCAGATTGATAAGGACTTGAACCTATTCATAGAGTGGTTGAATGGCAGAGACCGCTGGTTAAAATGTACTTTTACCTCAAGCAACCAGAAGATAGATTTCCTACATCTAACCATCTTCACCGAGAACCGGAGACTGGAAACAAAAACATACACCAAACCTACGGCAAAGAACAGCCTTTTGTCCTATAAAAGTTACCATCCGAAGCCTTTGCGGGACAATCTCCCCTACAGCCAATTTTTAAGGCTAAAACGCAATTGCAGTAAAAACAGTGATTACTTACAACAAGCACAGGAACTGAGCCAAAAATTAATAGCTAGAGAATACACAAGATCCACCATCTCCAAGTGCCGCAAACGAGCCAAACACCAACCAAGGGAGTGTCTCTTACAAACTAATCACAAGGAACCAATTAAGGATCTGGTCACATGTGTAACAACTTACTGTCCAGCTACTTATGAAGTACAAAAATTGATCAGGAAAAACTGGCAAATTATTTAATCTGGAAAACACAATTGGCCAAAACCAAGGTTCGTAAATAAACGGACAAAAAATCTTAAAGATGTATTGGTACATACACGTCCTGTGAAGAGACAAACTACACCAAGCATCAGAGACTTGACCATGACACCCATCACAGGACACTATCTCTGCGGGACATGTGTAGTATGCAAACTAACAAAAACAACAAAGACTCTGCAACTAACAGAGACATTAATCTGGACCCAGAGACATCACACCAATTGTAATTCCACACATGTGGTTTATTTGGTGAGCTGCCCATGTCAACGAAAATATGTGGGCATGACCTGCAGAAAAGTCAAGCTTAGAATTGGAGAGCACAATAGCAATAGAAAAATGAAGAAGAACACGACCAAACTGTGCTCCCATTTCATAGAAGCAGGCCATACTTGTGAAGAACTGAGATGGACCGTCTTGGAAATGTTGACAGACAAAACCAGGAATGCGGAAAAGGAATTGTTTGAAAAAGAACAGAGGTGGGTGAATCGCCTCCAGACACACCTTACAGGCCTGAACGACAATGTACCATGGCATCAGTTCACATAAACATATATTGTCCTTTGTGTCCCTATCATAACTTCTTTAGGAACAGATAGATTTGAATGATACACTACATAGAACACATAATCATTGATACTCAATCGTTTTTACTGAAGTAAAAACTTCCAGTAATTACTGTGACTAGTGACTTCCTCCTTCTTGTTTACTCCCCCAAACAGTCTTAACATTATTCTTTACACAATTTATTAACAATTCTTTCCAATCCTTTTTGACCCTTGTGTCAAGGAACTCGGGTCTGCCATCGCGTTTTGTTTTACTCACCCAAACAATCTTTATATAATTTATTAACAAACCTTTCCAATCCCTTTTGACCCTTATATCAAGGAACTCGGGTCTGCCATCATGGATAGAAAGGGATTTTTTTGCTTTATAGCAATAAATATCGTAAATTGAAAATGTTTGTTTAAATGTTACCTTTGGCCAAAGAATAATTGTGAAGTCTATTTGAATCATAACTACGATTCTTTTTAAATCAATCACAATGCGACATACACTCAGGCAGCGTGATTGATTACAGTCCCATCTCTACTGAGACTTCAAAAACAGGAAGGGGACGGCCTCTCGCAAGTACCGGGGGCAGAGTCAGCACAGGACACAGAGACCTGTACACGCGGGTAAGAATGGCGGCAGCGCGTTATTTTATGTAACATTACAACTCTGTACCCGAGCGTGCATACATCGAGTTTGACTCCACGCTCTTTATTCCCCTTAGCTCGGGCACACTACCCACGCACCCTGAGGAAGCAATCCAATTCTGCTTATCAGGTAACTTTCTCCTGCATGTGAAACCGAGTGCCTCAGAACAGATTCAAATGCGCACCCGATTGACTTTGGGAGTAAATGGATTAACCTCTCTATTAATAATACGCTTCTTTACTACCTGTAATGAGGACAACGCTGTACTATTATCATTCCTGTCTCTTACACGAGGCTGTCTTTAGTTCTGTGAGCACATTAAAATGAACCTTGCCCCCTCGACTCAGTGAGAATTTAACAAGAATTTTTACATACTCATGTGCATTCAATCGTGAATTAATACATTTAGTGATTCATAGATAGGGTTTGCATATTTGTTTACTTGATGTTTATAACTGCTTGCATAACAACATTTCCATAAAACCTCACTCCATTCAACAAGGACCTACTGTACCTCTGTGGCCCTCTGTCCTGAGTGCTAAAAATGTGATGCATGTCTTTCTCTCTTAAAATAGAGAACATTTTCAGTGCTATATAGTACTTACTATCATAATAAAGATGTTTGTACTTTTGTTTTCTTTTGTTTCTTGCAGGAACCTATAATTTGAGTTCAATCAAGTGTTGAGAGTGTACACACTTTTATGAATACTACACAAATGGTGTAAGTACTTACCTGTTATCTTGTTTGTCCTGACAAATGCTCTACAGACCAAGCTGGGCCAGAAAGAGCAGAAACTTGTCGACCATTTTCTTATAGATACAAGGAGATCTAGTAACTCGATTTACCAAAGTATCCATGCTACTTTTTAACAAACACCAACTCTCCTTTTATATTAAAGTTTCTTCTGGAGAGATTCTGTTTTTTATCTCACAAGAACAATCTTTTCACTTTGACTTTTTTCTTGCGCCTTCCCTCTGGGGGTGTCCTTTATTCTCTAGACACTGCTACTCAGACCAGAGGTTGCCTCAGGTTGAGGCTGGCATATAGCACGCAATTGGGCGCCCGATGACTATGCCATAACGCTGATAATGGGCGGATAATAGATATACACCGCAAATAATATCTAAGCGTTTATGAGGGTGCACCATCACAACCAATGGTTATGAAGCTACAAGTGTCCATTCTCTTTTCTGATTAAACGAACATTCCGAGTGTGTCAGTGTGCAGTGGGCTGACCCCCCCCGCCCCCCCATTATCCCTCCTCAGTAGGGCACAGCAAGGATCTGTCCCTGGTATTAAGTACTACAAGCATTACAAGATGGAAGAGTGGGCTCAGGACCCTGTGGACTACTATGGTGGGGAGGAAGAAGTTGGTGAGAGTCAGCAGGAGGCTGTTTTGGAGGACAACATTGTTGAAGCCTTAGATGCTTCAGTCCAGGCTTCGGTGAACAAGGCCATGGAGACCAAAGTTCCTCAAACGGGGCAGCAGGCACTAGCTGCGGCCCTTCGACCTATTAGAAAACAGTTAGAAGGGTTTGCCAAGCGGCATGGGTATGATAAACCAAAGAAACAGAAGAAGGAGCAAGCCCCTTCCACAGCCACTACTTCAAAGTCCCAAGATCAGTGGCCACATTCGCAAACTCTAGCATCTTTGCCAGTGTCAGGTACGGCAGAGCACGCTTATGCAGGTGGAAAGGCGAAAGGGAAGCGCCCGGCTCAGGTGGATACTGACACTACAACCACCAACACAGACACAGACACTGACACTTCGGAGGAACCTCCTCCCCAGAAAAAGGCCAAAGTAGCCCCTAAGGCTATGCAGGACAAGGTCAACACACCTTTCACATTTGATCCGTCAGACATTATGCATCCCCGGTCCTCGGACTGGATCCCGCCTCCGTCGATGTCTGAATACCTGCATGATATTTTACGGAAGAGCTTCTCTAGAGGAGTCCACAATCAGTTGAAATCTGAATGTCCCCGTCCGGAACTGCCAGATAATGTGGCAGAAACTCCAGGAATTGATGCCAGCATGCTGACCTTCCTGAAAAAGTTCTCGAAGGACCCCAAGCGTAGACTCGACCGAGCTTGGCGAGGGTGCCTAGATAAAATGTGGACGTCGTGGGTCCCTTAGCAAAGATACTAGAATTGGCTCTGGTGGCTAAAGAAGGTACGACACCAATCGACCCGGACATTTTAGCAGGCTGGACTCAACGCGCAATCTTGCTCATAGGTAACGCAAACTGTGCGATTTACGCAGAGAGACGCAAGTCATTGCTCCTTAGAATGAACAGCAACCTGGCGGAGCTGGCCGAGGCAGAACCAGGCCCCCTGGCGGATGAGCACTTGTTCCGAGACCGATTTGTCAAAGATGTGTCCAAATATGTTGGAACATTCACGGCTTTGGACAAAGCTCAGAGCGGGATCAAACGAGCCCTTACACAGGGTGTTTTCAACAGGACCGGGCAAGGCGGGGGCCGCTGGTCAGGCCGGGGCTATCAACAAGGCTCTCGGAGAGGCGACTATGGTCGCGGTAGAGCAGACTTTGACTCCACCCGGGGTAGTACCTCCTACCCGTTCCAAAGACGCTTCAACAGGGGACGTTTCCAATCGGGAAACAACAGAGCTAACTTCAAGTCCCAGCATAAAACAGGTGAGTGTAACAGATATCTCCCAGTTTCCTCTGGGGGGGTCGTACAAGGCACTGCCTTCCGCAGTGGCAAGCTCTGAATCAGGATGCTTGGGTTCTGCAGACTGTACAAGGTTTTCAGTTGGAATTTTACTCTCATCCGACACAAGTGTTCCCCCCCCCTGCTCTCCATTTTTCCTGACAAGATCAGAATTTCATAGAAGAGGAAATTGCAGACTTGCTGCAGGAACACGAGATCACGCAATGCCAAAAGGGACCTCGCGGTTTCTGCAGCAACGTCTTTATTGTTCAGAAGAAAGGAGGTGGCAACAGGTTAGTGCTTAACCTCAAAGACTTCAACCAATATCTTACTTACAACCATTTCAAAATGGAAGGTATTCATCTGTTGGCGGATTTGTTACAGGAAAGGGATTGGATGGTCCGGTTGGACCTCCAAGACGCTTATCTGTCCATACCCATTTTCCCTCCACACCGCAGGTTCCTGCAGTTCCTCTGGAACGGCCAGTGCTACGAATATTCGGCTCTTCCTTTCGGGCTCTCCTCAGCTCCCTGGTGATTCACCAAGGTGATAAAACCAGTGGTAGCTTACCTCAGAGAGAGAGACGTCAGGCTGATAATTTACCTGGACGACATACTGATTCTGGCGCAGAGCCAGTCCATGCTCTAGCAGCACTTAGACATGACAACGTCGCTGCTTCAGAGCTTGGGGTTTGTTATCAATCAGAAGAAGTCAGTGATGGTACCGACACAGGTAATAGACTTCTTAGGGTTCACGATAGACTCCCAGATAGCACAACTGTGCCTTCCTCAGGCGAAGTTGAGAGACTTGAAGAAGGAAATTCGGAAATTACTGGACATCCAGACGGTTACACTCAGAGCGATTGCCAGAGTGGTGGGAATACTGGCCTCATCCATTCAAGCGATATTCCCGAGCCTTCTTCATTACAGGGCACTTCAGCGCCTGAAGATAAAACATCTTCAGAGAGGTCTGTCGTACACGGACTCCATTCCACTGTCGGATGAGGTCCGAACCGAGTTACAGTGGTGGCTCGGACACGTGGAGGCCTGGAACGGCAGAACGATCTTCGGATCACAGCGAGAGGTGGTAATCGAGTCAGACGCCAGCAGATGGGGCTGGGGCGCGCGCTGCAGAGATATCTCCACAGGAGGCAGATGGTCAACGCAAGAGCTCGAGCTACACATAAATTGCTTAGAACTGCTAGCAGGATCGTTTGCGATCCGCACGTTATCCCCTAAGCAGACATCATGTTGTATCCTACTGCGTTTGGACAATGTGTCCGCAGTGAGATATATCAACAAGTTGGGCGGCAGGAGGTCGTCCCTTCTTGTTCAAATGGCCAAGGACTTCTGGCATTATTGCCTCGAGAATCAGATCACCGTGATAGCGGAGTACATTCCGGGGCAATCCAACCAGGTAGCGGACTGGAATTCCAGGCACCTCAGGGATACCAGCGACTGGAAGCTGCTCCCCCAGGTCTTTCAATGGTTACAGACAATCTGGGGTCCATTTCAGACGGACCAATTCGCCTCCAGGCTGACCTATCTGATTCCCAGGTTCTTCAGCTGGAGGCCGGATCCGATGGCGACTGCAACCAATGCCTTTCTCCAGGATTGGTCGCAGGGGATTCAGTATGCCTTTCCCCCGTTCTTGTTAATCCCCAGAGTAATGACACAGGTGATCAGACAACGGGCGGAAGTGGTCATGGTGACGCCGTGGTGGACGTCTCAAGCTTGGTTCCCCAAGCTGTTGCAGTGGAGCTGCGTTCGCCCACGGTTGCTACCGGACTCAGTGGTTGTTGCAGGGCCCTCGTCAGGAGCAGCATCCTCTGCTGCTGGAGGGCAGGCTATCCCTGATGGCATGCAGGCTTTCAGGGAGCAGTGGCATCTGCCAGGAGTTTCGAGCGAAACTTCACATTTCATCAAGCAGGCATGGGCACCATCTACCAGAAAGCGTTATTCCGCGGCCTGGAAGAACTGGGTGGATTGGTGCATGGGAAGACAGGTGGATCCCGTGGGGGCAGAGTTACCCCACGTATTAAATTTTTGGGCAAATAAGGCAGCTAGTGGCCTAGCCTATCGCTCAGTGAACAATTTCCGTTCAGCCATTTGTGCGGGGCATGCCCAGATAGACGGGAAACCAGTAGGCATGCACCCGATGGTGTGTAAACTTCTAAAGGGGATTAGGGTAGTTAATCCCCCAAAACCCAAATATATGGGTTTGTGGGACGTTTCGCTAGTCCTTTCATTGTTCAATAGATGGCCGGATAATGCACTTCTGTCTAGGAAACAATTATCAGCAAAATTGGCCATGTTACTTTGCTTATCAGCATGTAGAAGATCATCAGACGTGAGAGCACTCGACGTTACAGGTAGAGTGTTTACCCCGGAAGGGGTTTCTTTTACTATTACTGGTCGAACCAAAACGATGTCAAGACACATTGATTATAATGCATTCCCTGATAATGACAAAGTGTGTGTAGTCAAATGTTTGAAAGCATATGAAGAATGTACAAAGGCCTTGAGGCCTCAAGGTTGTTCAAAATTATTGATTGCTGTGCAAAAGCCATTTAAACCTGTGGCAGCCGCCACAATTGCCAGATGGCTTCGCTTCATAATGAAGGAAGCAGGTATTGATACGCAGATTTTTGGTACTCACTCAGTGAGAGGCGCTATGGCGTCAAAGGCTTATGGTTTGGGATCTAGTATCCATGATATTATGCGATGTGCAGATTGGTCTTCTAATCGATGTTTAAGACGTTTTATTATAAGCCGGTGGGAGGTATTACTTCTGTGGTTTTTAATGAGCATTAAACTAGCATAATCTGAAGCCTCCGGTCCTGTAATAGAATCAAAAATTCGCTAGCATTCGCGCCAAGAATTTTCAATTCTATTAAGGACACGGAGGCGGAGATTATCCCACCCGACTTAATTTTACAGTAAATAAGCTTACCCACCCAGTTATGCAGTGATTACGGTGGTATGTTTCCTTTCTTTCAGGATCAGATAAGAAGTCTGATTGATCGACGACGGACAACAGGACGTTTGGCCTGAAACCTTGTTTCTTCCATGTTGGAGGAGTTATTCATTGTTCAAGTTTTAGTTGGACTTAGTTCGTCTCAAAGAAAGAGGATGATGGGAGCACGCAAGGGGTTCTTATAGACTATGGGGGCGTGCCTATACTCATGTGTACTCATGGGAAATGTAGTTTGTTTCACTGTTATTTATGAAAATATTCATTTTCATTGGCTGCTGTGTTTATTGCAGTAAAGATTGAGAAGCATAATCCTCGCCTCCGTGTCCGTAATAGAATTGAAAATTCTTGGAGCGAATGCTAGCAAATTTTTGATTCCTAACAACACCTGGCGTGCCGGGCATAGATAGTGACAGTATCTATGCCAGATATCTTTGGGTCATGCGGTGGGGAGTTGTAGTGAGGTGATATGTCAGTCTGCATATCACAGTAAGTCATGCTGCGAAGCCATGCTTCCTTCTTGGGACATTGCCTAGTGCCCCAGTGTAACCAATTGTTTTTGTTGCTTGTTGCTAACAGCACTATTCTACAAACCTACGGTAGCAGAGTGTTAAACCGCTGACTATTCCCAGCAAAGCTAACTTAGGGGCTTATTATGATTGCGGATTTCCCGCAGGATGTGGGAAAACCGCTGCGGAGCCTCCACAGACCCACCGCCAAATTAGGATGGCTGGTGGGTCTGGTATTCTGTCTGCAGCTTTTCCGCCGCAGTCGCCTTCCGACCGCGGCGGAAAAGCACTAACATGTCTGACGGTGTCTATCAGGCATATTAGGATGTCTGCATTTCTATGCTTTTCCACGGCGGCTTTTCCGCCGTGGAAAAGCATACGGACCTTCACTTCGGGGGCCCGTTGCGGGCCCCCTGGGTAAAGGGGTGGTGCACATGGGGGGTACCTATGGTACCCCCCTACATTTGCGTGCACAAAGCAGCAGGCACAGCGCGGTGCCTGCCGCTTTGTGCACGCAAATGCCGTGCATGCATTTTTAACATTGCGGCGGGTGCAGCTTGAAGCTGCACCCGAGCAATGTTAAAGATAGAGGATGTGACCGCCACCCTGGCGGTCACATCCTAATCTGCACAGAGGGAACGCCGCAGCCCATGTGGATGTGCCCTCCTACTGTGGGGTCGCAGACGGACTTGAGTCCCCCATAGTAGCATTATAGAAGTTATGTCGGAGACCACTTGAAACACTTCAGTCCAGTATACAGTTACAGGTGGACATGTCCAAGCTACGTGAGCAAGATCAGCGTCAACGGCTTGGCATTTGGGGCGGTTTGATGATTTGGTGGGTTCATATTTGGCCAGCTGCAGCGCTGTGATGTAGATTTGATGTATAAACTTAAAATGAATTAATTTATGTCTGTGATTGGGGGATGGCCTCTTAATTTGTTCCTGGCTACAGGTCCACTCCTTGTCAGTCAGTGGATGGCCCAGATCCTCCTCCCAGCCACGCTGCAGCCCCCTGTCCTGCACTTCTCAGTGCGCCATACACGCTCGATATAGCTTGAAGATCAAATTCGCACCATTGTGGTCTGCTATAAGCAGTGTAAGAGGCGTGAACTCTTCAGGAGGGAGAGTAAAGAAGGAGTGGCCGAGCAGGGAGAGCACGCAGTAATCTAGTTGCTATGAAATTATCCATGTAGGACATCTTGGTCCGCGTAGTCGGGTCCTCCATGGTTATCGCGTGGTCGTCAGGGAATAGGGAGCCAATGGTATGCAATTATAGCTTGTTAAGGATGCGCTGACCCACCTTCTTGAAAGTTAGAGGTAGAAATGGATTCTGTGGTAATGAGATGTTAGGCGAATATAGAGAGCCAGATCCCAGTAGCCGGCTGAGTCTTTGCCAGGCCCAGCAAGTGGTGGATAAAGGTTGTATATCGTTTGGGTCAAGTCGTATGCCCAGGGGGTCCTGTATGGAATTGAAGGGCATGGACCATATGTTTTTTTTGCAGATGCCTAACTAACGGGTCCATTGTTACTATTAAAATTAAGGGGGATAGAGGGCAGGCCTGGCATGTGCCATGGGAGACCGGAAAAGGAGGAAGAGAACCGTTCACATGAAGCCTGGCCATGGGAGAGGAGTATACAAAGGAGTATAAAAGAGCAGTTAAATTAAAATTGTTTACTAGAATACCAAGCTAACGGAGCATGGCAAAGGGAAATGGCCATTCCAGAGAATCAAAGGCCTTCTCTGCCTCAAGAAGAGCCACTGCTGCTGGGAAAGTCGGCGATATCCTATTTATCACCGAGAATACAGTCTGGAGATTCAGCGCAGTGGATCTATGTGGAACGAAGACTGACTGTACCGGTGAAAGAATTTGGTCCAATAGCAGTGATAGTCTGGTGGATAACATCTTGGCTAGTACTTTGTTGTCAAAAGTTATTAAGGAGAGGGGGCCATATGAGGTGCAATTAGTGGGATCTTTACCAGGTTTCAACAAGAGGGATATGGCTGCTTCCTTCATTGAATGGGAAAGAGTGCAATTTTCGAGTGCGCCAGCATATACCCCGAGAAGTAGAGCTAGTGTTTATTTGAATGTTTTGTAAAAAAACCCTGATAGACCATCAAGGCGGGGGCCTTTGATGCGTCTAGGGCGTCTATTGCCTGGGCAATCTCCACGACGGTAAAGGGTTCACTTAGGAATTGTACCTGCCCTGTGGTTAGCCATACCATTGTGATCTCTTCCAAGTAGGCGAGATGCTGTGTAAAACCTGTGGGGAGTTTGGTCGCATATAGGGACCGGTAGTCTGAGATTAGCTCTGCCATCAATTATATCAGCATTGTCAGTAGCTGCAGAGTTGTCAGACCGTCACAGCAATGCAATATGCCCAGTTCCACAGGGGGACGCACCAATCGCGCATGAGTCCTGCCAGGACGTTCCCATTCTCTGTATCTATGCACCGCTTGATATTTGCCCAATAAGGTGGCCTCTCTATCAGCATCTTCATTAAATTCAAATATGAGAGCATTGTGTTTGTTAAGAGTGTTTGGTGTGGTAAATGAGTTGTCCAGGTGCGCCAATTCAGCGCCAATTCAGCTTCAGTTCGTCAAGACTGATTTGCATATGGCTGGGTCCAAACTGGAATGTCATGGTGAGCAAAAAAACGATGGATTTAGATCCAGATCTCTGTACTGGGGTGAATGTATGACATTGTTCTGCATTCTGTCTATCAATTGTTCTTTTTGCATTTGCCCCTTGTTATTCTGTTTTCTTCCAGCTCTGGCACCTAACCTAGACAAAACACACATTTGCAGCTGTTGTTTGGGAACACTTACTCTTTGCCATATAGGTATTCACAGACATGCAAACAAACACTTGGAGAGAGTTTACACAGAAGAGATCACGACTACACCTCAGATGTAGAACTTTTATCTGTGCATGCTAAGGTACAGGGTCTGCTGCAAACATCCAGAGAGCTTCTGATATATAATCACCTTGTTTCTGTCGAAGGGGAGGAAGGTTAGTTTACCCTGTCTAATACCATGACAGCTCCCTTTCTGATTTATGGACTACTTGCTATGCTGACCGTATTTTTGTTAGGCATCTTCTTACTTATTGTGGCATGTATACTGCACTCTAGAGCACAATAGTTAAAATAAATATTTTGAACATTTCTCATGGCTCTGTCAGATCTTGTTGTGGACAAGTGTGAGATTGAAAGGGTGTGTTCCATCGCTGTGATCCCTGGGACCGTCTGGAGTGTTGTGTAATCACTTGTTTCTCTGTGGGTGAGTAGGAGGGCAAGTGAGACACTATAGCTAGTCGGTTCCGGGCTCATGGGTACTAAGGTGGTAGGATGACTCAGTCCCTCTCTACTAAGGTTCTGTGGTCCCAAGCATAGTTCTTTGATTTCGCACAATCCCTGCAACACCTTGAACAGTAGACAAAGTGCTTCTTGGTAGTGGGCAAAGGAGTAAAAGGTGGTTAAGTTGGTAACCTTTTGTTTCAGGCTGCATTGTGCATGTTGTTGCACCCTACCTGTAGAGAGCCAAGTCTTGCATAGTCCCTCCCCATAGGTATGCCATACCTGCCTCGTTTTCATCTATGTATGTGCGGAGTGTAGCTTTGTCTTGTGGGAGCTTGTATCTGGACATATTCAGTCTCCATTGCCCATAGCTTGGTGGCCCTTGATATCAGGTCTTGTCCTGCCCATAACTCAAATATTCAGCTCAGATATCATTGGGCAGGTGACAGTCTTCCTAGGGCCTTGCGTAACTTTAGCCTCTCAGCACTTGGATCATCTCCAGTGCACAAAGTTGATTGACTACTTCCTAATAATCCCCTTTTACAAACTTTACATGTTACAAAGTTACATGGCAATGGCCCCCTCAAATTTTCAGCAAGCCTCCATTTGTCCTACTAAGACAACATTTTGTGTGAACGTTATTCCAGCTAATATTCAACCAAATGGTGCTGTGTTATGTCTACCAGCAAATAATCCAGTTAGACCTATTTCCGAAATCGGGGTTCATAGATGCCCTCGTATTGCAATCATAATAGAGCCTAAGAATCCACTGGTTGCAATTGTTTCTTGGAGTGTGGCCGGTCTCAAGTCGAAAGTAGCCTCACCCAATTGGAACGAGTTCATGTTTTCAAAGGAGATTATCATGGTTGCAGGATTTTATAAACCATATTGGATGTTAATTTTCTTTAGACAGGGTATTAATGCTGGGAATCTTTTATTTCACTTTATAGTTTCTTAGGAGGTGAAGACATGATGTTCACTAAACTTAAATAAACACAGTAATTTTGCTTGATTGATATTCAGTCATGTATCCTGGTGTCTGAGAAAGCAGAGGCTCACTTGGCATATGCCCTCTTTGCCTATGTTACATATGGCACTAAATCTGAGGTTGGAGCAGTTCCATTGGGGGTTCAAATGTTAGGTTAGTGATTTACAGAATGAAGCGATTCAAGAAGGTTATGTCCCCACCTTCCAATTGTTTTGGTATCCCAGAGAAGCCGAGAATCTCTCAGCAATTCCTGTTTTCCTGCTTCTTTAACAGTATTTACATATGCTAATGAGCCTGTTCCCTATAATTGAGGATGCTACCTCTCTTCTTGTGCGAATCAATCTTCTATCCCCTGCTGATGAGCATTGAAGGATGCTGTATCCGACCTCCAAGGGAGAATTGCTGCAAATATTTTTGGTGCTGTTAGAATTGGGGGTCTCTAGTTTGCACAGGTAGGTACTTGTGATAAATAGTGACCCTCTCCTCCAGTCAGGGTAAGGGGTACACTCCTAAAATAACCCCTGCTCATACCTTTGGTAGCTTGTCACGAGCAGACAGGCTTATCTCAGAGGCCGTGTAGAAAGCATTTGTGAACACATACAGTAATCAAGTGACAACACTACAAATGGATGCCACACAGGTTGTATATTTATAACAAGCATTTGCAATGCAATAGGTCTCGCATTAGGAAAGTTTGAGCTATTGGTATTGTAAATGACAATTTTTTTATTTATGTGTTCGTTTTGAAAATAGCAAAATTAATAGCTTTGTCATTTACAATGCCAATAGTTTTAACTTTCGCAAATGTGACACCTATAGCATTTGTACTGCAATATGTGTTGTTTTACGTGACTTAGATGTATTGATGTTACAAATAACAATGGCTTTTAATTTTTTTAAATAATACATAAATAAAAGTTATTGTAATTTATAATGGCAATAGCTTAAACTTTTGTAAATGCCTTTTGTGAAGATTATGTTCAGTGTATTTTATTGTGATGAAAATCCAAGAACATAAGTGAAATAGTAACATCTTTTTGTGACATTTGTAATGAAGCTTGAAACATTGAGAGAACATATTTGAACCATTTGTTGTTGAATGGTTGAATAGATTGATGCTGTGGTGGCGCTTAGTGATGTAGCGGTGGCGACGAGTTATGCTGTGGCGTTCAGTGATGCTGTGGCATAGCATAGTGATGTTGTGGTGCCCCTGAGTGATGCTGTGGTGGTGCTTAGTGATGCTGTGGTGATGCGATAGATAGATAGAGTGAGTGCGAGAGATAGATAGAGGGAGGGCGATAGATAGATAGAGTGAGGGTGATAGATTTAGTGAGGGCGATAGATAGATAGAGGGAGGGCGATAGATAGAGGGAGGGCAATAGATAGAGTGCGATAGATAGATAGAGGGTGGGTGATAGATAAATGGAGGGAGGGCGATAGATAGATAGAGGGAAGGCGATAGATAGATAGATAGATAGATAGATAGATAGATAGATAGATAGATAGATAGATAGATAGATAGATAGAGTGAGGGCGATAGATAGACAAATAGATAGACAGATAGGCAGATAGACAGAAGAGACAGACAAGACAGATAAGATAGATAAGATAGATGGATAGAGTGAGGGCGATAGATAGATAGATAGATAGATAGATAGATAGATAGATAGATAGATAGATAGATAGATGGTTGTGTGTGGGGGGGTTGTGTGGTTGTGTGTGTGTGTGAGGTTGTGTGTGTGTGTGGGGGTTGTGTGTGTGGGGTGTGTGTGGGGGTTTGGGTATGTGTGTGCTGGGGTTGTGTTTGAGGGGTTGTGTGGGGTTGTGTGTGGGGGGTTGTGAGTGTGTAGTTGTGTGTGGGGGGGGGTTGTGTGTGAGGTGGGTGTGTGTGAGGTGTGTTGGGATTGTGTGTGGGGGGTTGCGTGTGTGTGTGGGGTTGTGTGTGTGGGGTGTGTGGGGGTTTGTGTGTGCGGTGTGTGGTGTGTGTGTGGGGGGATTGTCTGGGTGTGTGTGGGGGTGTGTGTGTGTGGGGTTGTGTGTGTGTGGGGAGACTTTTGAAAGCATTACTATAATCTCGCCAAACAAGCCTTACTAAAGCAATGCTTTCAGCAAGACCTAAAAACGCAGGTAATTGTTTAGGTAACACTGTGTCAAACTGCACAGCATTTGTTGTCTTATTTTCTGATGTCAGCTATCTAAAACCGTGGTTGTGTACCGAGCAGCCTGCTCGAGGCACTCCTTCCACTTCTGTCTTGATAAATGATCATATAGCTGATTTAGTTTGCTTTTAACTAATATTGGACGGGTTACCGCCACTATAGAAAGCAATTTAGAAAACACCTGCCCCATGAAGTCGGATGTCAAACAACAAAAAAATCGAAAGCTTCTGGTGGAATCTCTGACCTCCGAGGCTGACACGGTTTGATGGGAAATTTGATGTAATAGGTAGCGAAAGCCAAAAGACCTGTTGTCAGCAATGAAGGCTGAAAGTTAGCAGAATTCATATAACTGTACAATGGAAGGGCCCTCCAGGAACCCGCCTGGAGAGCGAGGGTAATGATGTGAGTGGAAAAAAAACAGGACTACAAAAATCGTTTGGCCCTGACATTCTGTCACCTTTGCTAAACGGGGAATAAACAAAGGAAAAGAAACTTAGTCTAAAATCGCTAAGCGTTCCTTAATGTCAGCGCTTGAAGCGGGGACAAAAGAAAGGGCTGCTTCCTCCACACTTGCCACTTAAAAGTATGGCCACAGGGCTGAGGGGCCTGATAGGGCCTGCACGTAAAAACACTGCTTACCTGCCCTCACCGAAGCCAATATAAAGCAATAACTTACATCTCCAATTCAGCCTAGGACTGCAGGGGACGTCCCCGTGGGACAGTGAAGCCACCATTTTGAATCAATCCACACAAAATGAAGGAGTGGAAGTCTGCTTAATCAGCTAATGATGCCTGGGTCTGTGGCCCATCAAAGCACAATAAATCGCTGAAGTCGGAAGTGCTTCTCCCTGCAAGCAGAGCCAGGGTGAAATCTCCTCAGAGCCAAAGGTTGCGTATAAATATATATTTTTCTCTATTTTGGAGATGATTTTTGTCAGGGAAGGGCAGTTATTTAACAAACTGGCTGATCATGATGAATCGGATGTGAAGGAGAAAGAGCAGCCGGGGAGCCCTGGGCTCTGTGGCAGCGCTCAGATAAACAAAACACTTCTAGAAGGCGCATGCCATCCCGGGTTGCAATTAGTCTAAAGCTGTCACAGGCACATGTAGCAAGAAGTACATCCTAAATTATCACACATAATTTATTGAGCAACTGCTACACTCCAATTTGTGAACTCCAGTGCAGGCGAATTTCAGCCCCCTGACACAGACAGCAAATTATTTAGTTTTCAGATTTTGTGTTTTGTGCGCATTGCTCATGTTCCATAATCAAACAATAAAAAAAAAAAAACATATTGAGGTTAAAAATTATCCCATATGGCCTTTTCCCTTCCTGCTTTCATGTTGCCGTCGATCATACTTACATTTGCAGTTTGAGAGGGAGAAGTATGAGACAAAAACATTATTCGCGGTCTCTGGTGATGGCAGTAAAAACCAGTGTGTGAAACGAAATATGATTGAGTGAGCGATTCGACTCGAGAATGCAAAAGTGGCAGCAGTGCGCTATACAAATGTTGAGTATAAAAAAATAACTAGTCCGGACATGAAAATAATGGGAAGAGCCCTCTTTTTCAACGTGGAAGGCAGATAGAACCTATGAACCGCCCCCCCACCCCGCCCCTGGCAACGAATCCAGCTGAGAGGAGAGGCGGCCCGCTGTGACCGCAGCGGCTGGGACAGTGCACGCAAAGCTAGTAGTCAGAAGGAGGCGTGCTCGCGACAGGCTGGGGAGCACGCGCACACGTTCCAGGCAGCCACAGAGGCCTGGCGCGCACCGCCTCCCTGTGCCGTGTTGCGCGTCGTGGGTCTCGTCCCTTTTTCCTCTTCCGTTTGGAAGACTCCGCTCCTGGTAGTGCTCCCCGCCCAGTGTGTGCACCGCAGGGCCTGTTTCCTATGCTGGGGGCCTGCAACCGCTGCTCCCTGCGATGTTGGCGGAGGCTGGCAGGGATGCGCCCCCGATCTGGGGGACGCTGCCGGTTTTGCAGCCACTCTCGCCACCTTCTTCCCCAGCAGGAGATGATACTATCGGTCCTTCCCCTGAAGCCGGGCCCGCCTTCTCACCACTGCCTCCTCCACCTGGAGCCTCCGGAGCTGCAGAGGAGCCTGACTCTCTAGACAGGCCAGAGTACGAGGAGTAAGAGGTGGAGATTCCGCTGACCGCTCCGGCGCCTAACCAGTAAGTACCGATTCAGGGGTATGGCAGATCTCCCGGTGCATGGGGCGGCGGTGTGTGTGTGTGTGTGTGTGTGTGTGTGTGTGTACAGGGGGGGTAGGGGGCACCGGTGTGTGTATGCGTGCGTGTCGGTGTGTGTGCGCATCTGTATGTGTGTGTGTGCAGGGGCCTGGGGGGGCGGCAGCGTGTGTATGTGTGCGCACGCCTGTGTGTGTTTGTGTGTGCAGGGGGGTGGGGGCTGGCTGTGGTTGTGTGTGCGCCGTTAGTGCAGGCGAGCCAAGCAAAAGCAGGGGATGTGTGTGCGTCTGCGCAAGCGCGTCTCAGAAGCGCGCTCCCGCGGTCAAATCTGAGAATGGAAAAGCGCTCGTCTGACTCGTGTCTACATTCCCAGAAACGGGTGACAATAGTTGTCGAGCAGACAGCAATCAATGCTTCACATTGATTGCACGTCTAGGCTCGACCTAAAAATAAGTATATTTTATATAGATTTACCACAAGACCATAACCGCTAAGAACAATCCACAATACTATTCCAAATTAAGAGTTCTTGTTAAGAAAAATGCTTGAATCCAAGTTCTGTGCGAGTAGGTAGCCCTGTCTAGCTACAGCGTTGATAAAATAACACAGAGTCTAACAATTCCAGCGCACGGCATCAATACGGGCCCACTCAAGGGTAGACAGACGTGGTCACAGTACCTTTACTTGAAGCGGCATACACGGGCTTGCGAGTCGGTTTCGGCGTTCGTCGCGTTGCAGACAAGAAAGCATTGCAGGACGTATTGTCCCTTGATGCAGTGCAGGCGGCGACAGAGCCGGAGTTTGGGAGCTGACGACGATCAGTCCGGACAGCTGTACGAGTCAGGTGGTGCGTCGCGAAGCGTGCGAGTGGTGCCCAACTACGATGTGTTCACCGGGCTCGAAGTCCGCAACCGTGATCACGTCTGGCAGGCCAGTACGAGTCGGTGCACGTCGGAGTGTCCACAGGTTACTGTGTAGGCAACAGCTCGGTGACGGCGTCAGGACGAAGTCGGTGAGCTCCGAGCTTACGTTGAAAGATGCGGACGATGTTCGATGCTGTGCCTACAGGACACCGGGCCGGTCGTGAGAATCGGTCACAGCTCCCTGCCTCTGTAGCCACTGAAACAGCGTTCCCAGCAGCAATCCACAAAGGCTGGTGAAGTCTACTTGTCCTGAGACTTCGGTCAGGGGGCAAGCTCTTTTCCAAGCCCTTGGAGATCCTTCACAAGTTGAATAAAGTGCACACAAAGTCCTTTCTCCTTTCTTTGGCAGTCAGGCAACCACTTCAGGCCAATCCCCCAAGCAGCACGTCAGCTTATGGATAGTGTCTCCTCAGTTTCTTCAGGTTCCACTACTCCGCAAAGGTTTCTTTTTGTTTGTCCAAAAGTGATCTAATTTCTTGAGATCAGGGTCCCAATATTTATACAGCAAAATTTGTTGTCCTCTGAGGGCAGAGGGGCCTTTGCCAAGTCCAAATCAGTTCTGGAGCACTCTGTTGACATGACTCCTTCTTTCCTTTCACAGTGCAGGGCAGAAACATCAGACGCCCCTCAGGAGGTGGAGCCAGCATTGTGGAGGGAAAGCACATCCCTGGAGCACTTTGTTGACATGATTCCTTCTCTTCTTTCACAGTGCAGGGCAGAGACATCAGACGCACCACAGGAGGTGGAGCCAGCATTTTGGAGGGAAGACACAGCCTTAATCAGGTCCCAGGTGCAATTCCTCCCGCCCATCTACATGCAGATCTCTCTATTCACCACTGGGCTGACTCATTCTGTCTCCTGGAATCGCCCAGCCCTGTCACTCAAACTCCAGACAAGGAATATACAGCCTAGCGGAGACAGGCCTGGATAGTTAGACAAGAAGATTCCTACGTTCTAAAAGTGGTATTTCCAAACACAGAATGTTAAAACCAACTTCACTAACAGATGTATTGTATCATTCTGAGTTCAGGCATACTAAACAAGAATTTCTACCATGTTCCCTGAGTCAGTTAGGATTATAAGATGTAATAATCGAACTGCCCATTCTGGCCTATGGGGAACAGGGAGGCCTTGCAATAGTGAAAAACCAAAATGGCTGCAATTCACTATTAGGACATGCCACACACACCAGGACATGTACTGCCTTATACTTACAATGCACCCTGCCCTTGGGCCTACCATAGGGGTGCCTGATATGAAGAAAAGGGAAGGTTTAAGGACTGGCAAGTGGGTGCACTTGTGCAGTCAGCATGGCAGTACCAGACTTCAAACAGGCTCTGCAATGGCAGACCTGAGACACATTTTACAAGGCTGCTTCTGTGGGTGGCACAACTGGTGCTGCAAACCCACCAGCAGCATTTGGATTTACAAGCCATGGGCACACTCAGTGCACTGTACTAGGGTCTGACAAGTAAACCAAACAAGCCGTTCATGGAATCACTATTCCATACATCAATTTACAATAGGGAGAGCATATGCACTTTAGCACTGATCAACAGTGGTAAAGTGCCCAGAGTCATAAAACCAACAAAAACAGGTCAGACAAAATACAGGAGGAAGGCAAATAGTTCAGGGATGACCCTTCAAAAAGGGCCAAGTCCAACAGGTGCATTACCTCCCAATGACGCCATTGACATCCTTAAGTCTGTTCACTCAGTATGGTTTCCAGTGCGGCCTACTTAGTCGGTAATGGGGGCCTTTCCTGAAACAGCTTCAGTGAAAAAGTGCTGTTTTGCTGGCTTAGACATCGTGCCTGGTCTTTTGGAGGGTAGTATGCTGTATGACGATGCAGTGGTTTCAAGGGTCTGCAGCTATCGGCACATTAATTGGTGGTGAATGAGCAGGTTAGGACAGCTGGAGCTTAAGAAGGTGACCAGTTGAGGGGAAAACCCCTAAAACTCTCTGATTGGGACCAATGGGTCCAAAATGAATATAGTCCAATCCTATGCACACGTTTTCGTGTAGTTTGAAAGTTCAATCCAAGGTATTTTAAAGAACATAAAGATTAGCGATCCTTAATCTTTGGACACAAAACACTTAATTGGAAAGACCTAGCTGGGTCAGAAGTATTACCGGGAACTAGGCATAGAACTGACATGTGGGTAGCCATACAGCCCTGGAGAAGTCGAGAGTTATTACCCCAGCAACGAAACACGTGTTGGCTGGACCGTGTGATGTTCTTTGGAATAAAGAATATGAATTCTTACAAAAGACTGCACTTGCTTTGATTTCAAACTTGGATTAAACTTTCAAACTACACGAACATGTGTGCACAGGATTGTAATATAATCATTTTAGAGCATGAGCATGCTCTTCAAATACTGCCTGAACTGTCACAGAAAGTTTGCCATAAATGAGGACATATATTTTGCCACCCAATAGGCCATACGTCATAGAACTTCCCATGCTCGTGTTTTAAAGTCTAGAAACCTGGTGCCATAGATATGATTCCTCAAGCACATGGTGAGGTTGTTGAAATCAGAAAGATATAAGAAAAGTACTCTGTCAATGGAGCAGATGTTTTTCTCAAACATTGATGCCAAGGAGTCTCACAGGAAATATGCACATGCAGTTGTTGAAGACACTCTTCAGGAGGTCCTACAGCATGACACTTAAACCTACACTGCCCTTTGTCCGAAAGTCATTAGGGGGATCCAAAAATTAGACACCCAGGATTCCGTCTAAGATGGCAAAACACAAGTCTTCAAACCCCTGACCCCCAAACAAATCATCAGTTGAAGGAGCTCCTTCCTGATGAGACCAGAGTACCGGTATGCCAAAGTGTATCGCCTCTACTTCGGAAGACGATCGAGGACAAAAAGGGAAGATGGACAGGCACTTTTCAAAGGAATGTCCCAAGGGTACAGCAAAACATATGTTGTCAAAATAGAGAGGAAGAGAAGGGCTTTGGAGGCTGAAATTAAAAACCCTTTTAGGAAAATGTGGCTCCTTTCAGAGAACCTAAGGTGTTTGGTATTACAAGACCATAATGTGACACAACACAGAACAGGAGACAGAGCAGGAATTCGAAAATGACCAACCTAGGGCAGGAAGAACACACACTCACACTGACTCAGATGGAATGGGGTTTCCCATTGCTGTGTAAGATAGTTGGTGAGAGGATATTGAGGCAGACTCACCGCAGGAAGAAACTGACAAATATTCCTTGAAGCCAAACACCCTAGTTTACATCACAGTGTACATTGGGTTTAAAGAAGTCAGCTGATGCTTTTGGGGTGGAAGTGGAAAAGGACAACACATGCTTTCATCTGGAATATGTTGACACACTATACAGAAACAATCAATAGTAGAGCAGGGTAGAAATAGGCCAGTTACTGGTAAGGCCATGACACCTCAAATTGAAAAGAAATATAGAGCATCCACCTTGGACCCCAAATATATCCAGGGGCAAATTGAGGCAGACTCACTGAGAGTAAGCATAGCAAGAAAAAGGGCTAGGTCGCCAGCATCCAAGGGGCCTCTCTCAGATAAAGGAAGAAGAGGCTAGAGTAAGTATGTAGGAAAATGAAAATGGAAAGAGCAGATGCTTCTTAGTGGTGAATGGTAAATTTGAATGCCCTGTTAATTAGATATTGCACATCAGCACTTGGAGGACATGGGGGGACCTTGGGTCTAATCTCCCAGAAGATTTCCAGACAGGTGCAAGAAACCGGTTGAAAAAAAGGACAAATATTGCCAACCATTGTCTAAAGTCTGCGATAGATGCATCTGCTAAAGCTAGCAAAAAATGATCATGGGCCTAAGAAGGTATGCATGGTTACATATTGCTGATTTTAACCACAGTTGCAGTCCAACATTATTGACATGCCACTAACAGGCGAGCACCTCTTCGTCCCAGGAGTAGATAAATCCCTCGAAGCAGGGAAGATGTCAGATGATACAGCAAAGCCCATGAAGACATTGCTGGCCTATAGACTGCCTTTTATAATAGGACTTCCACCAGGCAGAAGAGGCCAAGCGAAACATTTTTCTGGTACACAACCCAAAGGCAGATTGTGGGAAACCAGTTCTCAACATCCACACAGTGCGGGCCGCAGCTGCACCAAAACCCTTTTTTCGAGGCAGAGAAAAAACATGTGGTGGGAACTCTAAGGGATTTGCCTCCAGCTCATCTAAATGACTTACATCTGGGGGGGTAAGGAGTTTGTAGATACCCAGTTTTCAATCACCACTAACGTATGGGTTGTTAATATTGTTGAACATGGATACTGTATACATTTTCTGAAAAAGCCACCAACCAAACCTCCAAAACACCATTGGCACAAGACCAACTAGAAACCCTAAAGGCAGAGGTATAACATCTACTGCTAAAGGATGTCACAGAGAAGGTCCATCACAAAGAAAAAAACACAGGAGTGTATTCGGTTTACTGTGCACTCTCAAACATGACTTAACAATGTTAAGCTTGTTAGAAATTGTGTTTAATATTCCACAAGCTACCCTTTCTTCCTTGATATGTTCCTGTCCTAAAGTGTACTTGTCATGTGTTTATGTAGGGTGCAGCATTGTGTCCCACTGTATTGCTGTTTTTTTATACGTTTGGTTTTGAAATTTTTGTATGATTAAATTGACTGACCGGCTGGACACTCTCGATATAGCATTGATTGGAGTCTATATTTATCCTGATGACCATACTGTTCTTTTTAAGGACTATTGTTCTAATACTAAACTAGCAATGGTGGCAGCACACCTGAGGAGACAAACCATCCATGTCTACCCTTACTTAGATGACTGGCTAGTAAGGACATGTGCCTACTAATGTCAACAAAAACTCACCAGGGTGTTGTCACTTTTAAACAAGCCAGGATTCACTTTAAATCTGGCAATGCCATTTCCCATCTCAGACATAAGGAACACTTTTCTGTGAGCAAACCTGGACACAGCCAGGGAAATAGCTTACCCAACTGCAAAGAGGGTACAAGCAATCCTAGGACAGGTTCATGTTTACAAGACGTAACAAGCTCTGACAGTGATGACAATCATGAAGCTATTTTAGCTGATCGAATTTGAGTATGTAAAAAAAAGTGCTGGCTAGAATGCTTGAATTTTTTTCAGCCACTGGTAATCACTTGGGCTGCATCACAGTCTATCATTATTTTGCACACCATGTCACCACCTCAGTTTGGACCCAGCCAATTACAGATCAGTCTTGACCCTGTTGCAACAAGAGTGGTCCAGCACAAACCGCCAGACAAGGTCCTCCCTAAACCAGAACACAACTAACACAATACCCCAGTTTATTGTTATTTTGCAAACAATGCCACCTAAATCTGAACTCCTAGACGTTATAGAACAGTCCATTACCGTGCCAGTGTTTTCGCACTGCCTCATCCATATAAAGAGAAACCTCATTTCCTAGTTCAAAGAGAGGTCTGAGCTTTTACAGCAATCCAACCAAGGACCTTAGAGTGGACAATCAGCATCGTCTAGGATTCTTTGGAGCAAAGAAGGGAAAAACTGTGCAGAAGAAAACCTTCTCTAGATCGATTGTCCTTTGTATCAAAATCTGCTAAGGCATGGCCAGAAGCAGCCTCCGGAAGGCCTATGTGCACATTCTACCAGAGCAAAGGCTGCTACCTCTGCACTGGTGCACAATGTTGCAGTCTTGGACATCTGCCAGGCTGCTACATGGGCATCAATTCAGACATTCACAAAGCAGTACTACCTGGATAGCCAGGTCTGACCGGAGGGGCATTTTGGTCAGTCTGTCCTGTGGGAATTTACAGACCCTCCACATGGGGAGGTACTGCTTTGATATCTATTAACAAGGAGAGGAATCTGCATTTAGAAGAACCCATCAGTTACTTTCCTTCGGTAAGCGCTCTATCTGGTAGGGAATCTAATTCCTTACCGATCCACCCTCCTCCTTCTGGGAAATTGGATTATTCTAATCAATGGCAATAAGATGGGGGACGCCCGTGAAGCCCTTGCCTGCATAGGACCTACTTGCCTCTTTACGAACAGTCCCGGGGGCACTGCAACGTCCGTCTGCACTGCTCCAACAGTCCCGGGGGGGCGAAGGCTGTGCATCCATCTTCGCGTCATGCCTGCCTTGCTGCCGCTTTCGTAGAGGGGACTACAATTCCCACAGTCCCTCTCGTCATGCCCACCACCGCGTCAGTGCAGCAGCGCCAGGAGGCGCCATCAAACCACTTGTGGGCCCCCGCGGTGCGGGATGCACGTGGGTCTGCCGGGCCCTGCCCGGGCCAAGGGCGAGCCCGTCCCGCGCCCGTCAGCGACAGGAAGAGAAAGGGCAGGGCCACCCCCCGGTCTTTTTTATTATACATTAACCACCCAAAGACTACTCCCTTGGAAGTTACTGCTGGACCAGAATTTTACTCCATCGCAAAAAGGGGAAGGGCAAGCAGACAGTTGGGAGGGCGACCACTAACAGGAACGCAAGAATAGGGTGTGACTCAGGAGTGGAAGTTCCTATTCATCGGGACCTCCTAATAGAGCCTCCAATTGTCCCTAGTGCTGCAACAAAGTGCCCAGCCTGGGCTCAGTCATTAATAGCTGACCTCTTGACTCAACTTGGCGACCTGATTAGGCAAGAGGTTGCTCCATTAGTGAGCAACTAAAATAATCGACAACTATGGTACCAACGAGGCAAACACAATCTACCCCTATTGAAACATCCTATGGGGTAAAGGGGGGAGGATCAATTGTCAACCCAAATTCTTTCCCTGGGGTGCCCACAAACAAACATGTGACTATTAGCAGCCAAAGTTCCATCTCAAAGCAGTCCACTAGCCAGGGCCCTAGCAATATTCCACAGCCCTTGGTTGCACAGCGCAAGCATGACCGAATTACAAATACTATACCGAGGCCAGCTCCTGCTGTGACAAGGGTCTGCCCCCCCTCCCAAACCCACTAGTACAGGGGAGGATCGGGATACGAGGAGCAAAGAGACAGGGGTAAGGGTGATGCTGTTTTGCCAACTATAAACCTTCCTCCAGAATCATTACCTTATGTAGTTGTTCTAACTGGGGTCCCTCCCTTACATGGTTCCCAGAGGGAGTTACAGCTGGATCTTAGGAACAAGAGTTTATTCTGGCTCGCATCACTCAGGCACTTTCCCTATGAGAGGGCAGGGGAAATTTTGATGGTACGGAGAGTGGATTGAGTGGGACCTAACAAAAAAAATATTTTGGGTGATTGTGTGGTCGTTAATTTTTAAACCCCCATACGGTAAGCTCTTTACTCAACAATAGAAGTATTTCTGTTGAGATTCACACAGGAGTGAGAATGCTCCCCCTAGATCACTTTTACTCCAACTGCTACAATCATGATAGGCCAATGACTCTCTTAGGGCACACCAAACAGAGGGATGAGTGACAGCACCTGACCCGTAGACATTTTTCCGACAGGCCTCTCCTTTATGACCTGCCGGTAAATAATTAATATGGACCCTTGGAAGGAGTCGATTGACCATCAACCACAGAAGCCTTGAGCTCCACTAAGGTTAGCAAGGAAAATCAGGAAGGGAATGTGCTGACAACTATAAGGAACCCGCAGGGGACATCTTCTGTTGTTTTGAGTACCGAACTAGGGACACATGTGTGGCTGACCTCGAGGGATGGGGCTGTGGCATGTCAATATTCCCCCTCTCCATCGGAGATTACACTAACCACCCCCATTAATCTCCCTAATGACACTGTAAAGTTGCTAAACTGCCAAAAGATAACTGAAATTCCCCATAAATCATTGAGTGGAGTATCCAGTTCTGGTAGAGTCTTGAAGATCTTATCCTGGAATGTGGCTGGCATCAAGGGCAAACTCTCTTCTCACGAATGGGGCTTGTTTGTCGATCAGTTTGATGTGTGCCTGTTCCAGGAGACATGGGCATGTGAGGATTATGCAAGGGTGGGTTTTGTCACATTTAACATACCATCTACCACCAGAGAGAGTGGAAGGCCGTCCGGTGGATTATCTATATGGGTAGCCTCTCATGTGGGCTGTAATCCTACCACCCTAAATAGCTACTCCCATGATATCCAATCAGTAATGCTCACTTTTCCCTCCAAACTGAGATTTGCAATTATGAACATTTACTCACGGCCTGTAACCCTGGCCCAGGAATCTAAAACTCTTGAGGAGTTAAACCTCCTCATCCCGAAGGTGCCGCTCAACTCAGGACTGATAGTGGGGGGGCGATATAAACTGCCACTTTGAACCCCTTGCAGGCACTCTTGATGCTATTACCAACGTGGAGGACCTGCAGTGGGCCATACCTGATCCACAAACTCACCCAGTTAAATCTTTGTCTCCCTTAGTTCTCCAAAGCAATGCCATCTTTTTAAATCACTCCCTGAGGGCCTGTAATGGCCATACTTCCTCGGATAGACCGAATAAGCCTACATTTAATAGAACTGGACAGGCTTCTCACATAGACTATATTATGGTAGAGTGTAGGTCATGGCATAGGGTCATGGATTTTGATGTCATCCCACGTCTGGATAGTGACCATAATGCTTTGACATTAACCTTTAAGGTCCCGGATTCAGGTACATCTCCCGCTAGTAACGTTCCCATTGATGATAGGTTAACCCTCACCAATAATAGGAGAAGAACAAAGTGGGGGATAATGAAACAGACTCCAGAGAAGCTGTGAACACTGTATGAAATGGTTATTCCAACATTGCAGGAACTTGGTATTGCTCTGACTGATGGGGATAATTCAGCCCACACTCACTTGGTTGCAACACTCCATAATCAGCTGATAGACAACTAGGCCGATATTTTAAATCCTATTAGCCGCCCAAAAAAACCAGAACGTCACCACATATGTGGTATAATGACAGCTGTCGCAAGGCTAAACGAGCGATGCTTGCGGCTATCAAAGGGAAAAATAAGTCCCTAACAAAAATTAGGCGGGCCCAGTATAAAGATGTTGTCTTTAGCGCTAAACTGTCCTGGGAAGAAAATAAATGGTCGGATATTAAAACCGCCCTGTTGACCTGGGGCATGAAAACATTCTGGGCCATAGTAAGAACGTGTAGTAAGGAGGGTAATCTTGCGGGTGAACCAAATCTACCAGCAGAATTGTGGAGCGAGCACTTCAAAGCATTGTGTGCGACCGACCCAGAACAGGATGCCCAAAGAGAACCCACGGGCACACCGTTTACAGACTAGTTGCACAGAGGATCAACCAGTACTAGCTTCTAGACAGGTAAATGAGGTCTATGAAGGGATAACACTGAGTGAGGTCGTTTTAGCGTTAGAAAAACTACCAGCTGGAAAAGCACCCAGTTTAGACAAACTCCCCGGGGACCTGTTTCGGGAGAACCGACTATCTGGGGCCCTTATTTGTGGGTGCTATTTAGTGCCATCATGAACGGTATGCCCATCCCTGACACCTAAGCTGGGGCCAAAATAGTCCCAATCTTCAAAAAGGGCTCTCTATCACACCCTGCCAACTATAGACCGATCAGTTTGATCGATGTCACGCAAAAACTGTTTGCTCGGGTAATACTAGAACGGATACAGGGCTGGCTGGAAGAAAATGACATCATTAGCCCCTATCAAGCTGGATTCAGGAAAAACACCTCCACAGTGGACCAAGTATTTGGATTCCAGCTGATTACTTGGAAGACTGTATCAATAGAATATCTATTTGATATTCGTGGACCTGAAAACGGCTTTTGATCTCGTACCCAGAACCAAACTCTGGAGGGTCCTAAGAGACATGGGGATTCCATCTTATCTACTTGATCTGCTCATAAAGCTGCATGACGCCACCTATGCTCAAGTAAGATGTGGAAGGGGAGGAGAATTAACGAGTGGTGACTGATGGGTGCCAGAGACCAGACACCGATCTTGATCTGGCACTTCTAATACCATTTCTTTTCCAGTTATATGGCTAGTGGGAGCGTTTCACCTTCACTGTCCTCAATATTTGCCTGTCGTACTTTTGACCCTCTGATACTTTTTTGTGGTATATGTCTGTTGGGCGTGTATTAAGAGCAGGTCATTAAATTGCCCTTGGGTCCCCTCTAATGTATGTAGTTTGGATGAGGAGAATTAACCAACAGGCTCCCAGTTGGTAGAGGCGTGAGACAGGGCTGTGTGCTCGCACCAACCCTGTTCTGCCTCTTTGTCAACGCACTCATCCCACTACTTGCAGAGGTCGTAGATAATGATGCCTCAAAGTTGGCAAACACCAAGGTGGCAGCATTGATGTTTGCTGACAATACCCTCCTGTTATCCAAGACGCCAATGGGTATCCAGAGGTTATTGGATAGGTTTGCCGTATTTTGCAATTCTAGGGGTTTGGCGATTAACATCACCAAAACCAAGTTTATGATTGTTAATCTGCCGAAGACAACACGGCCCAATCCACAACTGAATGGGATAGCATTGGAAAGGGTGTCTGTCTTTGAGTATCTGGGTGTCACCCTCACAGAAGACATGCAGTGGGTGGCCCAGATAGCCAAAGCCAAGCTCAAACTAGTCCAGATTGCTGGGAGTATAGCCAAAATGGTAAGGGAATCACCAACTAAACCCATTGGTCCAGCGATTGAGATGTATAGGGCGCAAGCGAGGGGAGTCACATAGTATGGGGCGGAACTCTGGGGACACTGCTCATCCACTCCTTTAATTGCAGTGGAGAACAGTTTCCTCAGACAAATCGTGGGCCTTCCACCTAGTACCCTGCTAATTCCCTTGCGATTAGATCTTTGCATCTCCCCGATTGAAGACAAGGTCACCCTAAGACCTTTAACCTTTTGCCGAAGACTGTGGGCGACCCCGAACTAGTAACATTTCAGGCAGAAACCAATAAGCTACTATCCTATCCTGGGCTACTAAAAAAGGTTCCTTGGTTTGCACATGTGAAGTATGAATGCGAAAAGCTAGGTAAACCAACCCTGTGGAGTAGACCAGGGGAGATTAGTCCTTCGGTTCCTCGAGCTATATTACCGAGGATCTATCGAACTCAAAAGCTCCAGGCCATTCACTTAAATCCAAAACTAGGCACTCTTACAATTCAGTTTTTCACTGTGAAGGATAACTATAAACTTGCCAATCGGCATGCATCATTAACATAAAGTGACCAGCATGAGATTAGTATATCTGAGATACAATCTTTTAAAACATATTTTTTACAAAAGCTTTTATGATGAACGTGATTTTCTTGTAATCTGTGTATTTTAAATTATTTATTGAAATATTTCTGCTAGCTCTTGTCTGCTGAGTACACTAATATTAATTGAAATAATTGCTTTTCACTTATGCCCATTTTTATGTCCCCCTTATCTTCTACCCTATTCGCCAAAACTCTTTTTCATGACTTCACATACCTGTAACTGAAATATTTTTAGAGTTGATGTCCTGAATTGTATGAATTGCTTATATTTGCTGATTATTGTATTGTTTTGTGTAAACTTTTATGGTCCTAGTGACCGAAATAAAGGTTTTCGAACGATTCTATCTCGGAGATCTGCACGGTAGCACAGTCTGGTTACTAAGGCTCTGCGTCCGATGACACAGACAGATATCAGAATGAAACTGGCATCCGGGCGCAGAGGTGGTGACTGTAGAGAACCCATGTCACATTTAGTTTGGGACAGATCCGACGCCACTGTTCGAAGCTCTTATGTATCTCCACCTACAGGTCTGAGTCTTGGGGGACCTGGAACTGGGCTAGGAAAGCTGTCTTCTATCCCATAAGGAGAATACTGAATACATATCAATGAGCCTTCCAGGAAATGCTTACCAAGCCATCATGTAATGGAGTGTGTCAGTGACCAGAAAGAAGAGGTTACAGATAAAAACCCATTCCAATACAGTCACTGTATTTGAAATTGTTCTAAGTCTGGATGAAAGAAATGCCACCTGCTTGCTGCATTGACTCTCAAAATACATATTACTGAGTGTATTTAGCACAGAGTACTGAGGGCAAATATATGCATCCGCAAGAACAAATGGTTAAGGTTGCTTGATCTTTGTGACCTCCTTCATTTATTTTAGTGTTTTATAGAGCGCAAACTTGACCTGTTAGGGTATCAGAGCGCTTTACAGGAACAAAACAGTATACAATAGGTTTGAAGTCACAAAAGTACACAATAATATAGGAAGGGGCATGGTGCTGGGTACATAAGGGATAGAGGGTATGTATGGACATTATACATTATACATATTACTCAAGGTGATAGTCTCAAAAGTTTACAATAGGGTAGGAGGTGGCGGGGTGCTAGGTACAAAGGGATAGAGGGTACGTAGGTACATTTTGCATTATACATTTACTAATGGTGATCGCCTCAGATGTCTGGGGGGTTGAGGCGAAAATTAAGCGAGGAATTTGCCCATAAGGAATGTTAAGTCTTTAATCTGAATTACATAATTAAGTATTGGCCTTTTCCTATAGACAATGAAACAGTATATTCCAGTATTTAACATTCTTTTGTATATAAACACCCTTCTTTGAGAAAAAAAACTTAATTTTTAAGCAAACTACTAAAAAGAAATATGCGTTATAAAAACAAATACATAAAAGGTACCGAGTAATATTCCCTCATCTAGTGTGATCTTGAGTTTCTTGTGAAGTTTACAAAGCACTCTGCCATCAGCCTGGTGATTTATTATGTCACCAGAACTCCTCTATACATTGGCCCACACAGTTACCCATTGTAGTCTAGTTATCTGTCTATGAAATACTATTAAAAGTTAGCCTGAGATTCAGTTGTATTCCTGATGTAGTGACGTTTGAGGCTGTAAGTTAGGATTTGTAGATAAGCAAAAACGAATCCACTAACTGGACATTGATTCTTGGAACTCGGTTAATGGCAACTTATCTTGTCATTGTGAACCAGGACTAAGGATGAAGGTGGAGTGCAGTTCCCTAGACCTATACTTGGGATAATATGGATTGTGCATGCCAGGATATACCTTTTTTAAGGGACAGCCCACATGTAGCTGCATCTGGTTCAACTAAAATGGTGACTCTAATAGTTGGAGGATACAATCTTTTACATATAAATATGCTAGCTGTGGAATGACATCTCTAATTCACCTGAGATCATGGCCCTCTCTGGAAAACAAACACCTATTCCTAAGTGCCCTTGTTAGGAGTATGATGTCCAAGACAGTCTTTCATAAGTTTCTACAGTGGTTTGCAGGGCCGGCTTTAATGCAGTTCAACTGGTGCGGCCGCACTAGGCGCTGACCTATGGAGGGGGCGCCGACCTCATGAGGAGGCGCTGTGTTTAGCAATAACTTATGTATGGCACATATGCCTGGTGGTAGTGAGAGAATCAGAGGAGGCAGTCATAGGGTGTGGGTGCACCAAAAGTGATTCTCGCACAAGGCGCCACCAGTGCTAAAGCCGGCCCTGGTGGTTTGGATACCTCAACCTTCTATCTTATTGAATCTAGAGTACAGTACAGTGTTTTCAGTCTGTCTGCTCAAGTTGAATCAGCACTTAGGGGAAGTGTACAGTATTGCTTACACATGGCCCTGATTCTCGTTCGTTGTGAGGGCGACAAAATTGTACCAGCCTGGCAAGTGGGTCGACATAAAAATCACTTTCTACATGCTCCAGGTCAGCCCTCATGCAAGCAGTTAATATGCTAAAAAGTGACCTCAAGTGAAATAAAGTGAAGTAAATCATACTCTAGTCACCTACACTGGTCCTTTCTGATTTGCTGAGTATTGTGCCATGTTAGTGTATTATGCTAAAAAGGTTTTAACGGTGTTGAGAGGATGATAAGAAATCGCTACTTTTCTGTGGCCTCGTCTCTAAGTTCCTGTACTCTTTTTTTTCCCTTTTTTGCGTAGTTAACTCAAATCTTGAGAACTGGGCAGAGCAATTGGGAAAGTAAAAATATCCTGGCTGTGTCATTTGCTCCTTTGGTGCAACCAAATAAGAATGACAACAACAAGGCTGACTTCGTTAGATTACGTAAGTCTATAACACATAATTATCCTATTAAAGTCTGTTTTTTTCTCTACTAGTAACTTTGTCCTCGGAATGCAATGCCTTGAATCTTTGTTGCAGATTTTACATACAGTGATATCTCCAAATCATGTTTAAAGGAACGCCTAAGCGCTCATGAACTGCTGCAATAAAACATATCTCCATTTACAACTATATCCCCGTTGAAGCAGTCCTTAGCTCCCTGATTTGGTTCTGTTTTTTAATCCTTCTCTTTTTGGGTCTGAAATGTGACCTCCTACAATGTTTGTAGTGTATTTTACCATTGTAAAATTCGCATAATCATCTTGAGATGAAAACTATTAACATGTGTTCAGTTTGTATTTTTTTGCATTTTGACCTTGCTCAATAGGATTAAATATAATTTTAGTACAATTTGTTACGAAGAAATCATGAGCTCAAAACCATATTTCTGTTGCATTGAAGCGTTGTCATTATTTTTGCAAACATTACTTCTGAATTTACTGTACAAAAAATATTTACTCCTCCAGTTCTAACTTCCTTTACTTCTTGATGGAATATATTTTTGTACTCCTACTTTGCCATCCGACCCACAAATCCCCTGTTTAAATTCTGATAATTTACATTTGCACCATTACCTACAAGTTATTATATTACCCTATCCATTTCTTAAAATTAAAAATAAGTCTTTGTCTTCCTAGTATGATACTCTTCTAGGGTATGATTGTTGCTTGATAAGTCATGGATGTCATGTGTAGAGGCATGGGTAGCACAGCACTAGGTTATTCTATGAAAACATCTTGACACTAAAAGCTCTCTCGCATGGTACACCTTTTGCTCAATTTACATCCTAACACATTACATGACCCAGTACTTTTTAAAACGGTTAAAAGGCTTATTTTACTTGCGGGTAGAGGTCGTCAGTGATATTTGGGATTACAAGTTTATTCATTTTCTTAAATGGATGTGTGGTGAGAGTGAGGGTGAGAGTGTTTCTCCCAGGCCAATACATATCAACCCCAACCCTTTGCTACCTAAGCCAGGTCCATAGCATGGATCAGGGGCTAGTGATCCCCAACAAACTTGTGGACTCTACGTATTTCTTGTTTTTAGAATGTTTGTCACACTAACTACGCAGTGTTGAATCAGTGATAAAATGGTGCAAACTTATACTATTCTAAGATGCCATTGTCTGTTTTGTAGTAGATCCATACCTACTTAAAATTTATACATAAATAGTCCAATGTGCATGTGGCCATGTGGGATGATTTTTCCCTGTTGCGAAACAGAAACATGTTTCTGTGTCTTCCTATTAGTTTTGGGGCATTCCTGGTGAAACTTTGAACGCTGGCTGTCCTCTTGTGTCCTTGCTCTGCAGCCCTCCCGCCGCCGCATTCTTGACCATCGCGGCCGCCGTGAATAGGACTGCAATCCCCAGGGGGCATAGCGTCTGAAGCCGCGCATGCAATCTCCCGTGCCCGGAGGCGCTTTAAATCCGGCATACCCCCGGTGGAGCGGGTGTCTTCCTATTTGTTTTGGGACATTCCTGGTGAAACTTTGAACGCTGGCTGTCCTCTTGTGTCCTTGCTCTGCAGCCCTCCCGCCGCCACATTCTTGACCATCGCGGCCGCATTGAATAGGACTGCAATCCCCAGGGGGCATAGCGGCTGAAGCCGTGCACGCAATCTCCCGCGCCCGGAGGCGCTTTAAATCCAGCATACTCCCGGTGGAGCGGGTGTCTTCCTATTTGTTTTGGGGCATTCCTGGTGAAACTTTGAAAGCTGGCTGTCCTCTTGTGTCCTTGCTCTTCAGCCCTCCCACCGTCGCATTCTTGACCATCGTGCCCGCAGTGAGGAGGACTGCAATCCCCAGGGGGCATAGCGCCTGAAGCCGCGCACGCAATCTCCCGCACCCGGAGGCGCTTTAAATCCGGCATACTCCCCGCATCGCGGGAACGCGCGCGGGACATGCCGGGCTAAGCCCGGGCAAAGGGCGGGCCGTCTGTGGCCGTCCGGGGCTGTCCGAGGCTGGGCTAGGCCACCCCCCTTGGTTCCATCTCTGTATCGCGACCCAAAAGGTACTCATTTATAGCTTACTGTTGTCGTTGGTTGAATCATGGAGAAAAATACTCCTGTTCAAGCAAGATCTAGCTCCAGACTCAAAAAGAATGTTGCAACCCCATTGCCTACTCTAACCGCTATTGATAGGATGTTACAGAAGACAATTGGGATGGTTGTCACCGCCATCGAGAACACAGAGAGACGCCTTTCGCTCGCTCCAAACATGTGTCTGCAGCAATTACAAACTAATACCACTCTGACACAGGCAAACAATTCTATCTCAATACTCGTGGATTCGTACATAGATCTCCCCAGGACTGAAAACAGCACGAACAACTTACCTACACAAAATACTTCTTTGGGGTTACATCATATTGATAGCAGCCTTTCGCAAACGCCAAACCTGCAGTTTGAAGATCTTAGTGCAGATCTCTCCCTTTTACTGAACTCCTCCCCATTAGGGCCCGTATCCCAGGCTGACTTCCCAAATGTACTGGTGGGACCAGCGGTGTCATTCATTAGCGAGGGCTCTCGCCGGTCGGGCACTGCTGAACAAACAAGGGTGTGGGAGACCCCCCTAGTTAATGATACTCCTATACTCGAACCTGTTAGTAAACAAGCCCAAAACCGAGCGAGTACTAGAGATACCGTAAAAAGAAAAAAGACCAAAACCACACAGAAAGGGAGGCAACAAAAAGTTTCGAAAATGACGGATTCTGTCATTCTCGAACCAGGTGTACAAGCAGATAGAGTGCTAGTAAGGCCTGAACTCAAAGGGAACCCAGCCAAAATATCAGAGATAATTATGTAGGGAAGGCCTCTTCTGCTCCCATAGAGGAGGTCGAAGTGTCAATGGCACAGATAGAAAAGGTTGTCAAATCATTGATTCTCCCTCTCCTTGAAAGGATAAAAATGGTAAATAATAAACTGGAGAAACTTGAACAGCTAACCCTAGATAATTTCACTTCGCTAAAAAATCTGGTAAAACTCGAAGTCCGAGGACGAATGGAGAATATGGTGCCTCCTCCAAGGGAACCCGCTATAAACACTATAGGATCTATAGCAGGTCCAACTACTAATAAAACTACAGAGGTTGGAATCCCAAAGGGCCCTAGTACTAATAGGAATAGCTTTTAGGAAAGGCCTTACAACTTGGCTGTTCACTCAGTAGCCGGTCTCTCGTGAATCTTTGGCTCACACTTCTTTTAGTCTTTTATCTGGTGTTATGTTAGTATGTCGCAGTTTTTTCTCTTTCTCCAATAAAGCGCCGGGACACTCTTTTTGAGTAGCCGTGCGCTATAGAAATGAATAACATAACATAACATAAACAGTCGAACAAACTGAATAAAAAGCCCTCTGAAAAGACTGCTCAACACGCCACACCCTGTATAGCTAACGATGCATCAAACAATGTTGCGTGCCCAAAAGACATTGGGAAGTCTAAAGAGAAAGACACTAGCACTGTAAGAGCTCCCTTGATCACGGTTGACCTACCACCCGAATCACTACCATATGTCATTGTACTCACGGGTGTCCCTGAACTAAAAAATGGGAAACCAGAATCTTACCAAGAACTAAAAAATAAGGGGACATTCTGGTTGAATAATAACAGGCTGATCCCCAGACATCTGAATGGCGAGGTACTGTTCGTTAGAAGAGTCAACTGGATAGGTAGAAGGCCAAAAGACATCCAGGGAGATGTAATTATCGTTAACTTTAGAGAGAGTAAAGTAGTGAGCCTAATCTGCAAGGAATACCATTATATGGACAGGGGCCCAATTTCCAAAAAAGACCTCACTTATTTTTACAGCCCAAGGGCAATGGGACCCTACGGGAACCAGCAAATCTCCACCCATAAGAAGATGTCAGATGGCTTTGCCACCCATCCCTGGGTGGCCACAAATAACCGTTTTGCACCACTCTTTGGGTTAACTTAACTTTGACTATCTGTAGTACGTTATTTGCCCCCCTAAGGGAGGTAAATCTCTGTGGAGACACTCGATCTGAGGACCCTCTAGAATCCAATAATCGTAGGTCCTTAAAATGGCCTGCTGTTATGGGCAACACGAGTATCATTAAGAAAATCTATGATTCCTATGTAACTCTAATGTCCCCACTAGTTGATAGTAATGGAGAGGGTATTTCCTTAGCTGAAGTGCATGAGAATTTGATGCCAGAGCTTAGAGAGATTTTCTCAAAAGGGACCAAGCAAGCACAATCTGGCCAGAAAAAAATTAATTTGAAGAAAGGCCGCTGGTATAACAAAGCTTACCGACGTGCTAAAACCGATTTAATTCAAGCTGTAAAAGTTAATTGTATTAACATTATTAGAGATAAAAGGATGCAGTATAAAAATACACTTGACCTTGCAAAAAGGGAATGGGATGGTAGAGTCTGGTCGGACCTGCTTTTAGCATGCAAATTGAAAGATCAATCTTCCTTCTGGAAGCTGATTGCGTCTGGTACTAAAGATGGAAGTCCATCGAGGGACAGATTCCTTGAAGAAAGTGTCTGGGTCAAGCACTTCTCATCCCTGTATTCGTGTGGTGGGGAAGACGAAGTTGAGTGGACACAAGGGAATTTACAATTAGACCCGTGTATCACTCCCCTAACATTTAGTTTTTCTGATACCATACTAGCAATTAATGCAGTCAAACAGGGTAAAGCTCCGGGCCCAGACAGAATACCTGGCTATCTCTGGAAACACGAAAATCTCCTGTGGACCCCGTATATCAATTTACTTAGTAATGACATCTTAAGAGGGGCTCCAATACCGGAAACGTGGCGGAGTGCCGAAATCGTAACCATCTTTAAGAAGGGAGATAGACTTAATCTATCCCACTATAGACCAATCAGTCTGTTAGATGTTCTTCAAAAGATTTTTGCACCCTAACTCTTAAATAAGCTAAATATTTGGATCGAGGATAATTCAATTTTAACAAAATATCAGGCAGGATTTAGTGTTAAAATTAGTACAGTGGATCAAGTTTTTAGATTTTTGTGTTTAGTATGGAAATACATTAATATAAGGAATTCTCACCTATACGTAGCCTTTGTGGACCTCAGGGAGGAAAACTATGGAAATCACTAAGAGACATGGGAGTCCCCGGTGACATACTACAACAACTAGTCAGGTTGCACGAGGGGAATTACGCAAGAGTAAGGTGGGGACCTAATGGGGAGCTGACGGAAAAAATTTACATAAAGAGAGGGGTAAGGCAAGGCTGCGTCATGGCGCCAACCCTCTTCTCTCTTTATGTTAATGTCATCCCAGACACCCTCTTGGGCTGCGAGCATGACTCTCCCAAGTTGTGTGGTCAAGCCGTTCCGACATTACTATTCGGGGATGACACGATTTTAAATCCCCAGATGCCCAAAGGATTACAGAATTTACTAAACAAATTTCACTTATACTGCTTGGACAAAAATCTTGAAATTAATTCCTCAAAAACTAAGATTATGTCCATCAGTCCACATAAGGGTTTTAACAAAGTTTTTAGTGTAAATTATGAGAACATCGAACAGGTCCAAAACTTTAACTATTTGGGCATCAGCCTCGATTCTAAAATTAATTGGAATTCGCAAATAGAAAAATCGAGGCTAATGTTAATACAAAACCAAGTGCCCATAATAAGGAAGCATAAAAACAGCTTCCTTAAGGCAGTATCACCAGCAATTGAGCTATTTAAATATAAAGCTCAATCGGCCACATTATATGGGGCTGAACTGTGGGGCCATGTAGTCATAAACTATTTCTCAGTACAGGAAAACAACTTCTTCAGACAACTTTTAGCTGCCCCCGGCTGTACTCCTCTAATTCCTTTATTTTGGGACTTAACATACGACGCTCTGATGATCACGCTTCCTTACTCCCGCTGCTTTACTGGGTCCGTCTGTGGTCCACTGATGAGCTAGTGGACTACAGAGCAGCACTAAAGGAAATCCTACAGATAAAAAACTTTGTTAGAGTAAGCTGGTTACTGCATATTGAAGAATGGTTTTTAAAACTAGGCCTATATAGTTTTTGGACCGATCCTGATTCTCTTACCCATTGTTCTAAAAAGCTATTGAAGGTACGGTACTGGGATTATATCCGCAGCTACCCACTTCAAAACTCAAAAATTGGGAAATTGACACTCAAATTCTTTGATGTTAAAAGTGAATGTAAATTTGAATGTTTTATGGATGAAATTCTACCTTCATTGGCAAAGTCACTGCATCTAAAGAACCGTTATGGCATTTTGCAATTAAAATCTAGAACTTCTAAGTGGGCGTGTAAGATAGATCTTATGAGTGGATGTGATAGTGATCTTTGTGAACTTTGTGATATGGGCGTTAAAGAGGATGAGGCCCATGTCCTATTTATATGCTCTACATATCTGAGAGCAAGGAGGAAGTGGATTAAGCCTATCTGCCTTCTTCTTGGCTTTCGGAAAATCAAAGAGGGGGAAAGAGTATTCAAAGGGGATACCGCACAGACCATAGTATTTAGTCTGAGTCGGTTCCTTCTTGCAGTAGCAATAGTCAGGAAGAAAAAAGGTCTAAAAATGTAATAGTACTCTTAGGTTCTGTACTAACTTGCAGTATACCAAAATAAAATGTATTGGTATTACAGCTACCACCATACATTTTAGTCCGAACTGCCCCTTGTAAAATGGCCTCTGACCTCCTAGAACTAAATTTTTGTAATGCTGTTTTTATAAAAGAAAAATATTTATTGTATTAACTTATTTTTTAATCATGTATTACCTCGAAGATGGATTTATACTGTATTGGAAGAATTCTAAACCCTCTATAAACTGTTATTAGTCAATTTTTTTTACATATCCAAATGCTGAAGTATATATGCATATCTTAAACAGCTTTTCTTCGGATTACCAGTACACGATGTATATGTTGATGTTTTTAATATTGTATTGTACTCTTTTATGGTTACTTAACCGAAATAAAGAGTTAATGAATGAATGAATATGAAACATGTTTCAACATCAATCGTGCATTTATTAACACAGCTTTACATACTTTTGTGCCTTAGTAATTATTTTGAACTGATATATTTTATCCTATATTAGCAATTTGAAATAGTAAACTGCAAAGCATAAGATTGTATCTATTGATAGTAATGTTCTGAATATAGTCTTGTTGTCCGCTTATATATTTGCATCTTTTTTACTTTTGTTTTCTATCACGTTCAACTTTCTGCTAGTTTCATTTTACTTAAAGATCTACATGGTGTAACATCACATCATTTGATTATAGCCAGATATGTACACCATAAAAGTGAAAAAAACTGTCATTGGTGAGTAATCTGTTTCACAGTAAATGGGGTCCAGCACCAAAAACCATGTTACTGCTCTCATGTGCTCTGTGGACCGAGATATGGATAAAGTCCACAGAGGACCTTCATCTTTGGTGTCAAGAAGGGTGAGATGCACGCTCTGGATTGCACACCCCCTCGGCAACAACACCGGACGCAATCGGTCCTTACGGACTTCCTAGATGCCATAGGCATGGTAGACATTTGGCACTCTCGCTTTTCTCGAATGCAACAATGTACATATCACTCAGGTGCACACAATAGCCTCTCCAGAATAGACTACATACTGGCGCCAGCAGCAGAACTTTGAAACTTTTTAACGGTAGCACATTTACCATGGGGCATTTCTGATCACTCCCCGGTCAGCACTCTATACCGTTGGTATTCCATAGCGCAGAGTCGCATGGTCCCCATATACCCCCGTATACCTCAGGGCCCCTGAGATTGGGAAGGGACTGACTGACACCACCATATACTATTTAGCGAAAATGCACCTTCTGTCTCTTCTCCACTGGTCCTCTGGGAGGCTTACAAGACAGTGCTTCGTGGGCAGGCGGTCTCACTCATAACCCATCATAAAAGAGAGAAAGTCAGAACTGTGGAGACACTTGTACAGGAGGTGGATGTCCTTGAGCAAGCCCACAGTCAGGACCCCTCTGACACGAACACTAATTTATTGCAACTTAGGAAGCAGGAGTATAAAGAGCATTTGTGGGAGGCAGCAAAAACGCGACTCTCCAATACTCAACACACTATATACGAAAGCAGAGACGAAGCTGGCAAGCATTTGGCCTGGCTTGACGAAAGGAAAAAGGGGAGATAGACAGATCGCAGAACTCCAACTCCCCGCAGATGACACCACTGGGAATCTCCAACGTATAGCAGAACTACTTGCACACTATTACGAACAGATCTACACTTCCATACTCACAATTACACCAATGGACGCAGAGGAGTTTCTCCGTCATATTAAACTTCTTAGACTAGCGGAGGCAGAGTCTCCGCGGAAGAAATAGCATTTGCAATTGGTAAACTACAGTCAGGAAAAGCACTGGGCCCAAACGCTATTCCCGTAGAGTGGTACAAACGTAACACGACGACACTCACATCGTATCTGGTTGCCATGTATTAGGCCAACTTGGACGGGTGGAACTACCACGGGACCAAAAAACAGCAACAATTGTGGCCATTCACAAACCCGGCAACAGACTCACGCCGCACCTAGCAACACTGATACATCCGGATCAATCCAGGTTTATGCCAGGGAGAAATACATCCTTAAGTCTTAGGCACCTCCACAACGTGTTGGGCCGTAGACATACCGTCCAGGTAGAAGCCATGGTGCTGTCCTTAGACACGCGCATGGCCTTCGACACAGTCGAATGGCCCTTTTTCTTCGCTGTTCTCTTAAAATTGGGGTTTGGACCGAAATTTTGCTCCTGAGTTATGCTACAATACACTGCTCCCCTGGCCCATGTAGTGGCCAATGGGCATAGATCGGGTTAGTTTCCATTGCACTGAGGCACGGGACAGGGCTGCCCACTGTCGCTACTTCTCTTCGCCCTGGTGCTGGAGCATCTGGCGGCCTGGGTACGACAAGACCGTGTCGTCCGATGGCTTAGATGGACTGAGGGGTATGAGGATCGAATATCCCTATATGCGGACGATATCCTTCTATATATGGACTCTCCTAGACGCTCCCTGTCCTGTTTATTAGATATTTGTAGCTCCTATGGGAGGTATTCAGGATATACAATCAACTGGTCGAAGTCTGTGCTATGCGTCTTGAGGGGTCCCCCTCCACCCCTTCCGGATGGCTGCGCTGTAACAATAGTGGAGGACACCTTCAAATATTTTGGGATTCACATCATCCATGACCCGGGGGTTATGACGCCAAGAGCCAGATGTAGGTCACCAATCACCGGTCGGTAACGGCCGGTTTCGGCCGTTACCGACCGGTAATTGGTTTTTGAGATGTAGAGGGCCCGGATTTTACCGAATATGTAAATTTACCGAATCGGTAAATCAGATTCAGTAAAATACAGACTCTGTATATTTACTGAATCGGTAATTCCAGATGTAGCTGGCACTTCAAAGAGTGCCACAGGCCCTTTAGGAGTCTGTATTTACCACCCAATCCTATTGGGTGGTAAGATACCGGATTCAGGTGTACATGCACATCTGTGCATGTACACGGGTGCCATGTGACACACAGATGTGCCCTTAGGGCATGAATGTGTGCCACATGGCACACAAGCCTGGAATTTGGGTGCTACAGGGTGTCAAAGTGACACCCCGTTCCCCCTTGCAGGAATCGGTATTTACCGATTCTGTAAATACAGAATCGGTATTTCCCATTGATTCCTATGGTTTTCAAGGCCCAAATCTTACAGAATCGGTAATTGTTAAATTAAATTAAAATGACCTACATCTGCCTCCTTCCAATTTACCTACTCTTAAATACCGAATCGGTATGATTCGGTATTTAAGAGTAGGTAAATCATAATTACCTACATCGGGCCCCAAATCTTCAAGCCCCCCTGAAACGATTGCAGAGGGATACCAAGCACTGCCAGTCGCTGCCTTTGTCACTCCTAGGAAAAGCAGCGCTTTTCAAAATGATGGCGCTCCCCAGGTTTCTTTATGCCCTCCAAAACGCGCCCTTCTGTGTCCCCCCAGTCCTACTTCAGCGCCATTGAGGCAGAAGTTACAAAACTCCTCTGGGATAATAAGCCGGCCCGCATAGCTATGGTGAAACTGTACCGCACCTGGTACGATGGAGGCATCGCACTCCCGAACATACAGACATATTACTGGGCCTCTCAGCTGACAGTGATTAACCACTGAATTCTTGTCCCCCTCACGGGCCCAGCCTATGTATGCCCTGGACAGGTTGCATTTGGGTGAGACGGGGAAGCACTGGGCACTCTATAACAAAACCCGGACCCTAATGGGCCCCACACACCACACACTCCAGGTCTGGAATATAGTTAAAAAAAAGTTAGGGTGGCTTAACATACTTACGCAAGCAACACCCCTCTGGGTCACGGAAAGGCTGGGAAGATTAGAAAAAAGTAAAGGTTTTAGCCACTGGGACCTTATTGGAATATCCAAGGTAGGCGACCTCTGGGTACGGGGTAAAATGATCACATTTACACAGCTCAAAACAAGTACAAAATGGCATTCACAAAGCATTTCCGTTACCGACAGATCAAGCACACCCTTGAAGCCGCAATTCCCTCTGACACCACCCTGCCTGAGGCCTCACCACTAGAAGATAGGCTACTGACGGATCACATGGACAAAAAAGCAATTTCTATGACCTATTGGAAAATTATTAATAACATACCAGATCCGGTGCAGAAGCTTAAAAAGACAAACGGCAGGCAGACCTGGGAGAGTTAGACGATACGGATTGGCAGGAGGCGCTGGCATTCCCTAGAGAGGTGGCGATCGCATCTACATTACGTCTTGTACAACTCAAGGTCTCCCATAGAATTTACTACACCAAAACTACTCTGTATGATCGGGAGAGGGGATGTTGGCAATTTTTTTCATACTATATGGACATGCCCTGTAGTGACATCATACTGGGAATCGGTTATGTTCCTTATCATGAGGGTGAGCGGAAACCTAGTCCCTACAGAGCCCAATTGCTGTTTGCTCAATATCTGGTATGCGACAGACCTGAATTCAACATTACAGACCTGGGCTACCCTGGGTATTATGCTAGCTAAGAGGAATATTGCCAGACACTGGGGTGGGACAACCGCCCCCACACTTGTGGACTGCTGCAGGAATATGGGCACGGCCATGGTGGCTGAAAATATTGTATATATTCACAGGGGATGTCCCAAAAAATGGATAAAAAAATGGGGAGGCTGGAACACATATAGAGGAGATATCCTCTTATAACTCAGGAATTGGAATGGCCAAATGCAAATGACACTGAATGTTGTAATGCTGTATATACAATTGATCAGGTATATATATATATATTCTTGAAATATACATAGAAGGCGACAAATAATTAATTCTATATGGACTGTATTTCTTATATTGATATATGAAAAGAAATGATAAGTGTGTCTTTTATTCTTGCATAAATAAAAGTAAAAAAAAAAAGAAGGTGGAGATAGTTTTTGAGGGGGTCTTTGAGAAGGGGAAAGAAAGATACAGGTTTAGCATGATCCACAAATGCAGACTTCCAATCCCTGTTAGTGTTCTATTCTTTATGCAAGTACCAAGTACATGCATGAGAGTGGAAGCAAGGCTAGTCATAGTGATACTGTCGTGGACTGAAATTCTGATGGTACCTTCCCCAGTGGTGATTACCTATATTTGATTCTGGTAAATCTAGAATCTAAATAACACTGTATGTCAACACTTTGACAAACTGTTACTAGTATGTGAGACTTGAGTTAACGATCATGATTTGTGGATCAGATACGAAAATCCTGTTCTTTGCCCTGGCTTATACTGCTACTGCCTAGGAAGTACATTTGCAGATGTGCCATGTGGCTCTGCTGGTGTGTTGTCAGGCTCTGCCACCAAGTACAGTAGCCATGACAGTGGGTGATCATTGTTTCTGATCATCACTCCTCCCCGTGCAGTAATTATTAACATGGGTGCTTGAATCAGCATTTTTTGGGCCATATTGGACAATAGTATGGCTCCCTTCATATTTTCACTGCCATATGACAGCATTTCCTCAATTTAGAACTTTCACTCTTTAGTGTATGTACTCAGTGTTGCAGCCATGACAATTCTTCTCAGACTCGAGTACTGTGACATATAATGATACATGTAATGCTTGTCATATCAGCTAGACCTTTCTCTCTACTTCAATTTCAGCAAGCACCAGCCAGGGCAAAGTAATCCAGCAAGGCATCAGGGAAGTAAATGTGGACGAGGGTCACTGGTGGGTAACCACACACTCTGATAAAGAGAAATTGGACAGCAAACAGTGAGACTGGTCCTTGCTTGATAGATGACAACCTGGAATTACCTAATCCTTAAATCCTATGTAGGGAGCACTCAAGTGAGTGCATTTTTGGTTAAAGGATTCGTTATGTACCATCAACTACAAGTTGGTGGTAAATAACGAATACCTTTAAAAAAGCAATTTTGTACTTTTTTAAAAGTTCCATGTGGCAGACATACAGGCCCTCAGGGCTTGTATGTGCGCTACATGTGCACACATGCACGATTCAGGGGTGCAACAGGGTGTCAATGTGACACCCGGGTGTCAATGTGACACCCTGCCACCCTTGAATATGCTCTCCCTATTACCAATTCTGTATTTACCGAATCGGTAATAGTGAATGGCTTCCCATTCATCCCTTTGGGCCTCCAGGCCCATAGGAATGAATGGGAAGGTATTCCTTATTACCGATTTGGTAAATACCGAATCAGTAATAATGAATATTACCGAATCGGTAAATTTTACCTACATTCTATTTACCGATTCTTAAATACCAAATCGGTAAAATTCTGTATTTAGGAATCGGTAAATAGAAATTACCTACATCTAGCCCAAAATCTTTTAGAGTGACCAATAGGGAACAGAAGATATGGCTCAATTCTTTCAGTACAAACCAGGGGGAAATAATCGGCTACATACTTTTTGCTAAGTTCCATGCGTTCTCTACGCTCCATTAGAACATTTAAAGAATTCTTTCTTTAAGTGGGGCTTCGTAATGGAAGTTAATAAGTTGTGGGTTAGAAAAACAGTCATGCCTCCCCATGAGTGCCAACTGACTTTTAACATAGCTAAGCCACGGTATTTTGTGAGCATAATCACAATTTAAGCAATTCTGTATTATTGCTCAATTATTGCTCAATTAAGAGCTGATTCTTCATGTGTCCAAATCGAGTGCCATAACATTATAGGGGCAATTTAAATTTGATGTATTAAAGGGATTAGCCCAAATTCCTTATGACATAGGATACTCAGGAGACTGGGGAGAACAGACATTAGTCTTCTGAGAAAAGCGTTTTCTCGCAACGGGCTAAATACCGGTCGGTAATGGGAAATTTACCTATTTTTGGCCGTTACCAACCGGTATTTTCCAACTACATCTACCCCTATATCTTGTTAGATTTAGTTTATCATCGTTCACCTATGGTGTCATATCCCAGCAAAGCATATTGGGATGCTCACCTGGGACCCTGCCTACGCTACTGCAATTCAACCCAGAATATGCTACATTTACTTTTTTTATGCCATCTATATGATAAACTACAAATAGAGTTTATTTTACCGCGTGTGTTGAATATTAGGAAATGCAGGCTAGATTTATTTTACCTTTAGCTCCTTGAAACAGAATATGTATATGAAATGATATACAGATTCATTCCTGCTGCAGTGCGATAAAGGAGCCTTGTACAAAAATTGTTATTAACAATTTGTACTGTATCTGATGCTTTAACACTGCTTTTATAGATTATTTTTTTAGAGTTTGATATAGCACGAATTTGACCCGAATCGGGTATCAGAGCGCTTTACATAGCACCAGTTGCATTTCATGAGGACACATTATTTATTGTTAGGCACAGAGAGATTAAGTGATTTGCCCAGAATCACAGGATGTTCAGCGTCATTGCCGAGACTCGAACCCAGTTCCCCAGATTCAAGGTCGACCACCCTAGCTGTGTGTATTATAACTTTTACGATTGCATACTTTTCAAACCCTAGTAGAGCTATAAAGTCGAAAAATATGGAATTTATTTAATGTTTAGCTTTTTATCCCACCTTAACAAGGATAATGAATTTCAAATGACTTGATATTTCTGGGCACAGTGTGTTTTATGAATTTTTAATCATGTTTTCCTTCTTTCTATGTATCTTACGTATTTATTTTATGAGTGACTTTTGTGGTTTGTTAAACCGAATAAAGATTGTTAATGATGAGAGGTGACCCAAAGTCCTTATATGTATGAATGTACATACGGTAATACTTTTTAATCAGTCTTTTTGGTGAAATGAGGCTGATACGACTTCTGAAACGGTCTTTAGACCAGCCCTAAAAATTGAACTCTGTGAGTTCTCCTTTTTAAGTGTCCTGAAGCACTAACCCTAGTACCCTAGTAACCCTAGTACCCCAAACCACGTCTTCCACCAGTCGTGGCAGACTCCAGCTTGGGAGAAACCCCCACCTCCTGCTTCCTCTTTGGGTGGACCTTTGATCCCAGTCACCTGCTGGTTCTTCTGTCTGAGTTTTGAATGGTGAACGTATCTTTCATAAAAGGCAAGACTCCGAGTTCGGAATTGACTTTGTGTAACAACACTGTTGGGGTTGAAGCGAAACTCGTCTGTGCTGTGATGCGAACCAAAAGATTATCCTCTGTTACTATTCCCCTATTCCCCTATCACCAACCCATTGCTTCAGTACACAAAGATGGACCAATATGCTCTCTATCTCAGCATGGTCATACACACTTAGAGGTAAATTCTGTTCTGTGTTGTAGGATCCTCCCTGATAGTCATAAATGGATAATAATGCCCGGAAGCATGTGTGGACTCCAGGACACTTCTGCCATATCACTTAATAGACATATATGCAAGTAATTGAATGTAGGTGGACATTTAAAAAAAAAAGTATGTGACTTCTCTATTACGATGTGCAGACAGAATATTGAATACAAAATATTGAGTTGCACAAATATCGAGTAAAAAAATATTGTGATTCAGAAATATCGACAGCAAGAATATCGTGGTCAAGAATATCGACTTAAGGTAAGTAATATTGACTTTAAAATACTTTTTAGTAGTTATTAATTTTTTTTTATTAGAAATTTGTGTTTCTAGTTCCTTAGCGGGTTGTGGGTTTATAGGGGAATAGGGTGGGGTGTAATTTAATTATATTAAATTAATTGATTCATTTTTATTTATTAATAGTTGTTTAATTGAGATTTTATAGTTTTAAATATGTAAAGTAATTTATTATTAATTGCTTGCTAATCATTTTAGTTAATTGGTAAATAGTTATGGTAATTGTGTAATTAATTTTAGGTATGAGTTGTGGTGGTTATATCTGTAAAGGGTGGGAAGTAATTTATTTTTAATTTATGAATTATTTGGTTGTTAATTGGTAATTGTGTAACTTTTTTAGATGTGTGTTTTGTGGTTTAAAGAGGTAAATGGTGTTAAGTAGTTTATTAATGTTTTCATTATTTATTGTTAATTAAAATTTTATTATGGTAATTTGTAATTAATTTTAGGTAGGTGATGTGGTGTTTATAGCAGTTAAGGGTGGCAGTTTTTTTGTGTTTTTTGTGTTTAACACCTTAGCAGCTATGGAACGTCCAGCTCCAGTGCTGAACGTTCCATTGCGCAGGTGCAGTTGAAATGTCCAACGCCGACGGCAGCACTCCCGAGGTAGTGGTGCCGTCGGCCGTTGGACTAGGCGCAGCACTTAAGGTGTTAATGAATATATAGTTGTTAATATTTATTATTTAATATTTATTTTTGCTAATTTATTTTCGAGTTTTGTTTTTACTTTCAAAGGGGTAAAGGGTGGGAATAAATCCATTTTAATTACTTAATTATTAGTTGTTAGTAGTAGTTTTTAATGTAAATATAAGTTTTAATTGTGTTTTATTATTTTATAGTTTAATTTAGATATGTGTTGTGGATATTGTAGTGTTAAAGTGTGTCTAGGCAATGTTTATTAGTTTTTTTGTCAATAATTTGTTTTAATTGATTATTATTTTAATTATGAAAGTAGATTTAATATAAAATGTTGAAGTGTTTTGTGCTTTTTGTATGCTGTTATAGGGTAGGAAATAAATTAAATACATGTATGTATTACTTAATGGTTTTGTTTGTAAATATTTTCTAGTTTAAAAGAATGTATTTATTCTTTTATTTTTTTTATATTATTGTAGGTTTTTATTATATGTAATTAATATCATGTTTTCTTTTTATATGTTTATTATATTTTATTTAAAAAAAATATTATATATATGTGTATATATATATATATATATATATATATATATATATATATATATATATATATATATATATATATTTAGTCAAAAGTTCCTTCGATATCCCTTGGAAGAAAACACACGAACACTTGGATCTCCCAAAATCCTTTTAATTCGACAGTTTAAAGGCAATCACTCTACGCGTTTTGGGTCTGTGACCCTTGCTCATGAGTAAATTTCAACATCCAAAGTGCAACTTAAATAGTCATGTGATAGTTGTACAAATAATGAAACAGAAAAACAGACTATAACTGTGATTCTAAAATAAAATAGCCAATGTAAATAATTCCTTTACCTCCTTATGCATATATTTTCTAGCGGCATATTGAATATTAAACCATATTCTTTTCAGTAACCAACATCTATATTAACTCTTTTTAATGGCATAGGGTTTTAGGGGATCTCAACATGAAAATGAAGACAGGGGTATTTGAAAACAGGGGTAACTTTACATAGGTTACTTTCGTCTTAGTCCTTTATTAATCAGGACAGACTCTAGTGACTGTAAGGTATCTAGCCCTAGTGGGCATCCTCAGCTATACATCACAGCATTGATTAAAAGCCTTATTGTATCCCCATGTCACAATTTCTTTTTCGCTCACTCTGAGCGACCAATTTAGAAAAAGTTATTGTGCCCAAGTGGGCATTTCATTCCTCCAATTCACCACAATTTGAAGTATACATGAAAAGATTCTCTCGGTATCTGTAAATTCTACTGCTTCTTTTCTTCATATGCTCTAGAGTAAAGAAAACAAATAAAATTATAAATAAAACAACCTGTGGCCAGATGTACTTATTAAAATTACTATCTAGGAGAGATCAAAATAGATAATCACAATTTCTTATTAGCAATTTGGATACCATGGAGACTGCTGCTTCTAAGCTCCTAAAACCAAAATATGATCTTTATAAATCAAATTCTCCAATGATGTAAGCCATTTTTGTCCCCTATTATACAACAAAACAGTAATATTTCATTTTTAGCAGGTTAACCCAAATGTACTTCAAGCTCTTCTTCGCAATTGTGCCCTAATGGAGTCATTGTCTTGTACTGAATGATTATTCTTGACTCTAGCCTCCGTAGGTTTTGTACTCTATTCCCACCTCTTTCATCAAACTTAATCGTGTCCAACACACAAAAGCTTAGTAATGATGTATCCTGTTTATGCTGGCTTTGAAAATGTCTGGCGATCGGGTATGACTTATCGCCATTCTTTATTGCTCGTAAATGTTCCAGGACTCTGAGCTTAGCCTTTTTGATAGTACTGCCCACATAACACCTGTTACACGGACAGAATAGAGCATAAACCACAAATTCTGTGTTGCAGAATGCGTGTTCTTTTATTTGGAATTTTTCAGCTTCTGGAGATAGTTACCTCTTTTCTATTGTGACTGTTCTTACAAGCTTTACAGCTTCTACAGGTGTAGAAGCCTTGTATCCCAACTGTTTTTGGGTTTTTGGTTTCCACTGCTTTGCAGAGTTGATCGTTTAATGATTTAGTCCTTTTGAAAGGCACTTGAGGGAATAGATCAACACAGTCTGTGATGCCCGGGTCAGTTTTCAGAATTGGCCAAAACTTAGTCAGACTTTTTCTGATCATATATGATTGATTACTATATGTAGTAATAAATCGGGTTGTGTTTTCTTCCTTATCCTTCTTCGTTCTTTCTAAGAGCAAAGTCTCTCTGTCTTTTCCTGCCACTGCTCTCTTTGCTCTGTTAATTATCTTCTCCGAATAACCCCTGTTTCTGAATCTATCAGACATCAGTTTTTCCTCTTCTATGTAACTTTGCGGTGTACTACAATTTCTATTTGCCCTTAATAGTTCTCCCATCGGGATACTTCTGATGAGCGCGTTAGGGTGACAACTCTGGGCATGAAGTAAGCTATTCCCTGCCGTGCTCTTTCTGTACAAGGTGCTCTCTAGTTTGTTATTAGTGACTCATAGCTTCAAATCGAGAAATTCCATATTGTCTTTCCCCCAATGACTCGTGAATTTCAAATTATATTGATTTTTATTTAGGGTTTCAACGAAGGTAACTACTTCTGACTCGGTTCCTCTCCATATGACAAAAATGTTGTCGATGTATCTTAACCATCGGACGACTTTCTCAGTGTATGTGGGCATTCTGTATACCACTTCTTTTTCCCACAGGCCCATGAAAAGCCCCGCAAAGGATGGCGCAAAGCATGTTCCCATACAAGTACCCAGGTTTTGTCTATAAATTTTATTGTCGAATAGGAAGAGGTTTTGGCTAAGACAGGTTCTCATAATTTCTATCAGCATCAGTGTGTGTTCCGCATAAGAGATGGATCTTTCTGATAGAAAGTGTTCACATGCATCCAACCCTTGTTGGTGTGGGATGCATGTGTATAATCCCACTACATCTAATGTTAACAGTGAGTAGGATGGTTCCAAGTCTGTGTTTCCTATTTTTCTCAGGAAATCCCCTGAATCTTTTAAATATGCCGGTAGTTTTTGAACTGTTCCCTGGAGGAAGTGGTCTACGTATCTAGACGCATTTTCAAGATTACTCCCTCATGAGGAAACTATTGGTCTCCCTGGGGGATTATTGGCGTCCTTGTGAATCTTCGGAAGAAGATACAAGGCTGGGAATTTAGGATATGTACATTCTAAGAACTTAAATTCTTCACTTTGAATCAAACCTCTCGTTTTCCACTCATTTAACTGAGTGTTGAAGCTTTTCAATGATTGTTCGTATTCCATACGACTACTTCTACTGTAATTGGTGATGTGTCTTAGTTGTCTTAAACCCTCTTCAATGTATTTGATCTTTGACATAACAACTACATTCCCCCCTTTGTCCGATTTTTTGATAACAATGGAATTGTCATTTCTTAAGTTTTCTAGAGCCTTTCTTTGTGCGGGTGTTGTGTTGTTCCAGCCTTTTCTTTTAGTATGGTTGACTATGTGTTTTAGCTCTTTATTCATGCCTTTCTCGAAGACATCAATTACATCACTTTTTTTTTATCTGTGGCAGAAAAATAGACCTAGGTTTGAAACCGCTTTCTACACTCATTGTTAATGAGATATTGTTCTCCTGGAATTGGTCGTATATAAATATATATATATATATATATATATATATATATATATATATATATATATATATATTCCAACAACTTCTCCTTTTCACGGAAAGGAAAACATGAGTCACACACGAGCTTGGATTTTTCTCCAGTTTAATGACGAGTTGCAAACAGCTTCTTGCGACTTTATCCTGACTAGTTTCGTTCCTGGCTAGGAACTTTCTCAAAGGTGCGCCGTTGCAGGAGCCTCTGCTGATCTTACCACAGTTCGTTTTTCACTTTGCTTATATGCCCCCAATGGCGATGTTTTGTGGAATCACTTCCTTTGTAGATTAGCATTGTGGGAACTGTAGTCCATCCCGGCAGTGTCTTTTGGGCTCGATGTATTAACAAAGATGCTGTTCTCTGTTACCGCAATCTTCCGTCATATCTGGCAAGTTCCCCATTTTCAGCCGACTTTTCCGGTTGAATTGGATCCACGACCGAGGTCCAGTCCTCGGGAGCACCTAATCTCAATTCGTTTCCGATTCTGACAAGGGGGTTCTGGGTCGAGATTAATGGCGCTTCTTGTGGCGGTGTGTTCTCTTCGGCTGAACCACGCCGATATTTTATTCCAACAACTTCTCCTTTTCACGGAAAGGAAAACATGAGTCACACACGAGCTTGGATTTTTCTCCAGTTTAATGACGAGTTGCAAACAGCTTCTTGCGACTTTATCCTGACTAGTTTCGTTCCTGGCTAGGAACTTTCTCAAAGGTGCGCCGTTGCAGGAGCCTCTGCTGATCTTACCACAGTTCGTTTTTCACTTTGCTTATATGCCCCCAATGGCGATGTTTTGTGGAATCACTTCCTTTGTAGATTAGCATTGTGGGAACTGTAGTCCATCCCGGCAGTGTCTTTTGGGCTCGATGTATTAACAAAGATGCTGTTCTCTGTTACCGCAATCTTCCGTCATATCTGGCAAGTTCCCCATTTTCAGCCGACTTTTCCGGTTGAATTGGATCCACGACCGAGGTCCAGTCCTCGGGAGCACCTAATCTCAATTCGTTTCCGATTCTGACAAGGGGGTTCTGGGTCGAGATTAATGGCGCTTCTTGTGGCGGTGTGTTCTCTTCGGCTGAACCACGCCGATATTCTATTCCAACAACTTCTCCTTTTCACGGAAAGGCAAACATGAGTCACACACGAGCTTGGATTTTTCTCCAGTTTAATGACGAGTTGCAAACAGCTTCTTGCGACTTTATCCTGACTAGTTTCGTTCCTGGCTAGGAACTTTCTCAAAGGTGCGCCGTTGCAGGAGCCTCTGCTGATCTTACCACAGTTCGTTTTTCACTTTGCTTATATGCCCCCAATGGCGATGTTTTGTGGAATCACTTCCTTTGTAGATTAGCATTGTGGGAACTGTAGTCCATCCCGGCAGTGTCTTTTGGGCTCGATGTATTAACAAAGATGCTGTTCTCTGTTACCGCAATCTTCCGTCATATCTGGCAAGTTCCCCATTTTCAGCCGACTTTTCCGGTTGAATTGGATCCACGACCGAGGTCCAGTCCTCGGGAGCACCTAATCTCAATTCGTTTCCGATTCTGACAAGGGGGTTCTGGGTCGAGATTAATGGCGCTTCTTGTGGCGGTGTGTTCTCTTCGGCTGAACCACGCCGATATTCTATTCCAACAACTTCTCCTTTTCACGGAAAGGAAAACATGAGTCACACACGAGCTTGGATTTTTTTCCAGTTTAATGACGAGTTGCAAACAGCTTCTTGCGACTTTATCCTGACTAGTTTCGTTCCTGGCTAGGAACTTTCTCAAAGGTGCGCCGTTGCAGGAGCCTCTGCTGATCTTACCACAGTTCGTTTTTCACTTTGCTTATATGCCCCCAATGGCGATGTTTTGTGGAATCACTTCCTTTGTAGATTAGCATTGTGGGAACTGTAGTCCATCCCGGCAGTGTCTTTTGGGCTCGATGTATTAACAAAGATGCTGTTCTCTGTTACCGCAATCTTCCGTCATATCTGGCAAGTTCCCCATTTTCAGCCGACTTTTCCGGTTGAATTGGATCCACGACCGAGGTCCAGTCCTCGGGAGCACCTAATCTCAATTCGTTTCCGATTCTGACAAGGGGGTTCTGGGTCGAGATTAATGGCGCTTCTTGTGGCGGTGTGTTCTCTTCGGCTGAACCACGCCGATATTCTATTCCAACAACTTCTCCTTTTCACGGAAAGGAAAACATGAGTCACACACGAGCTTGGATTTTTCTCCAGTTTAATGACGAGTTGCAAACAGCTTCTTGCGACTTTATCCTGACTAGTTTCGTTCCTGGCTAGGAACTTTCTCAAAGGTGCGCCGTTGCAGGAGCCTCTGCTGATCTTACCACAGTTCGTTTTTCACTTTGCTTATATGCCCCCAATGGCGATGTTTTGTGGAATCACTTCCTTTGTAGATTAGCATTGTGGGAACTGTAGTCCATCCCGGCAGTGTCTTTTGGGCTCGATGTATTAACAAAGATGCTGTTCTCTGTTACCGCAATCTTCCGTCATATCTGGCAAGTTCCCCATTTTCAGCCGACTTTTCCGGTTGAATTGGATCCACGACCGAGGTCCAGTCCTCGGGAGCACCTAATCTCAATTCGTTTCCGATTCTGACAAGGGGGTTCTGGGTCGAGATTAATGGCGCTTCTTGTGGCGGTGTGTTCTCTTCGGCTGAACCACGCCGATATTCTATTCCAACAACTTCTCCTTTTCACGGAAAGGAAAACATGAGTCACACACGAGCTTGGATTTTTCTCCAGTTTAATGACGAGTTGCAAACAGCTTCTTGCGACTTTATCCTGACTAGTTTCGTTCCTGGCTAGGAACTTTCTCAAAGGTGCGCCGTTGCAGGAGCCTCTGCTGATCTTACCACAGTTCGTTTTTCACTTTGCTTATATGCCCCCAATGGCGATGTTTTGTGGAATCACTTCCTTTGTAGATTAGCATTGTGGGAACTGTAGTCCATCCCGGCAGTGTCTTTTGGGCTCGATGTATTAACAAAGATGCTGTTCTCTGTTACCGCAATCTTCCGTCATATCTGGCAAGTTCCCCATTTTCAGCCGACTTTTCCGGTTGAATTGGATCCACGACCGAGGTCCAGTCCTCGGGAGCACCTAATCTCAATTCGTTTCCGATTCTGACAAGGGGGTTCTGGGTCGAGATTAATGGCGCTTCTTGTGGCGGTGTGTTCTCTTCGGCTGAACCACGCCGATATTCTATTCCAACAACTTCTCCTTTTCACGGAAAGGAAAACATGAGTCACACACGAGCTTGGATTTTTCTCCAGTTTAATGACGAGTTGCAAACAGCTTCTTGCGACTTTATCCTGACTAGTTTCGTTCCTGGCTAGGAACTTTCTCAAAGGTGCGCCGTTGCAGGAGCCTCTGCTGATCTTACCACAGTTCGTTTTTCACTTTGCTTATATGCCCCCAATGGCGATGTTTTGTGGAATCACTTCCTTTGTAGATATATATATATATCCAAGTGATTCCTCAAACCTCCACGCAGCGTGGCGAAAGAAGAAGACGGACCCCACGGCTTCAGGCAAGATGTTGTTTTATTTTTTGGAACCTTTCAAGCAACGCGTTTCGAGTACCAAGTACTCTTGATCACACACCTGTTTAGCAGTCAGCTTGCTTTTTTTAAATGCTGTGGTTCCCTGACCCAACCTATGGGCCACACTTCCTAAAGTGCATCACATAACTGATTCATGAACATAGAAATAGTGCACATTATGAATGGGAAATACTGAACGACCTTAGCGTACAATTCAAGTATATACAATTCGCCTGAATATATACATACATATTAATGAAATACATTGCATTTTCTTTCATTTAAAATGATTCTCCCATGTATTTGATAGTTTAAAATCACTCAATTGCACACATTTCATTGACGTGCATCTTTCAACAAATATCTTCACTGCATGAATGCAAATACCAACCGGTATGTAAAGTGACTAGTGCTAAATTCTATGCCAAAACAATATATTCAATAAATTGTTGATCACCCTTATTTACAATTTCTCATAACTGCATGAATGCAGATACCACTGGGTACATGAAATCGCTAAAACTATGGGAAGCTGACTAACACAATTGAATAAATACTGTATTGATCATAAATCATGTGAAAATGTTTTTATTTTTTTTGTGGAAAGCAACCCCTTGTTTACCCACGAGCTTATGTCCTATATACTTATTCAAAATTTAAAATATTAAATTTCATACATCATAAATATTAAGACCTATTTACATTAATTTTTGTATTCAAAAATTAAAATAAAAGTGCGAATCTGTGCATGTGCATTTTTAGTGAGTGGAAAACAATTGAAAACACTAAGAAAAAAAGGAAACTGATATAAAAAGAACATTTTTTTTGAACTGTACAAGATATTTAAAAAAGAAAAAATAGGAATTTTTATATACACATATGTAATTCATGTATAGCTATGATTAAGGTGCATTAATTTCATAATATGCCCTTAATATTATATACATATGTGTAGCTCTATGGGTTTGTTTCATCGTTGACTCAAGTTAACGATCTTGATCAAAAAAAAAAAGTGCACATAGAGTTTCCAGGTTTTGCGATATTCTCATGAATTCGCCTCGGACCAATGCTGACAGTTTGGGGGCCTTTATAAAAAATTATGCAGATCTTCTGTCTCATTAAGACCATGGGGCTGTTTGCTGTCTAGCTCGATAATATATTTTGTTTCCAGCTTTCTCATCATTTTGTCCCAGTCCCCACCCCTTCTCAGTGGGGGCACCGCATTGATGACCTAATAACTCAAGCACGACAGACCTCTGTTGTGCTTTAAGTGAAAATGCCGTGCCACGGGGTAGGCCGAATCATTGTTTACAACTGCCCGGAGATGCTGCAGTATCCTTACATGCACCTGCGATCTCGTGCTTCCAACATAGCACAGACCACAGGTGCACGTCAGGACGTATATAGCAAACTCCATGCTGCAGTTGAAATTGCCTCTGATTGCTGTTTTGGTACTGGTAAATGAAGTCTCATAGTGTGTGGTGTTTTGTCCAAATTTGCATGCACGGCATGAGGTGCATTTGAGCCAGGCACTGCCACTGCCTAGCTCAGGGCTGGATTTAACCAATTTGCTGTGCATGCTATAGGCTCTTCTGAAGGTAACAATAGGTCTGTCAGGGACTCTTGAGCATAGTACACCGTCTGTTTTTAAAATGTACCAATGTCTATTGATGATGATGGATCTGATAAAAAAACAGAATATTGGATATATATACAAACGTATGTACACATGAAGAAGCTGAAGAACTGATGGATACATTACAATGGCTAACAGGGAGCCTGACTAGCCATTGTGGAGCACAAAATCCATCTAAAGGGTCAAGAAATCTGTCATAGGTAATCATCCCCACAGGCAACAGGGAACCAAGTTATTCAAGTCCTCAGTGTTATTCAGTCCGTTGGGCCACTTGCTGTCGAACTCGAGGTTCATGTTAGACTCCAATTGTCTCAATTTGAGCTCTCTATTGCCTCCCCTTAGGAGTTTAGGTACTGCTGCCACTACATAGTAAGTTAAGCAATTCACATCCTTATTGTGTTTGCTTTGAAAATGGCGAGCCACTGGATATGAGGTGTCGCTATGAAGAATGGCTCGAAGGTGTTGTAAAATCCTGACGTGCACCTGTTGTTTGGTACTGCCTATATAATTCAGGCAACAGGTGCACGTCAGGACGTAGACCGCGAATTCCATTTTACAGGTGTGATTGCCTGTGATGGGAATTTCAGTGCAACCGAAAGGGGTGCGGTAATGAGTTTTGTTCACACCAAACTTGCAGGCCCTACAACTAGAGCATTTGCGAAACCCAGCTGCAGGTTGCAGCCAATGCACCTTATGTTTCAGTTCAGGACTGCTTTGATCACATGAGCATTTGTTGAATCACATTATGACTGTTTTTTAACCCTGTGGCATGTTTGTAACCACTATGTGAGCATAGCTGATAGCTATATCCTTTTGTTTTCAGAGCTCCTTGAGAAAGGGCTTGTTAGCCCGAAATGCATCGTAGCATTTATGAATATATGTACAAATAATGATCAATACATTGGAATCTTATTGAAGAAACTATCAAATTAATATGATGAAAATATCCAGCTAAAAGAACCTTGACTTTATTGATAATAAAAAGTGAAAAATCAAAAGAAAGTTTGCATGGAGTCTTCTTTAGAAGAACCAATGGTGTTCCCTACTCAGGGATGCATTCTTAGTATGTGTATGCACAAATAATAATTAGTGACCGACGTGTTAGGACGGACAGGCCTCCTGCAGGAGCACCCTACCACAGATTATATTTTCAAGTTTTCGGTGAAGATTCAGTTCAACATTCCTATTGTTGTGCACCTCCCCTATTCTTTGTGATGTCATTATGTACCAGCATATCCCTGATGTTATGGTTCGCCGATAAGATATGCTGGGTCTTTCTGGAATGTTATTGCTAATCACATTGTCAGATTTGAGTACTCCCCAATTTTTGGCAATAATTTTCCTGATGGCCTGTGCATCTGATCTGTACGTGAGTATCAGTGGTGTCTTCTTCAGATTAGCTGGGTAAGGGTTTGTCAGCAAGCGTAAATAACCTCTCAACTTTATTAGCTCTTTTGAGGGCAGTTTTTAAAACCCAGTTAGGGTAGCCTCTAACCCTAAATCTTTCCACAATAACCTCACTTTCTAAACTGTAGGACAGATCGGTGTTACAGTTCCGTTTTGCCCTCAGCAGTTCACCGTACGGGATGGACCATTTCAGGTTGTCCTGATGACTGCTGAGGGCATGTAAGATACTGTTACCGGCAGTGACTTTGCGATGTAAAGTAGTGTGAACTTTGTTGTCAACAATTTCTAGTTTGACATCCAGATACTCCATTTCAGTTTTACTCATATTGCCACTGAGGACAATATTGGAATCATTGTTGTTCAATTTATTGATGAAGATATTAGCCTCATCAATGGATCCACGCCAAACAATGAAGAGTTTGTCGATGTAGCGAAGCCACATCCTCACATTCATGAAATCCTGATGTAAAGTAGGGTCAGCACGTAAATTTTCCTCCCACCTCCCCAAGAACAAATTAGCAAAACTGGGGGAGAAACATAACCCCATGGCAGAGCCCTTGGTGTGTCGATATGGCATGCCAATAAATAGAAAAATATTGTTGCTCAAACAATATTCCATCATATCTAGAAGCATACTAGTGTGCTCACGAAATCTGATCCCAAATACACAAACAAGCCACTAGACCACCAGGCGTCCTATAATATCGGGGATAGGCTCTCTCTTAGAACCGCTTTCCACCTTCGTGGATTTTTTCTTAAGACACATGGTAAGAGAGATGCCTACGTTACTGCAGGACACCAAAGACGTCCTAAGGATTTTGCTCGAAATCGAATTTCACATGGACACTGATTTGCTAGTGTCGTTCGATGTAGAGTCTCTTTATACATCCATTCCACAAAACGAGACTCTGGATGTTATAGAGAATCTCTTGTTAGCAAGTGAACTGAATTCAATCACTCCAGTTTCTCTGATTATGAGTCTTGCCAGTCTGGCGATGAAAGACAATTTCTTTCAATTTGAGGGCACCCTATTCTTGCAAACATCTGGGAGCAGTATGGGGAGTGTCTTTGCCCCCAGCCTGGCTAATCTTTACGTGCATAAATTTGAACAGGACCACTTACTCACACCCACCAACCCATATTACAGCTCCTTACGTCTTTGGAAACGCTACATTGACGATATTTTGGTGGTGTGGCAGGGGACAGAGGAAAATCTTGTCAAGTTCCATGAGTGGCTGAATGGCAGAAATTATTTCTTACGATTCACAGTTGAATCTAATAAACACCATTTGGCGTTTCTTGATCTACTCCTTTCGGTTACTCCCGAGGGCTTGCAATCAGAACTTTATCGCAAACCCATGGCCCGTAACTCTTTATTGAGTTATGACAGTTGTCATCCCAAGGCATTGAGAGACAATCTGCCCTATGGGCAATTCTTGAGGCTACAACAGAACTGTTCTACCAAAGATACTTTTCAAAATCATGCGAAAACACTGGAGAAACACCTAGTGGCTAGAAGATACCCTAAGCATCTGGTATGTCGGTCTAAGAAGAGAGCCTCCTACAACAACCGGGAAGGATTGTTAGAGCCAGCCGTCCCCAAAGAGAAGCAAAATGCGTCAACACGTTCTGTACACGTTAAAATAGCATACAAAAAATTGTGAGAAAACATTGGCTATCCTCAATACTGGCAATGACAACCTGCCAATGCCATTGTTTGAAAGACCAATTAGTACATAGTAGACCCAAGACCAGCCTTCCCCGTGCAGTGGGTACCTTGTGGGATCTGCCAGCCATAGAGGGACATTATTCGTGTGGTAGCTGTGCTGCTTGCCTACAAACCTCTAGGTCTACAAGCATTGATGTAGGGAGTGACTGCCCTTGGCAGCAGAGACACTTCACAAATTGTAATAGCCACAACCTGATATATTTAATAACCTGTCCGTGTCGCCTAAAATATGTGGGTATGACAACTAGAAAAATCAAGACTCGCATTTCCGAGCATAAGAGTACCATCAGATGCCGGAAACAGGCCACGAGTTTGACTAACCACTTTCTGGAAGTAGGCCATGCACCCACCGATTTTGTATGGACAGTCATTGAGCAGCCCTTGATCCCACAACAGGTCACTGATGTGAGTACATTTCTGTTTAAAAAAGAACAAAAGTGGATATATAAGCTGAATTCTGACAAAACTGGACTGAACGAAGACATCCCCTGGATGCCCCTATAATCTACAGACAGGGGAACCCCCTTTTATATAATACCACGGTATGAGAGGATGGCTCCAAAAATGAAAAATAAGTTTTCCAAATCTATCTCACCTTTTACCCAGTACATTGTCATGATTGCTCAAGCTAAGTGTTATGTGAGTAGGACACAATGGTTGTGTCCATAAGGAACACACACAATATGTATTTCCACTTTATAACAACTAACCTATGAGGTAACTAGATGAACAGCGTTCACACACACCCTGCTTGGTTGTCCCTAGATGATCCACCAACATTTGTGATCATGGGTCAGGTGATATCACACAACGGTGCTCCAGCACTGAGCATATATGCCCCTCAAATAACTTAGACTCATCTACTGATCTGACTACATGTCCCATGATGCTCTGGGACGGGTCGCAGTGTTGACGTTCTGATAACCATGAGAATGGTCTGTGTAAGACTTAAGCTATATCAGGCCAGAGAACCGGCATCTGACCACTGGGGTCTCTCACAGGTTGGCTAATAAGCGTGAAGCAATGCTTCAACGCATTTTGAATAAGTGAAGCACTTTTTATATTACAAATTTTATATTACAATTTGAAGCGCTAGGAATATCGCTAAACAATAAAAACAAAATTTGGAATAAATGTGCTAAGCGTAACGGGGCACGAGAGACAAATACATAAACATTTCATGAAGTCCTCGAATGAATCTGCCGATACAACTACACTTCCCGTGATCCTCCGGGACGGGTCGCGCTAGTGACGATAGTGACGTCATCATGCAGCGCCAAAACACGGCACTTAACATGAAGCTTGGGGCGGACCCGGTACCTCCCCGAGACGGCCCAGAGGGACGCCCGGAGTACCAACGGTCAGGTGAGCAACCTGACAGGATTAATTTTAACTGCGCAGTGAGATCGAGTTTGTTGGTTCAGTGCACGAGCGTTTCACGGGTACAGAAGGGTGCCTGCATATGAACGATCTAATGTTTCCGAAATCAGGTTTGAGGCAATTATGGCGGTAATATATAATTCCACTATACCTCCTCGGTTTGTAGCCATTTGTTTTCGATCCTGAGCAGTTCTTGATGGATGGCCAAATACTGCCACCATGCTGAGATAAGAAGTGTGTCCTCTTGGACTGAGCTAATGCAGGGCCGTGATTGAGTAATGACATGAACGGTATTCCTCTAACCCCCATGTGGATTACTACAACGGGGTCAGCTCTAAATAATCAGAGCGACCATGGACATCAGATAGGTCCAGCTGGTTGGTTCTCGTGACTAGATGACCACTGTAATATTAGTGACAGTGTTACTAACTGAGGGACACCTTCGAGTAACAACGCGCAAAACATCTAGTAACAAGTCAGTATGGGTGTGCTGGCAGTGAGTGTGGATGTATAGTCCATGGCTACCAGTTTAATTGCCTAACTCTCTTTTTCTATATCTTTTTTATACATTTTTCTACTAGAGGTGCTCCATTTGCCTGCGCCATAGCCAGGTGAGGTGGAGATGTTCTCTCCTGCCAATTAGGTAAGAAAGGGGTTAATATTTGAATGACATATGGGTGTTTAAATAATCAACACCATGGGTGACACAAGAATTGGTTTATAGACTCCCTCATTTGGTAAAGAGTTGGAAACAGTCGCCATCCAAATGCTAATGATTATTTGTTTGTATTTTGTCTGTCTTTTTATGTATCTGACCTCGTTCATCCTGCACACCATTAGGAAGGAGAATGGAAACACATGAGATACCCAGGTGATATCCATTTTAATTCCTTTTTCACCTTTTTGAGCAGTAGCGATTTATTTGGTCCTGAAGAATGCAGCGGACACCGACTTGGGTCCACTTAACTGCAGAAACATGTTGACCTTGTACTTTACATAGTAGATATTTGTTTGAACTACTAGACTATCGCACTGGTTTTATTATCTTGGAAGCAGAGAGGTACTGATTAAACATATTTTCCTATTTTCTCTCCAATTTTAGTTTTATTCACTGTTTTCCTTACTTTCACATTTTCACGCACTGCTGTACAGTTACCTCCCCTTGCCCATATACTTTTAGCTCACTGGGATACCCTTTCTACAACCAAAATCAACGTTTGAATGGCCAGGAGCTGTTACCCTTCCTGCTGAGAAGGATCCCAGATGATGATAAGGGTGATATCGGTCGTAAACTGATGGGTATTTTTCATAAACGGAAAGTATCCAGCTGATCTAGTGTCACAGTCTCCTGAGTCAGGTACATGTCTAGTCGATAGAGTGTGTTTGTTTGACCCACAGCTACTTTGTGTTTGCTAAAAGTATTGTACTTGGGGGTTGTAGCTGTGCAAGGTCGGTAAACATCCCCTTGGACCCTCTTCTTCACTGTTTAAAAAACCCAGTAACACTCCCCACGGAGGAATATCACGCAAATATAAACTTAGGCGAAGCCAAAATATCAATAAAGAAGCAAAAATTCACGAGATTAGCTTTGCACCAAATTAACCCAGGCTTAAAGAAAGGGTATTGGATGTGGTCAGTCAATTTGCAAGTTGCTTAATCTCAAATCTTACTCCGAGAAAAACACGGAAAATGTTTTAAATTCACCATCAGAATGGCACATTGCCAGTGCATAGTACTTTCTTTCAATCGGAATACTGGACCAAGGCCCTTTGCCAAATACATGGCGGTCGTACCAGTTTTTCTCTGCAAAAGTAAAATCTATATTTCCCATACCTCGATGACTGACTGATAAAAGCAGCCACTACAGAGTCAGTTCATCAGGACTATGACTTTACTATTCATTTACTATATCACCTGGCTACATGTTAAGAAAAGAAAGTCGAAATGGACACCAGTTTAGATTCTTTTTTTGCTTAAATATATATTTTTATTGGATTTTCTATGCAAGCACTTACGATGCATCAGAGACTATAAATACATAAGAATTAAACTTAAGGTCAATCAGTCAGTCGGTAACACAATTAATCATCATTACAATCATGCACAGCACATGATAATGGGAACCAACCAGTCTACCAATTTCGCTCATGTATCAGAAACGTCATGATGATGGAGATCCTTCAGGCGCTTCCCCCAACTCTAAACCATAATATTTCAGGCAGGGGCTCTAAACCTTGTGGATTTTTTCAGGCAACCTCTTGCTGTATACATAGCTTTTTCAGATCCCATATAAAGGTCCATCCCAGTTTTCCCTTACTTAAGAGTATGGAGTTCTGGGGCACCACAATGCTTTGCTACATTATTGTTAGCGACCACCAGGCCCAAGTTACAAAAGAGTTTGACTCTGGTGATGTCCACATCTGTGGGTATTCCAATCAGAACAAACTTTGGGTCCTTCTGTATGTATTATCCTATTATCTTGTGGAATTCCGTTATTATGGTGGACCAATAAGAGTGTATTGTAGGGCATTCCCATACATAGTGTATGTATGTATGAGCCCCTGTCCACTCTGCAACGTAGGCAGTTGGAAGATTCTGCCTCACCAAATTTGTGTGAGTGGGCCCTATCATTCTATATCCTATGTAGGATCTTGAATTGGATCAATCTTAGTCTAGAGCTACCTCTCTCTGGTGCATTAGAACCACGTCATAGTCGGTGTAATTCAGGCTGCGCACCGTAGTTTGCCACTGGGCCCTCAACTTTGTCAGTGAGTCAGACATATTATTAATTAGTGTCTTGTAAGTCCATGAGACACCTTTCTCTGCAATTTTCACCTAGGACAGTCGTCCTTCTTGGTGTGCGTATCCGGGGATATCAGCCGTATCTAGGTTTTCGGCCCCACATGCTTATTTCATTTGTAAGTATTTGAAGTGTTGGGTGGCACTCAATTGTTAGTCTCATTGAAGGGAGCCGAAGGGAAATATGTCTCCTTCTCCTAGGAGGTCACCTACTCTGGAAATCTGTATTGTATCCCAAGTTCAGAATACCCTCCGCTGTTGCGGGGATTCTACTCATGCATCAGTGTCTCATTCGTTCTCCGTGCTACAGCGAAGCTACCAATGATTAGACCACCCAGAACAAGAGATTTAGGACCCTTTCAGGAATAGTGGGAATCAAGAACACTCTTTCGTTTTTATTCTCATAAAGGTCCACAACATGAGTTATCAGAGACATGGTATAGTTTAAAATGTTTATTGCAACTACGTGCTCTAAGATGCAGTATCTTTGCTAACATAAGTAAAAGATACATTAAATCAATACAATCAGCATTGTTACAATTCCATAAAATACAAAAGGAGAAATCATATTATACTGATATTAGAACCAGGTCTATAGTGCCTTGTGTACCATCCTCCCTTTCTAGGAGCTATGTATTATAATAATAGAAGGTCTCTAGGCTAAATCGGGGAACCCTAAACCTCCAAGATCAGGTGAAGTGAATCACATCCCAGATCAGCACAGCTCTTCGTCGATGGGGAGATGTTCTTCAAAAGAATGCCTCTCTAATGCATGCATTGCAAATATTAAAAGCACCTGAGTTTCAGAAAAAGAGCAGATGTGTGAATGTTGTATCTAGTGCGTGGGCCGATCACCCTGTATCGACAGAATACATTGTGATTTAACCTTGAACACTTTGTGCAGACTTGAGGTCACAGTGTGAGTCTAGAGATGCGAAAAATGGACCAATCTCATGTGAAGGAAAGCAAGCAGTTTGTCTTTACAAAAATGGAGACATTTAGTGTCATGTGCAAAGGCGACAAAATGGCATTTGAGCAACTAACTTACTATGCTAACATAGAAATGTGTGCAGGCAGAACCGTATCCTCACTACACCGCTTCCCAATCTCAGTCAGGCGTGTTACGTCCGATAGTGGAGTTTGTCGGATGATTTGTTTGTCCCATTCCATCCATCTCTCCGCCTCTTTCCATGCCTCTGTAGTCCTCTGGGTTGCTAGAAGCAATTGTGCCACCACCTTGCCACCGTAAAGGTAGTGTAAGTATGTGGTACTCAAAATATGGGCAGTGGACCAAAAGCACAAACAGCACCGAAACTGTTAATCATCTATGTTATTTATGACCAAAAGAATGTCCTTGTGTGCAAATCTCAACATGCACCCCCTGCCCAATGGTGCCTCCCTTCCCAAGGGAGTATAGAACAATACACAATTGGAGCTGCACCACACACAGACAAACATATAAATTGAGGCAATGCCTGAATAACACAATGTAGTATGACACTTCCTTATGAATACCAGTGTCTATACGTCCATAGGTTATTGTTTCTTCCCTTATTAAATTGTGTTCCATTCATAAAAAAACATCAGTCATGGTTTTTTATGAATGGAACACAATGTATATGTTTGTCTGTGTCTGGTGCAGCTCCAATTGTGTATTGTAGTGTAAGTATGTGCAGGATTGAAACTGGCTCCTTTCTAGGGCATAAGTCGGGTGATCTCCGGGTAGGTACCTCCAGTCCATGATAGAAATTAAGTGTGCCACTTGATAATAGGCTCATATGTTTGTAAGAGCAATGCCCCATTGTATTGGTTTCTCTGAAGTGGCTTTAGTGCCACTCTTGTCCGCTGTCCTATAGAAGCGTACAGACTTCTCTCTCAACTGTGTCAGAGATATCGCCCTGGATTTTGTGGCATGTGTTTGGGATAATGTAAATGAGTTTTGTCAATACTACCATCCTATATATCACAGCCCTTCCTAGGAGTGTTATTAGCAATGCTCTCCATCTTTCTACATCTTTATGGAATTCCACTATTACCCTCCAGATATTGCGTTCGAAACTGACCTTTACATTTTTGGTCACGTACAGGTCTAGATATTTAAATCCCTCATTGTCAATACGCAGACGTCCTGGGAGGTGCCTTGTATCTAGATGTCCGTCCACTGGATATAGGCTTGACATGTCCTAATTGATATTATAACCTACGTGGGCAACATATGTTTTAAAGATTCGGAACATCCCTGGTAGAGGCGTGATTGGGTGAGTGACATATAGAAGGATGTGGTCTGCGTAGAGTCAAATTTATTTGTCTTCTAATGCCCCCGGTCTGTCTCTAAAGCCAACGTCCTACTGTGTACATTCAAAGATTCGCTAAAAGGGGAATTACGTTTTTTGTCCCTCGTGGCACGAACAGTGGACTGGAGATATTTATGCTCTCTGACTACATATATATACATATATGAGGAACAATAGACACTTTTGAGTAGAGCATAATTGTATATAGTAATCCCCTCCTACACTCCCTAGGACCAGAGATATAGTATAAAAATGAGGGACAAAAAACGTAATTCCCCTTTTAGCCAATCTTTGAATGTACACAGTAGGACGTATTGGATGATATTAATGCTTCTTTGAACGATCTGATTTAATCAACCAAATGTAAATGTACATAAGGACCGAATCAGCTGCATATAAAGTGCATATATGTTTTGTGTATAGTTGAGTGTTTTGTGATGTAAATACACTTTGTGTTGTGATAATAATATATGATTTGATTTGATTTGATTTGTAAAAAGGAGAGCCTTTGAAATGAATGTAGATACCAATATATAATAAGAAACACAAAGAAAAGTTAAATGTGTAACAACGCAGAGTCAATAAAAGGGACTACTGTGATAAAAGTAACTATTGTTATTTATGGTGTCAGAGGTATTTTTGTTGTGAAATATCTTTTGATAACTTGGTCAAGCAAATTTCTATATATTTTTCCAGTCTTACAATTAATTTCGACAGTACTCCTGATGCTAAAGCACTTCAATGCCAATGGTAGTTCCCGCAACTCCTCTATCTGTCAATAGAACCATACAAGAAACTGCAGTGTCCCCCGAATTTATTATCAAAAATACAAAGGAAAATCTATCACCCCAACTGTACTATATTTCATTTTGGCTGCATGGCTTTTGAGGTTGTACAGCATGGCTACTCAAATGTGATAGAATGTATGCACATCCTAAAGGAAGTCAAACGCCGATCATCAAGAACACAATAAAATCTTAAATAGAAAATATTCGTAATATGGTGTTTGCAAAATAAATATGACCTAATTCATTGCCAAGAAGATGCAATTTTCCCAATATCTGCTATATTTGGCAAAATCAAAACTACCACGCTTTTCAAATTCAGGTTCTTCTGGCTGCCATCGCATGTTTAAATGCCCACCGCCTTTCTAATATACAAGTATATCTATGGTGTGAGATGACAGGAGTGTTCAACGGTCCCTGAAGGCTGGCAGGAATAAACATTTACAATTTAGGCAAGAAATTCTATGATGGGGAACCAGTTTCATCAAAGCCGGATGACGTGGCAATAAAATTTAACAACTGTATGGTCCCCACCATCAGATGGATGCGTGACAACTGTTTAAAGTTAAATACCAATAAAACAAAGGTGGTACTAGTCGGTAAGAAATACTTCTTTCTGGAACACTTTTTGTCCTTATCGGACCAGGTCAATCTTAATACATCGTCCTGCTTCTATACGTTGAAGATCCTAAGAAAATCTTTACCTTTCATTCCCATGGATCTAGGGAAAACAGGGATTGTTCCTTTGGTGTTATCAAAGATCGATTACTGTAACTCCCTTTATTTGGATGCAAACAAGATGACCTTATGCAAGCTCTAATCACTTCAAAATACGGCAGCATGACTACTGCTTTAGATCCCCAAATTCAGCCCGGTGTCCCAAAGTATTCGAGATCTGCATTGGCTGCCGGTTCAGGCAAGGGTTCAATTCAAATCTTTGTGCATTGTCCACAAGACCCTTTATGGGGTCGGACCTGCCTACTTCAGCAATCGCATTAGATGTCATGTCCCACAACGCAATCTTAGGTCGTTGTCTGCCTCTCTGCTGGTCATTCCTAGGGTGGAAACAATACAATGGGGTGGCAGAAGCTTTTTTCATTTGACCTCTAAACTTTGGAGCACCCTGCCTTTTACACTGAGAAGCCAAACCAATAGACAGCTGTTTAGAAAATCCCTAAAAACATGGCTGTTTGCATCGAAGTCCTAGCCTCTGCCTGCTCTCTCTGCTCAAGATTTAATGACAGATCTAGCGTTAAGACGCCTCTGCGTACATGCGCTCTACAAAACCTTAATTTCTACAAAACCTTCTTCATTTAAGTATTAAAATAAGTAACATTGTCATATATGTGTGAGAAATAGATACTGATGACTTAATACTGTATCAAGATTGATGAGGCTTTACAGACAATTAAAGCGGATACGGAAACTGCTAAATCCCTGAGGACTTTACAAAATGATAAAATGCCTTTTTGTGGGGCTCGGGGCTCGGGACATCGATCTTACAGAGGATACCAGCAGTATCGATACCCCGTATACACTTACTCAAATCAAAAATATGGGCCACAATTTAGCTAACGTCGGTCATTTATGGCTACCTATAACAAGTCCTCTTTCAGAAGAAAAACAAAATGACAGGACAAAGAAGCTAATCGTCACTAATGACTTTCCCCTGCCGAAGGCGGAAATATTTATTTCCCTTTATCTCCAACTTTGGAAGAAAATCACCACGTATCAATGGGTCTTAGACCTAATTCAGTTCGGTCATTCCCTGAAATTCATACAAACTCCACCCCCTGCCCCTCCTCAGCCTCTTATCCAGAAACACCTACACCTTTTAAGGGTTAGAGGTTGTTACCATGTTAAAGAAAGGAGCTATAGAAAGAGGTCTATTTGGTTCAAAGGAGAAAAGTTTCTTCTCCTGTTTCTTCTTGGTTAACAAGAAGTCAAAGAAGTGGAGACCGGTTTTGGACTTAAGAAGTCTCAACAAATTCCTCAAGAAACAGTCCTTCCTCATGATCACTAGCCAAGATGTATTACATCTCCTCAACGTCAACGATTACATGTCGTCCCTAGATCTCCAGGGCGCCTATTTTCATATACCCATACACCAAAAACACAAGAAATTACTCTGGTACATGGTGGCCAGCAGGCTGTATCTATCAGATCCGAATATTCTCATTTGGCCTCAAATCCGCCCCTGGCATGTTTACAAAATGCCTAGCGCCAGTTGCATCATACCTCATGCAACAACATCATCACATTTGTCCGTACATCGATGACTGGCTAGTCAAGGCCCCAACCTTCACGGCTGTAAGAGCATCCACCAATCTCTGTATGCACCTCTTCAAGCAACTAGGCCTAACTCTGAATCCAGGAAAGTCAGTCCTTCAACCCATACGGCAACAAATTTTTCTAGGAGACATACCGGATACCACTCTAAAAAGGCATATTCCACGCTGGAAAGACAGCAGAAGCTATTGACTTTGGCAAAACGTTTGCAAAAAGAAAGTATGTTTCCATACGCCTTCACAGATCACTCCTGGGCATGATGTCCTCCTGTATTCATCTCATTCCTTACTAGTGCCTTTACATGCGTCCTTTCCAGGAAGCTTTGACCAGCCAGTGGGTGCAGGTCAAGGCAACATTAGATGGCATGATTCAAGTAACTGCAAGAAGCGGCGGCGCTGGTTTCAGCGACGGCCCCCTGGGCACAGCGTATATGAGCCTAACGCAGTGAGTTATTTGTATAAATCATAAAACAATATATACATCCAATGTCCCAGGATTGGGATTGTCAAAGTGGAATTTTATTAATTCACTTCAAATGAAAGTAATCCTTCAAGATGGTGTTATTCATCATCAAATATCTTCACAATACCACCAAATCCTATGCATTTCGGGCACAACGCCCTTCATCAGGTAAATAATAAGCAAAAATGAAACAGCATATGATGCCTGAGTATTGTTACACACTAGCTTAATTAGTGAATCAGTGTATCAGCTTGCATATCAATTAACAAAAAAGTACTGCTTGAAGCACGATAAGGAATCAACAAAGTAAAATAGGAGGGTGTTATAATCCAAGGAAATGAGCGTGCTGAAAAAGATTTGTGCACCTTCTATAACAAGAACATGTCGCATTGAAAGTACAACCAAGTGTCTAAGATATCAACTATAAACATATCTACCCAATTGTGAACAACATATACGAGTGTGGGCTGAAAATAGTCCATGTGGATTAAGTACTGCCGTAAATGTCAGGAAAACTAATAACAGAGTGAAAAAAAAGTGCTCACGAACGTGCTGTGAAACGAACATTAAGTGTCAACGGATACAACTCTAAACGATAAAAGCAGAGTTCCACATTAGTATTAAGGTGCAATCAACCAAAGGTAATAGTGGACATGTCGGAAAAAGTAAATTGAACTTACGGTTCGGAAAGTGAAGTGCTCGTAGTGTAGTGTAGCTCCTATATTCCCAATAGGCTCTGCGCATTGGAATAATATGTCCTATAGATTAGACGTAGGACTTTGGTCGACTAGGTCTCTATCGAATAAACTAAACTTAATAGTGATTGACGTTGTGTTGATTAAACGCCAAGGCACATAGCCTGAACAAAGGTTTTGTAACGTCCAGCCTAATAGCATGATAGAACATAGTTGCGACTGACCATGTTGCAACATGACCAAGTCCTGTTCCCTTATGTCTACGGCAGAGGATACTATGCTGTCCAAGGAGTATATCCTGGATGACAGAGTCGTTAACCCATTGTCAACTACAGAGAGAGATTTCTCTAAATTAATACGATCAATTTCTTGTATTTGTTCTGCAGTCTCTGCTTGCGGAATCTTCCACGCTTCATTATATAGAGCATAGATACCGGCGTATATAAAACGTTTGACACAGTATTTTAGGTCCTTGTAAGAGGTCCTGCAGGTCAGCGCCATCTTTAAGTAAAGATACGTGTTGTTTTACTTCCTTTAGTGTGGACTTGTGTAGCCATTCAAGGCACAGTTTCCCTACACTGTATGATGTTACTATCCCTGGATGTTGTCTTTGAACATATCTTGGATCTGGCCTAGTGAATGGGAACCCTTACGTCTTATTCAGGAATCTATCTTGACAGTTGTTTGTGTCTGTGGGCCAGATTAACCATTTTTTCCAATCAGGATCTGTTCTGTTGTGAAGCAAAATAGTATTACATCGACCTCCCCCTCTGAAGTGTTACTGCTATCAGTTGTAGGTGTAGGTATGGACGGATTGTTAAAATCTTTTATCTTGGCTAACCCAAGAGAAGATGTCTGCTGAACAGTGTCATTTAAAAACATTATTTGCTCTGGGATGCTTTAGACTCTAAATGAAGCTTCTAATCCCTGCACCTGGCAGACCTTTGTGCCCCAGACCCTTTTTGTCTCAATGGTGTCTTTCCAAAAGTCAAAGCCTAATGTAGACAGCTGAGCATAAAAGGCTTCAGAATAAATTTGCTTTGTATTTGTCAACATACTTTTCATTCCTGTCTTTTAACATTTTTAAAGTAAAATGATTCTGGATTTGAAACCTTATACCCTGAAAAGTTTGGAAATGTGCCCAAAATGTTTTTGAGCTACCCTTGGGTGACGTAGGACAATGTTCCCGTTGGTTATAAGTTAGTTCATTTCTAGGATTTGCAGATTTATGCAAGAAATGATGACCATAGTGATTGTAACAACACATTTGTTTATAATCTGATGAACCTTAAAAGTATTCATGATTTGTAAACTTTGCAGACATTTCTAAGTCTGACATCATATTATTAACAGTCTCGAAGTCCCAATCATCAGAAAAGGTACTAGATGAAACAAAGTCACTCAAGGAAATCTTGAATTTGTGTGGAATCTTCAACAGCTCCGCTGGACCAAGAATGTCATATTCAGTTCTGTCCCAAGCTATACCACCTGGTATAGGAACAGCTGTGATGTTCACTGATGACAAGCCTCTTTGTTCACGATGAGATAATTTGTGTGGCTTAAGAAGTAAGTTGATGTCCTTTTTAACACATCTTCCATTTATCAGCATTCCCAAAGTAAATACAAGAGTCAACCAAAGTAGAAGAAAAAGTACACCCAACACAATCCAAAGTTCAATCCATGGTGAAACCAGATATGTCTTTTCTAGTTGAAAAAGTTCTGTTGCTTGTTTTTTAAAAGTTCTTTTTACTGGTGTCGTTTCAGGTTCGCTGGAATCCTCGGAAAACGTATCAAAGTTAATTAAATAGCCAGAGGCAGTTCTGTCAATTGTAGGGATTGCTTCAGGATTCAATGTAATCGCTGGAACCACTTGATCACTTGTTACATTTGTATAGTCAGTTGCTATTTTTTTGTAGACCGGTCTTTCTTGACGAACTATTATTTGGGTCTCAAGAGGTACAAGTTCCATGACTCTGTTGCATAGTCCTTTTTTTCGCACTGCAGATTCTTCAAAGGTGATGAGTCTCTCAGTTTGAACCTCTTGGATAGTAGCCATATTCGGGCTACATCTTTGGAGTCCACTTGCCCTACTAATTATAATCGGCCACATGATGTGGCTTGATCAGGTCGATGGACACAAACCTGTTCTCCTTTTTACCAGCAAGCGGCAGCAGTAATATTGTTCTTGATCCGTGGATGGCTAGGACAGGTACTGGTTGCCTGTAAGAAGGCCCAAATTCCTTCTTGTCCGCACTCATTTCTCTGACTAGATCCCCAATCTTTGGAATCCAGACAGGCCTTGCTGGGAGAGTCGGTTTCTCTTTAGTGGTTGTGGTCATCAGGGGTACGTTACTTTGTCTGGATCTTATGTTGTTTAAATCCTGCAAAACAGCCAAACGATCTTTGATATCAAAGGGTTTTTGTTCTACCACTGAAGTGTTTCAATCCAGGTCCAGCACAATCATTCTAGTTCCAAAAAGGATTTCATATGGAGTGATACCCCCTTGAGAACTTCTTGGCAGATTGTTAAGACTACGTTGGACCCTTATTAGATTTTTGACCCACCCATCACCCGAGCCTAATACCCTAGCTGTTATAGATTGCCTTATGTCCCGTTTTTTTTTCTCCACTACTGACGCCCAATTTGGCGACGGGTTCCTTGTAAGCTCGAGAGCTAAACGCAGGACCCTGGTCAGAATTTAGCGTGCCGACTGCGTATGTGCTGATAAAACTCCCAAATCTTTTATAACAGTATGGACGTCAGCCGAGCGCTGAGGCCACATCCAAATGAATCTTGTCTTAATATTTGTGGGACCGCATTTGTCCATAGGGACGTCTGTGTGTAAAAAGTGTAATGCTGTCTAACAATGGTTGTCTGTACTGGGCTGGCTACACTGTAGTCAGGTATCTGGAGGCGTTCTCTGCTCCGATCTCTGTTGCAGTCATGGCAATTTATTCAAATGTGTGAATGTGACCATTCATCCCTGGCCATCAATGCGTCTCTTAATTCTAGTATAGATTTAGAGATTTAGAGATCCCCTGATGTATCAGACCTTCTCCCAAATGTGCTTCGTGTATCAAAGCTATTCTGCGTTTCCTGTTTGGAATCACCCTATCCCCCACTTCAGGGATTCGAGCAAAAGGAACGGGGTTTGCGTCAATTATGTATGAATAGTTGAGTGGATAGTTTTGAGGTAATGCTGCATCGCGGCCTTTGCTTGTCGCGTGGACAGCTAGCATTATTTCGCCGTCTATTTTTGTTTTTGAACGAGTGATCACAGCTACGGAAGCTGTTTGCACAGCTGCCGCCGCGGCTTCATTAGCCAATGAATTCCCTGCAACGTGAACGCCATCAAGTTGATGACTTGTGTATGGATCAAGTGAGCTTTTTGTAGTTCTTGTCGTAACTGAACTACTTGTTCCCATAGCAATGTATGCTTAATTGTGCCACCTCTTGCATCTTTGAAACCCGTTTCAATCCAGTTCTGCAAGTATTCGTTATAAGATTGAACACAATAATATGAATCGCACACGGAGTGTTGGGAATTCGCAATCAGTATTTTCAAGCGCCATCTTGAATGCTTGTAGTTCAGCTCGCTGAGCTGTACAGTCTCCTAGAGATTGTGTTATAGTGACCATAGGTCGGAATTTACCATCATGCCAGCGACCTTTAACGATCGCGCACACAGCACTATAAGCTTGTTTACCCCCAATAGCGGATTGTGTTGATCCGTCAGTATAAATGATACATTCATACTGCTCTAGAGGCAGACTTTCAGCAGGCAGAGGGTTTTCTTGTTCATATTGTAGAATTTCTTGTGTTTGCAATTATGGGTCATCAACGTATTCAACGTCTGTTGCAGCAGGAGAATTAACCCATTGTATCCATCTCGGATGTAAAGCCTTAGCATTTGGAATGCTCGCTTTTGTCACTGCCTCTAAGGCAGGTACAGGAGTAATGACCATTATGCACTTACCCTGTGCGTGGGCTCTCTCTTTTGCTACTGCAGTTTGAACCGCTGTCTGAATTTTTTCTGTCAAAGTGAATTTAATTTCTGCTTGTGTGTACAAATGTGATTTGTAAGCTGTTGGTACTTTTTTCCCCCCATTAAAGGTTAAGTATGTGAATCTGCATCTTCCGGGAATGATTTGGATCACTAAGTTGCGTACATTTACGTGTGTTTGTAAATGTGTTGTTGCTAACATGTCTTTTTGGACTGAACGCAAAATTTCTGTGTGTTTTTGAGTCCAATTAACTGTTTTAAAATCAGGTTTGTTCAGTTTGTAGAGAAGTTTAACCCTTTCTGTGTAATTTAGAATGTTAGTTCTTCCCAAATTTAGGAAACCTAGAATTGACTGTAAGTTTTTCAGCGTTTTTGGAGGTTGGAGCAGCGCACACTTTAATAAAAAGTTGGCTGCCAGGCTTTTGCCTTCACTTGACAACTTGTATCCTAGAAAAAGGACTCTTCAGAGGCGAAGCTCAATATTATGGTATTTCTAGCAGAGGTATATTTTTTATGAATTGGAACATGATTGGAGAAAGCTTGGAATAATGATGTCTTCGCCATGTGGACACTCCCTGACAAATTCAGGTGCCCAGTCTTGTTCAGCTAGAAGAATGTCATAACCCTGCGAGAGCTTCTCCCAAAAGAGTGCTATTATTTTTCTGGTTATGTCCCCCTCCATCCTGAGTGTTACTTCATATAACTTTTGTGGGACACTAACCCTGGTATCTGCAGTTTCAACTTAGATATGCTCATTCAATCCACTGTCTTCAGATGATCCTTCAAGTTCTTACGAGCTATGGGGACTTCTGCTGCGCTGTCAAACATCGTTTGAGCCCATTCCCGTTCTTGAATTGTGTCCTCAAGATCCTCGGCATGTCTGATTTTTAGACCTGCTACTTTCTTTTTGGTGAATTGAGTTTTTTTTATTTTTTTGGAATGTGTTGATCGTCTTTGGACTTCACACATTCTTACTTTTGTTCTGATCGTCCTCTTCTTTCGGATTTCTGTGAGAAATTCTGAAAGGTACAAGAGGAATGTGTATCAGTATCTTGATATCTATCAGGTTGTCTCAAATTATCCCTATTCCTGAGGTTATGCGTCCTTTTAGAGGGCTCCTTTTGAGGAGCCCTACCTCAGGATTGAGAACGCTTCTCTTTAGAAGTTTGTTTAGTGTTCGCCCACTTCTTTTTGGGAGGAGTACTAGTGTTTTTAATAAAGACCTTTTAACTGTATAATTCTACTAATCTTTATATATTACTTAGTAATTCATTGTCTGACATTGCTTCAATGTCAGGGTCTGGTCTGTAGTTGGCTAAAGATAGCCATGTTGTTTCTGGTCTACCTAGTTGACCGAGCCTGGTAATGTGATGTGAATGTTTTAGGGCGCCTTTAAACCTGAGCACATTCTCTTGGTATGTTAGGGGAATTTCAACATCTTCGAAAGGAAGGTATTCCTCTTGAGCTTCATCTTCTTTGTAGAAGTGAAACACTTTTGTTCTTGGATTTACTTCACAGAAGACTATCCATGAATAGAACACCTCTGTCTGATGATATTCGTGTGCCTCAATCACAAAAACTACCCTACCACCTCTTGCTGATAGGCCATTTCATATAAGTTTCATAGTGATGGCTTTCCTTAAAGTTTCTGTAATGCTTACTGCATCCACGTCGGTCTCTCGGAAATAACTAAAAACGAATACATAGGATTTTCGTCCTACTCAGCTATGGCGGATAGTATCCCTTTACCCACTCCAGACATCTATTGGAGTTTTTACGGAAATTGGGATCTCTGAGAAAAGCACGACTGAATTACATTAGTATCTAACGTTAAATTAGTGCCTTACCAAACGTTGGGTGCCATGTTGTGTAGTTCCTATATTCCCAATAGGCTCTGTTCATTGGAATAATATATCCTAAAGATTAGACGTAGGACTGAGGTCGACTAGGTCTCTATCGAATAGACTAAACTTAATAGTGAGTGCCAGCTAGCTAAGAGGTCACTACAAACTTTCTCGAATTCACAAGAAGGGATTAGTTTCTGACAACCGCATAAACATGAAAACTTTGTTTCCCAAGAATAAGAAATATATCTCTCAGAGTCGTAGAAACAATAGATAAGTTTTTCACTCAGTCAATCGTGCATGTTTCGTTTCAACAGAGTTGTAGAAAAATAGAGAGACAGGCGTTTTCAATAAAAAGGTTTTTTGAACAGTCTTCATTCTCATACAAGAGAAGTTAACTGCAACAATCGTTAAGCAGACTGCGAAGTATAATGCGTTCAGCGAGAATAGTATTATATAATAATACTGTAAAAGCATTGTATGGTTTCTAAGCCATATAAAAATACATACAAAAATAACATTGACTAAAAATACTCAACTGGTGCTTCTAAATAAGCCTACCCCAATGTACCTAACCTAAGTCTAATACGCGAGAAGAAGTAAGTATTGTGTAGCATAGGTTTAGTTGTTTTTGCCAAGAATCTAAGGTTTCTCTAGATTCTACTCAGCTCCATACCTTAGATTAGAATGAAGGAGGTCTGGTATCTCAGTCTCGGGACTCGATTTCCCAACACCCCGTAAGGGGAGCTTGGAAAACACTGGAGCTGGATTCTCGGCGAGAGAAGGGCAGCCTCTTGATCAGTGCGTCAGCTGGAGAGTCGGCTTCCTTCGGCACTTGCTGTAGCGAGCTGCGTCGGGCAAGTAGATAGTCGAACCACAAGAGTTTGCTATAGCAAATGAAGGTATATTTATACCTTGAAGGTGTTTAGGAATGCCATAGTTTGACGTAAAGTCAGGCATATGAACGTCAGGAAAGAACCCCCTAGGGAATAGTTGTTCTTTGCAAAGTACATGAGTTCCTGAACAAATCAATATTCAAACAAGGGGAAGTTCCCTAACTGCTTAAGCCGATTTTCCAAGAAATCGCTGTGACGTTTGGTACGGGTGGAAGTAGCCATGCCTGTATTTGGGTTGCATGGTCTATGCCTAAAACGGGATTGATTTCTATGCCTATATAAGGGCAATATGAATTGTACCTATATAAGGGTATGATTTGTGAAAATTCACTCAGAGGTCTAAACACCAGACAATAGTAGGAAATGCCGTGGTGTTGCTGTAAGCGTCGGGTTCAGAGTGAGTTACCGGATATAGTATTACCGATCAACGCAGCATAAAAGACGGACTGAAATGTGTGCATCTAAATGCGCAAGGGCGCCATTTTAAGATGGGGAAATCATAAACCAAGATCATGCTGACTATAGGAGTCACGGTCTGTGAGAACAATTACGCGGTGCTTACATAATGCAAAAATAAAGCGTAAACATGCATATTTCAAACTCAACCGGGTATTAGCAACCAAAAAAAGTGCGCAAAATACACAAACATGTATACAAAGTGGAGATTAATAAAGGGAGTACGAATATTAGAAAGAATAGTCGCGACCAGAGAAGAATAAGGATGAGAATTGGAAATTGAAAGTAAAAATAAAAACGTGAGTGAAACAGGACAAATACCTTGATGTTAAAACAAGGTGACAGTAGCATTAGAGATAACACGAAAACTCCATCCGATTATTGAGACCGGTGGGTTTCATTGAGTTCAGATATTTAATCCAGTAATTCTCGTGTTGTAAGAGAAAGTTTTTACAGCCTTCACGTCTCTCCACCACTTCAATAATCGCATACGGCAGTTGACTGATGTTATGACGATATTCATTGAAATGTACGGCTATTGTGGAATTGACGCTGTCAGTTCTGATATTACTTTTATGTTCATTGATCTGTGTTTTGATCTTTCTCTCTGTTATCCCAGTGTAAATCAGCCCCGCATGGGCACTTCAGGATATAGATGAAGTTTTTGGTGTCAGTAGTAGCATTCAAATTGAGTTTGATCTTGGTCCCCTTAATGGGGTGTGTGATTGTGGGTCCTTTTATGATATTATTACAGTTGTTGCAGTTGGGACACAGTGCGTTGCCTGTAAAACTGAATTCTCTAATGGATGTTGTGATGTTGGTGATAGTGTCTTTAATGTTCTTTCCACTATTAAATGCAAAAATTGGTGGTCTTTGAAAAATGTCTTTAAAATCGAGTTCAGATGCTATGATGGGCCAGTGTTTTTTTAGGGATTTCTTGTATGCATAGCTGATAGTAGAACATTTGGACACAATCACTGGACGTTTGGATATTTGCTCATGTTTGAAGGTGAATAGATCAGACCTGTTGATTTTCTTTTTTAAACTCTTTATTCAAGACTGATTGCATCAAGGTGACAGCAGCACATATAATCACATGGTACTTTCATCAGTCCCATTTTTTCTTTTCACCCTCCCCAGGAACTGCATAGTTAGTTATCTGCAAACATATCAAGAAAATAACAGCGTCTATCTCCCTCCCTCCCCTCCCCAACAAGCCCACCCCGTCCCACCCTCGTCTCCTGGTCGCAGTGATACAGCTATGGTATAGTGTCTTCTGATTCCTCACAATACTAAGCATATCCGAACATAGGCCATTGTGTGTCCTGTACGCTGCCCTGGGTGCCGGACTAACGTATCCTACCAACTTCACTCTCCGTGTAGACATCACTCCCCACCTCCTTGCGCCTGTATAAGGTCAACCCTCTCCAAATCCATTTGCATAACCTCCCAGTCCTGTGCTATAGGATATTTCCTCTGTCCTTTCTCTTCCTCCCTTCTTAGGGCCGACCCCTCCGCCCGGCCCCATTTCACTAGGTAGGTCTGCCATACGGTCGTTTGGGGTGTCCGGGCGGATTTCCATCTCACTGTCAAGGCCCTGACCGCTAAAAGGAGCGCCAGACCTAGGAATTTAAATTTGGCCTTCAACTGTTTAGGTCTTTTACGGAGTCCCACTAAGCAGTATAGGGCGTCTTCCGGTACCGACATCTGAGTAACTGTCCCCAGTACCTGACAGATTCCTGCCCAGTATCCCCGTAGGCGTGCGCAGGCACAGAGCATGTGGAGGAGTCCGGCCTCTTCTTCCCCGCAGCGCAGGCATGTATGTTGGGAGTTCGGGAACATCCTGTGCTATCTCTTCGGGGTTAAATACGCCCTATGCAGCACCATTGTTTGTATGAACCTAAATCTAACATTCCGTGACACACGCCTGGGGTGCTCTACGATAATTTGCCAAGCCTTATCAGTCAGTGCTTCATCCGTGGCCAGGGCCCACATGTCTCTAAGTGTATTGAGTGGGGTGGCCGAATGTCCCCTGATCCCTGTGTACAACCATCTTACCAAGTGTCCCCCAGTTCCCATATAGTATAGTAAGTGAACCAACTCATGTTGTGTGGGCTGGTGTCGCTGTGGCGCCCAAGTGATCCGGATATAATGGGAGACTGCAGCATGTAGTAAATACAGTCTGGGGGGCACCTGTGATCTGTTGGAAGGACTCTTGATCCAGCAGGGTCCTGTCCCCAAAGAATGCCCCCACATCCTCAATCCCATTCTCTAACCATGGGTGTAGTACCTGCCTGGTAATCCTACCTTGCAGTATCGGGATACCCAGCAGAGGAATGTTCATCGCATATGGCTTTGTCGACGAGGTGTATGCCAGTGCTCTTCTCCAGCATATCAGGGCTGTGTGGAGAAGCGGGTGACTGTCCAAAGGGGTCCTGGTTTTTGGCAGCAACAGTGAGTGTAACTCACCACGCGCCAGTCTCTCTCCGGCGTGAATTCAATCTCATGTAGGTTCCTGGCGGCTATCCAGTAGGATGGCATAATAATACCCTCTGAAATCAGGGACACCCAGGCCCCCTGTTCTGGTTCCCAGTTGCAATTTCCGGAGACTGATACGTCGTCGCCTAGAGCCCCATATAAGATTAAGCTGAATAGTGTCGAGCATGGTAAATATCTGTCGCGGGACTACTACGGGCAAATTTACGAAGTAATACAGTACTCTGGGAAGCATGACCATCTTAGAAAGTGCGACTCTCCCCATAACAGACAGTGGCAAGGACATCCAGAACCCTACACTGCTCTTAAGGCGTGTTATAGCTTGCCTAAAATTACCATCTCAAGTATCCTCCTGTGTCCTGTATACCTGTATCCCCAGGTACTTAAACGTGGTCTGGGCCACTGGTATGCAGTACCTGCCAAAGCTTATTGAGGCAGGGTGTTGCGCGTCAAAAAAATAGTAGCCGTCCAACTTTGCAGGGTTAATTGCCAAACCGGATAGCACTTCAAATCGGTGAAATATTTCAGAAAGTATCTCGTGGTCTGCCTCCAGGTCTTTCAGGTACAATAAAATGTTGTCCGCATATATAGATATTAAATTATGTGCGCCTCTGACCGGGATACCCATCTGAGTCTCATACGCTCGTAGGGCTATAGCTAGGGGCTCTAGTGCGAGTACGAACAGGAGCGGGGAGAGAGGGCAGCCCTGCCTGGTGCCCCTATACACCAGGTAACTATCCGACACATATCTACCCGTCCGTGCCCTGGCTGTAGGATTTGTGTATAATAACCTGATCCACCTTAGTAGGGGGGCAGGAAAGCCAAATCGTTCTAAGGTAGCAAACATGAATGTCCATGTCAGGGAGTCGAACACCTGTTTCAGGTCCAGCGCTATACAGCCCGCCCGGGGAAAGTCTTGCGGCGTAGTTGTCATAAGTGCATGCAGCCGCCTCGTGTGCTGCTGCCCGGAAGAAACCCACACTGGTCCCGATGTACCAAGGTAGGAAGGTGTGACTGTATACGTAGGGCTATTATTTTGCTGCCAATCTTATACTCCATTGAAAGCATGGACAGAGGCCTATAGTTCCCCATATCTGCGGCATCTCTCCCCGGTTTAGATATCGACGTGACCAGAGCCTGCATCATCGATGCAGGCAAACATCCCTCCTCGAACGCAGTCCTATAGATCTTTCCCGGACCGGGGCTAAGGTATCCGCGTAGACCAGGTGTCTCCAACCAGTCGATCGCGAGCTACCGGTAGCTTGCCGAGTGCCTGCCAGTAGCTCGCGCTGCATTGTGCTCAATTTGCCTTGCCTTGGTGGCATCTTCAAAATTATGCAATTTTAAATACCCTTAATGTATTGTGCATGCACGGGTCTGAAGCAGGCATTCCTACCCGTTATATTTATTACAGTACACAGATCTGGCTCGCGATTATTGTGCATACATGTTGTTTCTATGGACCCGCCCACCTCCGTGATCAGTCCTGCACATCCTCAGAGCCCGCCGTCACCCAAAACAGCTGCTAACATTGGCCGGGCTTAGCTGGGGCGGGGTGAAGAGGATGACGTTCCTCTGCTTCCTGCGACGTGACCAGGCCTCTCTAAGCGCCCCTGCCTTCTCCTCGCATGCACCGTGCTGTTCAGTGACGAGTGCGAAGGTGCAGCGGGCGTAGTAGGGCAGAGCAGCAGGTCGTGCAAGCGGTATAGTACTGCTGGGCCCCGCGCCATCTGCCCTCTATTGCAGAGCCTGCCGCCTTCTATCCACCGAGCAGCAGGTAAGCAAGGGAAGCCATGTTAGAGTTGCCTCTCGGAGGTGTTCACACGGATTTCGAAACTTTTGATACCTTGTCACACTCAAGGCGGTCTAGTGTCGCAGGGTGTACCGCTCCACGAACCCTTCTTCCAGCCAGCGCGTTGTGTGCTGAAGCGTGCCCCCCAAATCGATGCCTGCATGATAGTAGCCAGCGCTAGGCCAGGTCTTAATCATGGTTTCTGTCCGCGTTAGCCAGGCCCTGTATAAACTACATGCGCTGCTATACAATTTTATCGCCGTTATTTCATTCACAGCACACACGTGTAGAATGGAATCAATGGTGGATTCACCCACCTCCCCCTTTTTAACCTTAATCACATTATGCTGCTATCACACAGCGTATCCCGCCATTCGTTTGTAGTCTCCTTTGCAGTTCCGTTTGACCTCGGCTAACCCATGGTGTTTTCCCTGTGTGGTTTGTTTAACTCTGTCAGCCCGCACTCACACTTGAGTTCGGCGATTTAGTAGTAGGCGTCTGTTAATTGGTGTCAGTCATCTCCACGCCACTTGTACCCTCCTGGAGATCGCGCTTGCAATACCCTGCCACCCTGGAGTTATGTATGTATATTAAGCAGGTCTGGACGATTAGTGTGCATGCTTGTTGTTTCTAATGGCTTACCCCGCGATCAGACCTACTGCACACCTAAACCAGCTGCTAAGATTGGTCTTAGCTTAGCTGGGGCAGGGTGGGGTGAAGAGGATGACGTTCCTCTGCTTCCTACTGCGACATGATCAGAGTCTCGTGACCAGGCCTCTCTAAGCGCCCCTGCCTTCTCCTCGCATGCAAGGCGCTGTTCAGTCACGAGTGCGAAGGTGCAGTGGTAAAATAAATAAATAGTTTCTGCCCTGTATAAACCCCATGCGCTGCTATATATTATCTTATGTTATATGTTATTTCATTCACAGCACACACATATAAAATGTTTATTTGTCTTCTGTGCGCCCCACTACAATTAACACGTTCATCAGATTTAAGGCTGTATCAGTCTTTCAACCATTTCCTTCTTGGATGACCTCCCTGCGTGCCAGTTTGCACTCACAGCTGACTTGGGGCAATGTGGAGACTGAATGAGATTGTAATAAATACAAATTAAAATTGCAGTGAAGCAGCATGCTATGCAGCGCTATGATGTTATGACTGTGGTAAGACTAAGTAGTCAGCCCTGTAAATTCCGATTCATGCACTCACACATATGAGAAAAGTGTGTGAGGTTGTGAGGACTTTTGCTTCTGCTCAGCTTGTGACTTTCCTTTGCAAGTAATTCTGTTCTACGTCGTACCACGTGATCGGTGGTATGATTTTGAAGCTATTATTGTGAAAGGTCTTAAAGTGGTTTGACAAGACAACACAACACAAATCCAAAGTCAATCCTTTCAGTGTTTCAATCTAGGGAACTTTAAGGCTTGTGTTCAAACCACAGTATGGTAGGCTCTGAAGAAAATAGGTTTTTTAACCTTAACATCAATGAAACTGGGTGTGGGAGGTCTCGCGGAAAAATGCGAGAGTTGCTTGGGGTTAGGTAGCTCACGACGATTTCCAATGACCAGAAGTAGCTCTCACTACAGAAAAGGTTGGAGACCCCTGGCGTAGACTGAATAGAATTCCACCGGGAGCCCGTCTAGGCCCGGTGTCTTGTTGCGGTTGAGAGACTTGATGGCCATGCGTATTTCCTGCTGTGTTATTGGCCTCTCCAGTTCCTTTCGCACATCATCAGACAGCGTCGGGAAGGGGAGGTCCTGCAAACACTCAAGCACCCTTTCCGGGTCCTCGCAACCTGAAGGAGCGTAAAGCGTTCTCAGGTGGTCATGGAACGCCCTGTTAATCCCGGATTGTGATTGAATCAAATTACCTGCACTATCGATAATCCAAATTACCTGCACTATCAGTAATCCGTGTTATCACCGGGGTTTCAGGTTGGTCCCGTATCAGACGGGCCAGTAAAGTGGCCGATCAGTCCGCCTCAGAGTGTTGGCAACGTAGGTAGTCTTTTTAATCAATGTTCCTGAGTGTTTCCAATATTTCTGCGAGTTCTATGTTAGCCGCCTGCAGCTCCCCTCGTTTCTCCGGGTCCACACTCGCCGCCCTCTCTAGTATTTTAAGGCGGTCCTCCGCTGCACATAACCGTTTGTGTACTTCTTGTCTCGCCCCCAACAACTTGGCCAATAGCCGCTCCCCTCACCACCAACTTCATAGCGTCCCACACCACTAAGTTCGAGGAGGCCGTATCCCAGTTGTCCGTAAAATACTTAGCCAGAGTGTCTGACAGTGTTGCTCTGAAGGGGGCTTCCTCCAGGAGGAGGGGATTAAGCCTCCAGGTAGGCACCAGAGTCGGCACCCTACCCCATAGGAGAGTGAGTGTAAGGGGTCTGTGATCTGAAAAGTTCTTCCGGGCTATCCACAGTGTGCATGAGCGCCCCCGAGCACATGAACCGGTCAATTCTAGTATGCAAGTCATGTATGTGTGAGTAGTGGGAATATTCCTTGTGGGCCGGGTTCAGTATCCGCCATGCATCCGTCAGTCCCCATCCTTCCGCCCACGCCACGAGCACCTCAATCAGACGGGAAGCCCCGGCCATTTATAGGGGTGGGTGTGATCTGTCCAAATCCAGGTCCAGTACCATATTTCAGTCCCCACCCAGGACCCAGGGGATGTCGGCCCAGTCTGCCAGTACCCTACCCACCGCCCGTAAAAATGTATCTTGATCGAAATTTGGAGCATAGATACAGCCCAGCACTATCAGTTCACCAACTAAGGTGCCCTTCACTAGGACATACCTCCCCTGATCATCCACCCTATTTCTATTTCTACAAATGGTGTCCCGTATCGAATCCAAATGGTCGCCCCCCTAGAGAATGCTGAATAAGTCGTAGAGTAGATGGTTCCTCTCCATTTTTTCCGTAGTTTCTGGGCCTCTGACGCTATTAGGTGGGACTCTTGGAGGAATGCAATCTGGGTATGATGTCTGAGCAAGAAGGAGTGAATCCTATGACGTTTCTGTATGGCCCCCAGCCCTCGTACATTCCATGTTGTGAAACGATAAGAGCCTGTGGTATCAGCCCTGATCACCTGTAAGTGAGTGTGTGCGAATCTGAAGTGCAGCAACGTAATGTCTCATACCTCCCGACCAGGAGACTACATACCCTCAACTCCCCTTCTCGAACAAAACAATTCTGGCGCAGCAACTCAACCTTGCTGAGCCCAACATAGTAATAAAGAACAATAAGATCCAAACTACAGTGCCTACGCTATTGGGGGGTGGCTAGACACCATCTCGGTCTTCTGATCGGTCGCTCCTGGGTGCCACTGGTTCAACGGCATCCTGTCTCGGGGGCTCTAATGAAGGATCACACCAATACTGTATGTCCACAGGCCCTACTTCTGTGTACTGTTACGAGTCTATCTGGATCTGACTACCCTGCATTCTCACACTCCCTGTCCTCCCCCCCGCCCAGGCAAGGGGTGGCAACAGTTCCCATCAAGCATATAGACAGTTATAATCACAGTTCTGAACCGTCCCTCTATGCTAGCCAGCAGGGGAGGGGCACACGGAGTCTCCAACAGTGTAAATAAGATAAAGGATATCGGCAGATGTAGGCCAGCCAGACTGCTTTAAGCGGAGTCTTCTTCTCGTTCAGTTGTCTATTAGGTCATCAGCTGCTCTGGGCGTAACAGTGGGGAACAAAATCACACTATCTTCCGAGTCGGAGTGGACCGTGCCATCCTCGGAGTCTGTAGCAATCTGTCCGGAGTCCTCACGGAATGTGCCCACCATCGCCAAAGCTCACAGCTGGCCCTCCTTCTGTTGTTCCCGCAACGGGCCACGCTGTACCAGTCTTTCCTCCGCCCGACGGTCCACCCCCTTCGCGATCAGAGCCGCCTCTCGAGCCTCTGGTCGCAGATTCGTGAGTGGCCTCTCGGCTCGTCTATATGCCCATGACCTCGAGCCAGTCCTCTACGTCCGCGGGGCTCTCGAAAAAGTGCCTTTTCCGCTCATGGATTACCTTCAGCCGGGCAGGGAAAAGCAGCGCGTATTTCAGCTTGGCCTGAAGGAGCCGTTCCTTCACCGCCACATATGAAGAGCGTTGTTTTTGGACCACGTGGGTGTAATCCGGGTATAGGGATATTCTGTGGTTCTCATAGTGAATAGGGGGGTTTTCTCTGGCCTTTTGTAGTAAGCTGTCCCTATCCCGGTAGTTAAGTATCTGGACAATCAGGGGACGGGGCGGGTGACCCCGCCTGGGTCTTCCCGTCGGGATCCGATGCGCCCGCTCAACACAGAAATACGGGGATAACCCTTCCTTAGCAAAATGGTCCCTAAACCACTGCTCCATAAAGTCTGCAGCACGGTCCCCCTCGCAGCGTTCCGGAAGGCCTGTAACGCGTATGTTAATGCGGCGGTTACGGCCTTCCGCGTCCTCGACACGGTCCACCAGGGAGTTGACCTGCTGTTGTAGTTGTTGGATAGAGGCGGAGTGGTCGGACACCGTCGGTGTAAGGTAGGCAATGGCGAGGCCCTGTTCCTTAACCTTGTCTGCTAATTTGCCATGGTCCGCTTTCGGAAGCGATAGGTTGGTCGTGAGGGGACCCAGCTGTTGCTCCATTGCCGCCCTGGAGTCCCTTATTTCCTGTAGTATTAAGTCCAGTTTATCAGCCTGGGGTCCCCCGGAGCAGCCCGAGTTAGTCGCGCCAGACGCGGTCCGTTCCTCTCCAGCACCCCCGGCCAAGCGAGTGACCACAGGATCACCCGGCCCATCCGATCCCCTTCACTCCTTTGCGTATCATGTTCAATGGCTAGTAGTCGAGTCCAGTCGCAACAGGGTGAGCGATTCAGTAACCAGCCCCACAAGGGGACCCTCCTCTGGCAGCTTTCACAGGGCGCTCCCTTCCATTCCACGCAGTAAACACCAGCGGGGGGGTTGCAACTATTCGCAGCGGCGGGCAGCCAGTGTCCCAACACAGTCCAGGACCACAATTCGTGGGTTACAGGCCCCCAGTCCCATCGAAAACCTGCTCGTTTTTGAGATAGGTAATTTTCATGTTGCCTCACTACGTTGTGGGCCCTTGCCTGTCGAGGGTACTTGGGCCTCCCACATGAGTGAGGCACCGTTTTTATCGGGAGAGCCGGGAGAACGCTGGGTGGTAGGAAATTTGTGTCAACCCAGGGATGCCACAACTTTCCCTCACACAAATGTGTGAAAAAAGTGATTTATACAGCTAAATTTGAGGTTTGCAGGGCATTTTGGGTAAGGAAACTTTGGAGGATCCACGCAAGCCATACCTCTCTGGACTCCCCGAGTGTCTAGTTTTCAGAAATGTGTGGGTTTGGTAGGTTTCTCTAGATGGCCGCCAAGCCCGGGGCCAAAAACTCATGGGACTCCCCTTGTAAAACCAGGTTGTTTTGAGATAGGCAATTTTCATGTCCCCGCAATAGGTTTTAGGCCCTTGCCTGTCGCGGGCACCAGGCCTACCCAAGCAAGTGAGGTACCATTTTTCTCGGAAGACTTTGGGGAAAGAGGGGTGGGTGAAGTTTATTGGACCTACGCAGATTCCAGAACTTTCCACCACAGAAATGTGTGGAAAATGTGTTCTTTTGGACACATTTTTAGGTTTGCAAGGGATTCTGGGTAACAGAACCTGGTGGTTGCCAGTCAAGTCACCCAATCCTGGATTCCCTTCGGTGTCTAGTTTTCAAAAATGTACAGGTGTGCTAGGTTTCCCTACTTGCCAGATGCGCTAGGACCCAAAATACACAGGTAGGCAAATTGCTAAAAAAAAAGTCGGAGCCCAGTGGGCTTTCTGCCGCCCTGGGAGGGAATCGGGGGAGGGGGTTTCATCCCGATATGCCCCTAAAGGGGCTAAAAAGACTGTGGTTAATTTTTGTGGGGATGGGGGCATTGGTGTGACCATTTTGGGCAACCCTCAACCCACGCATAAACAAACCTGCATACTCGCTGGTGCCTAGTGAGCTTTCTGTCCCATCAGGGGGCAGATCAGTGGCCACTGCCACCATCTGCCCTCCTGGGGGGGCAGAAAGACTGAAATGTCTCTGGGTCTCTAGGGGTGGGGTGGGGGGTATTGTCATTCCCATTTTGGGCAGCCTCTACCCCTATACTAATACAAAAAAAATCTATGGTTTCTAGTGGGTTTTCTGTGCCCCCGGGGGGGGCCAGATTGGGGGATACAGCTCCCATCTGCCTCCATGGGGGCAGAAAGACTGTCATTTTTAACTGGGGGAGGGTGGGGGCATTGGCGTGCCCGTTTCAGGCAGCCCACACCCCAATAAGAATAGCGCAAAAAAAAATCCCTGGTGGATAGTGGGCTCTCTGCACCTCTGGGGGGGCAGATTAGGGGCTACTGCCCCCATCTGCCCCCGGGGGCAGAAAGGCTGTAATGGTGGTGGGGGGTGGGGGTATTGGGGTGCCCATTTTGGGCAGCCCCCACCCTAAAAACAAATGCGAAAATCTAATTCCCTGGCGTCAAGTGGGCTTTCTTCCCTCCCCCGGGAGCAGATTGGGGTTACTGTCCCCATCTGCCCCCAGGGGGAGCAGAAAGGCTGTAATGGTGGCAGGGGTTGGCGGCATTGGCATGCCCATTTTGGACAGCCCTCACCCTAAATCAAATTGTGAAAAATAAAATCCCTGGCATTTAGTGGGTTTTCTGCCCCGCAGATTGGGGGTTACTGCCCCATCTGCCCCCCAGGGGGGGCATTAAGGATGTAATGGTGGAGGCATTGGCATGCCCATTTCAGGCCGTCACCACCCAAAATAAAATTGCACCAAAAAAAATCCCTGGTGGCAGGTGGGCTTTCTGCCCCCCCCGAAGGGGCAGATTAGGGCCAATGCCCCATATGCCCCCACAGAGGGGGCAGAAAGGCTGTAATTGTGGCGTGTGGGTGGGGGCTTTGGCGTGCCCGTTTTGGACAGCCTCCACCCAAAAAGAAACTTCTAAAAACAAATCCCTGGTGTTTAGTGGGCTTTCTGCCCCCCCCCCGAAGGGGCAGATTAGGGGCCAATGCAATGATGTAATGATTACGGGGTGGGGGCATGGGCAAGCCCATTTTGGGCAGCCCCCACCCTTATTTTTACTTTCTAAAAAAATCCCTGGTGTCCAGTGGGCTTTCCGCCCCCAAAGGGGCAGATTAGGGGCCAATGCCCCATCTGCCCCCCAAAGGGGGAGGCAGAAAAGTTGTATTGGTGTTGGGTGGGTGGGGGCATTGGCGTGCCTGTTTCGGGCAGTCACCCCCCTAAAAAAATCTTCTAAAAAAAATCCCTGGTGTTTAGTTGGCTTTCTGCCCCCCCCAAAGGGGCAGATTAGGGGGCTAGGGGGTGTGAGGGGGGGGGGGGTCATGGGCCTGCCTGTTTAGGGCAGCACCCACCCTTATTTGTACTTTTTTTTTTTAATCCCTGATGTCTTGTGGGCATTTTGCCCCCACGGGGGGCAGATTGGGGGCTACTGCCCCCATATGCTCCCCATGGGGGGGCAAAAAGACTAAATGTATCCAAATTAACCTGTTGGGAGCAAATGCCCTTGCCCAAGGGGCCACTTCCCCCTCCCTGGTGTCCAGTGGGTGGATCCCTGCTTGGGGATCGCCCTCCTGTGGCGATCCCCAAGCAGGCAGGGATCTACTGGGAAGGGGTGCCATTGGAAAGGGGGGATTCTCCCCTTTCCAATGATACCTCTCCTGTCTTTCTACGTGCTCAGGGGGCTGAGATAGTCCCCTGAGCAAGTAGAAAGGGAAACTGAAATGAGCCTCTTGGCTAATTTCAGTTTCGGTTTCACTGAAATGACGTCAGCACGACTTGCGTGCCGATCGTCATTTCAGGGAAACCAGGGGGCTTGGCTCTGGAGCTGGGGAAGCTCTTCCCCAACTCCTGAGGCTATTTTGGTAAAAAGGGAATCCCTAGGTTGCATGACGAGCTGGACTCGTCATGGGCACAGGAGCACTGTATCCCATGACGAGTCCAGCTCCTCATTGGCATACAAGGGGTTAAGAGTAGTCTGATGAACTCTGGTAATGCAATAAATTATTGTGATCAGTGGATTTTCTGAATAGATTAGTTTCCAGAATGTTGCCTGATCGGGTGATCCAGACATCCAAAAAGGTGATAGTATGTGCGTCATATTCATATGTAAATTGAATCCTTTCATTTATGTTATTGAGCGCATCCAGTGCTCCTCGCAACTCCTGTAGGGGTCCCTTCCAAACGACAAAAATGTCGTCTATATATCTCAAGAAACTGGTGCCGTGTGTCATCCATGTGGTAAGATTCAAGATGTTGTTTTCTTCAAAGTACTCTATAAAGATATTTGCGTATGAAGGCGTGGCACAGTTGCCCATTGATGTACCAGACATCTGTATATAATGTTGATTCTCCCATCTGAAGTAACTCTGATATAGAGTGAAATGTTTCAACTCCATTAAGAATAATTGAACAACCAAATTGAAATCAGAATGCAGTAAGGTGTCTTCGATGGCCTCCATCCCTCGATCATGGGGAATTGACGCGTTTAGGGATTTCACATCTACAGAACATAGCCAAATTTCTTCATCATTGGGGAATGTGATTTTGTCAATTTTGGATAAAAATCAGTTGTGTCCTTCACATAGGTGTACATTTGAACCACAAATGGTTGTAAATACCTGTTGATAAGTTTACCGACGGGTTCATGAAGGCTGCCCTTGGTTGATACGATAGGCCTGAAAGGAAGATGTAAAATGTCCTTATGCACCTTGGGTAGCATGTACAGACTCTTCGTTTTGGGATCTAATTGTACAAGATATTTCGCCGTTTTAACATTGATGACACCTGTATCCACAGCTCGTTTCACAATGTTCTAAAAAATCTCAGAGAATTGTTCCTTGGGATTATAGTCGATGGTACAGTAAGTGTTGCAATCAGAAAGATGTTCTATTACGTGTTCTCGATAGAAACTGGAATTCATTATAACGAAGGCTCCTCCCTTGTCAGCAGACTGACAGATGATATCAGGGTTGTTAGCCAAGTTCCTTAATATGACAAATTCTTTGTTAGAAAGATTGCCGTGTTTAGAAGTGTGTTTGTAGTTCAATTTGTGTAAATCGGATTTAACCAACTTCTCAAAAGTGTCAGAACTCTTATGGCTGACAGGTGCCATGTATGTACTCTTGGAACGCAATCCCCTTAGTTGATGGTCTTCAGTCGGATTGATGTCAGTGACCACATACTCAAAGAAATGCCATAAGCGTAAACTGCGCATGGATTTAAAAAGACTGATCTCGAATTCCAGTTATTTGGTGTTGCTAGTTGGCACAAACGAAGTACCTTTTTGTAAAGTAATGATTTCACTAGTGTTGAGTTCATAAGATGAGATATTGATTACTAGGTTACTGTCTTCTTCCCGTTCAATCCTTTCTACAGTGCTTAAGTGCTCCTTGTATCCCTCTCTGCTTCCTTCTCTTTTTCTTTAACCCCTCCTGGGTCGTCTCTGTCTTCGGGGCCTGTCTCTAAGAAAGGCACACCAGTGGTATGTGTTGATGTTATATTAACTGCTGTACGTCGTAGCATGCTGTGTGGTACTAGACTGAGATTGAGGTGTACCCCTGGTGTCATCTACGGCATTTGCTACGAGCACTTCACTTTCCCAACCGTAAGTTCGATATACTTTTTCCGGCATGTCATCTATTACCTTTGGTTGATTGCACCTTAATACTACAGCGTGTTATAGGCAGGGGAAACCCAATCAACCCTTGTAGGCTTGGGCGCTGTGTAATTAAAGTCAAAATATGCTACAATGGACTTATTTGGGAGATGTTAAGTTTGTTTGGTGAGTTGTACAAGGGTATCACACTCAATAGTATCCACAGGATAACAATCTTGATTCCAAAAAAGTAAATAAATTGATGGGAGGAGAAAAGAGAACACACAGAGCAGAAATTATATGATGACAAAAGAAATTTTTACTGCAACAGAATTGGGGAGATAGATACAGACAAATTAATTAAAGCAAGAAGTCCTGAACAGATGTAGACAATATTTTTTCACTACAGTTCATAACTTAAAAACATCAACTCCAATTGGTAAAACACGCAACCTAAATTAATTAATAAACATGGTTGTGAGTTAGTGTCAAAACAGCAATAAAGGAGATGATAGAATGTCGACGTTTCGGTCTATAGGGCAGTCGTCAAAAAGACCATCATCAGGACGATATTTTTCTGTGCTGAAGAAACTCCCTGGAATTTCCAATAGAATGCAGAGTAGAGTCAAAAAAGGCAAGAAACGTGGGGCGCAGTGTCAAGCCACGAGTGAGATCTTGGATGTTTGGAAACTCGGGCCACATCCGTTGACCTAGTTTCAGTTTGGCTGTTTAATCAAGTCCAAAGAAATATCCAGACACTTTGAAACACGAGCTATAGCGGCATACAATGTATCTTTGCAGGTTCGTCTGAGACTCAGAGGAACCTGCAAAGATACATTGTCTGGATATTTAATTTAGGTTGCGTGTTTTACCAATTGGAGTTGATGTTTTTAAGTTATGAACTGTAGTGAAAAAATATTGTCTACCTCTGTTCATGACTTCTTGCTTTAATTAATTTGTCTGTATCTATTTCCCCAATTCTGTTGCAGTAAAAATTTCTTTTGTCATCATATAATTTCTGCTCTGTGTGTTCTCTTTTCTCCTTCCATCAATTTATTTACTTTTTTGGAATCAAGATTGTTATCCTGTGGATACTATTGAGTGCGAGACCCTTGTACAACTCACCAAACAAACTTAACTTCTCCCAAATAAGTCCCTTGTAGCATATTTTGACTTTAATTAATACTACAGCGGCACTTTGCTTTTATCGTTTCGAGTTGACATTTAATGTTAGTTTAACCGCACGTTCGTCAGCACTTTTTTTTCACTTTTTTTCACTCTGTTATTCGTTTTCCTGACATTCACAGCCGTACTTATTCCACATGGACTATTTTCAGCCCACACTCGTAAATGTTTTTCACAATTGTGTAGATATGTTTATAGTTGATATCTTAGACATTTGGTTATACTTTCAATGCAACATGTTCTTGTTATAGAAGGTGAACAAATCTTTTTCAGCACGTTCATTTCCTTGGATTATAACACCCTCCTATTTTACTTTGTTGGTTCCTTATCACGCATCAAGCAGTAGTTTTTTGTTAATTGATGTGCACCCTAATACATTATTCACTAATTAAGCTGGTGTGTGACAATACTTAGGCATCATACGCAGTTTCATTTTTGCAGATAATTTCCTTGACGAAGGGGGTTCTGCCCGAAATGCATAGGGATTTTGGGATATTGTGAAGATGTTTTGATGATGAATAACACCATCCTGAAGGATTACTTTAATTATCAAGTCATTTGAAGGGAATGAATACAATTCTACTTTGACAAACCCAATTCTGGAACATTGGATGTACATATTGTTTTATGGTTTATACGAATAACTCACTGCGTTGTGAGCATATACGCTGTGCCCAGGGGGCTGTTGCTGAAACCAGCACAGCCGCTTCTTGCAGTTACCAGGATACCCCAGTCATGGGGTGAAACCCCAGGAGCACGCTACAACTTTACAGATCAGTTTGAAATATTTGGAGTGCGTGTCCAATCTTCTTTGATCATTTATGATTCAAGTAACTCCACCCATGATCTCATCTCTAGTCTGGTGGACACAACCTTGTCATCTGTAGCAATTCTTACCATTCCTGCCACAAGCCTCCCCTGTGGTGATCACAAAGGATGTCTCGTTGGACAGCTGGGGAGATTTCCTTCAAGAGCTCCAGGTCAACAGAAAATGGCCATTATCTCACCAGAACCTTCACATCAACCTCCTCCAGCTAAGAGCAGTGTTCCTGGCTCTGCAAGCCTTCCTGCCCAGAATTCGGAATGCTTCGGTGCTTGTCAGAACAGACAACACTACAACAATGCACTACCTAAATAAACAAGGAGGCACATGATCAAGCTAAAATTATCTGGAACTGGGCAGTACAGCACAAGGTATCTCAGTGGAGTATGTACCAAGAAAACAAAACACCGTAGTGGACCTGTTAAGCATGCTGACAACAACCTCCCACGAGTGGGAATTAAATCAACACACTCTCAGCAATATCTTCTCCCGGTGGGGCAAGCCAACCACAGACCTTTTCGGAACTCCCAACAATACCAATGCCGATACTTTGCAAGTTGGTATGCCCATCAGTGATCATGGGGTAATTCCTTTTCAATTGCATGGTCCAGCATATTTGCCTATGTCTTCCTCCCATTCCTCTCCTACCAAGGGTGTTAAATAGATAAAGGTAGAGCCCTGCAAAATCATTCTAATAGCCACAGCTTGGCCTCACCAGTACTGGTACACGGAGCTTCTCCTCCTCTCAGCGCAACCTCCGATACACCTCAAACCGCTTCCATCTCTGCTGACAATGAGCCAGGGACAAGTACAAAATCCAGATCTCAGTTCTCTGAGATTGTGTGCCTGACTCCTGAGCCCCAAAAATGACAACATTTAAAGATTCTACAGGAATTCAGAGAGGTTCTGGCTAGGGCAAGAGCAGATAGTACTAATAAAACATACTGCTTGAAGAGAAAAAGGGTCTGCGTTTGGTGCAGATCGGCTAAAGTGCACCCTGTCTCGTCATCCCCAGAAGAAATGTTGCCTAATCTCCTGTACCTGGCATGTACAGGTTTGGCTCACGCTTCCATTTAAGTGCATTTAGCGCCTTTTCCCGTTTCCGGAGGTCATCCAATGTTCCAGCTTTGTAGTCTAGCAGGCTGGTTAAACAATTCCTTAGGGATTAGTCAAATCTTTTCCGCCAGTGATAGCTCCTCCTTTCATGTGGCAACTCAACACGGTGTTTGAACAGTTGATGAAACAGTCATTCGAGCCTATCTATAGAGCAGATACAAAGTTCCGGTCCTGAAAGGTCGCTCTCCTCCTAACTCTCACATCAGCAAGGAGTATTAGTGAACTCCAGGCTTCACTATCCAGGAGCTATTCCTACAATTTAGACAGAAAGTTATTCTATGCGCAAAGTTTATCCCTAAAGTTCCCTCGGACTTCTATCTAAATGAGCCAATCGTGCTGAAATCATTCTTTCCAGATCCTCAAACATCAACTGAACGTGCTTTGCACTCCTTATATTATTTCAAAAGACTACGGTCCCTAGACAATCAGGGATAATCAAGGAAAATAAATATAGAACAAGAACCGATTCTATATTATCTGTCCAGCCCGACAGGGTTTAATGCCATATAAAGTTATGTAGTCCGTTATCTACACAATATCAAGTGGGACACGGCCTGTGTCCTACTACCACATATAGACAGGTGTGACATACATAGAGGGAGGGTATTAGGCAAGAGGGGGCAGTCTGCCTACAATCCAAATTTAGCAGACTAATGGTTTAAGAGTACACTATTGTGACTTTACATGTGATATAGTAAAAAAACATATAGTGTAGGGTGTCGACGACATTTCGATCCCCATTTAAGGATAACGAGATCATCTTCAGGAATTTGTGATTCATACCTTAGTTACATTCCTAATATAAAATTAATAAACCCAAACATATTGGAGCAAGACATTACAGTTGGTGTTTACATGGAAGAAAATAGGTCGGGAAATGGGGAAAAAAAGGGGAAATATGTACATGGGATTAGTGTTATATACAATAAACACATAGTATAGCCATGACTAACCATCAGAGTATATCAATCACATTGGAGAATGGCTTCATTTGTTAAATTGGTGGGTTTATATATGAGTGAGAGGATCGGCGAAAATCAACATAATGTGGACATTGTGGTTCCTTGTTGGCGCAGTGCACAAGGTGAGTCTCTCACATGAAGGATGTTTCGGTTCTTTGTTACGGTTGGTGCAGTGCACAAGATAAGTGTCTCCCATGAAGGATGTTTGAAGTTACACGTGCAGTGGTAAAAAGGCGAAGGTTCGGGGCGAGTATAGTGGGGGCGGTAGTAAAACGAGAAGTTTAAACGAGTGCCTAGCAAGTTTATTAAAACGCATGTGGTTCGAACATTCAAACGGGTCCCGTGGTGCACATAATATCAACAGGTCGGAGTGGGTACCTACCTCCAAGAATGTAGATGTGCAGAAAGGGATCTGGGAGGCGTCAGTCTGTATGGAGCGCCAGAGGAAGAAGTCGGACCTGCGGGCAGAATTAGAAAGTAAATACACGGTATCGTGTACTTGAGGCCCATATGGAACGCAGGGAGGGTCGTGCTTACCTCAGCGGGTTTCCGAAGCGCGTTGGTCAGGGTTGGAGATCCGACGATAAGGGTAGTGAAACCTGTGGGCGGTATTAGCTACAGATATCCGCATGTTAAAAGGACATAACCAGAGCAAAGTTAAAAAGCAGGCGGGATCTTACCACAAAATTACTGTATGCTGGGATTCAAGCGAAATGGAGAGCCTTGGAAAGTAAAGGCGGGAGACTGGTTAGGGTGAGGGATTGGAGGGTTACGATAATTCGGAGGACCGGAATTCAATGAAGCAAGCTTACCAAGGATAGTTGCCGAGGAAGGTCCTCGATGGGGATTCAACCAACAGTCGAGCCGATGTTCGTTTAGACTGTGCGGCAGAAGGAAAGAACCTCCATTATGTTTAGTGACAGCTCACGTGACTAAGCACATGTGACCGGGCGGCGCTGCTAGTAATGCTTGCAGGAAGTCCAGTCCTCGAGACAATTAAGACCAGTGTGGATACTTTTTGTTCTCAATATCCATTTGAGTTCTTCTTTGTTCATGAGTGTACTTAGGTCACCACCCCTCGGTGGGATTTTGATTGCATCAATGATTGTCCATTGTAGGTCCAGTTCATTGTGGTCTTTTTCAGTGAAAAGGTCCACCAGTGGTGCGTTAGGTGTCCTGCACCAAATCCTGCTTTTGTGTTGACAAATTCTTATCCGCGCTTTTTGCGTAGTTTGTCCTATATATCAAGTGGCAGGAACAGAAAATTGCATATATAACATTCATGCTGTTACAGTTCATGAAGTTTTTTCTATGGAAGGTTGTTTGTTCAAAAGTGAAGTCTGTTCCTCAATCGAGCAGTCACATATGCTAAAAGTGCCACATTTCACATGCCCTGTCAGTCATGGGAGCCCCCATAGTTCATTTAAAGTTCCTCTAGTAGTCTTCTCAGAGGGCAGAGCAGCTCTTACTAGGTGGTCTTTTATGTTTTTAGATTTCCTGAATGCAAAGGCGTTTCAGGCTTAGGGTGCCTGCATGGAGTGTGGCCCAAAGCTTTTAATGCTTTTTTTGATGACATTGGAGGCAGGTGAAAAAGTAGTCACACATACTAATCGATTCTAAATTCTTTTTTCTTTTGGTTCGAGTAGTACATCCCTGGGGCAGTACCAGGCTCTGTTCAAGGAACTACAAATTAATTTTCTTGGGTATCCTCTCATTTGCAGTTTGTTACACAGGATGCTCGCCTCCTTAAAGTAGTCACTTTTAAGAAAGCAATTTCTCCGAATACGGAGAAACTGCGAGTAGGGAAGTGAATCCCGTAGTGCCCTCGGGTGGCGGCTTTGGTAGCTAAGTAGCGTGTTTCGTTCTTTAGGCTTCCTATATAGGCTAGTTAGTCATTTCCGATCGTTGTGGAGAATGTTCAGGTCAAGGAATGGGATTGTTTGTTTGTTAGTAGAAAGTGTGAATTTGAGTCCACTGCAGTTATTATTTAGCCAGTGTATGAACTGCAGTAGATGATCTTTGGATTCCTGCCAAATGAGTAAAATATCGTCTATGTATCTCTTCCACAGGTCAATGCCACTGTGGAAGGGATTCATAGAGGATAGGATGCGATTGCACTCCAGGTTATCCATATACAGAATTGCCAGGTTAGGAGCAAAAATAGCCCCCATAGATGTACCTCTGACCTGGCCGTAGTATTGTTCATCGAACATAAAGAAGTTTTTGGTTAAGCATATTTCCAATAATTGTAAAATGAACAATGTTAGAACTGCGTGAGGGCGAGGGCGTGTTTCCATAATTTATTCTATGACCAATAGTGAGTCATTCTGGGGGATAATGGTATAGAGTGACTCCACATCCAAGGTACATAATGTCTTGGATGTGGGGACAAACGGGTACTCCTCAATCAAATTAATCATTGCCATGCTATCCCGTATGTAGCATTGCGTTTTGGGCACAAAGTCCTTTAAAATATAGTCGACGTATTGTCCTAGGGGCTCCAGGACGGAGCCACTTCCAGAGACAAGTGGTCTGCCTGGGGGATTGTCAATGTTTTTATGGATTTTTGGCAATGTATATATTACCGGAGTCCTGGGCGATTTAGTGTTAAGAAATTGGAACTCTTTTTTGCTTAGATACCCTGCATTGAGACCAGCAGTGGTAACCCGGCCTATAAGACTTTGTATCTCCTTAGTGGGGTTAGTTGGTAACCTGCAGAAATGGGCTGTATTACTAAGTTTACATAGGATTTCAGTTTGGTATTTGTCTTTCTCCTGCAGGACTATCCCACCTCCTTTGTCTGCTGGCTTAATGACTATACAGTGATTTACTTTCAAGTCAGCCAGTGCTTGTTTCTCAGCCAGTGAGATGTTGAAGGGGATGAATGTGTTGGTATTTTCTAATTTGGTCAGATCTCTTAATACCAATTTTTCAAATATTAATATTTCACTTGCAACCATGCCTCCCGTGGGGGAAAAAATGGATGGTGGCCGAAACGGAGTATTAGCATTGGTCGGAGTCGAGGGATTGAGGAGAAAAAAGCTGTGTAATCTTATTTTTCTAAAGATCCTTAGGAGCTCTGTCTGCAGGTCAAAAGAAGTTAGGCCGGATGGTTGGAACAAACAACAGTCCCTTGTTGAGAATTGGTAGTTCATGGGGGGAAAGACAGTGTTTGGTTAAATTGAAGATGGGTAGCAAATTACCTAGTGGTGTCTCCGTGTATTTACTTTCTAATTCTGCCCGCAGGTCCAACTTCTTCCTCCGGCGCTCCATACAGACTGACCTCTCCCAGATCCCTTTCCGCGCATCTCCACTCTTGGAGGTTCGTACCCACTCCGACCTGTTGATATTATGTGCACCACGGGACCCATTTGAATGTTTGAATTTTCGAACCACATGCGTTTTAATAAACTTGCTAGGCACTGGTTTAAACTTCTCTTTTTACTACCACCCCCACTATACTCACCCCGAACCTTCACCTTTTTACCACTGCACGTGTAACTTCAAACATTCTTCATGTGAGACACTTATCTTGTGCACTGCGCCAACCTTAACAAAGAACCGAAACATCCTTCATGTGAGACACTCACCTTGTGCGCTGCGCCAACTGTAACAAGGAACCACAATGTCCACATTATGTTGATTTTGCCGATCCTCTCACTCCATTATCAACCCACCAATCTAACAAATGAAGCCATCATCCAATGTGATTTATATACTCTGATGGTTAGACATGTCTAGACTATGTGTTCATTGTATATAACACTAATCCCATGTGCACATTTCCCCTTTTTTCCCTATTTCCCGACCCGTTTTCCTCCATGTAAACACCAACTGTAATGTCTTTCTCCAATATGTTTGGCCTTATTAATTTAATATTAGGAATGTAACTAAGGCATGAATCACAATGTCCTGAAGATGATCCTGTTATCCTTAAATGGGGATCCAAACGTCGTCGACACCCTACACTATATGTTTTTTTACTATATCACATGTAAAGTCACAATAGTGTACTCTTAAACCATTAGTCTGCTAAATTTGGATTGTAGGCAGACTGTCCCCTCTTGCCTAATACCCTCCCTCTATGTATGTCACACCTGTCTATATGTGGTAGTAGGACACAGGCCGTGTCCCACTTGATATTGTATAGATAACTGACTACATAGCTTTATATGGCATTAAACTCTGTCCGGCTGGACAGATAATATAGAATCGATTCTTGTTCTATATTTATTTTCCTTGATTATCCCCCTGAGTGTCTAGGGACCATTGTCTTTTGAAACAGTATATACACCCAAGGTCCTTGACCAATTGTCCATTTGGGTTCCCTTGTACTATGTAACTTTGCACTCCTTATTTGTCAGACAAATACAATTTTATTTGGACAGCACCAAATCCTTTCAGGAACTAAGATAAGTAGTACACTTTTAACATGATAGCTAAATTTGAATAGGTATATTAGCCATGATCTGTTATTCTTATATATCTTGTTTATAAGATGCACTTTTTCTTTGTACTTTATATTCTCAGATTAGGGAGCCCCAAAAAGCTTTTATGATAATATTAAATGGATTGATCTTATCGACAAAACGTTTTTACTTTTATGTAATTATCATAAGGACTTTTTTTATGTTTGGGTGTTTTATTGAATAACCTTTTGAAATAAACATTATTGATTGAAATCCTTTTGTGAATGCAATCAACTGTAGCCTACAGTGCAGAGAGAGAGGGTTTCCCTCTCACGAAGCCAAGCATTTCTAGGTGGATATTCAATGCAATTCTTTTCTGTGATCAGCAAGCGGGCCACCCATTAGCTTTAACAATCTGTGCTCATTCCACAAGCACCATGTCCACGTCTATTACACTGTTTGCTGGTGTGCCCCTACCAGGGATCTACTGCAGCAACCTGGAGGTTGGCCCACACATTCACAAAGCATTAATGCTTGGACTCTGAGGTCATGCAAGATGCTGCAGTAGGACAAGCAATTTTAAGACCTCTTTTTCAACAATAAAGGTGAGCCATTTCTTTCTTCCCACCATCTATTTTATGGTTCACATTTTCTCTGTTATATATATATATATATATATATATATACATACACATGTATTGGTATTCTATCTGCACACGTAATATGATCTATTTCATCAAAATGTGCTTATTACTGCCCTCTACTATGATTCAAGCATGTGAATCTATCAAAGGTCCAATACTGGAGTAAGAATCCAAGTTACTTCCCTGTAACTAGTTCTCCAGTATTGTAATCTTTCATAGATGCACATGTGACCCACCCGCCTCCCCGGGAAAAGATCACAAATATTTCTCTCGGATATTTTTATCTTACACACTAGTGCATGTAAAATCTGAGGTACTGGAGCTTCTCTCAGGAAGGTTCTACAGAGTTGTGTCATATGATTGGTTGTTTTCTAAGTTTGGTCCTTTTTAGGTTTCGCTGGGGGGCGGAGCCGTTAGGCTCCTCCTCCAGAGAAATCTGTAGTTTCTAGTATGGGTGACTTGAACACGCCTCTCTGCTTCATTGGCTAGCTCCATAAATGGAGGCTAGCCATTGGAACAGAGAGGCGTCCGTCAATGCCGGACCAGACACGGGGGCGTTCCCGAGATTGTTTGGCTTTTGCCGACGTCACGCGACGCCGGGAACGCCCCCGAGTCTGGTCCGGCCCGGCCGTGATTCCTGCTGTCCTGGGCATGTTTTTCCCCGGCACGTTTCCCTCCTCCCTCCCGCCGTTCGTGTTCTCTCCCGCCCCCCTCCCCCCTCACGCCCCCTGTGTCCTCTCCCGCCCCCACCCGCCGTCCGTTCCTCTCCCGCCCCCCCCCTGTCCTCGTAGGCCTCCCTCCCGCCGTTCGTGTTCTCTCCCGCCCCCCTCCCCCCTCCCCCCTCACGCCCCCTGCCCGGGAGTGAGCCGAAGCTCTGCCTGGGCTCCTGAGCCGCTGGTGGAAGCAGCCGCGGAAGAGCTGGCTTCGTATCTGCTGAGGAGTAACCTTCTGCCCCGGCCGGCCGTCGTCAGCTCTCCCCCTCAGCCCGGCGATTGGTCCTCGGCCGCCGGGACTCCCCCGCGTCATTCCTGGGCCGGGCAGAGATTGGCCCGACCTGAGAGGCGTCCCCGCGCGCGCCCGGAGGTATCTGGAGTCCGGCCGTCCCTCAAAGCAAGTCCGGAGAGAAGGAGCAATGAGACCCCCGCAAGGAGCCCCCGCCAGAGTGCCCGGTAAGTCAAATGGGCTAGGGAAGGCTCCGTGTGGCAGGGTGTCCGAGCCCTTCGTGCTCGCATGCCGGCACCCGCCTTCCTGTGCCCCGTTCCAGCCCCCCTACCTGGTAATGAAAGCCTAAGCAGTCCGGTGAGTTTTCAAGTTCTCCTTGTCCCTCCTCCCGCCGTCCCCCCTCCCGCTCTCCCCCCTCCCGCTCTCCGTGTGGTCCTGCCAAAATACACTTTTGTTGTGCTTTCCTTCGTGCTCGCATGCCGGCACCCGCCTTCCTGTGCCCCGTTCCCGCCCCCCTACCTGGTAATGAAAGCCTAAGCAGTCCGGTGAGTTTTCAAGTTCTCCTTGTCCCTCCTCCCGCCGTCCCCCCTCCCGCTCTCCCCCCTCCCGCTCTCCGTGTGGTCCTGCCTAAATACACTTTTGTTGTGCTTTCCTTCGTGCTCGCATGCTGTTCTTCGGAGAGTTAATACGGACTTATCAATGCTTGGCTTAGCTGATTGTGATTCATTTGGAAATATTTGGCTCAGGGGCGTTTAGGGCAGTGTAATTTATGTGTTATGGTTGAGAGTGCTTTATCGGAGTGTGGTTCAGTTGAGTGTGGTTTTGCTGCGTGGGTTAGCTGAGTTTACCTTAGACAGGGTGTAGTTTAGCGGCTGCACATCAGCAGATCGTAGTTTAGTTGATTACCTCTAGCTGGGCGTGCTTCAGCTGCCAGTGGTTCAGCCTGGCACGGACCTGCCGAGGGTTGTAGACTTCTCTAAACGGGCACAAGCTCTGCTAAACTGCTCAGTGTAGCTTACATGGGAGCGCGTTGGTGTATTTTGGAAGGTGTGGCTAACCAGAGTCGACTAGCCGAATGTGCTTTAGACGAGCGGGCCACATAAATGCGGTTCGGCTGGGAGTCGTATGGCAGAGGTTAGTTTAGTTGACGGTGGTTTAACCAGAGGCGCTTGTCAGGGGGTGGGGCGTATTTAACCTGAATGTGGTTTAAAAGAAAGTGGTCCGACTGAGTACTGGAGAGCTGAGAGCGACTTGTTATGACATGGTTTCGCCGACTGTGGGGTTGTGTGTGTGAGTGCTCCAGTTAGTTCTGGGTTAGCTGAGAGGGCTTTGGCTGAGTGGTTCAACTGAGCTGGGTTTATGGGATAGCGGTCTGTTTAGTGTGCCTCGACATGTAGCCTGAAAGTCGTTTAGCTGAGTACAGGTTGGCTAAAATAATTTGTGTGAGTGTGGTTCAGCTGAGCTTGGCTGAGCTGACATTGGCTTATCCGAAACTCGTTTGGTAAGTGCTGTTTCACTAGCAAGGTTTAGCAGCCCTTGGATTACCTGAGAACGGTTTAGATGAGAATGGTTTGGTTGAAGGAGGTTTAGGTTACTATGATTTACCTGAAAGCGGGTTAGATTCGTATGGGTTAGCTAAACGTGATTTGCTTGAGCACAGGTCAACTCAGGGGGCTTGGCTGAGACTATCCAAGGGGGCCTTATGGGCAGTAATTTAGATTGGTGCAGTTTGGATTAGACGAGTGCCTGGTCTGCGGCTGAATTGAAAGTATCTCAAATGAGAGGGGTATGGATGACAGGGGTATGGCTGAGAATGTAGCAGCGATTCAAAGGAGATGTTTGTAATTTAATTAAGTGCTGGTTACAGGAGAAGGATAAATGCGATTGTGGTTTAGCTGAGAGTGCTTTACATGAGTGTGACTTGGCCGAGAGTGGCTTCGATGAGTGCGGTTTGGGTTAGATGAGCAGTGGTTCGGAGGAACGGGATTGAGGTGTGACTGAGAGTTGTTTACATGAGTGCTGTTTAGTTAATGGCGAGTAACTAAGGGTGGTTTACATGACAGAGGTATGGCTGAGAGCGGGTTCAATGAGAGTGCTTTAAACGAGATTATTGAGGTTCAGCTGGGAGTGGTTTACAGGAGAGGTGGCTGTGGTTTGACCAAGGGTGGTTTACAAGAGAGGGCTTTAGGTGATTTTTGTTTAGCTGAGAGTTGTTTACATTATTAAAGTTGAGCTATTAGAGTGTGGCTGAGAATGTTTTCATTGAGAGCAATTTAAAGGAGATTGTTATGGTTTAACTGAAGGGGGTTTACAGGAGAGGTGGTTTTGTGGTTTAATTGAGGGTGGTATAGCGGAGAGGGGTTTGGGTGCTTGTGCGGTAGTGTGTTGTGCCAGTCTGTGAGGGGTGTGACTGCTACTCTCGGAGGGCTGTTAGCGCTGCTGGTAGTGTGTGGTGCTAGTCTGTGAGGGGTGTAAGTGCTTGTGATAGTGTGACTGCTACTCTCGGAGGGATGTTAGCGCTGCTGGTAGTGTGTGGTGCTAGTCTGTGAGGGGTGTGAGTGCTTGTGATAGTGTGACTGCTACTCTCGAAGGGTGATTTTCGCTTCTGGTAGTGTGTGGTACTAGTCTGTGAGGGGTGTGAGTGCTTGTGATAGTGTGACTGCTACTCTCGGAGGGTTAGCGCTGCTGGTACTGTGTGGTGCTAGTCTGTGAGGGGTGTGAGTGCTTGTGATAGTGTGACTGCTACTCTCGGAGGGTTATTAGCACTGCTGGTAGTGTGTGGTGCTAGTCTGTGAGGGGTGTGACTGCTACTCTCGGAGGGTTGTTAGCGCTGCTGGTAGTGTGTGGTGCTTGTCTGTGAGTGCTTGTGATATTGTGACTGCTACTCTGTTAGACTTTTAGTAGAGTAGGGTTGCTGGTCTTTGAGAGGTGGGAAAGTGCTATTGGTAGAGTAGAGAGAGTGCAGAGTAGAGAGAGTGCAGAGTAGAGAGAGTGCAGAGTAGAGAGAGTGCAGAGTAGAGAGAGTGCAGAGTGACTAGGGAGTGCTAGGGACTGCAGAGTGACTAGGGAGTGCTAGGGAGTGCAGAGTGACTAGGGAGTGCTAGGGAGTGCAGAGTGACTGCAAAGTGACTGCTAGATATTAAGCTAATGGCAATGTAAATGACAATGCCATTTATTTATCTGTTTTCAAAACCAACACATAAATACAAATGTTGTCATTTACAATGCCAATAGCTCTAACTTTTCCAAAGGCGAAACCATTGCATTGTAAATGCTTGTTTAAATAAGGATTATGTTATGTTACTAAATAAGGAGGCTTTAGGCCTCTATGTTCTGTGTCTGTTGGTCATTACTTATTTAAATGTACAGAGGACACCCATCTCGACGACTGGGAATGATTCAAGCATGTGAATCTATGAAAGATTCCAGTACTGGAGAGCTACAGTTACAGGTAGGTAACTTACTTTCCTTTGTGTAAGTTGTTTCCTTTGAAGTACACTGTTCCATTCACTATTATGCTCAAATTCTAAATGTATACTGTCTGTGTGCATTCCTGCCATAGGATTTGTTACAGATGCAATGTACACTCTAAAGCAAAGAGAACGTCTGGTTCAGCCAGTCTTCAGTAAAAGTGGCATCCTGCTTACCTAATAACTGGATAGATCGGATAGTTATGGTGTTAGGCCAATATGTCATCTGTGATTGTCACATCACTTAGCACACTAAAGTAGCCAACTTCCACCACGGAATGTTGTGGTACAGACACCTCAGCTGTTTGGGTTTATGCCTGGAACAATATGTGTGGCACATGCCCAGTACTCCTTGGTTAATGTGTTTGCAAAATCTGTTATAGTTTGAGCATCACAAGTCCAGCTTGAGTAGGTCAAACACGTGTGAGTAATCACAAGTTCCACTATATATAAAGCAATTCACTGCATTGTATTACTTTGCACCAGAGAGGGGTTCCTTGAGCTGTGCATGTGGGTAGTCATTCATTCCAGATAGTAAGATGTGCATTTACTGGCAGATGCACCTGGCAAATCTGTAAAATACTAGTGAGTACAACCTTCACAGGAGTGATATTGCATGTAGTTAGACCTTGACATCTTATCTTTACTTCAATGTTGTATGTGTCCTGTGTACAGCAGCACACATAGATGGAGCACTATGACTCAAAGCATTTTTGGGTTATCAGTAAGACGCACCATCACGTTCACACCCATTCCTGCCTGCATTGGGATTAGCACCCTTACTAATCTTGCTATGTGTTTACAAACATTACTGTGACATAGGAAAACTATTTGTGCTTCACTGTGTGGCCATGCCCTTTATATGCCCCTCTGTTTACACTCACAGGACACCATTGCAGTGAAAGATGGTTAAATAGTCTGTTGCACTTATGATGTTCAATTAACAAGATGCTGCAATTCACACATGATCTGTACCTTACACTTGTCAATGTTAGTAGCAGTACATAGACTCCGAGGGCAGGCCTTTATGTGTGCCTCCTGGTTCAACGATACTGCATTCCATGACACGGGCATATGTATTGCCATACACTCAACTTACATTTCATCTTTGGGTAGATACTATATTTGTGATCTGCTCAACTATGCACTTGTGCACGCAAGTCAGAGTCTAAGTCTATCCATCTAGCGATGCACATGCATTTATGTCTTTTGATCCAAGTGAAATCACACTCTTGACATCTCAGTATCTTGCATGTGTTCAGATATTTGCTTATAACCTATTTAATTTCATACTGCTCTGGCCATTTACGCACAATACAATGTCATCTGATCGTGTTATGTTTTTACAGCCCTTTGTCCCTCATTGCATTGCTGAGCAATGCATAGTAAATGCTTCTTTTAACCACTGTAGTATGATGTGACCTTGTAGCCAGGAAAGAGTTCACAGGCTTTTTGTGATAACCTACACATGCATGTGACTGCTTTTACACGTTTGCATGACTGTACGCCATTGTCCATGACAACTGTCCCTCATGTTCTCTGTTGGTATCTGCAACAACATGAGTTCCAGCAAAATGCCGTAATTCTGCATGGGAACACATTGGTGAGACACACTGCAAAGTGAGGTTATTCTCAGGTATGGTATTTTGTGTTCCTAACGGCACTGAGTACCATCTGTTGTACTCTTTTGGTTCACTGCCGACCCCCCAGAATCCAGACGCACTTGCAGACGTCTCGAGAAGAACTGGAGAAACAGCAAATCCTTGGAAGACCGCACCACCTACAAGAACACCATGACAGAATACCACCAACGGATCAGATCCACCAAAAGGACCTTCATCCAGAACAAGATCCAGGCCAACTCCAGCAACTAAAAGGAACTCTTCAGCATCATCCAGGAATTCACTAAACCCCCCAGCAAAACCACGGACATCACCCCCCCCCAGAACCTCTGCAACTATATGGCTCCTACTTCCTTCTGAAAATCAAGAGCCCGTACGACAACTTCAACGACCAGACACCTGACTCCGAAACCGCTCCCTCCCCCAGCAATGCCAGCCAGCCCACCATCTCCTCCTGGACCTCAGTCACCACCAAAGACACCGCATCAACCATGAAAAGGCTTCCACTCAGAGGCCCCTATGAACTCTTGCCCCCAGCACAGCTTCCACAGAGCCGCCGCTGCAATTGCACCGGAACTACGATGCACCATCAACGCCACCTTCAAAAGCAGCTCTTTCCCGAGCTACTGGAAACGTGCAGAAGTCATGCCCCTTCTCAAGAAGCCCTCAGCAGATCCTACAGACCTCAAGGACTACAGACCCATGTCCCTCCTCCCCTTCACGGTAAAGTCACTGAGAAGACTGCGCCCAAATAATGAAATTCATGGCAGAGAAGTTCAACCTCGACCCCTCCCAATCCGGATGTCATAGCACCCACAGCACTGAGACTGCTCTACTCACCGCTGCAGATGACATCCGCACCCTCCTCGAACAAGGACACACCGCGGCCCTGATCCTACTCGACCTCTCTGCCACCTTCTACACAGTCTCCCACTGCACACACATCACCAGACTACACAAAGCCAGCATACAGGGAACCACCCTCGACTGGCTCCGCTCTTTCCTCACCAGCAGAACCCAAAGAATCAGACTTCCACCCTTCCTCTCTGAACACACAGAGATCAACTGCGGAGTACCCCAAGGATCCTCACTCAGCCCCACGCTCTTCAACATCTACATGCCCCCCATGCCGCCATTATCAGACATCCTGGACTCAGCATAGTATTCTACACCGACGAAACCCAGCTCATCGTCTCCCTCACCAAGTACCCCATCCCCACCAGACTCCGCTTCTAGGAAGGAATGAAGGACGTTGCATCCTGGATGAGCAGCAGTTGCTTGAAGCTCAACTCGTAGAAGGTCCTCGTCCTCGAACCCTCCCCCTCTGCATGGGATGACACCTGGTGGACAAAAAAAAACCAAAGGAAATGATGGACGGAGCGTTGACAATACAAGCACTCACCCCCAGTCAACTGATCTGGGTTTAATCCATCACCGTTCTTTAGCTCACTCTGCCACCCCAGTTCGGACATGGCCATATGCAAATCAGTCTGACCCTGTGCCTCATGGAAACAGTCCAGCCCGAACTGCCAAGCCATGCCTTCCCTGGACCAGAAACAAGCTACTGAGGACCGGTTACTGGCCAGCCTTCTTCAGCCCGGCTTGCTTGATTGATTCCAGTGGCAAAATGACACCTGGTGGCCCACTGTCCTCAGCAGCACCCCTCCCCAACGGACCACGCCCGGATCCTCTGCATCGTACTCGACTCCTCCCTCTCCATGAGCAGACAGGTCAACGCTATCGCCTCCGCCTGCTTCAACACCCTCCGTATCCTCCGAAAGACCTTCAAATGGACCCCCACTGAATAAAGGAAGACTGTCACCCACGCACTACTAACCAGCATACTGGACTACGAAACACCCTCTACGCCGGGATTAACACGTCTCTGCTCTGCAAACCCCAGACCATACAGGACACCACAGCCAGACACGTCCTTGGCATCCCTCGACACGTACACATCACCCAACACTTGCGAAACCACGACTGGCTCCCCGTTGAGAATAGAGTAACTTTCAAGATACTCACCCACGCCTACAAATGCCTCCTCAACTTAGGACCCCAATATCTCAATGATAGAAAATCCTTCTACGTACCCAAGAGAAACCTCTTATCCGCTGATCTCGCCCTCACCAAACCCCTGTGCATCCGCAGAGCAAGAACAGGTGGAAAATCTTCTCCTACATCACAGCCAAGACCTAGAACAAGCTGGCGATCGACATCAGACACGCCCCCACCCTGCACATCTTCAGGAAGACCCTCAAGGCCTGACTCTTTGATTGACCGGAGCTGCTTCCCCCCCAGCGCCTTGAGACCCTCACAGGTGAGTAGCTTGCTTATAATCCCCTGATTGATTGATTGATTGATTGACTTTGCTGTTGCACAACACAGCAAGACTGCTAGCTGTGCAGATTTTCACTGCTCACGTGCAAGGGGAGAGTAATGATCAATTTGGATCTTGAAATGTGGCATCTCTAGCATGTCCCTTTAATGCAGCGTACTGCTTCACATAGCTGTTCTGTATGTGTGCAAATGATATATGTGAGGCAAGGCACAGTATTGGTCAACAGATCTGATGACATAATAGTTACATTTTGATGCCTACTTCTAGTTGACGAGCTGTGGGTGAGTAAATGTTGATTGGGGCTGTGACCTACACACAACACAAATAATGAATGCAAGCTTTTATTTCCTTGTTGAACCTTCATGTTATGTTTTGAAATCCTGTCTGTCAAAGTACACGTAAATCAAGAGAAGACATTTTGCACAATGTGGGTGCAACACCTATTCCCAGCCGCTGTATTTTAAATCCCTCCTCCATCAGGTCCTATTCATCATGGTCCGAATCGCATGGGACATTTGTCTGGACACAGATGTGGTCTAGAATGGCACATACTAGTATGACCCTGCTGACCATAGGGGAAGAGTATAGCAATCTCCCACTTGACATGTCCAAGCGTCTGACCCAGGACTTCAGCACACCGAAGGTTCTTTCCACAATGTTCAGTGCCTGAATGTAGTATTGGTCAGCCTCAGTCTGGGTATGTGCTATTGGGGTCATGACCCATGGCTGGTGATCATATCCTTGGTCAGCTGAAAGGCGCAAATACGTAATGCCTGTCAATGCTTTGGCTCTCTGTTGCAGCTGCATTCGTGTCAGTGTGTGTTATGGGTTCTGAATCACTCATACCCATTTCTGATGGTATTTCACAATGTTACTAATACAGTTGGGTATAGGTTTACACATCTATCTTCCATTTCTCTGTCGAATGGCAAATGATCAGCTTGGAATGATATTGTGGGGCATCTTTCAGTGGGACCCTGATGATTTTACTAGGATCTGTCCACTACAAAAGTAGAGTTGCATAACAATGGGGAAACCCAAAAGGCACTGGACTCGGGTCATATACAGTACAAAACAAAGTGGTCCCAGTGGAGATACATTAATCATTAGAAACAACATCACCTAAAGTAATTTGATTATCCAAATAAATTATACTTGAATTATTCACATCGCATTTTGATTTGCAAAGGATAGACAACAGCATTTGATTTACTGTATTGATCTAAATATTGCACATTGTCTTTCCCTTTCTTATCACCTGCACCTGAGCACTTCCTCGAGCACTCATTTCCTTCCTCTTTGGAGCACCTTAGTATAAATATGCAAATACTTTGCAAATCAAAATGCGGATGTGACTATATTTAAGTATAATTAAATTGGATAATTGAATTACTTACAGTGATGTGTTTGTAATGATTAATGTATCTCCACTGTGACCGCTTTCTTTTGTACTGTAATACAAAAGTAGCCACGATACATTGGTTTTATTTCATCTTTGTGTATGACTCTAAATTGTAGGGGATTGTCTACTTCTATACCTTGATTTTTTTTCTCATTGTTGTGGGACATAATGCTGAGATTGGTACCCTGAGTACAATGTGGTTCCTTGCCCAGACTGGATTTTATTCTGTGTTGATGAATAATGTATGGCATGTTTGGTAGCATTGTGTTTGACTTTGTGAGTTTCGCATTGCTGGATTCTTATGCTTTTCATCTTGGCTACTTACTACACAGAGCAGGTGAGCCATCACATTGGTTACATCATTTAATGTGGGTGTCTGCCTGTGTATGTATTTCTGAGACGCGTTTGTTTTGGACTGCTGATATCACAATTCTATACTGTATTGACATTTACACATGTCTGGAGCCTACACTGATATGGCATGCCACACATGGCCTTTCCACATACTTCTTCCTGTGTTGTTCCTGAAACTTTGACCAATATACATGTATACTGCCACGTGTACCACACTTGCTGATTTCCATAACACTTGTTCTCACACCACTAACCTTGTAGACCTTGACTTATACCAAGAGTTGTTAGGCTATAGAGGACACACTCACCCCAGACTTTTCTCTTGGGTTGCCTTTGTACTCATAATTAGCTCTGCTGCCATGCCACATTATTTCATTCATGGTTTGTTACCCATTGCAATTTATGTGTTTCCATCCATCCGCAAAGAGTGAAATGACACATTGCTGCACACTGACCTTCTGTCCCTACTGCCATTGACAGATTAGTGAGTTCATATCAATGTGGCACATCGTTGTGTACATATTGTAGTGCATTGCTTCCACTATATGCGCACAACACAGGGGCCCAGATATTTGACATAGTGGCACTGTGAAGTAAGTCACCTGTCTGCAATGTGTCACTGAGAAAGGACAGTAGTGCACAGTATTTCGGCCACGCAACTCATTCCTGACCTTTCACCCTACACAGGCACACAATGTGTGCCTAGTACGAAGACAGACACACTTGCACCATGGTATTCAGTGCCTGCATTGCATGCAGAATTGTCTTTGTGCAGTAGGGGGCACCTTCCTGCACATGATGAACCCTCGAAGGCCTGATAGTCTATGTATGTGTACCACAGATTGAAGCACACAGGAAGTGGGAGCGACTTGGATTACTTCAGGGAGTTATATGGAGAATCCCCCACAATGCAAATGGACGGCCTTGCACACAGTGATTCTACACTGCATTTTACACAGTGCTGCATTGCTATGTACCTTTACCCCATTCAAAGGCACACATTTACCAACAAGTAGGCCATTCCGATCGCACTATTCTGGAAAGCTTCATTGATGATGCAGTGCCGAAGATATAGTCATCATGCACACGGCCTGGGTATTTGGCTAGCACATTGGTGAACATACCCCTGATGGTCTACAATGTCCTGTCTGTGTCAAAAGTAGTCATCCCTCTCATAAACAAGCCCCTAAAGATGTGCGTTTGCGGAGGAGTTACAAGGTAAAGGCCAGTCATACAGCACTTCTAACAATTTCAGTTGCCTGGCTTGGCATTTTTGAGATTGTGTTTTATTGCGTGTAGCTATTATTTAAAATTCATATGTTCAGAAAAGCAAATTTAATGTACAAACATATATTCTAGGATTCTCGCTTTATGGCAACTACTCATGCAGCCAGACTTGAAACTTACTGCTGCAGGTGACTACATTTTCTTTCTAACGTAGTGTGCAATTTTGAGTTCAAGAACGCTGCTTCTGAACTAACTGTATTGTATTTTAGTTTTAGACAATGAATGCAATGAATTTTCCTGATTAACCATGGACCATTCTCTTGTGGGAAACCAGTAACAATGTCAAGTGAGTGACAGAGTAGCATGACTAAACAGCATTATGTACAGTTGAATACCACATTCTTCATAAGTCATCGGGCTTCTTTCCAATAAAAAGTCATATTATAGTTATAATAGTTCCTTCCAGCATGCAGGGCCCCCACACAATACCAGCAAGGGTCTACAATAGAAGATACATTAAATGGTTCATTACATGAGAAAGAGAGAGATGTACGAATAATCTACTAATATCTCTGTGGTAAACCACGCTCTCCTGGGCGCTGTCATCGGCAGGCCAGCCATCGGCCGCCATCACTGGTGCAGTCGCGAGCCTCAGCTTGCAGCAGGCTGCAGACGATGGATTGGCACACTCCTGTCATCTCCGCGCCGGGACGAAATTATGTGAGAATCTGGATATCAAACCAGCCGTACGCGGGAGATGGCTTTGCTAGAAACGGGTGTCACTTTATCACAGCCAGCTGCGAGGTGACGCGTTATCACAGAGCACTGCCTGATCATGGCAGGGACACCCCATCACAGCAGCTACGCATGTGTGTTGTGTTATAGCATGGATACTCACAAACTTTCTCTCTGGGCCAAATTTACAGTGTGGTTTGTGGCCAAGGGCCGCACCAGTGGGGGCGGCGTCAGAATGGCAGGGGAGGTGCCAGAAAAAAAACTGTGACCATGAGGTTGAACTCGGACCTCTGCAGCAGATGCCTTCGTCTACTGAGCCACCTGACCTGGCATACACACATCTTTCACTCTCTCTCTCTCTCTCTCTCTCTCTCTCTCTCTCACTCTCTCTGTCTCTCTCTCTGTCTCTCTGTCTCTCTCTCTCTCTCTCTCTCTCTCTCTCTCTCTCTCTCTCTCTCTCCCCCCTCCCTCTCTCTGTCTATCTCTCTCTCTCCCTCCCTCCCTCTCTCCCTCTCTCCCTCTCTCTCCCTCCCTCTCTCCCTATTGTCTACCTCCCTCTGTTTCCCTCTCTCTCCCTCTGTCTCTCACTTTCTCCCTCTCTCTCTCCCTCTGTCTCCCTCCATCTCTCTCCCTCGGTCTGTCTCCATCTGTCTCCCTCTGTCTGTCTACCTCCCTCTGTCTCCCTCTATCTGTCTTATTCCCTCTGTCTCCCTCCCTCCGTCATCCTCCTCCCTCTTTTTGTCTCCCTCTGTCTCTCCCTCGCTCTGAAAGTCTCCCCTCTGTCTGTTGCCCTATGTCTCCGGCTCTCTGTCTCCCTCTCTGTCTCCCACTGTTTCTGTCCCTCTGTCTCCCTCGCTCTGTCTCAGTTACTCTGTCTCCCTCCCTCTGTCTCCCACCCTCTCCCTCTATCTCTTCCTCTGTCTCCCACTCGCTCTCCCTCTGTCTGTCTCCATCTGTCAGTCTCCCTCTTTCTCTCTCCCTCTGTCACCCTCCCTATTTCTCCCTCTCCCTCTGTCTCCCTCTCTCTCGGTCTCCCTCTGTCTCCCTCCCTCTGTCTCCCTCTCCTTCCCTCTGTCTCCCTCTGTCTCCCTCTCTCTGTCTTCCTCCTTCCGTCTCCCTCAGTCTTTCTCCCTCTGTCTTTCTCCCTCTGTCTGTCACCCTCTGTCACCTCACCCCAGCTTCACGGGAACACACACAGCCGCACCGAGTACTTTGCAGGTCTTTAAAAGACCATTTATTTGTTAATGAGGCTTTGTAGTGAAGCGCCCGGCCCCCATAGACCAGAGCGTCTTGGAGTCTGTGATGCTGCGGCGGTGTTTACTGACACTCTTTCAAAGGAATGCCTCATAATTAGCAGCAGTCATGTGCTAAGTGCCCGTTAATACTGGTGCCATTCGGTGAAACACCCACCATTTGCAGGCAGCACAGTACTGTGTCGGGACACACAGTTTGGAAAGCTCTGCATTAGTCCATGGATGATCCTATATGGTAACTGCATGTTTTTTACAGTTTACAAAATTCTAGACAGATATATGGTGGCACACAATTTCCATGCACATGGGCTACATAAATAGTAAATACAAAAATGTTACTTACTGTTTAGATTTCTTCAGTAACCTCCCTTACATAAGGAAAACATTATGGACTGAGAAAAGTTTTGGGCTGAAACAGGACTATATTTAAAAGCCTTTAATGATAACCAGGGTACAAATGGAGGATGGAAGACATATCTTATTTTGAGGGGAGGTGACCTGCTCTCCCACCTGAGCCCAGGAACCAGGAAAGCACCCACAAAACCCCCCAGAAAACTTGGGAATATTCACCTATATCACAGAGTTGATCTCCACAAAATAGTTCACAACTTTGTCCACCTGCTGACTAAAAAAACGAATTCCCAGCTAATATTATCAATACACATTCCACCTACTGGAATCTAGTTTACACCTTATAATAAATGCCTTAGTAATGCATGGTACCTGCCCAAAACCGTAACCTTCACTCCACTATCCAGACCAAGCATACTAACCAACTACAGTCCCAGTTACCATCCTTTCTGACTAGGAAAGATAATTGAGCAATGTGTGTCCGTCCAGCTCACAAAATACTTAACGAGCAACTCCTTGCTGGCAGACTACCAGTCATGTTTCTGTGGCGACTGCAGTGCTGAAACAGGCACTTTGAAAGTATTCTGTGTGACTTCCACCCCATCCTGGATAAAGGGAGGCAGATCTATCCATCCATCTAACTGAATGATAAGGATATTGCTAGTCATCTTGGAGTTTCATAACTTTATAAAGGAACTCGGCCTTTAGGCTTGTTCCTCTATATCAGCCTTCTCCAAGAAGTAGTTTGTGAGCTACTAGTGGCTATAGTTCTTTTGTGTGTTTCCCAAACCACAATATTAGAAGTTTTTGCTTGTTTGAATTAAAATATGTATACCAAAATTGAATAGTGTCTTTAAGATGTAAATGTCTTCAGTATTCCTAAGCTGATGTTTATAGAAAAATGGTTGAATTTCAAAATTTATTTAAAGCTGATATTTGAGTGATACATCATAGCTTTGGGGAGATTCATTACTGATATTATTAATTTTGACCCAGAGGCATTGCAGGCTATGACTGTTATGTACTTGCCACTTACAGACATGCCACATTGATAAAGTAGTTTTACAATATTACTAGCAATCGTGCTTGATGCACTGAGGTGATCTCTGTGGTAATCTTGCATGTGGTGGCCACTAATTAAATCTTGTCTGATGTGGTCACTATTTCAACTTTAATATTAGTAGCTTAGGATGCTTTGAATGAAACATTAGTACCTCTTTTTGCAGAAAAGGTTGGAGACGCCTACTTTATATGGCCATAGAACTCCCCACAGACTTACAATGTCCTTACAATGTACAGCAAGGGGTACTCTTTCTCATAAATAGTGAGGGACTTGTGACACACCCTGTTGCCAATTATAAAGAAATTACATTATAACTCAAATGTAATAACTTCAGTTCTAATGCCAAAATGCCTGCTTCCAGAGCCAGCAGTCAAGGGGAAAGGTAGGCAGGTTCACAGATTATAATTAAAGCAGCTATTTAAAGAACAAAAAAGTGAAACCTTGCTTTTCATTCTTCTGATATGTTTTTCTAGCTGTACATTGACAAAAAGAAAGGAGATGATTATGTTAGCATGCTTATTTTTGCACTCCTTGTGTAATAATAGCATAGCTGCCAGGGTTTCAGATTGCCTTGTGTGACATTTTCATAATTTCAGTGTAATTATGAGTGACATTTCAAGGATTATGAGTGACACTTTCTCACGAGTGACATAAATATTAGAAATGACACCAGAGAGTGAGGCTGTGGCACACATAGGTCGCAGCCAGGCTGTATGTTATTATTTCAAGATTACTACAGCAACCCTAGCTGAGCAGTCCTCCCCATTTGGCGAGCGGTGCCTATGTGCCCAGCCCTGCAGCAATCACCAGATCACACCAGTCGCAGTCAGCCTGTCGCAGAGCTAAAGGCTCTATTGACAGTGAGGTTGCTGATCAGTGCTGAAAGTAAAGTAGTTGCTGTTGGACCCAGGTTGACCGGCATATTAATGAAGGGAAAAATGAGAGGGAGAAGGTTCCAGCCGCTTCGGACAGCTCTCTGTATCTATAAGCACTGCTTCTGTGACTGCAGGTTGACAGATCCATGCTCGTACCTGTGCAGCACTCCTACCTGTGCAGCGTGGATGCCTCAATGGTGAGGAGTGCTGCCTACTTTCTTCTGGAAGACATAAGAGTTTGAGGTACAGCCCATCCGATATATAGGGAAGAGATACTATAATGTAGTTAGAGATGAGAAAACGGGGATCCAATGACAGACATGTTACCAAGGATGCCTTGCTCCTGTTGTAGATTTTCATTCAACAATGAATCTACTGCATTCTGGTAATTACAGTCCTGGCTCGCATTGTTTGAACTAACAGAAAATCCCAGGACTAAAGCATTGTGTCCCTACTTACATGGAGTCATCTAATTACTTTAGACATCAGAATAAACAGGAAAGTTCTGTTACCCTGTAGAGGCCTTAAAACACACCAAGACCCACCAGAGGCAGCAGCCCTGATGTGTGGGAGAGTGGGGAAAAGTGGTATATCATCACACAATGTTCTTTTAGGGAGAAAAGTTAATATCATGACCCTAGCAAAAGGAGGATCAAGTGCAGGTAAACCCTTCCCACAGAAACACAGCTGCAGTGGTGTTTGTACTGCATGTCTCTGGTTATGTGCAATTTTAATTGAATCTCTTGGCCCTGTTTAGGAACACAGTATTTACATGCGAGTCAAGAATGACTAAAAGTAGCATTAGTATAAGGAAACTACAAAGACTATCAGGGTTTTAGCTAGTAAAACGATTTTGTATTTAGGAACACCCACATACAAGCTTTTTAACGTTTTTAATCAAAAGATAAGCACCTGTACTCTCATCAAATAATTATTGTGATCTTGTTAATATCATGTGTTTTTTAATCGTGAAAATAATATTTCTTTATATGTTTTTAATATTCTAATTGGGGGGGAATTGTAATGATTTTAATTAATCAAACAATAAATTATGACTTGACTTGTCTACAAAGACTGATGCAGCTCACTTAGTCCTTGATATACTCATCTTACTTCTGAGCACAGCACAACATATTTCTGTGTTAAAAAAAAATTCTTATCTGAAATGTATACAGCATACGTAAAAATTAATTTAAGAGAATTAATCGAGTGTGTACATATCACAGCAATGCAGAGGTCTAGCCCGGGACCAAGGTTCAATTCCCCGCCTCGGAGGGTCTTGGGCTCAAAATTCCACAGACCTGATAATTCTCGCCTCGGTGCATATTCCAATCATGGAGTCCCACTCTGCAACTCTGGGCAATAGCTTGCTTAATCTCCACAACGGCCCCCACAATGCTAAGGATACCTGGCCTCCACCTTGGGGGTGCCCAGGAGTGGACGCCTCACAGGGAAATCCAGGATGGGTTCCACAGCGGTATTCCTACAAGCGCCTTGAGACCCTTGCGGGTGAGTAGTGCGCTATACAAGTATCAATTAACATTACCTCTGAGGGGTGCTTGCTTGTGATTGTCAGGACCCTCACGCCTCAAGTGTCCACTGTGACACACACAAGGTTGTGGAATAAGAGAATAACTCCGGCGCAGGGTTCCTGGTCTAAATTGATGCAAGTTCGGCACTCTAAGATGGCGGCTGACTGCGCGTTCAGCCCAGTGGTCTAGTCTTCCACCTAGTTGCCGCCGCAGTTCAGGTGAAGCGCGCGCTGATTTTCAACTGCGCACTTCACCGAGACGTTTGGTCGGAGTAGATATGTAGTTCATGGGAGGAGAGATTCGTAGCGCAAAAGTATTAGTAAATCTAATTTTCTAGTCAGAAGACTAGTTGTTGAGGCTTTCCATCTTGGTGAGCATTTTTCATTTGTTTTTCAATCAGTCCTGGGTTACGCTGTTGGAGTCAGCAGTTCCGCCGAGAGTCTCAGACTCTGTCAGGCTCGTCGGGTACCTGAGGAGAAGTAACCAAAAGCAACAGAGATAAGTGACATTAAGGAGGTTACTGCAAATAACTAAAGACTGTATCTATGTAAGGTGTTGTTTAATCGAACTTACCACAAGACAAAATTGACTTCACTGAAACCTACAAAGAAAGGAAAGAGAACAGAAAGTTAGTTTAAAGAAAATAATAAGAGGATACATGCATACACTGATAGTTTAAGTAAGTATAGAGTTTCTAGTCATAACAGATTAGAGAGTTAGAATAGAGAAGCGGATAGCTAATAATCTTTTATAATTAAATATACAGGAGAGTATACACCAAGAAAAGAGAGCATTTAGAGGATAACAGACTACAGAGTTCCTGAAGAAAATAGAGGAATAGAATAGTTATCATACTCCTAACAAGCAGCACTGAAGAGAGGCACTATCTTGTAAGCATTCTGGTAGGTGTAGAGATAGAAATCAAGTATTCAGTTAGGTAGAGTAGGAACACAACAGATATTAATGTTACTTTTCCCTACAGGTTCCAGCCCAAACTAAAGGTCTGCGGGTCGGACAGGGTATAAGGAGCCAGCCATGGCAGTCTCTTCTGCTTCTCTCTCTCTCAGTTTGTTATTTTATCCAATATCCCCATTCCCCTGGGATAACATTTGAGAGACTCGTGCCAATTGAGCTCTGGGTTGTTGTTCGGGGTGGTTTGGGGAATAGGCATCTCTGTTCCTGTGCTGCCAAATTAGGAAGGGTTTTCTCGGTTCCTGATAGAGTGAAGTGCCCAATTTGCACCTAGCACCCGAACAGAGATGGCAGAAGGTATAGACATACAAAGTTTAGGAGCTATTCTTGACACCATCCGAAAAGAGTTAAGTGCAGTTAGGGAGGCAAATCAGAACCTTAGATCAGAAATAATAAGTTCAAGAAAGGAAACAGCAGAACTGGCACAAAGGTTGAGACAGCCCTTTAGTTCAGGGCAAGATGGGCAAGGGTCTTTATCAGAGAGTGCAAACAGAACGACCACTCAAGTTATACATTCCTTGTCTCCCGTAATTCCTCTAGCAGCTCCGGAAAGGTTTGGCGGAGACCCCCAAAAGGCACAGATATTTATTACACAGTGTTCCCTGCACTTCCTGTGTCGTCCTTCAATTTTCCCAGGCGCACAGTCCAGAGTCGCCTTCGTGTTGTCGTATTTGAGCGGTGACGCAGCATCATGGTCCTTGCCCTTAATCACCAAAAATGACCCAATTCTACGGAATTATGAAGAGTTCAAGCAGGAGTTTCTTCGAATCTTTGACAGAAGAAGAATTTCTCAAGCAGTAGACAACAAATTGCTTGATTTGAAGCAAGGGAACCGGGACCTAGTGTCCTATCTGGCCCAGTTTAACAAACTGGTATTGTAAACGGAATGGCCGGCAAGCAAGAGAGCAGCAGTTTTCTATCGCGTTCTGAAAGATGAGCTAAAGGATGTGTTGGCGGCAATACCCAATCGACCCACAGAGATTTCGGCGCTGGTGGACCTGGTGCTTGAAATAGACTTTCGGCAAGGCGAAAGAAAAGGTGAGAAAAGGAAGATTTTAAACCAACAGTTCCCAGGTTTGACGGGGTGAGAACAGAGAATAATCGAGGTCAAGATGGAGAATCTGGCGGGGAACCAATGCAGATCGGAACTGTGCGTGGTCCTTTGTCAAAGGAAGAAAAAGAGAAAAGAAGAACCAATAATCTCTGCATGTATTGTGGGTCTGGAGGCCATTCGTGAGAAACTGTCCGAAGAAACCTAAGACGACCTTCAAGCTGAAGGAAAACTAACAGCACCACCTGTTGAAGGAGTTGTAAAGGTGGATGCTTTACAAAACAAGACTCCGGAGGAACACTGAGTGGCCAATACCTTACAGTCGGCGGCGCCTCATCTTATTATGTCAATGGAGATAAGATTTAGAGACATCGTAATGACAGAAGTTTCTGTGATGATTGACTCTGGGGCCACAGGGAACTTTTGCGACCTAAAATTCGCGAATAAGAGGGGAACACAAGCAATCAAAAAGTCCAAGAGTGAACCGGTCATAGCAGTCGATGGGACCAACTTATCATCTGGTCCAATAGTGAGTCATACGGAAGTCATACACCTTCTTTCAAATGATGGGCATGAAGAAAAGATCCAATTCAACCTGATCGACGCTCCTCAATTTGAATTAATACTTGGGCTTCCCTGGCTCACTGAACATAACCCGATGATTAATTGGAGTACTAGAACCATAAGGATGAATTAAAATAATTGCCTAGAAAATTGTTTTGGAAACCACAAAAGAAACTAAGAAGTAAATCCAGCCTATTCATTGTGTCAAACTGGAGAGTCTATATGTGTCATCGACACTCAAGAAATCCCAGAGGAGTATAAGGAATTTGAAGAAGTGTTTAATGAAGTAGAAACAGAGCAACTTCCCCCCCATCGAACGTACGACTGCAAGATTGAAATTGAGTCAAGTTTGAATTTACCTTGCAGTAGGGTGTATGCCCTAACAGAGAAAGAACACCAGCATCTAAAAGAGTACTTGGACAAGTACTTAGCCAATGGATTTATTCGACCCTCGCAATCCCCGGTGTCGTCGCCATTATTTTTCGTGCCGAAGAAGGAGGGGGAATTGAGGACGTGCATCGACTACCGCGCCATCAATAAAATCACCAAGAAGAATCGGTACCCCTTACCCTTGATTTCAGTCTTGTTGGACCAGGTAAAAGGAGCTTGGATATTCACCAAACTCAACTTGAGAGGAGCCTATCACTTGGTTAGGATGCGGGAGGGTGATGAATGGAAGACTGCCTTTCGAACGAGATTTGGATTATTCGAGTACCAGGTCATGCCCTATGGGCTGTGTAACGCCCCGGCAGCCTTTTAACATTTTACAAATGATGTCCTGAAAGAGTACATCGATCAATGTGCTATAGTATACATTGATGATATTCTTATCTACTCCTCTGATACTAAAAACATCAAGATCAAGTCAAAGGAATTTTACAAAAGTTAAAAGACACTCAATTGTTTATGAAATTGGATTGCGTTCAGTGTCACACAAGTAGAGTTCCTGGGTTTTGTCATTTCGCCAAATGGAGTCCTCATGGATAAGAAGAAAATTGAAGCAGTGACTAAATTGAAGTCTCCAACGAGCGTCAAGGAGGTCCAGAGTTTCATTGGATTTGTGAATTTCTACCGACGGTTCATTAGTGAATTCTCACAAAAGATTTTACCTCTCACTAAGCTGTTAAAGAAAGGAATCCAATTTGAATGGTCAAAGGAATCAGAGGAAGCCTTTGAAGCCCTCAAGCGGAATTTCACTTCGGCACCCATTCTACAACATCCGGACCCGGCTGAACCTTTCTATGTTGAGACAGATGCCTCAGATCAAGCGGTAGGAGGAGTCTTATCCCAGCGGAATAAGGTAACTGGACAACTACATCCAGTGGCCTACAGATCAAGAAAATTGACTCCTGCTGAAATTAACTACACCATCACGGAGAAGGAATTATTAGCGATCAAGGACGCCTTCAAGGAATGGCGCCACTATCTCATGGGAGCTCAGCATCAAGTGACTGTGTTTACGGACCATCGTAACCTGAAGTTTCTAAAGACCGCCAGACACTTACACCCCGGTAGCTGAGATGGTCATTGTATTTTGCGGATTACGACTTCGTGATCACTTATAGACCAGGAGCTCAAAACGGAAAGGCAGCTGCTTTGTCCAGGATAGATACGGAGAATCGGAAAACCCCTCTGGAAAATCAGAAAACTCCTCTGGAAAATCAATCAATTATCCCGAATGACAGAATAATCGGAGCTGTAACGTCAGTCAATCTAGAAAGAAGCATCTTAGAAGTGATGGATTTGGAAGCCATGCAAAATTGGGTGAAGGAAGGAGAAGGTAGAGAAATCATTCATCAACTGCCATACTTTCAGAATAGCGTGTTCGTGCCCACCAAAGAGTTGCAGTTGCAAGTTATGCAAGATTGTCATGATGCGAAATTAGCTGGACACAAGGGAGAAGCGAAAACAAAGGAGTTAATAAAAAGACATTATTGGTGGCCAGAAATGTCCAAGAACATTGAGGAATATGTTAAGACGTGCGAGGTTTGTGCTCTGGGAAAATCCGAACTACTGGCCCCAAAGGGACTGCTTCAACCATTGCCCACCCCACCCTATCCTTGGCACAGAGATAAGTGACATTAAGGAGGTTACTGCAAATAACTAAAGACTGTATCTATGTAAGGTGTTGTTTAATCGTACTTACCACAAGACAAAATTGACTTCACTGAAACCTACAAAGAAAGGAAAGAGAACAGAAAGTTAGTTTAAAGAAAATAAGAAGAGGATACATGCATACACTGATAGTTTAAGTAAGTATAGAGTTTCTAGTCATAACAGAATAGAGAGTTAAAATAGGGAAGCGGATAGCTAATAATCTTTGATAATTAATCTAGCAACCCGTCCCGACCTTGTCCGGTAGCAACAGGCTTCCCCGACCCCCGCCCGCCCTGACATTGTCCAGCTGCCCGGGCCCCCGCCCGGCCCGTCCCCCGCCTGCCCCGTCCCCCGCCTGCCCCGTCCCCCGCCCAGCCCGTCCCCCGCCTGCCCCGACATGGGTCCCCTTACCTCAGCCGCCGCTCCTCCTGCCTGTCCGCTGCTCGCACCTCTGCGGGCCTGTCCGCTGCTCCTAACGTCACCGCTCCTCCCCCATGCCATGTCCGCCGCTCCCTTACCTCAGCCGCCGCTCCTCCAGCCTGTCTGCTGCTCGCACCGCCCTTGGCCTGTCCGCTGCTCCTCACGTCACCGCTCCTCCCCCGCGCCATGTACGCCGCTCCTCGTTGCGCTCCTGGACGCCGCTCCTCGCCTCACTCCTGACGTGAGCACGCACGTCGCGGCCGGCGCTACTTCGGAGGGACTACTTTTGTTTTACTGTAAATTTTTTAAATAACGTTTCTTTTTAAATTTATATAGCCTATAACCATCTACTCACCCTGACGATTCCAACGGTGTATCGGGTGTGTGGATTGGCACTGTGGTTCCCGAGTTTAGCCGCCTCAAAGGCTGAAAGTTCTTCCTTTATTATAGTAGTATAGATATACAGGAGAGTATACACCAAGAAGAGAGAGCATTTAGAGGATAACAGACTACAGAGTTTCTGAAGAAAATAGAGGAATAGAATAGTTATCATACTCTTAACAAGCAGCACAGAAGAGAGGCACTATCTTGGAAGCATACTGGTAGGAGTAGAGATAGAAATCAAGTATTCAGTAAGGTAGAGTAGGAACACAACAGATATTAATGTTATTTTTCCCTATAGGTTCCAGCCCAAACTAAAGGTCTGCGGGTCGGACAGGGTAGAAGGAGCCAGCCAGGACGGTCTCTTCTGCCTCTCTCTCTCTGTTTGTTATTTTATCCAATATCCCCGTTCCCCCTGAGATAACAATTGAGAGACGTGTGCCAATTGAGCTCTGGGTTGTTGTTCGGAGTGGTTTGGGGAATAAGCATCTCTGTTCCTGTGCTGCCAAATTAGAAAGAGTTTTCTCGGTTCCTGATAGATATATAAATAAATAAATCGTAAATCATACGTTATTATATAGAGCCTTTTTACCGTAAGGTCTCAAGGCGCTTGCTTTGGGAACCCGTCCTGGCCTTTCCCTGCGAGATTACCCCAACTGGGCATCCCCAAGGTGAAGACCAGGCATCCCATCGCAGTGGGGCCGTAGTGGAGATTAAGCAAGCTATTGCCCAGAGTTGCAGAGTGTGAACCCACGATTCGAGTAGGCACTGAGGCGAGAATTATCGAGTCCGTGGACATTTTGAGCTCAAGACCCTACCGCATTGGGTATTGAACCCTGGTCCCAGGACTGACCTCTGCATCAGGGACTGCCTCCTCTAACCGGTGAGCTACACTTCTCCACAGATATGCAATGAAACTCTGTCTGCATATGACAGAAAAAGAGAATAACGTAAAAAAGTTTATGTCCTATCAATGAAAACTAAACAGGATAGACAGTCGTGTTTCTTGCAACACAGAGAATGTATTCCTACCACAAACAGACTCGGTGGTAAGGTACGCCTCCTGGTTGAAATTAACAGCCTAGACAAGCCGAGCAAAGGCTTGGTGGCAGACCCTCTTCTCTATTTTTTTAGTATAATAAGTGACGGTCTGCACAGACTCCAGCCACTGCATTACCCAACAACCAGGTGACCCCTTAACCCACGGGTACGATAGAGGGCAGCACAGGGCAAGTACAACACAACCCCCATTAGCCCTTACATTTTTTAAAGATCCAGATGACCTCTGGGGTTCTGTGCACTGTAAACGCTCTCAATTGCTTGACCTGTCCTTTCAGTTTCAAATTAAACAAATTGTAGTGCGACTTGTAGATTTCATTGCAATTATGATTACCGCAGTGATCTCCTGGTCCTTCGAGCTGAGCCCGTCGCTGGTCCGTCCCAAGCGCAGCCTTGCCTGAACAGTCAGAAGAGTGGTATCAGGCTCAGAGTGAGTCAGCAGTGAATTTACTCAGGGGTGGCCACTTGCAGGCTTCCCGCTGACTTATTTCATGGCAGGGCAGAGCAGCGCACTACCAGGACCCCCCCGCTTCTGAACCTCACTTACTCTTCCGGACGAGACGACTTGGTAGGGGTGAGGTCACATCCGGATAATAATTCCCCCCCCCACAGGGTGCCAGACCACCCCATTAGTAGCAACTAGTGCTGAGGGCAGACCCAGCCCCCGGGTCTGATTCGGCAGTGTCAGTCAGTGACTGACAGCCGCACCGCGGGCAGGATTCAACAGCAGATGGGTGGCAGATTTGTAACATTGTAGCACAGACAGACTCTCAGCCAGAGCAGCTTAGCAGATTCAGATTTTAGTTAACTGTTTATTAACTAAACAGTCTGTGCCAGAGCTGCTGGCAAGTCTGCAGGGAGCAAAAGAGCAGTCGCACAGGTGCACAGATGAAATGCGTGACTATGCATTTCAGTGCGGTGATGCGGAACACCACACTGAAATGCGTTAAAGTCACACCTGATGCGTGATACTTGGCAGGACTGTAATAGAAAATGATAATCTTTCTGGCTGTTTCTACTGCGCCTATTTTTAAAAAACTAACTTTTGTTTAACTGCTTCCAATATCTTGTTCCAACTAATATCTCACAGCTTTTTTTATGTGGTTAATTTTGCACTAGGTGTTCTTTCTATATTCTTTACGGTACCAAACATGCTTTTTCTTTCATATGAAAGAGTTGTGCACCAAGGATTTAAGTGGTTTATGGTAAAGGTGATGGTGTGACCATTTTTTGTAAGGAATAACATATTCCCTTCCATACATTTTTAGGATGTTGCAAGTTACCTCAGAGTCCCATGAACCTTATTAAGGAACTCTGCCTTTAGCCTCGTTTCTCTGTACGGTCATGGAAGTCCTCTGTGACTTGCAATATGTATGGTGGAAGATACTTTATCTCGCATATAATGACACTAGCTCGACTAAAAATTTCCAACTACCAAATTACATGTTTCACCGGGGAGCAAAAGATTTCAAGAAGCAATGAATCCCTGCAAATCGAAAGCTCTAAATTGAGAACATCGCAATCCTGGAAAGACTTTCACAGGCTGGAACTCCCTCCCCACAGCAATACATATTCTTATTAGGGAACCTACAAAGACACCCATTACTCTGTAGTACCATTGATCTTGACTGATCATTTTTCTGCTGTTTATTCGTTGATTTCGGAAACTTCTTGATTTGTGTATTTTTCTCGCTGTCCCACCTACCAATCAAACCTTACCTATTACCCGTTCAGTTGTTACAGAATGTGTTACCTACTTTACTTGATTTTACTTGGTTGTCCTCATGTAGAGTGCTCTGTTAGTGTTTTATAAAGCTGCGCCATATAAAAGAGTTAAGTAAATAAAAACGAGGTGACAGCAACTCCAGATAGTGGTGTTTGACTGTAGCTACAAAATACCACTGAAAACGTATGTAACTCACTTTTAAAATAGAGACCATCTATCATAAAATGTGTTTTTGATAAAAACAACTTTTTCTAACAAACTTTCATTATAACCTGTCTATATGCGGCTCATATTAGCTAATTGGCACTTCCATTGTGCACACATGGCTATTAGTTTGGCATTGCAGCACCATTTCATTATTTCACTGACCTTCAATCAATCAGTAGATTTGTACGGCGCAGCTAATCAGCGAGAAGGTATCCAGGCGAAGGCTTTGGACCTTCGGAAGTTGAAGGCTGAGATGCCCGTGACAGATTTGAACATATTACTTGCATTTCACACCAAGTTCTCTGATGAGAGTACCTAACCCACTTAGCATGTTTTTTAACCTGCATGTGGATTTACAATGCTAACATATTTAAGAATGAGGCTAATAATAGTATAAGAGCTTGTGTGCTGTGACATATATGCGTCCCTACACTACTTTATTTTGACTTTAGGCACCCATCAGCACTTTGTGGCAGAGGGAGTTTAACAAAACACTTTTATTGACTGGCCTCACAGTAAACGGTGAATTTATTTAGGATATGCCCAGTAGCCAGAACAAAATACAAAAGAAATATTAATGATGGAGTCGCACTGCCACCTAGTGAACACATTTTCGTTTAGAACGGCACATATAATGGCTGTTTAGGTCTCGCCTTGGCAGCGCATGCGCTGTCTCAGCGAGAAATAAAGTAATCTGTCCTACCGCTTGCGACACGTTAAACTGTGGAAATGCTGTTCTTATCTTGCTTTCTGTTGGCTGTTGATCCAATACTAACTTCTGTGTAGCCCGAAAGCAGCATGGACCAACTACAGTAAACTTACACTGCAGGGCGGTATCTTTCAATGTAAGCACTACTTCGTTGTTTTTTTAGTCTTGCATGGGAAGCACATGCGTGCACCGCTCAATGTCCTCTGTGCCTTGAACCGCAGCTCCCTTGGCCCTCCATTACTGCCCTGTCCCCACCGCTCGCAATGTTTTCCCCCTCCCGCTGTCCGTGCTCTCTCACCCCTCTCTCCCCTGCACTCCAGAAAGCCAGACATGAGCAGTGCTTGATCTGAGTTCACACCCAACCACAGCAGCTGGAGGAACGCCATGTGGGTGCAATACGGATTGCAAAAGCTTGTTTTCCTTGTTTTAAGAGCACTGAAATGTTGCGCTTTAACTTCAAATATGTCTTTTATTTGTCTTTTTGTTTCCTTTAAACATCGGTAAGACACATGGATTCATTATCAGCACGGCACCCTTTTACGAGCGCCACACTGTTCATGGTTTCATTGTTTCCTCCACCATGCCCTCCGCTCTCACTCCCCCTTCTATAAATACAGAGCGCCTGCACAGATTCATCATCTCGAGTGCCATTATTCTCAGCCAAGGGTGCACGGTTCAGAAGCAGTCTTTATTGAGCTCCTACAAAGCTCCATTGTAGGCAGGAAGATGGAAGCGTTTGTTCTATAATCCATTTGTTTGAAAGCAACTTTTGAATCTGGAGCGTCGTGCACAAAAGCTATTGACAAAAATAATGCCGAAATGAAAATTACTTTATGTTCCATATTTATTTAATCTCTTTTTGTATTCCTGTCCTGATCAGGGGAGAGGCTGCAAAGGAAAGAACCTGCTGCCCAAAGGCAACTTGCTGCCGCATTTGTTTACTTTCACACTCGTAGATTTCTGGACCTTGAATAATTATAAATTGAAAGAGTTCCTTTCTAAGGCACAATATTGTGTGCACGTTTCTGTTGTTGGCACTTTATGGGCCCTAGTACTGTGCTAGAATAATCCTTATTTGTAAAGCATGAACATATCACCCCTTGAGGTTTCCCGGAGCTGTGGGGTGTTGGGGAGATTAAGTGAGCTGTTGTCCATAATCACAGGATGCTGATCTGCCACCAGCGCCAGGATCGAATCATGATCCCTTGCTCATAGGCAGCCAGTCTGGCCGCTACTCTACACCTCTCGCTAGAATTAACCAGGATCCTATATGAAGAAACTGCACAGCACAAAATAAGGATTTGCAAATCTATTCTTAGTTGCAGAAATGATCAGTAAAAGAAGCAGCCATAGCCTCTCTGTGAATCCTAAAACTTAACGCAGAAAGAGTTTGCCGACCTTTTCTTGATGACTGCTGACGATGCAACCCAGCTGGCTGAACATTCATTACATTTAGCTTCGAAACTCCTATGGCGAGTCGAGGAAAACCAGACCCTTGGCCTTCAGCAAGACACCGGGAAGCATTCCTAACAGTGTGGAACTGCGAGCTGAAAGCAGCCCTGGAATAAGTTTTTATTATGAGACCATATTACACTGAACAAGCATTTGCAATGCAATAGGTCTTCCAATTACGCGAGTCTGAGCTATTGGAATTGTAAATGATAATGCTTTTTCTTTTGTCTGGTTTTTCAAACATAAATGAAAGGCATTGTCATATATAATGCCAATTGCGAAAATGCTGGGGCCTATGGCTTTGCAAATGCTTGTTTTGAATATGGCACTGTGACAGCGGAGAAACAATTGAAATATAATAACAAGGATTTGCAATGCAATAGGTCTTGCATTTGGGAGAGTTAGTGCTATTGGCATTTTAAATGATAATGTATTTTATCTATGTGTTTGCCTTTGGGACGTTATAAGTGTTTAGCCATGCAGCACATTATCCATAACTTCGGCACACACAGATCGGGAGGTGCACTGCAGACGGAGTAGTACTTAACAAACTGGAGCAGACAAAGCATGCTCAGTGTATGAAGATGTCCCTTTAAAGAGACGGAAATGGCACCAATCCACCGATCGATGTTCCTTCTGAAAGCTGCAAGTGAGGCCCTTCGCTGCTAGGTATCCCTTCTGGATGAAGTAAAGCATGTTGCAATACCACTGCTGGTCCCTAGATGGTGTGTTAGGTGAAACACAGCAGCCGCATATCTTTAATATATTTGACTTTAGGATGATGAAAATCGAAAACATGCATTTGAAGTGGAATAAATGTGAGGCCATTGGCACTTTTCAACATCATCAGTAGCAATAGTTATACTTAATTTCTATTAGGGTGCTTCTGTAAGGAGGCTATGCAGGGAAACAACCTTGGGGTTAGAAATACCCCAGGGGTCTAGTCGAATTATATATATATATATATATATATATATATATATATATATATATATATATATATATATATATATATATATATATATATATATATATATATATATATATATATATATATATATATATATATATATTCACTGAAAAAACCATAGGTTATAGACCATATATAGTTAGGAATTCGCATTTACAAAACCTTATTTTACTCACACAAAACCATTGAAATTCCATATATAGTTAGTTGCACTAACTATATATCGCGCACCCGCAATCCACTGCTGATGATGTCACATATTACATCATTCATGACATGGTCAGTGACATCACTGATGACATCACTGATGACATCTCAAATGGCATCACTGATGACATCACTGATGACAACATCCAGTGACTGTATGTTTCTGTAAAGTTAAAATATGTCTTACATATTGAAGAATGAGTGGATGTATAAGTGTCTGGATGAAGGATTTAGTAGGTGCATGACTGACTGTATGAGTGAGTGATTAAATGTGTCTCACTGAGTGCATGGGTTAGTGACTAAACTGTCTTAATTTGTGCATCATTATGTCTGTTGTTCTGTAAACTGTTGCATGTGTTGATAAGTAGTTATATGAGTAACTATATGGGTTATTGATTGGTTGCCCAAGTATTTGCATGGGAGACTGAGTGTGTGTGTGGGTGACTGGGAGGTGTATGACTCTGTGCATAGATGTGTGAGCAGTTGATTCACTAGATGTATGGTTTCAAAAGTGCATGTGGAAACAGCTGTATGGGCGGTTGACTGTGTGCATGAGTGTATTGGTGAGTGAATGGATATCTCAGTGCTACATGTCAAAGTAAGTACATATGTAAAACACAGTACATGTGAGAGTTGACATATATAAATAACTGTGCATAAGAGCCAGTGAATGTGTGAGTGGCTGTATGGATCATTGTGAACTTGTATCAGGGATTGTATAAGAGAGTAAATATGTGTTAGTATATGTTTGAATAAGTAAAGTTTGTATAACTGTATAGTTGAGGAAATGGAGGTGTGATTGATTCTTTGCATGACTGACTAGGTGTGTGAGTAACTCCATGGATGAGTGACAGTCTGTGAGTGTCTGTTTACACTGATTGTATCTAAGGTTATATTAGAGTCTGAAGAGGTTCATCGTATTATCACATGAATGATATCATCAGTGATGTGATCAGTAATGTCAAATGAGATGTCATCAGTGATGTCATTTGAGATGTCATCAGTGATGTCATTTGAGATGTCATCAGTGATGTCATCAGTGATATCACTGACCATGTCATGTATGATGTAATATGTGACATCATCAGCAGTGGATTGCGGGGGCACGATATATAGTTAGTGCAACTAACTATATATGGAATTTCAATGGTTTTGTGTGAGTAAAATAAGGTTTTGTAAATGCGAATTCCTAACTATATATGGTCTATAACCTATGAAATTAATCGAGCTTGACTCTATTTTTGGCCGGTAGAACTCAGGATGCATTAGTGGAGCCCACCGCGGCGAATCACGGTAAGAACCTGACCCTCCCTTCACCGATCACGGAGCGTTAGCCCGCAACTGTTGTCAATAGCGCGACCAAGCACACCTTGGCTTAGCCTCCTCTCCCCTTTATTTCACAGAACGGACAGCGTTCCCTCACCAACACCGGTCAGGATATCCCGCCCGTGTTGAACAAACTAAAAAGTAAGTGTTCCCATTGAGGTGCCAACGCCTCTGTGCATGTCCTTTCATCGCTATGGCTGAATCATTCCAAATATCGCCTTTCTTATTTTGTCCCCGCAGCGATTATTACACTGAAAAGTAATCCCAACCACCGGCATTTCTGACTACAGGTTCTGAAGACCTAAGGTAAATTCAAATGTTACCGCTTCGCTACCTGTCAGCATGCAACCAGGCATTTTCAATTGGTGACACTAGTTTCGCTTTTGTTGCAGCCCAGACCCGCCTGTCATAAACGATATTGCCAAACAGAAGCCACTTGGGGCTAACATCCACAAGGTATGCCGCACTTTCATGCGGTTCTATTTTTCATTAAAGAAAAATGGCGAGAGTACGAAGTTTGTTAATCAAACTTTTCATTTATTTCTTTCGCAAAACAGTTCCCGTGGACTAGAATCACCGCCCTGATGAGAATCCTGTAAATAACGCAACAGGATTTGAAACGCGTCGGCGTTTGACTTGACACTAATGGCTTTTGTCAGTCATATATAAAATGGGCTTTCTTTGATTATTTGATATAAACGAATCCAGTTCATGAGCCAGGAGTTGATCCTTTGAAAATATTCACTCCCGCTCTTTCACTTTGTTGCATTTATAATTTTCAACTGTGAATTGTTTATCTGTTTTTTCATTTCACTTTTGATTTATTTATGTCCATGTATGTATGATTCAATGCAATGTTCTTGCTTTAAATTCTTTCACTGTAAATATGCACATACCGTCTTACTGAATTACGTATGGCTAGAAATGAAGTCGATGGTAATTCTTTGTCTGTTTTTTACAAAGCAAATTGTTTAACTCACGTATTGATTCAGTGACAAAAAGTTTTGTCGGGATAAACTAATAAACTTATGGTTTATCTTCAATCATTCAGTGCTTGTATTAATGTAAATTGGAGGCATAGGCAATTTTTTGGATTACGTTAGTGTGGCCCTGCCTACCCTCCCTCCCATTGGGCCCAGCCACCATTGTGGGTCTAATTTTTCATTCAGCAGCACTAACTATACTTTCTATGGCAAAATATACCCCCTCATGTTGTTTCTTTTTAAATTAAATGTTTTAAGAGTTACCACTTTATTCCAATCAAGATGGCTTCAGGTGTGCCATACTTTTGTAATAAGTAGGACTGTTAGCGCTCTAGTTGTTCTTTAGAACACTCTGGGACATTCTGTCATTGGGCTATACTTGGGCTACATCTGGGTGATATTTGGGCTACATTTGGGCTCTTTTGTCTCTGGTGGCCATTTTGGGAGACTGCATGTCAGAATGTTTTAATGAAATAGAAAATGATTTGAGAAGTCACTCAAAATGTGCCCTAATTTTTCATTCTGCAGCACTAATCATACTTTCTATGGCAAAATATACTCCCGCATGTTGTTTCTTTTTAAATTAAATGTTTTAAGAGTTACCACTTTATTCCAATCAAGATGGCTTCAGGTGTGCCATACCTTTGTAATAAGTAGGACTGTTAGCGCTCTAGTTGTTCTTTAGAACACTCTAGGAGGCTGCAGTAGAACACAAAGGAATCAACTGACAGTCTCTGTCCTTGTTGGATGTACATGTTTTACTGAGAATGTCAGACTTCATTTTCACATGACTGAGAAAGATAATGTGAATTTACAGAAAATATGCTTTCAGTTTAGCTTATAGATCCCCTTCCAAACCACAGTGGGAAAATCATGAGATATTAGTTTTCTTTCAAACAATATTCATGATATCACAGCAGAAGGTTTTTTCACATGGTAAAATCACCTTAGAACCCACCACAATTCCTAAAACGAGTATGGTACCATCAACAAATGATTTATAATGTAACTAAAGTCCTAAAACCCTCTATTAACTACAATGCTTTTTAATGAGGTGCTATCATGTATATTGGTCCCAAGATGGCTGCCAACACTTCTTGGATGAAGTGCTGACAGCCAATCAGATCAAATGTGTGGTTAGGCTCCGCCCAGATATATATCTTTTTTTGAACCTAAATTACTCAAAATCCACTGGAGCACATATATTGAGACCTAGCAAAGGCACATCGGGCTAACAGTCCCTACAATTTTGCCAAGTTTCGTGCAAATCCATTCAGCCGTTCGAGCTAAAAGTGAGGCCAACCGCCCTATGGAAATTAACATGGGAAAAACGCGTTTTGGGACCCCCCTTTTTTCTCGCCCCCCCCTTGATGAAACCCCCCCAAATTGTCAGGGGCTGCTCAGAAACAAAATGTTCCATTTTCCTGAAAATTTCAGCCAATTCCGTCCACAAACGCCAAAGTTATTAGACATAGAATTTTCAAAAATCCCATAGAGAAAAAATCCTAACTATATGTTCGAGGCATATGGGCTGCAGATGGTATATTATGAATAGATCGCCATCTGGTGTTGGGCTCGGATGATTGCACTTTGTTTTTCTCTTGGAGAGTCTTTTGTCTCTTGGTGACTCCTCCCTTGGTTGGTAGTGCGCATGGGCATCGGCTCCATCCTTAGATTGTTTTTTTTCCGCCATCGGGTTCGGATGAAGATCGAGACGCTCCAGATCAACTTCACAAGAAAGTGATTTTCGGCGCGTATTCCCTTTCCAATTCGACGGTATTGTTATTCGAACGCGTTCATTTCCATTCCGACGCGTTACAAATTCAAAATAGAAGAGAAAAACTTGGATCTACGTCGAAGAACAGGAGGCCTTTCTCGACGCAGTCAAGCCCGGAGTCCATGGAAAGGACTCCATTCAAAAAATGTCCAACATGTGGTGCTAAGTTCCCACACAAGGACCTACACGAGGTGTGCAACCTCTGTCTATCGCCTGAACACGAATCCAGGGACTGCGAAGCCTGCGCAGCATTCTCCTCCAAGCTAACGATTAGAAATCGTCGAGCTCGAAGACACGAGGTTTCCAGAATGCAGGCGGAAGCGATCCCGGAGCTGTTCGGAGACGAACAAATCGAGGAAGAAGAGGACCAGTCGGGGTCGGAAGGGGACCAGTCGGAGGTTGAAGAACTCATCGAGCAACAAACCGTGAGTGACGACGTCCCCTTACCGAAAAACCGACCCCGTGCGGTAACGACCCCGCCCTTGGGCCCGGTCAAACCGCTGAAAAAAGTTTCCGACGCCCCGCCCTCGGGCCCGGCAACGAAACCGAAACTGAAACCGAAACACTCGGACTCCCACCATGTCGGATCCGAGAAAAGGGCGACATCGACTTCGGCACCGAGGCTACATACAAAGGAGAGCTCGGGATCGAAACATTCCATGTCGAAACATAAATATGACTTATCGCCCAAGAGACACTCGATACCAAGAAAGTCGGAATCGAGCAAACATTCGGTGTCGAAAACAACAAGATCTGACGATCGAAAACAAAAGCACCTCTCGGAACCAGGACCCTCGGTACCGATTCAGGAGCAACAGACAGATCCCAAACAAAAGATCTTGTTTATTGATCCACAAACTGGGAAAGTGGTCACGAAGAAGAGAAAGAGTGAACAGTCAGAAGATAAACCTCTTCCTTCAAAAAAGAGAACAATGGGGACGAATATAACTCCTCCTGCTTCTCCTCGTCCTAGAGTAACACCCTCTTCTCCTATTCCTCACAATAGGCCAAATATTCCTACACCTTCCACACCAAGACCAGCTACACCTCAGTCAGATGTAGACAGTGATCTAGGGGAGGGAGAACCTCAAGGGGATGACGAAACTATCCCAGATGAGGAGGATCCATGGGAAAATTATGATGTAGGGTCAGATGAGGACAACGACCCAGAGCTATATCCCTCAAAGCCTTCACCACCTGATGATAACACAGGTTTTGTGCAGCTCATTAATAGGGCAGCAAAATACCACAAGGTAGATATACATACAGAACCTCAAATAGAGGATTTCTTGTTAGAGACTCTACCTAATGCACAGAGAACATCAGGTACTCTTCCTATGTTGAAAGGTCTTCTTACTCACACAGATGAGATATTCGAAAACCCAGTGAGAGCCAGGGTGTTAAACCCAAGAATTGATAAAAAATACAAAGCGGCTCCAAAGGACCCAATATTTATTAGAGGGCATGTACCGCTAGACTCGCTGGTGGTCTCAAACGCTCGTAAAAGAGCAAACTCATTATCTACAGGAGAGGCTCCTCCACCAGATAAAGAGTCAAAGTTAATAGATGCATCAGGTAAAAGAGTAGCATCACAGGCAGCGAATAGCTGGCGTATAGCCAATACACAAGCACTACTCTCACGTTACGACAGGGCACATTACGATGAGTTAGAAAAACTTCTTACACATCTCCCAAAAGAACATCAGAAGAGGGCAGACCAATTAATACAGGAAGGTAAAATAATAACAAATACTTCCATTAAATGTGCATTAGACGCAGCAGACACTGCAGCAAGATCGATTAACACTAGTGTCATGCTAAGAAGGCACGCATGGCTTAGAATCTCAGGATTCAAACAAGAGGTACAGACAGCCCTACTGAACAAACCATTTGATCAGAAGACATTGTTTGGTTCAAGTACAGACGAGACATTAGAGAAAATGAAGAAAGATACGGAAACGGCTAAGTCAATGGGAGCATTGCAACAGCCAACACACAGAGGTTCCTTTCGTAGATCCACCTATAGAGGGGGCTCAAAGAACACAGGAACGAATCAGCAATCCACATCTTTCACACCAACATCACCCAGAGGTAATTCAAGAGGCAGTTACAGAGGTAACAACAATAAGGGAAGAGGCCGCGGAAATAATAATAACCGCAACGCCTCAACACCAAAACAGTGACTTCATAGAACTCCCCCCAGACCACATAACACCGGTCGAGGGACGTCTATCACAGTTCCTACCTGTCTGGGAAAACATCACGTCAGACAAGTGGGTGAGACAAATTATCCAACATGGTTATTGCCTAGAACTCACAGATACCCCACCAAACATCCCCCCCAAACAGCGTCCAATGAGTCAGGATCATCTGACATTGTTAAGAGAAGAAGTGCTAGCACTTCTACAAAAGCATGCAATAGAGAAGGTCCCAAAAGATCAACAGGGCACAGGAGTATACTCTCTATACTTCCTGATCCCCAAAAAGGATGGGTCCCTACGACCAATATTAGACCTCAGACTTCTCAATGCTTACATAAATTCGGAGCACTTCCACATGGTCACGCTCCAACAAGTACTACCTTTACTGAAGAAAGGGGACTTTCTTTCTACACTGGATCTAAAAGACGCTTACTTTCATATCCCAATTCACAAAGCCCACAGAAAATACCTAAGGTTTGTGTTAGAAGGACAACACTATCAGTTCAAAGTCCTTCCATTCGGTGTCACAACAGCACCGAGAGTTTTCACAAAATGCCTAGCTGTGGTGGCAGCACACCTGAGAAGACAACAAATACATGTCTTCCCATACTTGGACGATTGGCTAATAAAGGCCAAGTCAAAGGAAGAATGTCTTCACAACACACAGAAGACAATTCAATTGCTGCACCACCTAGGGTTCACGGTGAACTACAAAAAATCACACCTGCAACCAAAACAGATTCAGCAATACCTGGGGGCTACAGTAGACACAGAAAAGGCAATAGCATACCCCAACCCAATCAGAGTACAGACAATGGTCGGGTTAATACAAAGATTTCAACCACAACACTCACTACCAGCACGAGTGTTTATGCAACTATTAGGCATGATGTCCTCCTGCATACTGCTAATACCACATGCCAGACTACAAATGCGCCCACTACAAGAGTGTCTAGCGACACAGTGGAATCCGGTTCAAGGTCAGATTACAGATCTGGTGTTGGTAGACGACCGGACGTATCGCTCTCTGAAGTGGTGGAACACAGAAAACATTTCCAAGGGACGGTCGTTCCTAGAGCCAATTCCACAAGTGATAATAACAGCGGACGCATCGCTCTCCGGATGGGGAGCGCATATGGACAGATACACAGTACAGGGGAAGGGGAGTGTGCAGCAAAAGAAACTGCACATCAACTACCTAGAGCTATTAGCAATATTTCTAGCACTAAAAGCTTTCCAAATGCAAATAACAGGCAAAGCAGTCCTGATCAGAACAGACAAAATGACTGCAATGTATTATATTCAAAAACAGGGGGGGACACACTCTCTCCAACTGTCCAGACTAGCACAGGACATATGGAGATGGGCAATTCCTCAAAAGATCTACCTGTTAGCGGAACACCTACCAGGAGTTCAAAACCAAATAGCAGACATCCTAAGCAGACAGTCAGAACAAGTACACGAATGGGAGCTGCACGACCAAATACTACAGCCATTCTTCCAAAAATGGGGGCAACCAGAGATAGATCTGTTTGCCAATCATCAGAACGCAAAATGCAAAGAATTCGCATCCAGGTACCCACACCAAAGGTCCCAGGGCAATGCACTGTGGATAAATTGGTCCAACAGATTTGCTTACGCGTTCCCTCCTCTACCACTAATTCCATTACTGGTTCGGAAACTACAGCAACATTCAATGACAATGATACTAGTGGCACCCACGTGGGCAAGACAGCCGTGGTTCACCACGCTGCTACAACTCTCACAAGTACCACATCAAAAGCTAAGGTTATTACCCATGCATCTTACACAGAACCATGGAGAAATAATGCACCCAGATCCCAAACAACTGAACCTAGCGATCTGGCTCCTGAGGTCATAGAGTTTGGGTATTTAGATTTACCACCAGAATGCATGGAAATCATTAAACAAGCAAGACGTCCTACCACCAGAGCATGCTATGCAGCAAAATGGAAGAGGTTTGCTATACACTGTAACAGTAAGCACATCAACCCTCTGGACGCATCCACTAAACAAATCATTTGCTATTTGTTACACTTACAGCAATGTAACCTAGCATATACCTCTATCAGAGTTCATCTAGCAGCCATAGCGGCATACCTACAAAACAGACAACATCTGTCACTGTTCAAAGTACCAGCAATTAAAGCTTTCATGGAAGGACTCAAAAGAGTCATTCCACCAAGAAGACCACCTTCCCCAGTCTGGAATCTCAACATAGTGCTTACCAGACTAATGGGGCCACCATTTGAACCTATGCATAGGTGTGAAATACAATTCCTCACATGGAAGGTAGCCTTCCTCATAGCTATCACGTCACTTAGAAGGGTAAGTGAACTGCAGGCTTTTACAATTCAAGAACCATTTATGCAGCTACACCAAAATAAAGTGGTTCTTAGAACAAACCCAAAATTCTTACCGAAGGTTATTTCAGCATTCCACATCAATCAGTCAGTGGAATTACCGGTTTTCTTTCCAAAACCACAAACAGTAGCTGAAAGAGCCCTACATACACTGGATGTTAGAAGGGCCATATTGTACTATATAGAAAGAACACAAACTTTCAGAAAGACAAAACAGCTATTTGTTGCGTTTTCTCCCACACATAAAGGCAATCCCATCTCCAAAGCGGGCATTGCCAGATGGATTGTAAAATGCATTCAAATATGCTACTTAAAGGCAAAGAGAACATTAACTGTTCCTCCTAGAGCTCACTCTACACGTACACTAGGAGCATCTATGGCATTTCTGGGAAACATTCCTCTAGATGACATATGCAAAGCGGCTACCTGGGTTACACCGCACACCTTCACAAAACACTATTGTGTAGATGTGCACACAACACAACAAGCTAGAGTGGGACAAGCAGTATTAAAAACATTGTTTCAGACAGTTGCAACAGACACGGGCGACCACCGCTAGGGAGAGAACTGCTATATAGTCTATTCATAATGTACCATCTGCAGCCCATATGCCTCGAACGGAATATGCTACTTACCAGTATGCATCTGTTCTTGGCATAGAGGGCTGCAGAGTGGTACATGATCCGAGCCCAACACCAGATGGCGATCTATTCATAATGTACCACTCTGCAGCCCTCTATGCCAAGAACAGATGCATACTGGTAAGTAGCATATTCCATACCTACTGGCGACCGCCAGTAGGTAATATATATATATATATATATATATATATATATATATATTATACAAGGACTTAGCTGAGAATTGTAAACCAGCCACAGTCCTACTGAACAGATCTTGCACTGTTGCAATGTTGAAGTTGTGTCCCTAAATCTCTGTGCCCATAGTGAGCAGGTCGTGCTGTGGATGGGTAGAAGAAACTGAGTGCGGCAAACGAGGACGAGTGTGCCTTGACTGTCTGCCAGTGCCATGCACCACTCCCTCATCCACCCTGGATCTCAGACTGTGGCTCTCAGTGATTTATTTGCTCGTGGCTCCATCTGGACTCTCACCAATCGCAATCAGACGGGTAGCCGGACAACACACATCCTCTGCAATTGGATGGACATTCTTGGACAACTTTAGCCCAAGGCACAAAAAAAAGGCTACGCAGGGGTGTGCTATGAAGTATGACGTCCAACTCCATTGGCCATAGTGAAATGTACTATTATCTAATAACACTGAATCATTTTATTTTATTAAAAAGATAATATAGTGAAGGAGAAGCAAAGGCCCAAGCATAGTTGTCATGTTCAATATAAGGATAGAAAATACTGAATGGGAACGTGCAGGAAACCATTTTTAAAATGGCACCGAAAATATGGGCAGGGCGCTCAAGTGTGCCAGGCGTCCCATTTGCTGATGTAATCCCAGGAATGCAGGCAGCCATGTGCTGAGTGCAGGCAAGAAAAAACAAAGTAGTCCTTAGATCGACACATAAAGGCAGAAAGTGTAAGGAGACAGTACTTGGTCGGTGCTTGCTAACAGGAAAGCAGAAACATAAAGGAGGGAAAAGAGGATGGACTGCCTAGTAGCAAGCAAGGATTTCTGAAGCACACTAGTAGAGACAAAAAAGCAATGACAAGCAATGGGCGGAGTTTAACTCCACAAACCATTTACAAGAGTTTACTAAGCAACAGCGCAAGCGCTGTCTAAGCTCGACCTAAAAACTGGATGTTTACAAACCAGATTTTTAAAAGCAAAGAGTATAAATAAGCCTACTTTTGTCATATGGCCGTTAGGGTCATTATCGACATTGGTAAGTTAGCATGCGCTCTGTTTCCATGATGCTGCTTTTGTGCACGTTACTACATTACTTTATTTTGCAAGACTCTGTTTGTGCCTTTCACGTGAGAACCGTCTGCTTTGTGCGTTCTCTGCCTGTTCCTGGAGTTTAGTCTGAACACGGTGTGCAAGGTCGATAAACAATGCCCCTTGTTATTTTGTTCTGGTCAGTCCCTAGCACCTAGACAAAACATGCTACACAGCTGCGGCTGCTGGAAACTCGTGCTTTGATATTATGGGGATGGATGTTGGTTTAACACACACTTGGAGAGGGACCTTTCCAGGGAGAAGAGCTATATTGTTCCTATAATGTAAAAATACCATCTAGGCACTAAGGTATGGGGTCTGCTGACAAAGTCCAGAGATCTTGTTTTATATAATACTACTTCTTGACAAGGGGAGGGTGGTAAGGCCTTATAGTCCTTTATTTGTATAGGATGATATCCCCCTTTATAATCAATGCACTTGCTACAATGCTAACTGTTTTAGGTTTATGCGTTTTGCTGCTGGTAGTGATGCCTATACTGAATTATAGAGCACTATAGTTAAAATAAACATTTTGAACTACAACTGTAACTCTGTCAATTCTTATTGTGGACAGGTACAAGTGAGTGAGCGAAAGGGTATGTCTTGCTACCGTTATTCCGGAGAGAGTCTGTACTGTTGTGTTTTGGGTGTCTAATCATTTGTATCTTCGTGATTATGTAGGACTTCGAGTGAGACACTATACCTAGTTGGTCCTGGAATTTTGGCTACTGAGGCAGTAGGAAGGCGCAGCCCCTATACACTGAGGTCCTGTTTTCCCGCACATAGTTCTGTGTATGTGCAGAATCCCTGCAACACGTTATGTTGCAATAGCAGATTAAAAATATGTAATCGATCTAATATGTACTTAAAACTAATGGTCACACTGTGCGATAAAAGAGCAATATAGCTCTTGAGCAAGAAACAGACAAAATTAATGGGTGGTCTCTGAAGAAATGTTTCAGTTAAACTGGATCCACCTTGCAGACTAATCTCTCCAAATGTGTCTGTTGGGATATCTGTAAATGGGCTAGATACATTCACTGATGTTTTTGAACAGAAATACAACTTAATTATTGGTGTGGCAGGTAATTTAGATATGTAGCAGAAAGAAAACATATCATTTATTCTCAATTGAAAAATAAACACAGAAGTAATATTGATTATGACACAGTATTCTCACTAAATTTGAGAGTACAAACAAAGGGAGATCCCTTGCTGCACACGCCATTTACTTGATTTCCAATATTTGGTTACTGATTTGTTATATGTTTAGATGTCAGTTAAGTAAATGCATGAATATGCATGGATATGCATAGATTGGTTATTTGCTGCACATCAGACATTTGCATTTTATATGCATAACCACTAAAAGGCTCTAAAAGGCTCTCGGATATATACACAACAAAATATATTCAAGCAGCATTGTTCATTTAAAAAATTGGATTTATTTTTTCTGCAACTCCATGGTGCAAACTGTCATTTTCCACTTCCAGTTCCTTGCACCCTTTTGTTGAGAATGTTCAATTATTTATCCCCCATTTCAAAGACAGTCTTTATATGCATTTGCCACTTTAATATTAGTGTAACACTGCCGCACACCCATTTGACACTAGGTTCACATCCAGGACATCAGCGTTGGACAGTATCATATTGTGACTGCAGCATACTGCGCCTGATAGCCAGGTGGATGAATGATCAGTTTAGGGCAAAGAAGTAACAGGTGACTCAGAGCCACTAGGCAAAACAAGCATTGGCAATGGCCATAGGACTGCTTTCTAAGTGAAACTGCTTGTGGAGTCACTGGTGAGTTTAGCCACCCAGTAAGGCATCATAGAAGCACTGTGTGACTCATCCTTGCACCCACACTTCCACTCATTCTCCCAATGACTGATTCTCACACTTTACCTTCACAAACACAACAAATATATGCAAGATAAATTAAAAGATAAAAAGTATTAAAAAAAATATGCTGCAGTTTAAATGTCATTGGTATATGCTTGCAATAAAAAAATTGAATTGTACAGAGCAGCGGGCAACTACTTGTCAATGGCACTGTACATATTGTATAGTTGTTTTAAGGTTCACACATGGCTGCACGATCAGAAGCAACACCACTGTATTGTATATATAAAAACAATTAAACACTACGCACAATGCCATTCTAAGATGGCTACACAATAAACATCGCACTGGGCAGTCGTCTTGGAATGGTATCTTCGTGCATGGTGAGTAATTGTTGTACAGTTTCAAGATGGCCAACATAATGCTTCTATAGTGGCAGTGTCGACAACTGAATGCGAGAAAGTCAGTGGAGTACGCTTCTGTCTTCTTTAAAAGACCTCTGGAGAGAAAAACACACAAAGAGTACAAAGAAAAACTCCTTTGACAATCTTTTAACTCTTGATAGGAGAAGAATATAGCACTAGAATAATCCAACAAGGCATCCAATATCTTCAAAAAGTAGAACAGAGAATAGAGCCAGGCAAGTCTAATACAACATTCAAGAGGAATGATGCAAACTGCAAGAAATACAATTCCGGGGCAAAAATAGAAGCAAGAGACAATACATCAGGAAGCAAGTGTGTTGCCACTCATATTACTCTTGTAATAGCCTCCTTTTATATACACTTTCAACAGAAAATGACGTCAAAGGACTCCAGTACATCTTTGATTGGGAACCTCAGACATCTTCCTATGATCAAACCACCATCTAGGAAAAGGATGCTTATAAGGTTTGACAACACCTCTTTCCGAACTCCGGGCGCTCATGAAATGAGCCTAGGTTTGACTTCCTTCAAGCCATCTCAATTCTGAAGCAATGCCACTGCCATTAATCTAACGTCTTGACAGAAATGCTTCAATCGAGAGTCACCCCTTCAAAACTGCTTCTCCTACTTAGTAAAGCCCTTATGGGTGTCCTGCTCGGGGCCTGGTCCAAAACCTACATAGGGGTTCATGTGGACAGGACAATTGCCCTCCACCATCACCCCGCTTTCCTCACCCAGCACCCTACCCCGCAGAGCTTGCTGATCCAGGCCTCCACTTCCTGAGTAAAACTTGGCACATGCTCTACTGTCCCACCGGATATCGAATCTAAAAGGCTGGATAGCTTGGGTAAAACAAATGTTGTCCTCTGCCAGTCTGGCATTTAGTCTATGAACACTTTATGCCTTTTGGGCCTGTATTCCCATTTCCTTTGGGATTCAGTTGTACAGGTTGCTTCCTATGGCCCTGGGAGATTTAGGCCCAGATCTCTATACTGGGGTGGATGTTTGACATTGTTGAGCATTCCGTCCATCACTTGTTTTTTTTTGCTATGGTCCAGGAGGAGGCCAGGGCCATACTCTCTCAAGCGATTGTTGATGAGAGAGACTCAGCGAAGTTCACAATCAGATGTGGGCTGAAAATCACCAACTCGCTAGGAAGATCGTTTTTTTCATCAGTGACCTTACGGGGCAATGCCTGGTTGTGAACAACTATATTTTCAGGAGATGTCCAAGCTTTGCTTATGGACATGCCATTTGATGGCTGCCGTCTCTTCGGAGACGAGGAAGACGCTTCAAAGAGAGAAGAGCTACAACCAGGTTCTTGGGCTTTTCCATGGGCGCCCTGTCCTCCTCAATCAGCCTTTAGCTCCTTTTGTGCCCATTGAGGGGTCTTTCAGCTACATATCTACCTGTCCAACTACCAAGGACCGCAAGCTTTTCAGCGGGTGTGTGGGCAGGTACGCAGCACCCTCAGAACCCGTGGGTCAGGCAGCCAGAAGTTTGCTCAATCCACCCCCCTCGGGCAGTACCAGCCTCCAAGCGTCTTTAGTTTGCTCCTCTGATCATTATGGGCAACCAGTGGGTGGCAGGACACACCAAAACCTGCTCCACTGGATGTCAAAAGCATCAGACCACTGTGTTCTCCAGATTGTCCGAAGAGGCTACTCTGTTCCCTCCATGAATATTCCTCCACTCATGTCACCCAGAGGACCATCTCTTCTTACCCCTCCAGCAAGTGCCAGCTCTCTAGCCCAAGGGTGCCATAGAGAAGTAGGTAGTGGTTGCTAATCCCTCTACTTTCTTGTCCCCAAGAAGGATGCAGGCCTTCGTCCTATCCTATACCTGCACCCTCTCCATTTCTTCCAGAAAAAGAAAAAATTCAAAATGCTCATGCTCACACAAGCTCTCTATGCCGTGGCCTGAGAAAACTGGATGGTGGCACTTGACTTGTAGGATGCCTATTTCCATATCCTCATCTTGCCTGCCACAGACGTTACTAGTGGTTCATGGTAGGTCACGAGCACTTTCAGTTTGTAGTGCTACCCTTTGGCCATACCAGCCTCCCTCTGGTGTTCACAAAGGTGATGGTTGCAGCTAGCTTATCTGTGGAGATATGGGGTGCTAGTCTTCCCCTATTTTGATGACTTGCTGTTGAAGGTGGGCTCGTCCAAGGGAGTCATTTCCCACCTCTAGATTAAGGCGGACCTTCTGCAGTCGCTGGGGTTCACTAACAACATGCCGAAGGCACACCTGACCCCTTCTCATAAGCTCCCTTTCATTGGATCTCTTTTGAACACAGTGCAGTTTTTGGCTTATTCTCCTGAACAGTTAGTCAATGGAGGACTACATCAAGGTGATGTTCTGCTCCTTCTTTGGGAAGGTGCTCAAGTTCATGTTCTCTGTGGAGAGCATGCACACCTCTCCCTTGGACCTCTAACCCCTTTGGGAGCACTTTCCTGACCTAGCTTTCCTCGCTTCCTGAATTATAAAGAGCTGCTCCTGCGAGAGAAATGGGGTGTTAGAATTTGCGCTTGCGGACTACTTTTCACACTGTACCTGGCCTTAGAGGGCTCAACACCAAAGAAATAAATGAAGATAAGAAGATTCCTGAAGCCAGTCACAAGAGGAGCTGCACTAGCTGTGGCCGTTGGAGGCAGGGCTTAAGCTCTCATAGAATATATTTCAAGAGGCCACTTGGCGGTGCATCTAGGAAATTCCCCAAAATTCCCAGAATACAGTGCAAAAGGGTTGGAGGAGGGTCAGAGTGATGTTGAAAGAACTCGGATCACTCTGGGGCTTTCAGTCCTCCTGAAAGGGCCAAACCTGCAGGAACATTGTTGGGTGCTTACCCCCACTTCACATGCCAGTGTCTGGATGGAGCAGGAGGCATCTAGCTTACCTTTACAAAAAATGACAAAAGAAACAAAGATGGATTGCTGCCTGCAAGGCCACAATATAAAAAAAATTAAAAAAGGAAAGAAAATGGAGCTCAAATTCTGGCCAGTTAAATAGTATGCGACCCATTTGTCTACACTTATGTCCTCCAGTGTACTTTGGGGCTATGAATATACCCATTTTCGTGGGTATTCTTCTGTAGCAAATGGTCACAAGTTGGATTGGGTTCTCTCCTTATACTCCATTCGCCAGTTGACCACAGCCACAGATTTCCTAACTTGTAGACCACCTATTGGGCCCTTTTCCTTTCCCATCCTGCTTCTACAGCAACATGGGGTCATGCGGAAAAGGTTTTCTTGGGCCTCAGATGAGGGATATGCTGCTCTCCACCTGTCTTACTGGGCCACCACTCCCTAAAGATGCAATTGCAGGCTCCTCGCAGGACCTTTTACCCTCACCGCACAGGCTAAAGTCTATAGCTGCCACCACCATGCTGTACTATCTATAAAACAGAAAGTCCCCTGCCCTTGGGCCCTTGGTCTATTTCCCTCGTCTGACAACATGGTCCAGCTCTTGACATTAGGAACTAACAATCCTCCTGGGCCATTGGCGGGTTGAGTTCTCCCATGCTGAAAGCCTACAGCACACTTCGCTTGGAAGCTCCACCTATGAGAACCACCCTGGGAACCTGAGCCCCCTTGTCCTCTTAGAGAGCAGAAGGTTGTTCTCCCATCCAAGGTTTCTGATGTCCACCCAGGCCTATTACTTGGGGGCAGCCTCACCTGATACTGACCCACTTTGGACCAACTTCCTGATTTCCAAGCAGGGAGTTAGAGACCAGCTAGGGACCCAAAAGATCCATCAGTGAAATTCGACAGGTCTGCCTGAGAGATTATACTGTCACTTTCCACCTCACTCAGTTCAGTGGTTGCTCCAAAAGCTGTAAAGCCTGGAAAGCCAGGGCTTCTGAGGAGGCTTCAAGTCCTTCTGCCATAATGCTGGTAAACTTAAAGTGCACCAGGGAGAGTTCAGCCAAGGCAGAGTCCTCAGTCACCTGTGTTTTAGCAGCTTAGAGCAAGGATCCCTAGCAGAGGTGTCTACCACCAGATCCCCTCTGTCTGGAACAGGCACCATGGTGCCACCTAGTTGTGCCACTGAAAGATCCCCCTGCATCCTGCACCTCCTTTTCATGGCTATCCGTCTCTTATCCATAGGGTCTGAGCCCACTGACCTAGCAAGTGTACATCAGGCAAGCATTGCCACAGCTGTTGCCTCAGGATCTGGAAAAATAGTGTAAAGGATGACATTCTTAACTGTACTCAGGGAGTCCGCTACTCTAGCCTGATCTCAGGGTCCACCTTCGAATACATCCCGTTAATCTAGGGAGTCCACCCCCCCCCCCCTCAGATCTTCACAGGGTCAGTCACTAGCCCACAGTGGTAAATTAGGGTAGCCAATACCATCTCAGGGGCTATCACTACATCTATCACCCCTGGAACAATCCCCTCACTGGATCTCCTACTTCTGTGGGTATCTCTAGGACAGTCCTTATCCATTCAGAACTATGAATTTTCTCTCACCCTCGTTTTGGGAAATGTTTTGAGGACCACCCTACTCTAATGGTGATAACTACTAGGGGTGCCACTGGATTTCCTGATATTCTCCCACCACATATTTTGTGGTTTTTGGCCTGCACAAATGGCAGGCAAGTCACTGCAAAACAAATGGCTCATCTTAGACTTCTTTAGTTGAAATTTGTATTGCCCATGACAACTGTGAAAATTTCCAAGAGCTCCCCAATCATCTACAACCCTGGTAGTAGAGTTTATCCCCTCTTACCAGCTTCTGTTGTGTGAGTACTTCTAGACCTCGCTAAACCTATAGAGACCTGTACTCCTTCTAAAGTCCTAGTGTTTGTACTGTTGGTGTTTAAGGGGCACTAGGGCTTGAATTCCCCTACTGGAAACAGCCCTATAAAAACCTGACCTGCCTTCTCCTCATTTCAAAATAAAAAACAGTCACAGTAAACACAGTTAATACAAACAATCCACATTGTCTTCACATGGAATAAATGTGTGTGGGATTTTCTTTCCCACATCTTGAGTTCACACAACCAAACTTTTGAACCCACCCTCAGTGCCTTTTAGCACATTTGCACATGTTTGCGCAGGTGATGTGTGCCAAAACTGGACTTATAAACTGTTATTAGTGCATTCTGAAACTGGATAGTACTGATCCGAGCTCTGGACGTAACATTGTCTTTTCCCAAAGAATAATCCACTTTATTACATCTTGTCTATCTTACTGTAATGTCAAAGACGGGATGCGCCAAATGCATGAATTTGGAGTGCAATCTACATGGGGCATGGCAGCAACAGCTGCACTGTTTGCTAAAGTACCTATTTTGGACATCTGCTGAAAGTAATCTGGTCATCAGCGCACACCTTTGCCAGCCCCTATTATCTATATGTCCAATCATTGGCTGAGCCAACAATTGGTCAGTTAGTGTTTCAAAGCCTTTTTTGATAAGGTAAGCCTAATTTCCAATTTAATCTAATTGATAAGAAGTCTGGCTCACTGGTTAGAGGAGGCATACCCTGAAGCAGAGGTCCGACCCGGGACCAGGGTTCGATTCCCGACGCGGCAGGGTCTGAGGCCAAGTGTCCACGGACTCGACAATTCTCACTTCGGGGCCTACTCGAATCATGGGTTCACACTCTGCAACTCTGGGCAATAGCTTGCTTAATCTCCACTACGGCCCCCCCGCGGCGGGATGCCTGGCTTTCACCTTGTGGATGCCCAGTACGGGTTATCTCACAGGGAAAAGCCAGGACGGGTTCCCAATGCAAGCGCCGAGATGCCCTAGGGTAAGTCGAGCGCTATATAAGAACACACATATATACATAAATACTGCTTTGGTAATTGATTTTCAAGCACGTGAATCTATAAAAGATCCATTACTGCAGGAGAAAAGTTACTTACCTCTAACTACATTTCTGCAGTCTAGCTATCTTTTATAGATACACGTGTACCCCTCCTCTCGGATCATGAGGATATTAGTTGGTGGTGCAAACTGTGAAAATATGGCAGTTAGAGCCGCTGAGTGTGCCTGGAGCCCCTCCCCCTGATTAACTGGACATTGGGTCACATAACGAGGTGGGTGTGCTAAATGTGTCAATGAAGTTTAGTCCTTTGTTTTCTGTGTCAGTTGCTGTATTAAAAAATTCCTCTGTTAAACATTCACTACTGCAGGTTCCCAGCCTAGTGTTGGAAGATAGTTCAGTCATGTGAATCAATGAAAGATACCAGTGCTTCAGAATAGCCCTTACAGTTAAGTAATTCCTTCAGCTCAATGGTTGCACTGCTTCTATTCTTGAGAAGAAGAATACTTTATTGTGCATGGTTATTTAAAACCTTTACAATATAAATCAAAAAGGATTCAATAAAAACATAAGTCAAATTTAAGCGTGTTAAAACAGAGATTCCGTCCTTAAGACAAGACTGCTTCTATTCAACATTTAATTTGACGCCTCTTCTGAACATCATCAATTTCTTCAAGCTTGCATCCTACAACTACACCAATGACAAGCTGGCTATTGCACGGTCCCGGTATTGCAGTTTGTCCACATATTGGATTGATCTTCCGAGAAAGATCAACTTTGCACCTAGCATTCTATAAGGACCCTCCAATAGAGACTGGTGCCACTTATGACCATTCCTTGGTTCTTAAAGTTTCAAACTGTTGGAACATCTTTAGGAGTCCTCCCAGCTAAAGTGCTGAACTCACTCCCTACACATATATGGCCCTCCTTCCACACACTAATACATTTGTATGCAATCATCAGTGATTCACCCTAAATTTACATTACTTAAACTCAGAGGACTAGAGGATGATGATATGTATGGCCACTCCAATGTTAATAATTAACAGTCACTTTTAAAACAGAAATCGATTATGGAATGCTGAAAAAGTACAGTTCTTCCTATTTTGAGTGGGTCTGTGAATGTGTGCATGAGTTAGAGAGGGTCTGTGAGTGGGTGTGTGAGTTTCTGAGTGCATCTATGACTGTGCATGAGTGTCTGAGTTGGTGTGTGAGTGTCTGGGTGGGTCTGTGAGTGGGTGCATGAGTGTCTGAATGGGTGTGAGTCTGAGTGGGTGTGAGAGTGTCTGAGTGGGAAACTGAGTGGATGCATAACTATCTGAATAAGTGTGTGAATGTATTTTTATTTAATTTTTTTCGTCAAAATTTGTGAATACGCCGCAACGGCACACAGGGCTTGTGCTGAGCATTGACAGATTCAGGAATCCCCACACATGGGAAAAAAAATTGGGGCATCTTGATGCCTATAAGAGGCCCCACGGAGACCCCTACAATGCACCGATGTGGTCTGGGTACCTCTTCCCTGAACCTTTCTATAATTTACAAGCTTTATTTTCAGCTCTACTGGAACATGTCCTGTTATATAAAATGGTGGGCACTATTTTAACACATGTTGCGGTCACCCAATCACTTCAGTGCTGTTGGCGTGTGGATTCATGACGCACACCGAGGGATTTGCGGGGGATTCGTGAAATACAAATTTGTTTTTCCTTTATTAGCTCAAACTACTGACCAGGTTTACACCAAATAACAAAAAAAGTCTCTTTCTAGACCAAGACGTACCCTTCTGCCAAAAGGTATGCAATTCCGTCCAGCAGTTTGAGCTGTAGTCATGTTCAAAATCCCTAGGGGAATAACCATGGGATATGCACCTATTTGACCCACCACCCTTTTTCTCGGCACCCACTTGACCAAACACCCCGAAACTTACCATACACAATAAAAAACGCTGGGCAAAAGTTATAGGTAAGTCAAAAAACGTTTTTGCCTATGGAAGCGAGTTCCTAACTATGACTACCTACTGGTCATCGGCGGTTGGATAGATAGATGGATGGATGGATGGATGGATAGATAGATAGATATTTTATATTTCACATTGATTCGTAAAACAGTCCTACAAGAAATCCAGAACCAATTATTTCAATATACAGCCCCAGTATTTTACTAGGAAAAGTACAGAGCCTTTTGCACATTAGTAGTTCTAACTGGGCATGGAATGGGCCTTTCATGGTCTGGCAAGAAAATGGCATATTACTTAGGCGCCTGAGAGAAGAATCAAAATCATCAAACTATGAGCTGTTTTCAGCCAACAAGGTTGAGGGCACTGGTTACCAGAGAGTGTAGCTAGCAAAAGACCATTATATGAGCCGCCCTGGCCCCATACAGCTTGTAGTGCAGTCTGCCCTCCTCCCTTACTGCTGTGGTACTCCAATGTTCCAAGATGGCAGCGGGTGTATTTCTTGACATTTTGGCACTTGCCTAATTGCAAGACCGTCTCAACTGGGGATACTGCTTTTCGGCATACAAATGCTGCTGGGAAGCCTGGAGCATGAAGGTGGTATTACTCCAACACCAGCATGTGAAACTGGCACTGGTTGGACATTCCTTTTATGGTAGCCCCTAGTTGGTGAAAGAGAGTGTTTAGAGGTGTTAGCTGGGCAAGGCATCATCAGAGGAGGCAAAGGAATGATATAGGCCTTAAGTTGCCCTCAACTGGATGAACACAGTTATATTTTACTCAGAACATGAGAAGACAGTAATGCTTCTGGGGATCATTTGCCTTCCTACCCAGGGCCTGACCACCACCTCTAGAAGCAATTGCGATAATTGACCAATAGGCCATTGCTTCAATGGAAAATAAACAGAAATATTAGGGCACAGTACTCTTTTTTTTTTAACATGCTCCTCCTCTACCAAGGGCCACACTAAGGAAATTGTGGAAGATGGAGATCACTATGTAATCAGAGCAATAATTTGCTGGAAAAGGGAAATTAAACTAAAGTAATGGCTTTTGGGAAGCTGAAAGAAAAATCAAAAAAAGTCTGGAAACTGGGTCCCTCTAGAATAGCATACAGTAAAACGTACAACTTTCTAGGTGAATGGCTAGCTGAGTCGTACAAAGAGCACACACCTAAGATCAGTGGAAACCAAAGCATGAAATATAATATTTGCATTATACAAACTAAATGCAAACTGCAAAGTTGATCTGCAGAAGTCATAATAAGAGTAATCAAGGCCAAACTGATCCCAACGCTCTTGTATGGCCAACAAGGCTTTCCATGAAAAATGGGCACGGTGCTAGACAATCGCCAATAAAAAGATCTTCCAAGCTACCTCGCTATATTAGATGCTCTCGGATATGTCTGGAATTTGCCTTGGTAAAACAAGATCTCAGAAGGCAGTCCCAGTTCCTTAAGTATTACCACCAGATACTTCATTCCCCAGCAGGATCACAGAAATAAGTTTTGCAGGTCTTTTTCTACGGCCAAGCTAATAACTGGATCAGATATCTACACTCAGCATGTGCTGATGTATCCCTGGAACTTGAGAAAATAAAAACTGTAATCTTTCAAACACAGCATTCAAGGAACTACAAAAGAAAAAACTAGTCATGGCGAAATCCGGGGAAGTCAACAAACATAGCTTACAACAGCAGAAACAGCTTAACATCATGCGCGCTAGCGGAATTCCGCTCCTGCGCTGAGATTTTCGAAATCGCACTTTTGGTGACGAGCTGGGCTCGTCATCAGCGTGCGAGGAGGCTACGCCATGACGAGCCCAGCTCGTCATCAGCCTGGAAGGGGTTAACATCCTCCTCCCCTCCCATGATACTAAAGGGCTACAATGCTACCTGAAACTACCATTCAGTAGAAAATACAGGAGAAACATCTTGGTTGCAAGGTTACTGGCCCTTCCAACCAAAGACCTTCAACCGTAATGGTGTCACGGACCAGTAACAGCCCCAAATTGTAGATTTGGGGCTGGTAATGATAGGTTAAAGACAACCTTTATTGAAAGCTATCCTAGTGGTAGCTATGCAAAGCAGCCTTCAGGCTAAGTCTTGACGGAATGTAAAGCAGCTTGTTTTGCCAGTTTATAATCTTGTGAATGACCAAATGAAAGGAGGACCACTCCAGGTAGGTATATATATATATATATATATATATATATATTCAATGAAAAAACCATAGGTTATAGGCCATATATAGTTAGGAATTAGCATTTACAAAACCTTATTTTACTCGCATAAAACCATTGAAATTCCATATATAGTTAGCTAACTATAAGCGCTAACTATATATCGCGCACCCGCAATCCACTGCTGATGATGTCACATATTACATCATTCATGACATGGTCAGTGACATCACTGATGACATCACTGATCACAACATCCAATGATTGTATGTGTCTGTAAAGTTTAAATATGTTTCACATATTGAAGAATGAGTGGATGTATAAGTGTCTGGATGAAGAATTTAGTAGGTGCATGACTGACTGTATGAGTGAGTGATTAAATGTGTCTCACTGAGTACATGGGTTAGTGAGTAAACTGTCTTAATTCGTGCATCAGTATGTTTGATGTTGTGTAAGCTGCTGCATGTGTTGATCAGTAGCTATAAGAGTGGCCATATGGGTTATTGATTGGTTGCCCAAATATTTGAATGGGAGGCTGAGTGTGTGTGTGGGTGGCTGGGAGGTGCGTGACTCTGTGCATAGATGTGTAAGCAGTTGATTCACTAGGAGTATGAGTTCAAGAGTGCATGTGGAAACAGCTATATGGGCGGTTGACTGTGCATGGGTGTGTTGGTGAGTGAATGGATTTCTCATTGCTACATGTGCAAGTAAGTACGTATGTAAAACACAATACATGTGAGAGTTGAGATATATAAATAACTGAACATAACAGCCAGTGAATGTGTGAGTGGCTGTATCGATCACTGTGAGCTTGTATCAGGGATTATATAAGAGAGTAAATATGTGTTATTATATGTTTGAATAAGTAAGATGTGTATAACTGTATAGTTGAGGAAATGGAGGTGTGATTGATTCTTTGCATGACTGACTAGGTGTGTGAGTAACTCCATGGATGAGTGACAGTCTGTGAGTGTCTGTTTATACTGAGTGTATGTAAGGTTATATTAGAGTCTGAAGAGGTTCATTGTATTATCACATGAGTGATGTGATCAGTGATGACAAATGAGATGTCATCAGTGATGTCATTTGAGTTGTCATCAGTGATGTCATTTGAGATGTCATCATTGATATCATTTGAGTTGTCATCAGTGATGTCATTTGAGATGTCATCAGTGATGTCATCAGTGATGTCACTGACCATGTCATGAATGATGTAATATGTGACATCATCAGCAGTGGATTGCGGGTGCGCGATATATAGTTAGCGCTTATAGTTAGCTAACTATATATGGAATTTCAATGGTTTTATGCGAGTAAAATAAGGTTTTGTAAATGCTAATTCCTAACTATATATGGCCTATAACCTATGGTTTTTTCATTGAATTTTCAAGGTTTTGTAAATGCAAATTCCTAACTATATATCCACTATAACCTATGGTTTTTTCTGTGAATTTCATTGGTTTTTTAATAGCAAATATGAAAAGCTTTAAAATGTCAAGTACGTGATAGATAAAAACATTTTCGTATTTATGCACGCTGATGTGCTTTGAACGCTGCCCCCCCCCTCCCCTCCGTTGTAATCCGTCGTACCTCCTTGTCTCTCCATTTGATTGATTGTTGTCCAAGCATTTACTGTTTTAGAATTGGTTCTCTTTGGATCATTCTCTATTTACAAACAAGCACAAAGTCGCAATACTCTGTTTAGTCTTTGCAGATAGTGAAAAATCGTGTAAAAAAAATAAAAGTAATCGAGCAAAATCAGTAGGCCACTAATTGGATCTCTTTTTGACCTCGCTAAAATAGAAATATTAGGAACAACCCTTCTTGAGAAATACGAAAATAGTGACATGAACTGAGCTCCACACCATGAGGGCTGCAAGACAGCTCGGCTCCATCACCCATCCCGCACAAAATAATGACAAACCCTATGCAAATATTAAAAATATAGACAACACACCAGCAAAGAAACAGGGTAAAACATTTTATTAAAAAACTATTTACATAACGTTGATTTATAAGATGATGTCAGTAGTGGACCGATGTGTGAATAGATCGAAAACAGCACAAGGCTCCAAGATCCGGATAGCAAGCTCCTGGATGTTGGGTGCCATAGTTTAGAGTTCTGAATTTCAGCCTTTTTCAATGCCTGTGCTTTGTTGAATCAAAATGGCGGCTTGACACAAAGCTGACTCAAGCGTTGCTACTGATGCTATGCAGACCAAAACTGGTTTTCAGTTTGTACATTTTTCTAGATTTTTCAATCCAAGTTTGGTTGACTTTGTAGAACGATGGCTTCAGATTTTCAACATACGGTGTGGTGGCGCTGACTGGGAGGGGGCGCTTCGCTCCTGCCCCCTCCCCAAGTAAGATTTTCATACGTGAAAGTACGTTAATGGTTTTGGTCCCTGAGATGCTTCGATGTCACTACCATTCTCAAATAGCATAAGTTCTAGATGTTGGGTGCCATAGTTAAGAGTTCTGAGCAGCGCTTGTAACACTGTCTGAAGCTTATTTCCACCTACTGCAGCTTCACTATTCTCAAAGTAAGTGAGTGTCGTTTGTGGACCTGACTGCATTAGAAAACAATGTGATATGTTACCTTCCTAAACAGCTTGACGGAGGCCCCTGAGGGACGCTGTGATGGCCATGGACTCGGAGAAGACGCTTGGCTCCGACACCCTCCCCAAGTCTTATAGCACTGGTGTAGCCTGAGATCGCCCCCGACATAGGCGGCCGGCTCCCGGCGGTACTTTTTGCCTTTTGATGACTCTTCAATTCTGGACCTTGTCCCACAATCCGTTTGACCTGAAGACAAGCTGTAGTGGGGCGCCCCTTTATCGTTTTAGTTGCCATTCCGCCCGCTTTTGCTACACTGTGCCTCTTCCGCCATTCAGCTGTTTTCCGCCCGCTCTTGCGACTACAGCGTCTCGCTCACCATGTAGTTGAGATGCGCCCGCTCTTGCGGTGCAGCGATAGGCGGCTGCCACAGGACTCTCAAAATGGCGGCCGGCTCTTCGGTTTTGGGCCTGGTCCACTAAAATGGCCCTGGGACACCTTGGAACTCGGACGCTTGTCTGCTAGGGCTTGGGTCCCATTCTCGAAAAGCGTCCCCTCAGCCGTGAAGATTCTACAAAAGTCTTGGGGGCCTCCGACTCCCGCAGGCTTCTGGTGGGGAGCGGCTGCCATGATTGCTCGTGGAATGGCCACGACGGAGCTACGAGATGGTAGTGGTCTCATGCTGACGCCAGCTTTAGTGTGAAACATCCAGAAACACTGTAGACTACCAATTCGATCAGTTCCGGTAGCGCCCCAACATGACCCGGAAGAGAAGAACTTGCCCTCCCCTCTTTGACTGATGGTTCTTGTTGCCTGTCCCCTCTGTTGTCATTTAACAGAACTTTTTGGACTGCTGAAAGGGGTTGTGTTCTGAACGCTGGTTGGTGGAGACATTTAGACTATATTCTTGACCTACGTTGTCGCGTAATGCGTTTTATGACACGCCGCGTTAGCGCACCCGGAAGTGATCCGAGGCGCGGCGCGCAGCGCGTAACGTAAGCATAACAGGTCATGTGACTTGTTAATAAAACTTTTCATTGGTTCATTTTACTTTTGTTAATTTAATGATGAAAAGCTTGGTCTTATGACCTAAAAATTACGCTTTTTATTATTTTCGAACAATATTTTTTTTTCAAACATATGTTATAATATTCCAGGCTAATGTACTTTCCCGGAAAATTTACAACTGTCTTGCAAGTAAAATATATTCCTTTTTCGAGAAAAAGGGCGTTTCTTCCTTCCATGACGGAGCCGTTGAGTAAAAGAGATTCGGCCTGCTGTCTTAGTCGCCGATACGCCTGATTATCAGATTCTTATCGATCACTTTATGTTGCAGACATGAAAAACACAACTGCCCTTGACCATTTATCTTTACTGCGTTCCTACATATTATACCTTTTATCCGTCATGTAATTGGACTGCTTTATTTCACTTGCCTTTTACTGATTCGAAAACAGTCACTAAAAGTAAAAACTTTACAAATGAAAATACTACTACCGTGTTTTGTTTTAAAAACCTTTATTGTGAAAATGTCAGTATACAAATACGGGCCTATAACCACGTGGGCCGGCCACGGAGCAAACTCAAATCGTATATGATGAGGAGACATTTACACTGTAGAAGAACGTAACGAGCGGGCCATTAGGTGACAAGAACAAAGGTGTCTAACAGTTGCGGAATCGGTGGACGTACATTTTGTAATTAAAATACGACAGGGCCACTTACAATAACATTTTCTAGATATACATTTGCGGGCAAAGAGTTACGAGTCCCATTTATACCGGCGCCATTTTGGGCGAGGCCGGGCAGGTCCAAGATATAGTCAAAATGTCTCCACCAACCATCGGCCAGACCAGAACCCCTTTCGGCCCTTTATGTTACAAGATGGTGTCTTCTATTCAGAAAATATTGGTGGCAGCATTTTGAAAGGAAACAGAAACAGCCGTTCTCCTAGTGAGTTTCACATTGTTACATTTAGGAAGAATGTTGAAGAGTAGTATGTGGAAAATCTGAAGCCATTTTTCTACAAACTCTCAATCAGACTTAGATGGAAAAAAAAACCTGAAGAATGTACAAACTGAAAACCAATTTTTGTCTGTATAGCACCAACAGTAACGCTTGAGTCAGCTTTGTGTCAAGCCGCCATTTTCATTCAATCAATAGCGTCCCCCTGCACACATTCAGGGACCTGGTCGTGTCTTTAGATGAAACGCATTGTAGGAAAAGAAGCAGAAAGGAAAAGGAAAAAATTTCCGCCGGACCTAGTGAAGCTGCAGCAGGTGCAAATAAGCTTCAGACAGTCTTACAAGCACTGCTCAGAACTCTCAACTGAGGCACTCAACATCCAGGACTTGCCATTCGGATCTTAGCGCCTTGTATTTTTGTTTTGTTCTTGATGGAGGGGAAACAACAAAAAACAGGCATTGAAAACGGCTCAACTGGAGCAAAAAAAAAATTACTTTTTGGGTGCATTAGGGCATTTATGATTTTCGAATGCCGTATTCATCAGGTTGATGCTCATGTTGCCATAGGACAGCATAGCACCACAGTGTATACCAGTTAACTTCATATGTTCAGATGAGGCAGGTGGCATATTTAGCATTCACCTTCTTTGATCCAGGAGGGATGGAGAAAAACTGCCAGATGAAACTTGAAACTTGGCCATCCAGATCTCGGCGCGTTCGACTCACTGTACCGCAACAGTGACCGCAACTCTGCTGGACACGCCGTCTTTCGGCGCAGCATTGTAGGATGGCCACACCAGTGCGGCAATTTGCTAGACACCACCTCGGTGCCATCCGGATCTCGGCGCGTTCGAGTCACTGTACCGCAACAGTGACCGCAATACAGCTGGACACGCCGTCTTTCGGCGCAGCATTGTAGGATGGCCACACCAGTGCGGCAATTTGCTGGACACCACCTCGGTGCCATCCAGATCTCGGCGCGTTCATTCATTCAATAGCGTCCCCCTGCACACATTCAGGGACCTGGTCGTGTCTTCAGAAGAAACGCATTGTAGGAAAAGAAGCACAAAGGAAAAGGCAACAAGTTCCGCCGGACCTAGTGAAGCTGCAGCAGGTGCAAATAAGCTTCAGACAGTTCTACAAGCACTTCTCAGAAATCTCAACTGAGGCACTCAACATCCAGGACTTGCCATTCGGATCTTGGCGCCTTGTGCTGGTTCCGACCTATTCACACATCGGTCCGCTACTGACATCACCTCATAAGCCAACGGGGCACCCCACGCCGACTTCCGGCGCAGCATTGTAGGATGGCCACACCAGTGCAGCCACTTGCTGGACACCACCTCGGTGCCATCCGGATCTCAGCGCGTTCGAGTCACTGTGCCGGAAGAGTAACCGGAACTCAGCTGAACACGCCGTCTTTCGGCGCAGCATTGTAGGATGGCCACACCAGTACGGCAATTTGCTGGACACCACCTCGGCGCCATCCGGATCTCGGCGCGTTCGAGTCACTGTACCGCAACAGTGACCGCAATTCAGCTGGACACGCCGTCTTTCGGCGCAGCATTGTAGGATGGCCACACCAGTGCGGCAATTTGCTGGACACCACCTCGGTGCCATCCGGATCTCGGCGCGTTGTGCTGCCTTCGGCCTATTCGCACATCGGTCCGCTACTGACGCCGCCTCACGTGCCAACGGATTTTCTACGCTTTTTGTAGCCCTATGTCGCATAACAGGTCATGTGACTTGTTTATAAAACTTTTCATTGGTTCATTTTACTTTTGGTTTCCTAAAGATGGAAGGCTTGGTCATATGACCTAAAAATAACACTTTTCATTGGTTTAGAACATTTTTTTTTCCCAAACGATGAAAGCCCCACCTTGTTTCTGGATCATTCAGACTGAAGCTGGCGTCAGCATGAGAGCACCACCATCTCGTGGCTCCGTCGTGGTCATTCCGCGAGCAATCATGGCAGCCGCTCCCCACCGGAAGCCTGCGGGAGTCGGGGGCCCCCAAGACTTTTATACAATCTTCACGGCTGAGGGGACGCTTTTCGAGAATGGAGCCCAAGCCCTAGCAGGCAAGCGTCCGACTTCCAAGGTGTCCCAGGGCCATTTCAGTGGACCAGGCCCAAAACCGAAGAGCCGTCCGCCATTTTGACAGCCATGTGGCAGCCGCCTATCGCTGCACCGCAAGAGTGGGAGCAACTCCACAACATGGTGAGCGAGACGCTGTGGCCGCAAGAGCGAGCGCAACTCAGCTAGATGGCCGCCACCTGGGGAGACCCGTTCACGCCGCCTCCCCCCCCCCCCCCCCCGGGCCGCCGCACGCCAATTTTCGGAGCAGCATTGTAGGATACCAAAACCAGTGCGGCAGTTTACTGGACATCACCTGGGTGCCTGTCGTACATGTTGTGTCAGCCATGTGACACTGGACACAGACCGCTACTGACGAGGCCTCCCCCCGCACCACCCGGGACGCCCCACGCTGTTTTTCTGTGCTGCATTGTAGGATCCCTAAACCAGTGCGGCACCCAGGCGACATCACCTGGGTGCCGTCCAGAACTCTGCACGTTGTGCTGCCTTGGGACTATTCGCACAACAGACCGCTACTGACGAGGCCTCCCCCCGCCCCACCCGGGACGCCCCACGCCAATTTTCGGAGCAGCATTGTAGGATCCCTAAACCAGTGCGGCACCCAGGCGACATCACCTGGGTGCCGTCCAGAACTCTGCACGTTGTGCTGCCTTGGGACTATTCGCACAAAAGACAGCTTCTAACCATTGTTGCTTTTTGTGTTAATAAATGTTTAAATGTTTTTAGTTTTTGTTCTGTTCATTATCGTTAAAAGTTAATAAAGTTTTATAACCTTAATTTGTTGGAGTGTTATCTATTTTTTGTAAAACGGGTGAATGGGGCCTTGAATCGGGTTATTGTCATGTGTGGGCTTTGGAAGTGTGCTGCTGCAGGATCGGACATTTCAAACTCAAATGCACGTTCTTTTTCTTACCTTTCCGAAGCATGGAGCGCAATAGCAAGCAGAGAAACGGTGATGCACGTGTTGAACACTACCTGACCTGGCAAGTTGCTGGCAGTGCCCCCCCGCCCGCTCCTGAAAGAGGGCACACACACACCGCCGCCCCGAGTACTTCAGAAATCTTTAAAAGACCATGCGCTTGTTCATGAGGCTTAAATGGTTTATCACCTCTTCTAGAACCCCTACATCGACCCTCTGACGTTTCATGGAAAAATTACCATGTAACACAATACCAAGCCCTATCAGCTGAAACCCCCAAGGAATCGTGGGGCATATTAGCAAGGGGGTTTATCTCCCCTTTTTTGGCTTTAAAAACCATGAAAGCGGAGATAAAATTATTTCCCTATTATCAAGCTGTCGCTAACACCAGTTAGTGACACCTAAAAGGAGATAGCGACCATCTTGGGCCCGGCTTTGCATGTCAGTGATACTTATCACTAATGACATGCAAAGTGGCGTGCCAAGATGTTAGCGACTGGAAACAGTCCCTAACATCGCTACCTTCTATTACCAACTTTTGGAGATATTCGCACTAAGCGCGAATATCTCCAAAAGCTAACACCTGCCCTGAGCAGGTTTTAGCCATGTTATCCAATGGGAGGTGGATAACATGGCTAAGAGCATTAGGTCGATAATACATGAATATCGCTGACTTTTCTGCGATAATAGCAAGGTTTATCTGCGATAAAAATCGCCGATGTGCGGCGATAATTTTTGTCTCTAAACAAGTTATAGACAAAAATTATCGCTAGTTGTTAGTAATATGCCCCCGGGTTTTTGCTTGCAGAAATCGGGAGGCGGGAGACTAGCACTGAAATCAGTACTCACACGCCTGAATCAGGAGGATTGGCATGTCTGAATTCTCTACAGCTGGGGCCATAAACTACATCCGCAGGGGTAGGTGATAGCCTGGGACCAGCCTGGCATCTAAAATGGCTGCCGTGCACGACAAAATTGTGGCATTCGAAAAAAGGCAAGATGGCGCAGCCGCTGGAAGAGATGTATCAACATATATCAGCCTCCTCAGCCACCCTCAGGAAACATAGGGGATTAGGATACGTCTCCCGCACCCCCTTATACCTAGTAATTTAATTTACGAAGCACAAAATGGCGAATTCCCGTTTCGCTACCAGTTTGCGGCCCAGTTCGCGGCCCGTGAAGCGCTTCTACCGTGAAAAATCATTTTTTTTTTCTTTTCCCCACGGGTCCCTTTAATAACCCCAACAACATTCCTAGAGGGTCAAGAGGGGGATACCTTGCCCCCTTTCATTAAATTCACCCTTCGTTTTTCACCTCTTCTTCTCTCTCGATCCTACCGAGAGACAAGATGGCGGCCGCTCCGGACTGTCACGCAACAAAAAAAAAAAAAAAGCTCACGCACAGCCGCTGGAAGAGATGTATCAACATATATCAGCCTCCTCACCCACCCTCAGGAAACATAGGGGATTAGGATACGTCTCCCGTACCCACTTATAACTAGTAATTTAATTTACGAAGCACAAAATGGCGAATTCCCGTTTCGCTACCAGTTTGCGGCCCAGTTCGCGGCCCGTGAAGCGCTTCTACCGTGAAAAATCATTTTTTTTATCTTTTCCCCACGGGTCCCTTTAATAACCCCAACAGCATTCCTAGGGGGTCAAAAGGGGGATACCTTGCCCCCTTTCATTAAATTCACCCTTCGTTTTTCACCTCTTCTTCTCTCTCGATCCTACCGAGAGACAAGATGGCGGCCGCTCCGGACTGTTTAGAATGTTGACAGACACCGGAGAGCCAATCAGCTTTCTGCGCGCAAAGTTCCGATAAGCGAAAAGTAAGCGGACCGGATCGCTGCCCAGAGCGCTGTTACAGATATATATCTTGATTTAAACGTTAATTTCTCAAAAACTACTGGAGCACATATATTGAGACCTAGCAAAGGCACATCGGGCTAACAGTCCCTACAATTTTGCCAAGTTTCGTGCAAATCCATTCAGCCGTTCGAGCTAAAAGTGAGTCCAACCGCCCTATGGAAATTAACATGGGAAAAACGCGTTTTGGGACCCCCCTTTTTTCTCAGCCCCCCCTTGACGAAACCCCACCAAATTTTCAGGAGCTGCTCAGAAACAAAATGTGCCATTTTCCTGAAAATTTCAGCCGATTCCATCCACAAACGCCAAAGTTATTAGACATAGAATTTTCAAAAGTCCCATAGGGAATTAATCCTAACTATATATACCTACTGGCGATAGCCAGTAGGTAATATATATATATATATATATATATATATATATATATATATATATAATCAATTTAGTTTCCACCAGCGCTGAAAACGCCGCTTCGACACGACCTCTTTCGATGTGGGCTCGTGCTGGGTGGCGAGCCCTGCAATACCTTCGTGATTCCACACGCTCCTCTCCGTATGAAAAAACACGAGCCCAAGTGCATCCAGAAGTGTTTATTTTAGCAAAAGGACAACAGGACAACAGGACAACAGAAAAACTCAACGCGTTTCGGGATTGTCTCCCTTGCTCACGAGTCAAGCTGTATGGTATTCACTTTAAATGAACCGATTAAATTTAAATCAAACACATGAGCATATATCATGTTGGAATGGTTGCCAGGACAGGTGACATTGATTTGCCGAGAAGGTTTAAACAAGGTCTATTAACGTTTTGTAATTGCCCACAGGGGCTGCATTCTTATTGGACAGTGCTGCGCTATGGTATTACATAACAACAAAATAACCCCATATGTATAATAGAATTGCCTAGGAGGCAACACATATATATTATCTTGTGTATAGTAAGGGGTTAATAATACGAGCTATGTTTATGATGAAGCGCAACACTTACCAGCAGATTGTTTTACAAAGTTGCAACCTTGTGTTTGATTTAAATTTAATCGGTTCATTTAAAGTGAATACCATTTGTTAAATTCGCCAATGTCTAAAATAGTATGCATTTGTATTAAGAAAGAAAACATTCCCCAGCTACCGCTTTGTTTACTAAAATCGCGGAAGTCTTTTGTTTATGTTTAGAGATCACATGGTGTTTAAATTCTTGAACCAAACTCACACAGCTTGACTCGTGAGCAAGGGAGACTATCCCGAAACGCGTTGAGTTTTTCTGTTGTCCTTTTGCTAAAATAAACACTTCTGGATGCACTTGGGCTCGTGTTTTTTCATACGGAGAGGAGCGTGTGGAATCACGAAGATATATATATATATATATATATATATATATATATATATATATATATTTATTCTTAACACATTCTTTTTCTTTTTATGAGGCTAGAGGCAAAAGTACATACGGAAAACTTAAGAGCACACATTCAATTAGCACAGTATAGGTTGAGCCCTAGGGGCGTACCAAACCATATATTAAGAAAGTGGTATAACAACAACGACATGACTAGACACAAGGCATATAGCCTTTAGAATCGATGGGCTCGCAAGAAACCACCAAAAGTAGTGACACAGGGGACCCACGTGCAGTGTGAGAAGACAGCGGCAAGATGCCGTTAGCTTCTATGAGGAAAGTCACGGTTGGAAATTTAAAGGTAAAGGGCACTTAGAGGATAACTTTGAGCAAACCTCTTTTTTGTCTTAAGGGGTTCCAGGGCCAACACCCAGGGGAGCACCAGAGTACTCGAGTTACCTCTCCCAGGGAAGCTGGGTGCATAGGTGTATTTTGGTGTCGGGAATCTTCGTCTTTTCCAATGGCGATCTGCTGCACAGTGCTGCTGCCATCAAAGTGGAAAGTGTCTGGTGCGATCCAAGCCTGGATTGAAGATGAGAAGAACCTGAGAGCATAGGGGACAGAGTCTGGGTTACTTGCCAGTGACCAGGGGCATGATAGTCGAATGCCTGCCGATGTCGGATGATTTCAAATGAAGGAGATGAAGCTTGGCTCTTCAGCCACGAGGACTAGGAGACGTTGACGACCAGGATCTGGAATCGAGCTGTCCCACTAAGGATGTTGAGTGCTGCGGTGTTGTTGCCCGGATTGGACCCAACAAGCCTTGGCAACAGCAACCCATGCAGGAATGAATGAAATGTTTAGGTGCAGACCATCAAGGTCTGAGGATCTCAACACTCGGTGGGGAGTCTGGTCACATGTAGAGCAACCAGGGGAGCCCAAGGAAAATCAGAGTTGACTTCACAGTGACCCACCAGTCGAAGGACTTGGGATCGCGAAGGAGCCTCGAGTGGAAATGCAATAAGTGAGCTCACGGAACACTCGTGGAGTGTAGGCCCACAGTCTTTGGTGCAGATGGTGCTTGGGCATGGGCTATAATTAACCCAATGCACAACTTCAAGAGACGTCGAGAAGTCAATGCATTAGCAAATGTGCACAGTGTCCAGGAGTTCCGGTTCAACGTCACTCGTGAGGGCTGCGGGTCTCAGCTTTGCTGGGGACTCGGGTCGGCCTCTGAGAAGTCTGGAAATCCTCTTCCTGGGCTGCAATACTTCGGAGTCCGGCGGGAGCTTCAGAGATGCAGACCGGCAAATGCTTCATTGGTGCCTGCCAAGCAGGGGAGTCACTCCTTGACCTCAAGGGAGATTCTTCCGTCCGTTAGTCTTTAGTAGAGCTTCGAAGTTCCAGGATTCAGTTACCAGAGTTTCGTCCAGGTGTAATCTATAGTCCTATTTCCAGGGGTTCCTTACTTATAACTAAGAAAGGGGTTGGACATACTATGGGGCCCCGCCTATAGGAGGGTCTGGAAAGAGGGGTGGCTACACCCATTTCCTTTGTTCAGCTTCGCGCCAGAGCAGGGGCTGGTAACCCTTGCAACCGGTTTGAACTGGGCTATGCACAGGGACACCAAATGTGCCCCCAGTGCAGACTTCAAAGCACTCTCAGAGTGCACCCACCCATCCCCAATACACTAAAGCCTGTGTAGTTGGTGGTTACACCTCCCTGTGACAAGAAACCAATTTTCCAGGCCTCCCCTGCCGGAGTTTCGGTCAGGAGCAGGAACCAGACTCGTGTTTGTGGCTGTAGCATCCATTTTGTGATGCCAGGGCTCGTTTAAACTATTACCAGTTAGACCAATGTGTACATGTCTCTCCCTCTAGAAGGGTGGAATGCTACCACCGCCGCCAGGTTTAGGATGCCAAAGTGTTTGACACCAAACATGACATGTTTCTATGCAGCCCTTCCAAAGTTAGCATTTACAACGAGGTTATAATGCACTTAAGAGTATATGGTCTGGCTGCATCACAGAACAGCCCCGACAATAGATTCCGAAGGCTGCAGCGGGGCTCTGCTCATGCATGGGCACCCTCTCACACAAAACCAAGCACCATGACTTCAGGATTGATAAGGCTTGCCATAGGGGTAACTGGAGTGTACCTACAGTACATGCAATCAATTTAGAGAGGAAGCAGCTAGGCTGGGGTCCTGAATAGCAGGGCCCCAGCCAGACTAAAGTCGAAAAGCAGTGAAACACCAGCAAAAAGTGGGGGTAACCATAGTAAGCAGATCCTACTCTCCTACACCCCCCCCCCCTCATCACTAACGCAGGATCATTAAACTAACCTTGACCAGTTGAGTCTTCATGTTCTAAGTGGAAATATCTGGAGAGTCCATCTGCATTGGCATGGTTATTCCCAGTACTATGTTCCACTGTATAGTCCATCCCCTGTAGGGAAATGGACCACCTCAAAAGTTTGGGGTTTACACCCTTCATTGGTTTTAGCAATAAGACCGGCTTATGGTCAGTCTTAACAGTGAAGTCAGTGCCACAGAAGTATGTCCTCAGCTTCTTCAGAACCCAAACCACAGCAAAGGCCTCCCTCTCAATAGCTGACCAACGTTTCTCTCTAGGGGTCAGCCTTCTGCTAATAAAAACTACTGGCTGGTCCGGACCTTCATCATTCAATTGTGACAACACAGCCCCTACCCCCAACTCAGATGCATCTGTTTAGACAATTAATTCTTTGGAGTAGTTAGGACTTTGTAGAATTGGTGCAGTGCACATTGCCTGCTTCAGGTCATCAAATGCCTTTTGACATCTGACTGTCCACTGAACTTTCTTAGGCATTCTTCTGGAAGTTAAGTCATTCAGGGGTGTCACAATGGATCCATACCCCTTGACAAATCTTTTGTGGTACCCAGTCAGGCCCAAGAAAGCTCTGACCTGAGTCTGGGTAGTTGGAGCAACCCAGTCCATGATGGTCTGGATTTTGCTCTGTAATGGTTGAACCTGGCCTCCACCTACAAGGTGGCCCAGGTACACAACCTGTCTCTGCCCTATCTGGCACTTAGTCGCCTTGATAGTTAGGCCTGCTTTCTGCAGGGCCTCCAAAACATTTCTCAGGTGATCCTCCCAGGTGGAGCTAAATACAGCAATATCATCTAGATGTGCTGCACTAAAGTCTTCCATGCCTGTTAGGACTTTGTTGACCAACCTTTGAAAAGTTGCAGGTGCATTTTTCAAACCAAAGGGCACCACCACAAATTGGTAGTGCCCACTAGGGGTAGAAAATGCTGTCTTGGGCTTTGCATCATCAGCTGATCTGATCTGCCAGTAGCCAGTTGTAAGATCAAATGTGCTCAGAAACTTGGCTGAGGCCAAAGTATCTATAAGCTCATCTGCTCTTGGGATTGGATGGGCATCAGTCCTAGTGACTGCATTGAGACCCCTGTAGTCAACACAAACCCTCATCCCTCTCTTACCACTCTGGGTGTGCGGTTTAGGTACTATGACCACTGGACTAGCCCAAGGGCTATCTGAGGGTTCAATAACTCCCAAATCCAACATCTTCTGGACTTCAGTCCTGATACAGTCCCTGACATGGTCAGGTTGCCTGTAAATCTTATTTTTAACAGGCAGACTGTCCCCAGTGTTCAGTTCATGAGTGCACTAGGTAGTCTGACTTGGAGTCAGAGACAACATGTTCCTATACTGATTGAGCACCTGTCTACAATTAGCTTGTTGCTGAGCAGTGAGGCTGCCTGCCAAGGCTACACCATCAACTGACCCATCATCAGGGTTCTGTAAGAGCAGGTCAGGAAGTGGATCACTCTCTTCCTCCTGTCCCTCATCAGTAGCCATGAGCAAGCCCATGTCTGCCCTGTCAACATAAGATTTCAGTCTGATAACATGAAGCACCCTGTGGGGGGCTCATGGGAGTTCCAAGGTCCACTAAATAGGTAACATCTCCTTCTGTTCAACAATTGTATGGGGGCCACTCCACTTGTCTTGAAGGGCTGCTGGGGCCACAGGCTCCAACACCCACACTTTCTGTCCTGGCTGGTAAACAGTCAGCACAGCCTTTTGGTCATGCCAGGCCTTTTGCAATTCCTGGCTAGCCTCAAGGTTTTTGGTTGACTTTTTCATATAATCAGCCGCCCTGGAGCGGAGACCAAGTACATAGTCCACATTGTCCAGTTTAGGGGTTTTGAGAGGTAACTCTCATTCCCTCATTCACCAGACACAAGCGACCTCTTACAGGATGCCCAAACAGAAGTTAAAAAGGGCTGTAACCAACCCCCTTCTGAAGAACATCCTTGTATGCAAACTAAAGGCAGGGCAGTAGGATATTCCATCTCTGTTTAATCTTTTCTGGGAGACCCTTGATCATACCCTTTAAGGTTTTGTTGAAACTTTCAGCTAAATCATTGCATTGCGGGTGATAGGGTGTGGTGAATTTGTAATTCACTACACACTCCTTCCACATTGCAGTCAGGTAACTAGACATAACGTTTGCATTTATGTCTGAAACTACCTCCTTAAGGAAACCCACCCTTGAGAACACTCCCAAGAGGGCCCTTGCCACCACAGGTGCTGTAGTGGTCCTAAGGGGAATGGCTTCTGGGTACCTAGTGGCATGGTCCACCACCACCAGGATAAATCTGTGCCCAGATGCTGTCTGAGGATCCATGGGACCAACTATATCAATCCCAACCCTCTCAAAGGGAACCCCCACCAGAGGTAGTGGTATCAGGGGGGCCTTTGTTGTACCACCTGCCTTACCACTGGCTTGACAGGTGACACAGGGGCGACAATACTCCTTGATGTCTTCAGACATGTGGGGCCAATGGGAGTGAGGGACAAGCCTGTCCCAAGTCTTGTTTTGGCCCAGATGACCTGCTATGGGAATGTCATGGGCTAGTGTCAATAGGAAGCCCCTGAACTTCAAAGGTATAACCAACCTCCTGGCTGCACCAGGCTTGGGGTCTCTACTCTCTGAGTACAGGATTCCATAATCCCAATAAATCTTACAGGTTCCACTAGCATTCACAGCAGCCTCAGCAGCAGCCTACTGTCTGAGGGGTTCAAGGGAAGGGCAGCTCAGCTGCTTCTGACTCAGATCTGCCCTGGAAGGGCCCCCTGTCCCCAAGAACTCAACCTGATCAGGTTCAAGCTCATCTGGGACATTTCCTTCTTCAAGAATACAATCATGCAAATCAGTCTGGACCCTGTGCCTCATGGGAATAGTCCAGCCCGAACTGCCTAGCCAGGTCCTCCCTGGACCGGATACAAGCATCCTAGGGCCGGTTTCGGGGTTTCACTCCTCTTCAGCCAGGATAGCTTGATTCCAGTGCCATAGTGATCCCAGGACCCACGCCTGGGCATACCTGCCGCACTTAGTTCAAGAAAGCAAAAGACACACCATAGATGGACGGAATGCAGAACAAATCAAAACATTTACCCCCAGTCAAGAGATCTGGGTTAAATCCATCGTTCTTTTGCTCACCATGCCACCCCAGTTCAGATCTGGACATATGCAAATCAGTCTTTACCCTGTGCCTCATGGGAACAGTCCAGCCCGAACTGCCAAACCAGGTCCTCCCTGGACCGGAAACAAGCATCTTAGGACCAGTTTCGGGGTTTCACCCCTCTTCAGCCAGGATAGCTTGATTCCAGTGGCACAGTGAGCCCAAGACCCATGTATGGGCATACCTGGCGCACTTAAGTGAGAACATATGTGGGATGTCACTCATTTTTGAGGGTGCAAATCTTAGCGCATGATCCGTTGGTACAACCAGACATACGTAAGGCAGTAAGGATGCAAACTAGAGGCCCTAAGATGATGACAGCTAGTGCTGGAATGGTAATGGTTGAGCTGGGGGATCCTGCTCAGAGATAAATAGTGAGTAGAGTAGCTGCCATGAGAAAGGACCAGAAATTTAAAGAAAATTGATTCTTTTTTCTGAGTTTAGTCTAATGACAGATATAAAGAGAGAGGAAATGTAGATTATTACACAAGATAATGCTCATAAATTGGAGGCCCCACTTTTGTTCCTGGCCAAGTTGAAAGTGATGGTTAAGGTCAACGATTTTTGCATTTCACAACCAAGAACAGTCTGAGAATGATTAGAGGCCAGTAAACTAGGGGGGGGAGGGGGGGGGGGGCGAATCTTGTGAAGCTCCAAAACCTAGAATACTTACATGGTTATCCCATATCACTTAGTGATGTTGAAATTCATCGATATACCTGGAGATTACAGGACCATTGTTTTGTTCTTGATGTTTTTCAGTTTGGGAATTTTTTTTGTCAATTTGCACACCCTTGCCTCCCATTGCCTCTGTGCCGGAGGGTTATAAAAACTTGAGCTTGTGCTTTTGGGTCTGCATTTTGAATATGGTTTATTGTGCTAAATGGTGCAATAATCCATAGATGGCTAAGATCTATACTGTTTCCTGCTGAAAAGTGCTTCAATAAAAAAGGGTGTTTGAAAAAAAAGGAAAGGTTTATAAAAAGTGAATTTTTGTTTTTCAATTCAAGGTGTTTCATGCGAATTTATCAAATTACACTAAAGTTATTGGCAAAACAAAATGCTCTTTGCTATGGAATGACATCTAGCTATAAATACAAGATCTCTCACTTTTGCAGTCACTGATTGTCCCTCATGGCCACTCTTTTTTTCCTGAGATGACATCAGAACAGTAACTTTGATCAAATACCTCTCACACAGGGTATTGAGTCTCAGGTTACCTGTTATCGGCTGAATGTAGGGAGCATGCTGATTTGGAAACAATTCATCAAATGTACCCATATTGTCATGCATTGTAATGCCCTGTGCCTCAACACATCCTTTTATATCACATGTTGGTGTTTCTAAGTGCACAGTTACTATTTCACTAATAAGTAGGATTCAATTAACCAAAATCTGCAGGATAAAAGTCTGTTTGTCATGCCGAGGTTTGAACTTGTGACCTACTGGTCATACCAGATGCCAGCAGCCTGTCCAGCAATGGTGGTAATCATAATCAATGGTATTCTAATACACATCAAAAGTTAATTTTATTTTAATAATGTTTGTCACTCTTTTAATTTTAAGTCTTTTTCTTTTCCCTAAAGTCTAAAATATCATGAGTGCACAGATGCGAAGGGAGGCTATATGATGAAAATGGAATGATACTACTTGCTTCTGGACTTCTCGTCTCCTGACATCCAAGTCGTTAAGCAAGTAGTATCCAACTAACTTCTCATCTCCTGCCCATAAGTCAGTTGGGGTGTGGTTAGTGGACAGTTGGCATTCCACACTATTTTATAATTTACTCTTTTAAGTCAGAAATCTGTAGCAAATTTGAATGTCCTTCATAGCATGTTTTCCCACTAAATGGTATGTTGCACTAATGCACCTCAGAAGGGGAAGGCCTGTTACAGCACTTCCTTGTTCGGTGGAACTTCTGGGACAAATGCTGGAGTCATCATTATCAATAAACTTTATTTGGCTTTAAATATAACACCATAAAAGTCATACTAACATCACTATACCATCATTAAGGAGTCATTTCCTGGAACCTTACCTCTTGAGCATGGTAACTCAGAGAGAAGTTTAACTCAAAGGGGCAGGATGGTGGATCTGTCATAAAACAGAAATATTCCTCTTCCTGAACCATTATCACTGAGGTAGGATATGTGGTCTGAGTGATACCTATTCCCCAGTATTGGATATCTGTATCAAGGCTCAAAATGTCATGGCTTGAAGGGGACGGGTCACCTATCTTTAAGTTTATTAAATGTATTTCTGTGCAGTATTATTGTCAAATTTAGTTGGTTATGATTTTCAGTGCCGGTGTGTACTGAGAAGAGCTAGTGTTTTCTTTGGCTACAATAGGACACTCCTAATGAACTTCGCTTAAAACCTATCCGATTCTGTGAGATTGGGTGGTGCAAAAAGTCAACAATATCTTTCAAATATATTGTGTTCGCCATCATGGCATAAATGTAAAGTTAAAAATGCACTGAAATCATATTTAAAATCTCTACGGACTAGTAAAAAAATATATTTCTGTTCTTTATTTTAGCTGAATGTGCTGTTAGAAATCTGCAAGACTTGGCCCGAATATACATCCGCCGTACATTAAGAAATTTCATTAATGAAGAAATGCAAGCCAAGGGTATCTATCAGAAAGCACCACCAAAACGAAAGAGAAGAAGGTGTCGTAGACGTAGAATTAGCACCTATGTGTTTGTAGGAAATCAACTCATTCCCCAACCTCTGGACAGTGATGATGAGGAAAAGATGGAGGAGGATAACAAAGAGGAGGAGGAAAAAGAACACACTGAACCCTTGAAGCCAGAAGAACCTCCTCCGAATTTACTCAGAGAAAAAATTATGAGTCTGCCTCTGCCAGAATCTTTAAAGGCATACTTGACATACTACAGAGACAAATAACGTGCCTGAATTGGAAACTGATGCCTTTTGATGTTTCATTCCTTAATGAAAATGTAGCATTTATCAGGAAATAATTTAGCTCAGCAGATTTCACTGGTGTTCAAACTACAAACAATTTTAGATATCCTTTCTTGACTGCATACAGACTCTAAACTCAAAAGTCCTAGTGTTTTTTGGGTCTTGAGCAATGATTATCGCTATTTTAACTTACAAGAACTACTTGATTTGGTATGTGACATTAACACACCTTTTGCATGGAACATCTTTTTTGATTTGCAGTTGATAGGCACTGGTTAAGGACAAGTCAAATTTCCAAATGTTTTGTACATGATGCTGGTTGAGGGATGAATTGACTTGAATTGCCACAGTCTGCATTTTCTAACACCGGGAAAGCTTTACACATGCAAACCATATATAATCTGATAGCGTGGGCATTGCTTTTCAATTCTTTTTCGTAGGATTGTGATGTGCTCCTTAATTCTATTTCACGTGTTTATGTATTGTAAGGAATACCCAAGTACTATAGGTGTATGGGATATATATACTCTGACATTATTGAGTTGTTTATTTTGATTATTTAAATCCTTTAAAAAAGAGTGAGGTAGCACTACCTGCATCTACCCTATTTGATCACATGAATTAATTAACAATAGCAGCATCAACTGATGTAGTTGGTGATAAAAGCAATTCAACTTTCCTGTAGAAGATCAGTACATTTGGTTTGCAATGCTTTATTTTTTGATTATGCCGTAGGCCTAAAGAAGTATTTGTATAGTTTACTATGCCCGCCATGAAAATAGGATGAGATTCTTGAAATGGAGGCTTAAAGATATTTAAACAATACAACTTTTCTACCCCTGTCCCTTGTAAACCTCAGTGTTTATTGCAAAGTTTTTGAGCTCCCCACCCATGTTCAGAGTCGTAAGCACTGCACTTTGTGAATACCTATTTAAATTTGAGTGTTCTTCAATGATAAATATATTTGCTACTTTAATAAGATAGAATTTGATCCTAGTAATAACCATGTTTTTGTTTTTCATGGGACACTGTAGAAGCGGCACTTCTAAAGTATTTTCAGATGCACTTTAGTCGATGGATTTCATACTTTATTAAAATATGTTTCCTTCATTAAGGCAGAACTGAACTGACCCAGTTTTATTTAGGGGAAATCTGTCTTAGCATTGAAATGGTTTGATGGTAAATCTTATGTATATACATTTGTACTTGAAAGATTAGTAAGAAGTATACATTTATTTTGATGAGGACAGTCACAGTGCTCATCACAATTCTTTGGCAACCACTTTTTCCAATCACACTGGTCCTGCAATTTCTGTCCCGCTTATTTTCAGATTTATTTGTGCTTTGTCATACCTAATTGGCTGGTATTTTTACACTCTGTTGAAATAAAGATGACAAGGCAAGTATGTTTGTATGTTTGGCCTGATATTCTGTTGATCTCTAAATGAAAAAACTTTCGAAATAGAGCAGTGGCATAAGACATTCCTTCTGTGGTACAGTAATCACCAGCACATTTTAAGTGTAAAATGCTGTCAGATGCAGTGTAATATTCTTAGATTAAAGCAATAACAAGCCATATTCTGGAAAAAGAAGTACACATTATTTCTTAGACATAGAACTCATTTTGTGCCACTGTATGGATCTTGAAACTCTATCATGAAAATTAATATTCTGCAGCCGATGGTTTCTAGTTGACTCCTATATTATTTTATAGGCTATGATAGAACTAGTCTGTATCCTTCCCAATGTTAGTCACATTGCATTAATTTTCTTGCAAGCATATTTGTAGGCCGTTGGTCGCATGACCTTGTTTTTGTTTTCAAAGTGCATGCTTTGACAGTTATTGTGAGTTTGAACTTTCAAGTTATTTTTACGATAAGTAAAAAGACTACTATTTCACTTGGTGGCCAAATGGCACTTTATATTATATTCTTGTGTATTATATTTTTAATCAGTGTTGCAATTTTATTTTTTCTTTAGTGTTTCTTTTTTACTGCTAATTTCTTTTGTGTTCTATTTACATTTTCAAAAACATTCTTAGTTGTCATGAAGCCTACTCATATTAATTGCTCCCTGAAATGACAGTCAATTGAGGGTTACCCCCTAAGAAAGATGCAATCTTGTATGTTACTAAGACTGTTGGTTCAAGACTGTCAGTAGAGGAGAATGTTGTTTTCTTTTGAATTGAGAAGGGCTGATTGCATCTATTTGTTCCCTTTTCTCCTTAGACATTTGGATGCCTAATAGGTGCCTCAAGGACCTTCTCTACAAACATAGATGATTCTTCTTTTCAGTTCCTAATAATATATAGTACTTTCCTGATTTTTGTTTGTTAAATAAAGGATGAAAAACATTGGGTCGACCGTGGTGGACTTACTTCCTCTGCAAATCTCTTTATCCCTATATTCAATTAGAGCAAACAAATGTATAAAGTATTTAGTTATGGACTAATTTTTTGGACCGACTAACTCCCTCTCCCCTCTGCTTTTCTTCGAAATGATTAATGCTCAAACAGACTTCTGCACACCTGATGGCTAAATACACTTTAGCACATAAACTTAATTCAGCATTCAGGGTGGCAGTTATCCTGACGCAGTTACTGTTCTCCAGACAGCATGTACTTTTGAGGCTTTTGATGTTGGAGCTGACACAAGGTTGATATCTATTGTTGCCTTGTCGCCAGCGAACTGTTCAAGAAACAGGTTTTTAGACTATGAACCAAAACCTGATCAACAGCTTTGCTGGGCCCTTCCAACAGTTAGATATGGTCGCAGGACTCTGTCTCCTATTGAATTCTACTTTTCTTCCCTGAAGCTTCTGATGATCACATGGCAGCATTTTACTGAGTCCCCCATCAACAAATGTTGTCGCAGAAGTGCATACTCCCAAACTTGACACCTATCTATTTAATGAAAAACCTGTAACAAATGACTTTTTTAAAATTTTTAAATGTAGATCTGTTCATTCAATGTTTTGACCTTAACCCTCTGAGGGAAAATAAGAAGTTGGACCCTTCAATAAAATATTCTCTGTGACCTCTTCCCCTTATGGCATTGCAAATCATAATGCCATTGTTGTACACTAAAATACAATTTCATTGAAGTAGAACATGTTTCGGATTTTTTCCGTACGACCCTCTAATATGTAACACTTTTACTAATGCACTGGATAAAGTTATGATGAGAAAAACATGGGCTCCTCTGGAAGCAACAGCAATTCCTTCAAAGATAAGAGTTGTTTATGAGCACATCCAATTTTCAGTTATCTTAGGTGAGCAAAATGTCAGTTTCTCAAAAAACATTCTTGAATGGGAAACAATTCAGGAGTAGACCTCCCCAAGCCTGCACTTCGATAAAGTGAGTGTAAAGGCATTCCACAACCTCAGAACGAGATACAAGACTTACATCTACAGCCCCAGTGTATGTAGCATTACCAGTATAGATGACCACTAACCACTGCTCGGATGGGATTGTTAACCTCTGAGTCAGAAAAGTGCCACTGCCAGTTCCCTAAACAGTAGTTTTTAAAATAATGTGCTACTATTTGGTTATGCTAAAAAAGCCAAAAGTCCAATCTAAATTATTTAAATATATTATTCAGAAATCAGTGTTGAAAGCCAACTAAACAGATTGTTGGCTGAACCTTTCTTAGCAATAGGTGCCTTCCACATTCCAGCAAGTAAAAACTTACCAGGCCTTGAAGTCTACAACTTTAACCCCTTAAGCGCTGCCATCGGCCTATGGCCGACGGCAACGCTACCTCCCCAGTGCTGCCGTCGGCCATTGGCCGACGGCATTCCACCCACGCTCGGAAACGCCCGCACTGCGGCAGAATTACCGCCGTGGTTAACGGGTTAAAGGCTAGGGGTTTTAGAAGTTATGCCATACTGATATAACTGGCTCGTATGAGGCTCTTGAGATGACTAACTGCTGTGAGGGTGACAGTAACAACTTTGATAAAAACTGACTTGCTTCATAATGTAGTTAAATCCTCTTTATTATACAAAAGAAGATCCTTACGGGAAACCTTTAATAATGAAATAGTTTGTCTTTTTATATTACATGAAATTATCCAGTATATGGTATCAAATATTAAGTCTTTTTATTGAAATGCTAAAATTAAAAAAGGCTATTCAATTTCACTTTTTCTGATATCTTTCTAGTTACCGATTATTCTATCAGGATGTCTGCTTTTCAGGGCTATGGGGATAGTTAGATTATTTACCTATTAAAGATATTGCTGGAAATGTCAGTCAGTAAGGATAGATGCTTTTATCTTAGACCTGGTTACTCATATAAGGGCCACTCCTTTTTATTTTATTTTTATTTTGTATTCACATCTTTTTAGCCAACTAGCTTATTACTGAACATTTACTGGGGATACACCACTAGCAGTTTACCATGTCAAAAATATGAAAACCATTAAACGAGGCATGTAAAAAGTGCATCACAATAACAAATAGATAAGAAAATATAAAATGTTGTATTCTGTTGTTGGTTTGTGACTCCAACCTCCTTATTAGTGGGCTAAGGACACAGTATTATTGGAGAATGGAACAACTATGCCTGCACACACTGGGCCAGCTGAAGGATAAAGTGCATGTCCAACATTTTTTTTTCGTTTAAAGACCTTTATTGAAATTCTTGCACATCAGGTTACAAGGTAAACACGCAGTGCTTCTGCAAATAACAAGGGGAAAAAGAAAAACCACATCAGTTACAAACATCATAAAGGCAGTGGTACAGCAGGGTCACATCATTGAGTGTAAGGAGGAGTGGCAGGATATGAAGCAGGAAAGGGCAGAGAGGGGCATTAAACGGGGCAGAGTGCTGGCGGGGGGTGCGAGGAATCGTCAGAATGCAGAGAGAGGGACGTAGATCTCTATGGACCAGCCTGACGGCTGCCGCTGGCGGAGTGCCAGCAAGGAGCGCGGGAGAGGTCGCTGAGGGAGAGGCATTCCAACGGAGGAGGTATGAGACAAGAGGGCGCCAGATATCACTTGGCCGACCACTAGCCGGCGTTAGCTCCCAAAATTCTGACAAGAGCATCTGGCAAAGCGCAGCATCTTCGAGCCAAGCACTAACCTTGGGTGTAGGCCTCCAACCCCAATGCATGGCAACTCTTCAACGCGCGAGAACGAGCAGCATAGCTGTAAGCTGACGGGAGGCGTCAGGACAGTGCTTCACCTAGCCTAGGTTTATGGTTTAGTGATTTGTATAGCGCGCAAATACCCTGGGGTGTCTCGGCGCTTAAGATCTATGAATCCAGACAGGGGGGGGGCGCTAGAGGAGGAGGTATTGGTTAAAAAGCCAGGTTTTTAATTGTTTCCTGAAGGCAATGAGAGTGGGGCTTGTTTTGATGGGGAGAGGAAGAGAGTTCCAGAGTCTGGCTGTGGCGACTAGAAAGCGCCTATCTCCCCAGGAGGATTTTTTTGTGCGTGGGACCGGTTGGAGGTGAGCTGAGGAGGAGCGAAGGGGTCTATTGGGAGTATACATGGAGAAAGCTTTTTTTAAGAACAGAGGTCCTGAATTGTTGATGGCTTTGTAAGCGATGCAGAGCGCTTTGAATTTAGTCCGGCTTCTGACAGGGAGCCAGTTAAGTTGTCGTATGGCAGAAGTGATGGATTTGGATTTGGGGATGCCGGTGGCAGGTCAATGGATCTGGCGAGACAGACGAGGAGGTAATCTCAGTGATTGCTGTACACACGTCGCGCCAGTATGCAGAAACCAAGGGGCACACACAGCCAGGCAAGGTGAGAAAAGTCAGCCGCGGGGGACGAGCACTGGAGACATCTATCACTCAAGGGGACGGCCCATTCTGTACAGCTGAGCGGGGTAGCGGTACAGTCTGTGCAAATATTTAAAATGTATGAGGCGCAGGCTGTATTGGGAGATAAACGTTTGGTCTGCTTACAACAATACAGCCAGTTCTCATGAGAAAGATCAGCACCTAGATCCTCGCTTCAGGCAATGCGGGCGCGATCAGCAGATATTGAGGATGCCACTAACGTGGGTGCGTTTCCTATATTTTAGTGTGTTCTTCAGACCACTGTCCTCCACAAATTTTCTTTCAGTGTCTCAAACTTTCATTCCTCTTTTTCACAGAGGTCTTAAGTGACTTTTAAAGACCCATGAGCAGTAGAAGGCAAATTGTAATGGGGTGTCACAATAGTCATGAGTGGGGCAATGCAGTTACTGCACCTCAATTGTGCAAGAGGCTACAGCAAATAGTATAACTCATATTGAACAGATACTCAACAGAATAGGAAACTGCTAGGGCCAATAAGGACAAAATAGAGAAGCATTTGTAAGGAGTTGCATATTATACAAATAGCACAATGAAAAGCCATGGGAGGATAACCTCTATAGAATCCAGCTGCGCTCCAGACCGTGAGCACTGAGGACAAGAGAAATGGCTTGTTAACCTAGTTGTTTCATAAAATGAACAATAAACCTTTTATCATTGTCTCACAAAACACATTTCGAGTGTGCATAATGGATAGAAACAGAACAATAAGTGAGAAAACTGAAATGTTCTAAAAAAAGGCATATTAATAAAGTCCCTTGATGATTTATACACTGGTATTGGTTTATGACTGTGTAATAGTCTCGCATTCAGTTTTAACTACCTGACCGACACTTGCCTACTGCCTAATCTGAGGGCACATGGCAGTTTACTCTTCTAACATGTGAATAGTGCTTCACTAACATTTGACTGGTATAGGGATTTCAACTTCCTTGTAGTTTAGTGACTTTACATCCCAGATCGAGAAATGAGTATATTTCAACTGAAAAATACAATGTAAAAATGGCCTAGGTGCTTAGGGGCGTAGCAATAGGTCATAAAACTAATGAGAATCAAAACTCCGAAGGACAAAGGAAAAAAAGTTGAAGACTGTCCATACTGGAAAAGCACACTTCAAATTCTTTTAGATTTCAGTAAATTCCACTGTATATGTTGGTCAATTAAATCAAAGAGAGATAGACTGAGTAACAGATCATACATAACTCCACTCTATGATGGGTGAAACATTTTGTAAGTATCAGTCCAGTTTATGCCAAATACTCCAGTCCCTAGAAATAAGAGCGTATTGTATCAGTGAAATGCTGTAAAACACAGTCCAATGCACCAAGTATGAATCAAATGTTTAGAAAACAATTCCCAGTTGGGCTTAGGTTCCATACTCATAATGAAACAAAAAAGGCAAAAACTTATTTGAACTGTCAGGATTTCAAACGAACGGGGTGGGAGGGGGTAGGATGTACGGGCAAGTGAGCAAAAGAAAACACTTTACTACTGTGCCATTACTCCCCATTCCTAGGGATTACGCCTCTTAGCTCTCCCAGCTCTGTAACCTCTGTGTGTTTGTCTCCTTTGGCTCTGTGTTAGGTGGTAGCCAAGTAAGCCCCACCAAGTTTGATTTGCACCTGCCATGTCTTAGAATGCAGGTTTTTGTTTTGATCTACATTTGTCTCACCTCAAGCGATGCTGAATGCTTGCTCAAGCCCCACACCTCCACCGGCCATACTCATCCGCAGCTTACCTGTCACTGCATTCTAAGCATGTTCACTGTACAGAGCCTGCTACCAGCTCCAACAAGGCCCTCAACATGTTCTACAAAATAATCAACTCAGTTGGCTGAAGAGGTGTACAAGCCACACTGCTTTCACATTGCCCCCTTTGTTTTGAAGTCTGTATGTGGTATGCAAGCTGCTCAGTTTAGGAAGTATGCTTCCAAGAGCTCCATTAGGCAGGTTTCTTTTACCTGTTCTTTTTCTAGTTACTGAAGGGCGATTTTTTTAAAATCTTTTACTTAATATGATAATATTCAAAATCAGTGAAGTATGTCATGCGCACGTTGGACTAATAGGCAACACATATTTGACCGCCCCAGCAGAAATTAAAATCAACTTCCAGGTAATTTACAGTAGAAACATCAAAATACAAATAATTGACATCTAAACCTAGATCCTTTGGACACAATTTATAAGCTGTACAAGCCTACTGAAGGAGGAAAATATTAAGGCTACAAATTCTGATAACTAAAACATGGATCACCCTTCATTGCGATTTTGAATAATAGATCCCATTTTCCCACATTTCCCTTTCAAAATATTGTCTGCACTCATGGGATAATGTATACTTTAAATTGGCCGGTCCATCTCCTAGTGATATGCTTGTACTGAGCCAAAACTTCTGCAAAGACTTAGCAGACTTTTTTCAAAACAAAGTCGAAACTGTCTATAGGTAGCTCCTGGCTATTACAAATATTACCCCCCCTCCCTTGTGAAGTGAATACGTCAAAGGAATTTAACCGCCCTAAGCTCTTTAATTTTCCCTCTACCTCCATTGAGAGAGCACTGGACTTAGTTAAACAAACTAAATCTGACACTTTCATTCCGGTCCTCTCACAATACTTCAGGAGTTTGTAAGTGTGGTGTCCCCACATCTCACTGCACTTAGTAACCTTATGATCAACACAAGCTCTTTTCCAACGGAATGCAAAAAAGCCTCCTTCTTGTCTTTACATAAAAAAAACACATTGGATCCTAAGGATGAAAAGAACTATCGGCCCAAAACAAGTCTTCCCTTTCCATGCAACAATTCAAGACAAACACATCAAAATCACTCTATCCGAATATCTCCGTCAAAATGGGATTTTGGATGAAACTCAATTTGGCTTCAGAAAGGCGCACAGTACTGAATCAGCACTCATAGTGGTCAGAGAAGAAATTAGGGATATCATAGATAATGGAGGCAAAGCCGCTGTGGTCCTATTGGACCTATTTACAGTAATTACAGTCGATTTGTTTTTATTTGGTTCAGACCTCACCTGAGGTCAACAAATACATATAAAAAGTTGTTATTATTGAGTTTAAAATAATTGAAATCGTAAAACTTTTAAAAAACACTATAAAATGGAAAAGTAATAATGTTTTATCGCCTACTTATACAACCTTCAATAAAATAAAACACAATCTTGAGATTATGCGTTTTTGCTTTAGAACAACATCAGAAAACTTTTTTAAAACTTAAACAAGTTATGGCATACAAATTCATTGACTGGAGAGTTACACAACGAAATTAAATCTTGGGCCAGGATAGCATTATACTTTGTTTGGATTGGAATTCTATATCGTTGTCGCGCCACTACTATACTCGCATTAGGGAAGATTAATAAAACGTGAAGCGGATCTTGTCTGCCTCCTTTGCACAATTTACATATGCCTTAGGAGTTATTTGTACCGTCCGAGCTAGCTAAGAATATTGCTAAAGGGAGTATACCCAGACGTAAAAGTAGAATACAGCACCTTACCCTGTGTTCTAGTTAAAATCGTAAATAGGGAGCATAGGATTTAAATTCTATATTTACTGCTAACCCTTTATAATGCTTCAATTGAATGCAGTGCTCTTTATCCATTTCATAGCTAATTCTAGGGGCCAGATGTTTTAAAAAAGTTGCAAGAGCGCTGGAGGAGACTCCTGTAAAATTGCAACAGTGCATTGTGAGACCTCAAAGGCTTTTAACATATTCCTATTAAAGGTATACCCAGACACTTCCTCTCTAAAGGTCTCCAGTTTTAACAAATGCCTAAAGCTGTCTGTTGCTGCATGTAATAGGTTCTACGCCCAACTAATGATATTAGTAATTACTAGAGTAGAAATTCATGTTATAGATCGCTCAAGACAAAGAGCTTGGACTGGGAATGACTGCAACACTTTTACCAATTTTCAGAGTACAGTTCCCTCCTTTACTTTTATAGATTGCCATGTTTTAATTTGTGTGTGTTCCATGGCATATGATAGGAGAGGAGGGATTTTCATGCCATGAACCTCCAACATTGGTATAAAATGTTTATTTCCCGTAGAGTGATACAGTCTCTGTAGAGCCCCAACGTGGGATTCTGCATTCCGACTTAGGTGTTGGAGGTGGGCTTTATGTTGTACCTTATGAGTGAAAGCACGGCCCAAATAGACAGACTCGATTGGTTCACCTCCTAATGACCATATATAAGATAAAGGTTTCCTTCTGCCGCTGAAAGGGAGTGCTTTATTTTTAGGTGTAAAGCATTTTTATTAAGATAAAAGAAACATGGGGTAGGGGAATAGGAGGTTAAGGTTACATACAGTATAGTGAGAAAGAAGCGTATCTCAGGAGCGTTGGCCAAAGGTAGTTCGGTGGTCCAGAAGGAAAATACAACAAATGTAAGGCAATTAGGCAGTTTGTGTAACCCTCTCGTGCACCCCAATACCTCACCCAAAGCCAAGCGCGAATAGCCATCAGCGATCCATCAAGGCACAACCCAGTCCCTCCGAGCCCCCCACCCCCAATAAAGGATAAAGAAAGGAAACACCCCAACTCCCTCGTCCAATGGCCCTGTATTAGGATTACCCGCCCCAAACAGCCCACACCCCATCCCCTAAGATCTTATCCTCTATGCGTTCTAATCCACCGGGGTCGCCGGTGTCGTCAGCCTAAGAAGTCGAAGGTACCTCAGGCAGGTGAGTTCCCGGAATTCCGTGGACAGTAGTGCTAGGAAGGGTTGCCATAGCTCCTCAAATTGATCTACATCCCCAGCCACTGTAAGCAACATCTTCTCCATACCCAACACCTGCCAGAGTCTATGCAGCCAACCAGTAATGGAGGGGACAGCGGCGGTGCGCCAGTGGACCAGAATATTCTGGACCGCTGAGCCTAGCGCAATAGCAATCTGTCTACCCCTGCGGGACTTCAACGGGTACATCAGATCATTGGGAAGGCCTAACAAAACATACGCTGGGAAGCGCGGCAGCTCAATCTCAAAGTGCCTATCTATCTCATCCAAGACCTCCCTCCAGTAGGCAGTCAGCACCGGGCAAGCCCAAAGAATGTGTGAGAGGGTATCCTCCTGTCCGCAACCCCGCCAGCACCCCTTGTCAGTGTGTTTATGCATTTCATATAGCCTCTCCGGGGTGTAATACCAATAAGTAGGCACCTTAGTGAAGGTCTCCGTAAGTCCAGTGTGGTATGCAGAGTGCCTGGCCCGATATGCAATTTTGTCCCACTCCTTATGGCTAAGTGTCCTGCCCAATTCTCTGTGCAAGCGCTCCCTCCCCGGGTTATGATAGTGGAACGTCGGGGGTTGAAGGAATTTATACAAATCGGTAATTAGCTTGGCGTCCGAGGTCCGGGTCACCAACCACCGCTCATATGGTGTGATTTGGCGAGCTGCGGTGTCGCGCACCTGGGGCTGGAGAGCCCAGTGTCGGACCTGCATATAGCGCAGTCTGTCCATCTCCGTCAGGCCGAATTCCTGTCGAAGTTGTTGGAAAGGAATCACGCCTTCCGGCCCGTAGATCTGGAAAAGCGCCCTACAGCCCGCGCTCACCCAATGGGAAAAGGCTCCCGGCTCCAGGCCTGGGGCAAAGTCCGGGTTACCCACTATGGGCGTGAACGGCGAGGGGAAGGTGGTCAGTTCACGAGCCTCGCAAACCACATCCCACACCCGCAGGGGGACCCGCGTAACAAAAGAGGCGTAGAGATTAGCAGGGCGATGCGCGCGGCGCAAGAACGGAACCTCCTGGAGGGTGCGGCCCGCCACCGCCTGGTCTTGAAAAAGCCAGTGTTTGTCGGATTCCCACCTGCTCCACTCCACCAAGTATCGCAGTTGCGCCGCCTGAAAGTATTTCCGGAGGTCCGGGATACCAAGACCCCCTGCCTCCGGAGCAAGCGTGGAGAGGACCCTCTTCATCCGCGGCTTGCGGCCTTGCCAAACGAAGCGGGAGATGTCAGCTTGCGTTTGCTGTATCCAACCCACAGGGGGTTGGAGAGGTAGAGCGCGAAAGAGGTACAGAATCTGGGGCAGCACCGTCATCTTAACCGCCGCGATACGACCCAGCCACGACAGCAGGCCCTTGCTCCATCGGCCAAGTTCCTCCTTGATCTTCCTGCTGAGGGAAGTGTAATTGGCTGTCACCATCTCAGGCAGTGTGGGCGCCAGCAGGATCCCCAGGTATGGCACCGTAGACGAGGACCCCTGCATGGGAAAAAGACGCTGATGGTCCCTCCTGGTGTCCGCGGCCAGTGACACATCCAACGCCACCGACTTGCTCATATTCATTTTAAAGCCGGCCACACGCGCAAAGGCGCCCAGTTCCTGGACGCAAGCAGGGAGTGACCTCTTGGGGTCGTCTAGGGTCAGCAGGACGTCGTCCGCGTAAAGGCTGACTGTGTGGACATATTGGCCCATCTTAACCCCAATGGCGTCAGGGTTATTGCGAATCCTCTGAGCAAACGGTTCCATGTAGAGGGCGAACAAAAGCGGCGAGAGGGGACAACCTTGTCTCGTACCGCGTTCGATGGCAAAACTACCGGAGCTACACCCATTGACCCGCACCGACGCCGATGGACTTTTATAACAGTTGAAGACCATGGTGCGGAACTTCTCGCCGATACCCAGTTTCCCGAGAACCAGCTCGAGGTACGGCCAATGAACTCTGTCGAAGGCCTTCTCCGCATCAACTGATAGCAACATCCGCTTCCCCGGGATACGCGAGGCCTTTTCCAGTACATGCGTCACTCTCTTGGTGTTGTCTACCGTCTGTCTACCGGGTACAAATGTAATGTAAAGATAGAGAGGAACCCCTTGAAGCGAACAAGGGAATTGGGGTGTTAGACCAAAGTAAAAGACAAATTGATTCCCTTGGGTTGTGTACAAGAAAAGCTAGAAAATTAGCTATAACAAAGTGAAATTATGCTCCTCAAGTTAAAAATATAAACAACATTAAGAGTACATAACAATTTATTGAAACATTAAAATAGCATACAGTACATTTGTAAAATAATATGAAAACACAATTAAAAACAAATTTATATTTTTGTGACCTGCACAAAAGTATGGGACAGACAAAACTAAATTGTAAAACATGGGACTTGAAAGTTACAAAGCGTACATTCACAGAAAAAGTTTCAAACAGCCCTGGTGTTATAACCTCACAATCTTATATGCATCAGGGAGGAAAAACATGAATTGTACTTAAACTTGCGTCGACGCGTTTCGGTGGTTTTGCGTGTAATTCGGTGCCACCTTTATCAAGACTGTTATTTTCGTTGTCTGTCATACAGTTGGATCCTCATAAGTTTCCTAAGATGGATATACAGGAAATTAGATATCTAATTTTCAAAACAGGGTAACTCAATCTAGAACAGCGATTCTAATCTGTCTGTCATCTAAACAAACAATGCTTTATGGAGAATGAATGAAAGCATCACTTATTTCTTCTTAGAGCTTAGAGGTTCTCTACACCTTAAGGTTATAAACCTTGTTTAGACCGATTGTTGGAGCTCAGTTTCAATTAAGTGCCCTGTTTAGGGTTATTAATCTAATGGATGAACTGGAGAAGTAATTTGAGCTCTATTATGGGGAAAGCTAATGGAAAACTTCCTGTCTATATATCATTTTCTTTAAACCTATTTGTCTATGCATACCTGTAGGTTTCCTTTACGTAAAGCTTCCTTTAGGTTGTAGTGGCTGTGATTCTCAGGTAGTCAAAAAAATTTTACCATCTACAAGGGGAAGCACATATACCCACTTGATTAGTTCTGTGTTGACATATATTCAAAACCTTTTAGATTCTAGATCTATCTTGCAAAGAACCTACCTGCGGATTATTATTGTCATTCCTATCCAGTAACCATTTTGGGATTTGGTTCAAGTCCGTCGGTCTGTGGACACTTTTATATGACTGGCCGACCGCTATAACTGGCATGCGTCAGGCTGCACTTCTGAACCGATTCTGGTAATAGCCTAAGTAAGCCATTCTACAATGAAAGAAAAAAATGGACGAAAACTATTTAAGACTGTACATCTATGTTGATAACTAGGGTGCTACATTGAGAACACATGGGCATAAGTAAAGTCTCTAACGGATTCTTACCAATATATGGGGACAACTTGTTTTCAAAAATTGTTTTAGAAGGCGCGGTGTGCTGCCTTGTCTTGGTTGTAATCTGGGGTATTTCAGATAGTCGTATCCCCTGAGAAGGCAAGAATTAAGTTCTAATTAGTACCAAATTTGTAAAGATTTTAACGTCTAGCCCATTCAAATGGTCCCTGCTCGAATGATTCTTACCTGTTTAGGCTGTAGCGTGGCTTCACTACGGGTGTCTGTTTTTCAAATGAGAGATTGCGAGTGTTGACCCGCCTCTTCTCAAATACATCCTGCTTAGTGGTGATTGGCTGAAAAGCGGCTGGCGTGGTAGCCAATGGGAGCGCGCTGCTACCAAGTAACTCTATTTGCATTGTAGGCTATCCTACCGTTGCGTTGTATTGGAGGGCACGTCTCTGGTGGGCGTATCCTGGCGGAGTTAAGTACAGTTCCCTTTTAGGTCCTCACCCGAAAACGGGTTTCTCGCGAGCGTCTCGATGACCGCTGCAGGGAAATAAGTGAAAACCGGAAATACTCACTGTTGGATCCGGTAATAATGGCTTAGTTGTTGTACTGACCGGGGCAGTGTCTGCTTATTGTTGGTATCTATAAAATATTGCAAAAATGCCGGTTGTGCTTAAATTTTTAAGGAAAGTCGCAAATCTACAGATAACACCATCATCTCCCAAATTGCTAAAGGCCGCTTGTTTCTATAATTGGAGCTATAACACAGCTATCAGATTAAAACTGTGGGAAGACTGGATTGTTTGCATTACAAACACTTCGCCCAATCTTCTCTGGTGTTCAGACCCCTATCTATTGTATCAAGGTAGCAAAAATACCATTGTTCTCTTCTTTTTCTTAATCTATCTATGTCGCCACCTCTTCTGGTATGTCTTACCTTTTCTAGTATGAACCATCTGATATCTTCACAAGAGTGCTGCTTGTCTTTGTAATGTTCAGTAAGTGGCGCATTAATTTTAGAAGTGCGTATCGCTGATTTATGCTCCAGCACTCTGGTACGGAGCTCTCTACTTGTTTCACCCACGTACCCTAGATTGCATGGGCACAACAGTAGGTACACTATATTCTGGCTACGACAATTATTAAAAGTCCTGGGTTTTAGATCCTTATCGTTGAATTTGAAATTGCTGCCTAGAATGCAGTGTGGGCAAATGGAACAGGTTCCGCATTTATAGTTTCCTAAAGCAGGATTGCCTGACAGCGTGAGCTGTTGTTCTTTTACGGTGGGGTAAGTATGTACTAAACTGTTTTTGATGGTCTTATTCCGTCGAAACGAAAAGAGGGGTTTACTTAGTTGGGTTTCTCTATTTTGATTCAGGATTTTCCAATTTCTGTTTATTATGTTTTTAATCTGATTGCTCAGATGAGAAAATTGAGTCACAAAAACTATTCTATTTAGGGGAGAATTATTTTTTGACTTCCTTTCTGGGTTCAAGAGGCTATCACGGTCATAGAATCGTGCACGTTTAAGTGCATTTTTTATAAGTTTCTTGGGGTAACCTCTATTTAGTAATTTTAATTTGGTGTTCTCCGCATGTTTGTAGAAGTCGTCCAAATTGGTACAGTTTCTGCGGAGCCGCAGGAATTCCCCAAATGGTACATTGTCCTTTTGGGACTTGGGGTGGTTACTAGAATATAGTAAGAGGGTATTCTTATCGGTAGGTTTGGTAAATAGTTCGACCTTGAGGGTCCCTTCCTCTTCCTTGATAATTACATCTAAGAAGGTAACTTGCTGGTTGCTGTGTTGCCCTGTAAACCTTAGGTTAGGGTCCCCCAAGTTGAGCCACTCCAAAAAGTTGCAGAGGGTCTCGCTGGCACCGCTCCAGATGAAAATAATATCATCTATGTAGCGGTGCCAGCAAGAGATGTTCTCATAAAATGGGGCCATCTCATTGAATATATGCTTGTCCTCGAAATTACTAACATACAGGCAGGCCAGACTTGGGGCACATGTGGCCCCCATACTGGTCCCCTTAACCTGTAGATAGAGGTCTTCTTTGAAAAGGAAAAAGTTTTTTTTGAGAATCAAGTATATGCATGACATTATAAATTGGTCGTTACCTCCTTTCAGATCTTCCTGTTCTAATATTGATGCTATTACTTGTATTGTATCATTTTGTGGGATATTGGTGTAGAGGGCTTCAATGTCCAAGGCGACCAAGAGCTGGGTCGCCTTGTTAAACCCTCTACCTTCGAACGTCGTGATCGCATGGGTGGTGTCCTTAAGATAGGATCTTTGTTTTTTGACGATCGGCTGGAGAAAGAAATCTACATACCGGCTTAAGGGTTCTAAAATTGAGCCTATGCCACTGATAATGGGTCTCATTGGTGGATTGTCAAGCTGTTTATGTATTTTTGGGAGACCATATATTGCCGGGATTGTTGGATGATTATTGTAAAGGAATTTGTATTCATTGTCACTTATCAGTCCGTCTTCCCTTCCTTTCTGTAGTAATTGTGCAACTTCAAGTTTTAATGAATCTAAATCAGTCAATCTAGCTCTTTTGTAATGTTCCTCTACGTTTAGTAAATTTCTGATGTTTTGTTCATAGTGTTTCGTGTTGAAGACAACAACCCCCCCCCCTTTATCAGCCGGTTTGATAGTAATCTCCTTGCTATTTTGGAGGTCAATGAGGGCTGTTTTTTGTTCTTTAGTTAGGTTATGATCGATTTTATTTCTAGCTGTTCTGTCATACAGGGATTTAATCTCCATTTCTACTATATGTTCAAACACCTCAACTTTTTTCTCTAATTGGTTAAGGTTTGGAAAGAAAGTTGACTTCGGTTTGAAACCCGTTACACTTTCAGGGGGGTTATAGTCACGATTTTCAAAAAAATGGTTGAGTCTAACTTTTCTAAAGAAATTCTTCAAATCACTTTCCAGATTAAATAATGGGTAGAAAGTAGTAGGAGCAAAACTGAAACCCTTCTGAAGTACTTCTTCCTCTATTTCTGATAAAACCTTACTTGAAAGATTAATGATGGGGAAATCTTTTATCGCCAGTATTGTTTGTTCCTGGTCGTGATATATTCTTTTGTGGTGCTCTGAGGTGGATGGTTGGGGGGAGCATCCTGGCGATTGTAACCTCTGAAATTTCTGTTGCCCCGATAAGGGCGTTTCCCTAAAAAAGGTTCCCTTTCATAATTGCGGCCGGATCTGTTATCTTGAGCTCTCTCTGGTTCCTCCTCACTACCCGATCCTGAGGTTTCTGAGAATGTTATTCTCCTATTGTCACCTCCTCTGGAATATATTGGTCTGTGTTGGTAAGGTCTATCACTTCGGGGTTCATTTTTATTAGAGAAGTAATCTTTATTAGTATAGGGGTAGACTGCTTCTACTGAATATTTCTCTACGTCTTTTTTAAATTTTCTAAGTTTTTTGTTTGTCAGGTACTCCCTATAACCATCTACATCATGTTTAATCTCTTCTAATTTCTTTTTAGCGTCATCTAGAGCTGGTGATTGGAGTATTTCTGCTTCCATTTTTTCTATCTCCTTACTCTCTATCTCTATTATTTCTTGTGCTGTTTCTATAATTAGTATAAGCCAATCTCTACTGCAACGATTAGCTATCCTAGTCCAAGTTTCTATAAATTTAGGGTGTTCGACAAATAGACCTGGCTCATTTCTAACTTGCAGTCCAATTGGGATTACTCCTTCTTTAAGGTAATCTATCAGAAACTCGGCATGAAGCTCCGTTCTGATTAGTTTCTTTTTTGTATTAAGAATTTTCACTAATTGCTCATGGCTACTGTTGTTTAGGCTTTTATTACTGCCGCCTTTGGGGTTTAGACTCATCAGTCTATTATATTGTTCCTCGGAGAACCCAAAGGTTTTGAGCTTGTCCATACTGGTTAGCAGTTATGGATTAGCAACTTATATACGACCCTATGTTATGGGTAAAATGAGACTGACGCCTCTCCAACCGACTGGTTGTGCAAATGTAATGTAAAGATAGAGAGGAACCCCTTGAAGCGAACAAGGGAATTGGGGTGTTAGACTTATATACGACCCTATGTTATGGGTAAAATGAGACTGACGCCTCTCCAACCGACTGGTTGTGCAAATGTAATGTAAAGATAGAGAGGAACCCCTTGAAGCGAACAAGGGAATTGGGGTGTTAGACTAACACCCCAATTCCCTTGTTCGCTTCAAGGGGTTCCTCTCTATCTTTACATTACATTTGCACAACCAGTCGGTTGGAGAGGCGTCAGTCTCATTTTACCCATAACATAGGGTCGTATATAAGTTGCTAATCCATAACTGCTAACCAGTATGGACAAGCTCAAAACCTTTGGGTTCTCCGAGGAACAATATAATAGACTGATGAGTCTAAACCCCAAAGGCGGCAGTAATAAAAGCCTAAACAACAGTAGCCATGAGCAATTAGTGAAAATTCTTAATACAAAAAAGAAACTAATCAGAACGGAGCTTCATGCCGAGTTTCTGATAGATTACCTTAAAGAAGGAGTAATCCCAATTGGACTGCAAGTTAGAAATGAGCCAGGTCTATTTGTCGAACACCCTAAATTTATAGAAACTTGGACTAGGATAGCTAATCGTTGCAGTAGAGATTGGCTTATACTAATTATAGAAACAGCACAAGAAATAATAGAGATAGAGAGTAAGGAGATAGAAAAAATGGAAGCAGAAATACTCCAATCACCAGCTCTAGATGACGCTAAAAAGAAATTAGAAGAGATTAAACATGATGTAGATGGTTATAGGGAGTACCTGACAAACAAAAAACTTAGAAAATTTAAAAAAGACGTAGAGAAATATTCAGTAGAAGCAGTCTACCCCTATACTAATAAAGATTACTTCTCTAATAAAAATGAACCCCGAAGTGATAGACCTTACCAACACAGACCAATATATTCCAGAGGAGGTGACAATAGGAGAATAACATTCTCAGAAACCTCAGGATCGGGTAGTGAGGAGGAACCAGAGAGAGCTCAAGATAACAGATCCGGCCGCAATTATGAAAGGGAACCTTTTTTAGGGAAACGCCCTTATCGGGGCAACAGAAATTTCAGAGGTTACAATCGCCAGGATGCTCCCCCCAACCATCCACCTCAGAGCACCACAAAAGAATATATCACGACCAGGAACAAACAATACTGGCGATAAAAGATTTCCCCATCATTAATCTTTCAAGTAAGGTTTTATCAGAAATAGAGGAAGAAGTACTTCAGAAGGGTTTCAGTTTTGCTCCTACTACTTTCTACCCATTATTTAATCTGGAAAGTGATTTGAAGAATTTCTTTAGAAAAGTTAGACTCAACCATTTTTTTGAAAATCGTGACTATAACCCCCCTGAAAGTGTAACGGGTTTCAAACCGAAGTCAACTTTCTTTCCAAACCTTAACCAATTAGAGAAAAAAGTTGAGGTGTTTGAACATATAGTAGAAATGGAGATTAAATCCCTGTATGACAGAACAGCTAGAAATAAAATCGATCATAACCTAACTAAAGAACAAAAAACAGCCCTCATTGACCTCCAAAATAGCAAGGAGATTACTATCAAACCGGCTGATAAAGGGGGGGGGGTTGTTGTCTTCAACACGAAACACTATGAACAAAACATCAGAAATTTACTAAACGTAGAGGAACATTACAAAAGAGCTAGATTGACTGATTTAGATTCATTAAAACTTGAAGTTGCACAATTACTACAGAAAGGAAGGGAAGACGGACTGATAAGTGACAATGAATACAAATTCCTTTACAATAATCATCCAACAATCCCGGCAATATATGGTCTCCCAAAAATACATAAACAGCTTGACAATCCACCAATGAGACCCATTATCAGTGGCATAGGCTCAATTTTAGAACCCTTAAGCCGGTATGTAGATTTCTTTCTCCAGCCGATCGTCAAAAAACAAAGATCCTATCTTAAGGACACCACCCATGCGATCACGACGTTCGAAGGTAGAGGGTTTAACAAGGCGACCCAGCTCTTGGTCGCCTTGGACATTGAAGCCCTCTACACCAATATCCCACAAAATGATACAATACAAGTAATAGCATCAATATTAGAACAGGAAGATCTGAAAGGAGGTAACGACCAATTTATAATGTCATGCATATACTTGATTCTCAAAAAAAACTTTTTCCTTTTCAAAGAAGACCTCTATCTACAGGTTAAGGGGACCAGTATGGGGGCCACATGTGCCCCAAGTCTGGCCTGCCTGTATGTTAGTAATTTCGAGGACAAGCATATATTCAATGAGATGGCCCCATTTTATGAGAACATCTCTTGCTGGCACCGCTACATAGATGATATTATTTTCATCTGGAGCGGTGCCAGCGAGACCCTCTGCAACTTTTTGGAGTGGCTCAACTTGGGGGACCCTAACCTAAGGTTTACAGGGCAACACAGCAACCAGCAAGTTACCTTCTTAGATGTAATTATCAAGGAAGAGGAAGGGACCCTCAAGGTCGAACTATTTACCAAACCTACCGATAAGAATACCCTCTTACTATATTCTAGTAACCACCCCAAGTCCCAAAAGGACAATGTACCATTTGGGGAATTCCTGCGGCTCCGCAGAAACTGTACCAATTTGGACGACTTCTACAAACATGCGGAGAACACCAAATTAAAATTACTAAATAGAGGTTACCCCAAGAAACTTATAAAAAATGCACTTAAACGTGCACGATTCTATGACCGTGATAGCCTCTTGAACCCAGAAAGGAAGTCAAAAAATAATTCTCCCCTAAATAGAATAGTTTTTGTGACTCAATTTTCTCATCTGAGCAATCAGATTAAAAACATAATAAACAGAAATTGGAAAATCCTGAATCAAAATAGAGAAACCCAACTAAGTAAACCCCTCTTTTCGTTTCGACGGAATAAGACCATCAAAAACAGTTTAGTACATACTTACCCCACCGTAAAAGAACAACAGCTCACGCTGTCAGGCAATCCTGCTTTAGGAAACTATAAATGCGGAACCTGTTCCATTTGCCCACACTGCATTCTAGGCAGCAATTTCAAATTCAACGATAAGGATCTAAAACCCAGGACTTTTAATAATTGTCGTAGCCAGAATATAGTGTACCTACTGTTGTGCCCATGCAATCTAGGGTACGTGGGTGAAACAAGTAGAGAGCTCCGTACCAGAGTGCTGGAGCATAAATCAGCGATACGCACTTCTAAAATTAATGCGCCACTTACTGAACATTACAAAGACAAGCAGCACTCTTGTGAAGATATCAGATGGTTCATACTAGAAAAGGTAAGACATACCAGAAGAGGTGGCGACATAGATAGATTAAGAAAAAGAAGAGAACAATGGTATTTTTGCTACCTTGATACAATAGATAGGGGTCTGAACACCAGAGAAGATTGGGCGAAGTGTTTGTAATGCAAACAATCCAGTCTTCCCACAGTTTTAATCTGATAGCTGTGTTATAGCTCCAATTATAGAAACAAGCGGCCTTTAGCAATTTGGGAGATGATGGTGTTATCTGTAGATTTGCGACTTTCCTTAAAAATTTAAGCACAACCGGCATTTTTGCAATATTTTATAGATACCAACAATAAGCAGACACTGCCCCGGTCAGTACAACAACTAAGCCATTATTACCGGATCCAACAGTGAGTATTTCCGGTTTTCACTTATTTCCCTGCAGCGGTCATCGAGACGCTCGCGAGAAACCCGTTTTCGGGTGAGGACCTAAAAGGGAACTGTACTTAACTCCGCCAGGATACGCCCACCAGAGACGTGTCCTCCAATACAACGCAACGGTAGGATAGCCTACAATGCAAATAGAGTTACTTGGTAGCAGCGCGCTCCCATTGGCTACCACGCCAGCCGCTTTTCAGCCAATCACCACTAAGCAGGATGTATTTGAGAAGAGGCGGGTCAACACTCGCAATCTCTCATTTGAAAAACAGACACCCGTAGTGAAGCCACGCTACAGCCTAAACAGGTAAGAATCATTCGAGCAGGGACCATTTGAATGGGCTAGACGTTAAAATCTTTACAAATTTGGTACTAATTAGAACTTAATTCTTGCCTTCTCAGGGGATACGACTATCTGAAATACCCCAGATTACAACCAAGACAAGGCAGCACACCGCGCCTTCAAAAACAATTTTTGAAAACAAGTTGTCCCCATATATTGGTAAGAATCCGTTAGAGACTTTACTTATGCCCATGTGTTCTCAATGTAGCACCCTAGTTATCAACATAGATGTACAGTCTTAAATAGTTTTCGTCCATTTTTTTCTTTCATTGTAGAATGGCTTACTTAGGCTATTACCAGAATCGGTTCAGAAGTGCAGCCTGACGCATGCCAGTTATAGCGGTCGGCCAGTCATATAAAAGTGTCCACAGACCGACGGACTTGAACCAAATCCCAAAATTGTTACTGGATAGGAATGACAATAATAATCCGCAGGTAGGTTCTTTGCAAGATAGATCTAGAATCTAAAAGGTTTTGAATATATGTCAACACAGAACTAATTAAGTGGGTATATGTGCTTCCCCTTGTAGATGGTAAAAAATTTTTGACTACCTGAGAATCACAGCCACTACAACCTAAAGGAAGCTTTACGTAAAGGAAACCTACAGGTATGCATAGACAAATAGGTTTAAAGAAAATGATATATAGACAGGAAGTTTTCCATTAGCTTTCCCCATAATAGAGCTCAAATTACTTCTCCAGTTCATCCATTAGATTAATAACCCTAAACAGGGCACTTAATTGAAACTGAGCTCCAACAATCGGTCTAAACAAGGTTTATAACCTTAAGGTGTAGAGAACCTCTAAGCTCTAAGAAGAAATAAGTGATGCTTTCATTCATTCTCCATAAAGCATTGTTTGTTTAGATGACAGACAGATTAGAATCGCTGTTCTAGATTGAGTTACCCTGTTTTGAAAATTAGATATCTAATTTCCTGTATATCCATCTTAGGAAACTTATGAGGATCCAACTGTATGACAGACAACGAAAATAACAGTCTTGATAAAGGTGGCACCGAATTACACGCAAAACCACCGAAACGCGTCGACGCAAGTTTAAGTACAATTCATGTTTTTCCTCCCTGATGCATATAAGATTGTGAGGTTATAACACCAGGGCTGTTTGAAACTTTTTCTGTGAATGTACGCTTTGTAACTTTCAAGTCCCATGTTTTACAATTTAGTTTTGTCTGTCCCATACTTTTGTGCAGGTCACAAAAATATAAATTTGTTTTTAATTGTGTTTTCATATTATTTTACAAATGTACTGTATGCTATTTTAATGTTTCAATAAATTGTTATGTACTCTTAATGTTGTTTATATTTTTAACTTGAGGAGCATAATTTCACTTTGTTATAGCTAATTTTCTAGCTTTTCTTGTACACAACCCAAGGGAATCAATTTGTCTTTTACCGGGTACAAAGCCCGCCTGGTCCGCCTCCACCAGTCCCGGTAGGTGTAGACCAAGCCGGGATGCTAAAATCCCTGTATATAGCTTGAGGTCAACATTTAAGAGTGAGATGGGCCTGTACGAACCACACAAGGCCCGGTCCTTCCCGGGTTTCAGGATGACTGACACCGTAGCGTTAAGGAGGTCCGGTGGGATAGCGCCAGGCTCGGAGAAGGAGTTAAACAGTCGAGCCAGGATTGGGGCCTCAGCGGTGCAGAAGGTCTTATAAAACAAAGCTGTGTAGCCATCCGGGCCCGGGGCCTTACCATGCTTCAGTCGCGCTATAGCGGAGATGACTTCCTCAACATGGATGTCCCTCTCTAGATGGTCCGCCTGTGCGGAATCCAGCACCGGGAGGGCCACTGACTCCAAATAGTCCTCGGCATCTCGCGGCGAGGAGGGCTCCCCAGCATACAGTGCTTCGTAGAAGCTGCGAAAGGATTCCGCCACCTCCGCGTCACCAGAAACCATAACCCCGTCCGTGCCTACCAGTTCCTTCACGACATTACGCTGCTGTGCAACCCGGAGCCGATGGGCCAGGAGTTTACCACACTTGTCCCCCCCTGAGTAAAAGGCATGCATCAGGCGCAAAGCAGCATACTCCGCTCTATCAAGATCCAGTGCTGATAGGAGCTTCCTCGCCGCTTTCAATTGCCTCCAAACTCTTGAAGCCCCTGTGCGGCGATGAACCTGCTCAAGCTCCCTGACCTGCGCAGTCAGTTCGTCCCTCTTACGCTGCCGTTCCTTATTTTCGGCTGAGGAGATGGAAATAAATTCCCCTCGGAGGACCGCTTTCAAAGCAGCCCACTGCGTTGCTTGAGACGTGTCGGCGTTGCCGTTGTGAATCAAATAATCCTGAATGACCTCCCCTATGCGTTTCACAACAGACTTCTTATGTAAAAGAGTATCGCGCAGACGCCACGTCCCTCGAGAGGGAGAGGCCCCCGGCCACTTGAAAACACTGGAAACTGCCGCATGGTCGGACAGGGACAGGACCCCGATGTCCGCCGCCGTGGCGGCAGTGCGCAGCGGTCCACTCACCAGGAGGTAATCCAGCCTCGAGTAAGTGCGGTGCGCATGGGAGAAGTAGGAGTAGTCCCTATCAGTGGGGTGCATAGAGCGCCAGAGGTCGTGCAAATCCATCTCCACAATCCGATCCTTCACCGAGCGGGGAAGTTCCCCCGTCTGCGGGGAGCGTTGCGCCGACCTGTCCATAGCAGAGTCGAAAACGATGTTAAGGTCCCCCCCCAGGATAACATGGCGATCGGGCGAGGCAGTGACGTCCACCAACACTGAATCTAAGAAACGATCCTGGTGATCATTCGGGCTATAAACGGAGCCAACCGTAAAAGCTATTCCCCCTAGTCGCATGCGATATGCAAGGAGCCTCCCCTTTTGTTCGGCATATTTAAACAGAACCTCGCCTCTAAAGGAGCTAGCTAAAAGAATGGCCACACCCGCAGTCTTGGTCGCTGCTGAGGAGAAGAACTGAGTGGGGAACTTGGCAGAGCGCAGCCTATGGCAATCCCTGGGCAGTAAATGGGTCTCCTGCAGGAGGCATATATCCGCCTGCGTCCCCTCCAGCAGTGATAGGATCGCCCTACGCTTCACAGGGTTATTCAGACCCTTAACATTAAGGGTCACTACCTTTAAGGACGGCATTCCTCCCGGGGAACCGAAGCGCTATGCAGCAGGCAAGGGATCAGCGGGCGGGGCGCATGGGGCAGGCGCGCGGGAAAGGCCAGGACAGGCCAAGCGTAGGCATGGACAACATCGGACGGGACCCCCCCCACAACAAAACAACCCTTACACCCTCCCCAAACACACTCATGGCAACTAGCCAAAAACAAAAACAAATGTAAACACCCCATTGTCTCAGTCAAGCCCAAAAACGGGCAAGTCCGTAGAAAACAGCAAAGTGGACGTTCAGCCACTCACCTCCAACCGCCCCTCCCCGACCCCCGGCCCCAAACCCAGCATCGTAGAGGCTAAGAATCTCTCCCCCCGGAGTGAATTTAGGCCGTCATGGCCACGCCATTGGAGTCGGCCAAGTCCCTGGCCGCCGCCCTCAAAGCATCTGCCATGTCCGCCCTGATAGTAGGGGAATCAGGGCGACTTGCACTCGCTGGCGACTGTCTCCTCGTCGACCTCCGTCGGCTCCGTCTCTCTGGGCGCCTCCACGACGGTGTTGCTCCGTCCTCCTCCGTGGCCGTGAGTCCCAGTACTCCGTGTCCCCAGGAGTAGGGCGTCTCGTGTTCGCGCAGAAAGTCAGTGGCAATCCTGAAGGACCTGCGCTTCTGCAGCGTGATGGCGGACAGGTCTTGGTAAAGCGCTACAGGCCGCTCCCTGAAAGTTAAAGGCTGCTTCTTTCGGGCCTCCGCCATGATGTGTTCCTTCAGCGGAAAGTCGGGCAAGAATGCCAAAATGTCCGGAGGGGGTGCCGATGACTGGCGCTGTCGACCCACCCTATGCGCTCTGTCAATGCGGACAGGGAAGTCTGCATCTTCCCCCAAGATCTCACGGAACAGGTCCTGTAGATAGGCCACCAAATCGGCCCCTTCATCCGCGGATGGGACACCCCGCACCCGGATGTTGTTCCGCCTGGACCTGTTCTCAAGGTCTTCAGAGTGGGCCTGGAGCTCGACACATTGCTCCCGGAGGCGGAGAACGTCCTGTTGAAGATGGACTATCTCTTCGTCTTGGCGCTGGCCCGCCGTCTCTACTGTTTCAACTCGCTCGCCAAGGCCCTCCACCTCCCTGCGTACTTCACGGACTTCGCTGGCCACCTCTCTCTTCAACGTTTGAAAGTCTTCCTTGAGGGAACTAAATAATTCCTCCATAAAGGACCTCGTGACCGGTGGCTCGCCCCCAGCCGCATCCGCCGAGGCCCGGGAGGATCCCGGCGACGGCTGTGTTCTGTCCCGCAGCTGCTGGGCCCTGCCAAGCATATCCGGCAGGGTGCGGTCCCCCTTCCTCGAGCCGCCTCTTCCAGTCATCGTGGTCGCTGCAGTGGACGAGGCCCAAGTCCGGCCGCTGCAGAGTTGCCTAGTCGCCCGTGGGCGCCGAGTGTGGAGACCGCTCTGCAAGCAAGGGTGCTGCGTCACCAGCGACAAAATGGCGGTCCGGCCCGGGCATTACCAGTCCCGGCGCCCGGCCAGGGCGGCGACCGGGAGCCAAAGCAAGGGTCTCTCTTCAGCACGTCCCTCGGGAAGTTAGTCCAGTAGCGGAGTCAACAGCAAGCGCCCGCCAGCCAAAGGCACAGACGGAAGCCACCAACACCAGCTCTTCAGGGACAAGATGGCGGCAGGGCGGGGCCAGGTAGAGCGGCCTGGGCTGGCGACATCGCTGGCGACTCCCGGGATACAGCGATCAAAGAAAGTCCGCAGCCAATGTCACACAGTTTCACCGGAGGGCCCAGATGGGCCGATCCCAGTGTTGAGGCCTCCGGTCGTCGTTCACGGGGCCGGGGCCCGCACAGCGCAGTGTGTCGCCGTCGCTAGTCGGAGGGCTAAGGCGCGAACTCAAATCCAAAGTCTTCCGTGACACCAAGACACCGTCCGTAGGGCTCCGTTATCCTCCGGTGCGCGGCGGGCCGATCCCCTCCGGATCGTCAGCTTTCAGCACCAGGCCCAGCCGAGGCGCCTGGACAGCACTGCAGTTCGCTCCGCCTCCCAGGCTCTCCTCCGTACTTTGATCTTTGACCAAACTTTCGAAGTGCTTCCTCCGAGGCGATGAGGGCCAAAGTGGTATCAATGTGCGCACCAGGCACTCCGGCACACTCCTCTCGCTCGCTGAGCAGCAGCGGGGGGAGAGAAGCGCAGAAAAAGGGGCTCGAGCTGAGCCGGGCCGGAGGAGCTACGGGAGGAAGCGTCCGCTCACCCCGCCATCTTGGCCACGCCCCTTCAGTGCTTTATTTTTAGTAATATTTGGCACCAGAAAATTTTCGGTTGCATATTGATTTAACCTCTTCGACGCTCATGACGAGCTGAGCTCGTCATGAGCTCCGGTGCTCATGACGAGCTCAGCTTGTCATGGCCCGTGGAACGCTCACACGTGGGGATAATTCCCCTGCTGTGCTGAACGTTCCACGGAGCCAATGCACCTGTGACGAGTTGAGCTCGTCATGAGCACAGGAGCACTGTAGCTCATGACAAGCTCAGCTGTGCGCGCCCCCTCCCCCAGCACAGCCGGGAATAACCCCGCAGCGAAGGGGTTAATTCATTCAGGTTTCTTTCCAGGCCTATCTGGGTACGATCGAGTATGAAGATATCATTGGCGTACATTAAACAGTGAATGTCAACTTGTGCTAATTTCGGAGGGTAATTTTTAATTTGGGAGAGACGCCCCGGTAAATTGCTAATGTAGATAGAGAATAATAGTGGAGCTAATAGGCATCCCTGTTTCAGCCCATTCATCGTGGGGAAAGGTTTGGTTAGGCCTTTTTCTCCCCCATTTGGACTCTACCCCATGTAAATGTATGAAGGGAAATTATTATTGTTAAAAGATCTTTAGGAATCCCCAAATTCACCAATTTTCTCCATAGGGTGGATCTATCTACACTATCGAAAGCAGTCGAAAAATCAATAAAAACACAACATAAAGTTTAAGCATTTAACGTAACATACTTGTCAAGTACTGTTTAGAATGCTTTGGGCAAAACCCAGCTTAAAACATAGGGTTCACTTTTCTTGAAAAAGCCCAGTCTTTTAAGTGTTCCCGGGTGCAAGGGCAAAGATCCTACCAGTGGCGGAGAGAAGAGCTATTGGATATATTTGTGGCCTTCGACACTGTGAGACACTCGCCACTGTTGCTAACGGAGATAGGAATTGCTGTGTCAGCCCATGATCTTTGGCACTCTTTCCTTTGAAACAGAGAGCAAACAGTCATGTTTGGTGATTGTTTCCACTCCCTTCCATGCGGCCTACCTCAAGGGTCGTCGCTTAGTCCCACTTTATTTAATATCTATGTGGTCCCACTTGCCAAACTCATTAGATCCTTTGACTTTTCAACTACCTCCTATGCCTGTTGACACACAAATTGTGGTGTCCATCACGAGTAAAGTCGAGGAGGTGGCTCAGTTTCAGTAGTTGTATGTGAGCAGTGGTTAGCTAGATGGGCAGCCATTGTCTCAAACTGAATTTGAATAAAACCAAAGTACTTCTCTTTTGGAGTGGATACCTGGTTTGGGCCCAGTTGTTGGTATCTCTCCCAAAGCCAGCTCCTCAAGTTCGAAATCTCTGAATAATTTTTGATTCCAAACTTTTTTTCGTGAAGCAATTAAACTTACATCTACCTGTTTTCACCAGTTACAAATCCTCAGGAACATCTTGCCCTCTATCCCGAAAGATTTGCAAAAGACTGTGGTTATTGCCCTGTGTTTGCGCTTGCAGAAGGGCTCTCTCAAAAAATTGCAAAGTCAGAACGCAGCTGCTAGGCTGCTCAACAACATCAATGAATGTAACCAGTCTCAAAGGCCCTGGAGGAGCTACACTGGCTCCCCATAAAAGTGGTGTTTAAGGCATTGTGCATATCACATAAAGCAGGCCACGGCGTTGGGGCAGAATACCTGAAACACAGTATTGCTTCCCGGGTAGAAGTCTTCATTCAGAGACTGCTGAAAATGTCAGGTTGCTAAATAATTGCACAGCTCCCTGGGGTGGTAGAGGCTTTGTACATTCAACTTGCAAGCTTTGTTACCTACTCCTTGGCTCCTAAGAAGCCATCAGAACCAGATGATATTTCAGAAACAGCTCAAAGCATGGCTTTTTCCACTCTCCATCTAGTTGCAAATCATTATAGGAGTTGATTTACCCTGGTTAAAGTCACACGTGCCAAGACGCCTTGGGGCATACGTCGGCTTTATAAAAATAAATATCAAACTTTATTGTGTCTGATGTTTGTGGTGCAAACATAGGCAACTAGGCCACACACTCTACCCTGCTCTTATTTTAAGCACATCACTTAAGAGTACTCGGTAGACAATACTTGCTTAATGAGAGGAAGTAGAAGTCTTTTATGTGCAGTCAAAAGGATCAATGTGTGTGTATGTGTGTGTGTGTGTAGAGTCCAAAAATGCAAAAATATGTTCCACAACACTTAAAGCTTTAATTGTCAGATATTCTGTACTGTTTTATACATTTTCATCTATTACAGCATCTTTCTGAGAGATAAACATTCCACTAACATGATCATTATATATACACTTCAGTGCATGTGTTAGCTGCAATGGTCTCTAAATTTAGGCTTAGTCAACAATTAGGTGTTAAGGTACTGATGAGTCATATTTTGTTGATCTGCCTAAAAGAAAATATATTATATTGAGGTTTCATCCATCTACTTGAAGATAGGACATGTCTTTCAAAATTCATGTAATTTCCTATATTTCAGTGCAGGCTACATAGAACCGCAAGGTTCTTACTTGCAAGGTGATGTTTTTGTTATTAATTCTGTTCATGAGAAAGTTACTCTACTATATATGTATACAGTAGGTCTTACATCAAGTTCGGTCATCTGGGAGGTTTTATGTTAATGAGACACTTTGTTTTCAGTTTTCCTGATTCAACAGCAATATTTTCAAATTTGTCAGGTCAAGCAAACAAAGTATGTATTTCTTTGTGTCCCATAATTTCTAAAAAGGTAGGAATATACTGGTTGATTAAAAGTTTTGAAGTCACCTACTTCCATATAATTCTAGGGCTTACTGTACAAGAAGCAATACCATTAATGCATTTGTTTATCCTGGTTGTTGCAATTCACAACACATACTTTTAAATCCTCCTGCACCTTCTGTAAACAGTTTCCTTTGTCACACCAAAATACATTCTCAAAAACACCTGGGCAGGTGAAGATCTATTCCTGCAGTGACATTCTCCTCTTCTGTATTTTACTAATGTGCACTTAATTCTAACAATCGTATAAATCCATAGACCGCACCATGGTGGAGTAGAAAGCATGACTTATCTGCAACAATATTTCTCTAGCTGAGGCTTCTTCCATAGATTCATGCCATCCTGATTCTTATCTACAACTGGAGCTATGCTAAGCTATAATAGCTTAGCAGCATTGGACTTTATAGCCATTCTATATTTACACAGATGATTATTTAATAGCCTAAATGAAGTCAATGAAGCTGTACAATTATTTATGAGAATCGTCCATGATTCTCCACTGCACTGCAATGGTTATTTGACCAACAGTATAAGGCTAATGTAGTTGGGTATCTTTTGATCCAGGTAAGTAAATTATTTAACAAACATAAATTGTACGTTAGCCTAATACCACACTTTTATACCTAGGTGAAGTTAATGCTGTTTAAAAAAAAACATTTGGACACAGTTGGTAGGTCATAATTCCCAATATATTGTGTTTACAGACAAAAAGACATGTCCTGTGCATTTTTATCATGGTATAGGTTGTGTCAGGAGATTTTGCATAATGACTTTTAATTATATGGCTGACATGGGTAGTTTTTCATTGATTTCCTATTGCATTAAAATGTTTACTGGATTCTTTTAACATACAGTGGGCTTTTTATTTCTTCACATTACATGTTGTTTAACAACTTCACCCTGATCTTGGAGAAAGGTAAACTCCTATACAATGAAGAGTAACAGCTGGCTGTTTTTATGGTGGTTAAATGGCAAGCAAACATGAAGATGCTGTTCAGAACAAGGCCTGTTTGATATAAAGAGCTGTGGCCATTATTGCTTGTAATTAATTTGATATAGCTGTTTTATTGTGAAGGTTAGGATACCTGAAGTTCTTAAAGTTTAAATATTTTCACTACCCAAGCAGCATTAAGGTTGATTTAAAATGTTACTTTCTAGATAACCAATAACCTATAAGAGTTATATGGTTTCTTCTAGGAGATATCTTTTTTATGAAATACTTTTGAAGAACTAATTTATTGAAACGTCATAAATTCTACTGCATGTATGGTAAAATGAAAGCTGTTTGTTTGTATGATGTCTAAATGTGTTTCTTTTATAAAAACTGTTTTCTTTCAAAATATGAATTTTCATGTTCCCATTTACATTGTTGACTTGAAAATATAGATTCATTAAAGCAACTCATAACATAATACTTCCCCTGCATTTAAAAGCAATGAATTGGAACAGTATTGCAATAAAACAAAATTAATGTATGTGATATTGTTCATGATTATTTTTGTTCCTTTTTGTAAAGAATCTATGCAGAATTCTTTTACGAAATATGCATCCACTCAGTCATCAGCATATGTGTTCACTTCTTTCTGTACTAAGAATTGAGACAAGCCAAATCTGTTGTGTATTTACTGTGCAAATATAGATGTCCATATTAAAAACAAGATAGTTGAATCATGCCAGAATGGAGTTTCATTTTTCCTTTTCCTTGAAATATAGCTAACCAAAACATGTTTACTGTATTGAATGTCATGGATCAGTCAGCAGCTGCCTATTTTCCTCTGGACGAGAAGGACTTTGGAATCTAATTTTTGTTTGTCAAGCTATGGCCATTCTGACATGTTATGTCTTTGTATTTTTGTTGACTACAGAAATAGGCATTCCCTTTCTTGCTTGTTTGCTCATTCTTCTGTTCCCCTCACCTCCTCGTATTCACTGTTACCATTTAAATAAATATATATATATATATATTTCCTACAGGAGATCGCCAGTAGGTAGTTATAGTTAGTACCTAGTTTCCTGTGGAAAAGCATTTTTTGAATTACCTATAGCTTTGGTTTTGTTTCACCAATCTTCATGAATTTTTCCCGAAATAGTGTCAAAGTAGGTTTCTCTTGTGTGTCATGGAAAGTTTGGGAGTGATCCGTGCAGTGGGGACTGAGAAAGAGGGGTGCAAAATAAAGGTACATTTGTAATGTTAATTCCTGTAGGAACGCATTGTCTAACCTACAGCCCGAATCGCTGGTTGGAATTACACCAAATTTGTCCAAAAGGTAGATGTTGTTACACAGATTGTGCTTTGTAGGTCAAGCCTAGCGGCAGCGCACTTGCACTGCTCGCTCTGCGAGGCATGCTGAAGTAGAATATACACTGGAAGCCCGGCACACTCTCCGCCCATATTTTTAATTGCCTTGTGTCATGGACCTTCGCTAATGCTAGATTCCAATTCATTATGAGGCTTGTTAGTTCCTCCTTGGTACGCCTTGTCTCCATTTGTTACCGCCCTTAAATACTGGATGTTTTACTTGGCTCGTTGCACGGTCTGCTTTATTAAGTAGAGCACGCCCACATGCATTTCCAACGTCCTTCATTTTACAACTATTAACCCTATGACCCATGAGGAAGTTTTTTATATTTGATGACCAATTCTACCAGCAGATTAAGGGTACATCTATGGGGGCAGTTTTTGCCCCTAATTTTGCTATTCTTTACATGGACCATCTGGAGACTACCAAAATACTTACCACGACAAATCCGCATCAGAGTAGTATACTAACCTGGAAGCAATAGATCGATGATATTTTTATAATCTGGCTTGGTGATCAAATCACACTAATCAGTTTTCTAGAATGGCTCAACAACAACAGTAATGGCTTGAGATTTACACAGCAAGACGGAGATCTCCTTTCTAAACCTTATGATTAGACATACAGATGGTGAACTTTTCACTGCCTTATACAGGAAACCCACTGAAAGAAACGCATTACTACTAAATGGCAGCCAACATCCTCGTGCCTTACGTGACTCAATACCCTTTTCACAACTCTTCAGAATTAGAACGAACTGCACATTCAAGGCCAACATCTTAGCAGAGAAATTACTGTCAGAGGATATCCATGTAGATTAGTAAAAAAAATCTATTAAGAGAGCATGGTACTGCCTGACAGAAAGTCTGCTCACACCTAAAACCAAGGACACACACAATGGGTTAGTTGGCGTGACCACTTTTTCCCCATATCAAACAGGGTCAAGAAAAGTGTTTTAAAACACCGGCCAGTACTCAATGCCGGTGACTGTAATTTAAAATGGCCTCTCTTTGTATTTCGTAAAAATAAAAACATTAAGGATCATTTGATCAGAGCCAGCCTCCCCCCCAAAAAACACACAGACACTTAATGACGTCAGGGGCCTCCCTCCCTTGGAGGTCCACTCGAAATGTGGCAACTGCTTGGTATGTGAATACACTATTGAAAGCAAGGAGTTTGTATTTAATGCTATCAAAGTTTCTTTTGATCAATTCTCCAATTGTATTACTTGCAATGTAAGCTATGCCATCATATGTCCATGTAATATGATCTACATTGGGCAAACTACCCAGAAAGTGAGGATTCGGATTTGCCAGCGCTGTAGCAGAATTTGGTGTAAGGTCCTAGGTGCTCCTCTGGTGGATTACTTTACTACAAAAGGACACACAGAGGACGATATCCGGTGGCAAGTCCTAAATGTGATTAAACCACCACCAAGAGGAGCTGACATTAAGACATTCTTCGACAAGAAGAACTTAAATGGATTCTTCGGACGAAGAGTCTATACACTGATCTCAACCATAGTGAAGACTGGACTATCCTTGTTTTACCTATATTCCAAGTGCATCATGATCTATCATGCTCTTCTCTCAAATCGCCCCTTGTACAGATTTGTTGATTAACCAATCACCTCACAGACTATGTATCCCATTACTGTAACCAATCTTGAAGGTGATTAGTGCATCAATGTCACTAGGCAACAAGTATCTATTATTTTTAATTTGATTTTACTGTGCACCTATGACCATTATATTGCTGTATGTGGGTAGATCCCCGCCAACTAAAGCGGTGTCACATGCCTGTTCTACACTCGATGTAGTTTCATACTACTACAATGTGCTCGACTAAGCTGTGGAATATGTCCCCTGTTGAACTGCACTATGATGATCACCATTACCAGTAATAATGTCTATTTCACTTGCTTTTGAATGTACTTGTTTGGGCTACACAATGTGCCCCTCATGGAATTCAATGAGTTCCCAAGGAGTTTATAACTGCAACCTTACATTATGAATGGGCTCTCAATTAGGTGAAACTTATTGTTTCCATTTCATTAAGTCACATGCTATGTTCCCGTGGCATTATGTGTAAATAACAGACACTTCTTCCCCCATTTCTCTAATTTACAGGTTGTTTTCCTCCCTTGATAATATGTGTAAATAATAATGTACCCTAACTTCCCCAATATATTTTTCACTCACAAATATTGAAGCCTAGTGTAACAAAATAGACTACCAATGTATTAACAATGATTATGCTTATTCTCAGTGGATCTGTCTCTACTTAACTCCATTGTAAGATAGCCGTTGCATTCTACCTTAACCCACACTGCCTCCACCCACTCCACATCATTACGGCCCACAGCATAGTCATAGTCATGTACTCGCTCTGCCCTAATGCTCTATGGCACAGCCTCCCTGGTGCTGCATTATCTTTGAACGCCAGCCACAGATCGGATACCAGTCATGCTTGGGCACTGATCCTAAAAGGTAAGATCACCACACGGGCTAGGGATGCTGGCTTTGACTGCACGTAACCTGTCCCCCTTACCTCTAATCAGACTAATTTTACCCTTTTTCCGCAGAGGCTATCCTTCTGGCTTGCCAGTACAGTGGACCTTTGTTGTTCCATCGAGGACCTAGCAACCACCGTCTCTGGATTTTTGACCTACGCGCACCCCCGCAAAATCCTCCACGCTGTAGGGAACTTCACCTTGACATCTCTTTTACAGCAGGACTTGCACGTCCTTGCCATACTAACTCCGCTTCCTATCTGTTACAGGTCCATGTGACCTATATTGGCCTTAGCATTTCAGCCCACTGCCCATCCTCAACAGGGCTTCACTCTGGCAACTTGATTCTTTGATTCAACAATAGACTTCCAAGCTACCCATGTTTTTCGGCATCACTCAGTAATTACCCCATCACTTCCTGCACCTCACAACCTTGTTCATTTTTTTTTAATTTTTTTATTGGTATTTCAAAACACGACACTTTACAGTAAATATCACAGACAAATTCAGCAAACTTTCCATAACTCTACTGCATTACAACACTCCTCCTCCTTCCTGGCCAGTGTAAATTTATATTAATACTATAACGTTATACTCTATTCGTTTACATTTGAATCTCCGTTGCCGTTAAATAGTCCGTTAAGTGTTGGCAGTAGTCTTTAGATCTTGATCGCGTTGGTAGTTCCTCCTCATATGTTTTTAAAGCGTCTTTACAATATACCAACTCCTGTATCCAGTGCTTGCTCTTGGGTGTTAGCTTCCCACCCCAGCACAGTGACACTCAGCGTTTGGCCATGAGTAGCGCAATAACACAAAATTTACATTTCAGGGCACATACTCCTTGCACTAGACCCAACAAGCACGTGCGGATATTGCAGTCGATCTGGCTGTCTACCATCTCCCCCAGTATCCGTGTCACTTTCTGCCAATACTCCGCCACCCCTCCACAGTACCATGCTAGGTGTATAAAGTCTGCTTCCTCTGCTCCACATCTCTTACATCTTGAGTCAACACGCAGCCCAAATTTGAACAACCTTTTCGGTGTGTGATAAGTTTGGTGTAGGTACTTGATGTGTATCATATGCAGGTTCCCATTTGGGGTCAGTAGGCCCGTAATTGTACCTGCCATGGACCACTCTTCTTCCGTTAATGGTGTGTCCAGACAGTCATCCTATCTTAGTATAGCCTTATGTGCTGTGTATCCTATCTCTGCCTGTATTGCCATGTAGAGCTTGGAGACTAGGTGTGTAGGCTCTGGGGACGTAATCAGGAGTTGCAGTGTTGTCATAGCTGGTGGTTCTAACGGGTGCGTAGGATATAATGCCCTTAGTGCCCTTTGCAACCTGTAGTATGTGAATTTGAACACCATTGACTGATTTGCCACATATGTCATATCCTCCAGTGTTTTGAAGTGTCCCTCGTGGTATAAGTCCCCCATGGTATCTATACCTACTTGTTTTAATAGTTCCATTCCCACCTTTTCCTGTGTTACCGAAAGGCCCGAATGATGGTGCAGTGGCAATTCGGGTACATATAGAGGAAGCTTTCGCGCCTTACCGCCCATTATTTTCCAAGCTTCGTTAGTCGCATCGATGGTGTTTATGTCTTGCCTATGTAATGGGTGTCGCATGTGTGTTATCACTGCATCTAACGGAATGGGCAATGCGTCCCCTTCTTCAATTGCCATGTGTGTGATAAAGGGTGTCTAGTGATACCAGAAATGCGCATATTGCACCTGAGCGCATAGATAGTATAACAGGAAGTCTGGAACCTTGAACCCTCCCCTCTCGAATGGTAAAGTCAGTGACTGTAAGTCTATTTGAGCCGTCTTACCCGCCCAGATCAGTTTTAGTGCCATGGTTGTTATTCGTCAAAATACTTCTGTCGGTGGTTTAATTGGGATATTAATAAATAAATATAATAATTTGGACGAGAGTACCATTTTTACTATCGCTATTCTCTCCGCTAATGTTAGCAGTAATTGTATCCATCTGGCTATTTTTGTTTCCAGCGTTGTTACTACTCTGCCGTAGATCGTACGGATTACCACTTCTGGATCTCTGTGGAACCACACACTGAGGTATCTCACCGGGTCAGTCTGCCAGTCCAGCAGGTATTCCGTCAGGACTGGTTGTGTCGCATCTGTCAATGGTATAATAGACGATTTCGTCCAGTTGATCCTGAGTCCTGACTGTCTCTCAAATCTGACATACTCTCTCAGTAATGGGTTTTGGTTATGTTTCGGGTTTCTCAAATATAACAGCATATCATCCACATATAATGATATGTGTAGCGGTCTTTGGGGAAATTGGAGTGCTGAGTAGTGGTGCCTCTGTCTAATTTTGCAGGCTAATGGCTCCAGCGCGATGGCGAACAGGAGGGGAGACAGGGGGCAGCCCTGTCTGGTACCCCTTCCTATAGTAAGTGCTGCTGATACGTATTTGTTCATCCGGATGCAGGCGGTGGGGGCCGTATATAACAGACATACCCACTGGAGAAACCTCTGTGGGAAGCCCATTCTACCTAGAATCGTTTGCAAGTACGTCCACGCTATGGTACCAAAAGCTTTGGCAGCGTCCAGTAAGACCGCTGCTGCTCTAGTGGACGGGAAAAGATAGTGGGAGATCACAAATAGGGTTCTGGTATTGTGTGCCGTTGATCGTGTTGGAATAAAGCCTGATTGGTCTGGCAGTATTAGTTTAGTCATCAAGTGTCGTAGTCTGTTGGCCAATAACTTAGATAAGATTTTAGTGTCCAGATTCATTAGTGACAGCGGCCTATACGATTCGCAATCCTCCGGATCCTTGTCCTGTTTTAGGAATGCCAGAATTACTGCTTCTCGTAATGTCTGTGGTAGTGTTTTTTTCTCATGCGCGTCTCCCAGCATGGCCACTATGTGCGGAGCTAAAATATCCGCATAGGCATTATAAAACTCCCCTGTGTAGCCGTCAGGCCCAGGTGCCTTCCTGTTGGAGAGTGATTGGATGACTTCAGTCACCTCTTCCACTGTCACTGGTAACGATAGGAATTCGCTCTGTGCCTCCGATAGCCACGCAAGAGCTATGTCGTCACAGTATTCCGCAATCTTCTCTGCCGTCGCCGTATCTTACGCTGCATACAGTTTCCCGTATGTGTGCACAAACGCCTGCAGTATTCCCTGCGTATCATGCGTGAGCTTCGCCCTCTCATCCCTCACTGCTATCACTACGGGTGGCGGTTTCTGTGAAAAGATTTTGGCTGCTAGCATCGCACCTGGTCTACCTCCCTCCCCGTACCGCCTTACTACTTGTCGTTTGTTGACATATTTCAACTCCTCCTCCGCGCTTTGTTGGTATTCTGTAATGGCTGTTCTAATCTATGCTAATACTGAGGTATCCTGTGTGTTATCATATTCGCGCTCTAGTCTGTGAATCATGTCTTCTTTTTTGGACAGCTGTTGTCGTAAGTCTCTAAGTGTCCCTGCATTAGTGCTGACGCAGAGGCCCCTAATGGTGGCCTTAAATGCTTCCCATAGAAGCCCTTGATCTTCCGTGCTTGGCGCATTTATATCTAAGTATTCTATTATGGCTTTTCTAATTGTTTCCGAATATATCGGGTCCAGCAAGGCCTTCCCATTAAATCGCCAGCTAAACGGCGGTGGCACATACCTCAGTAGTTTGAGTGTCAACACCACCGGATTGTGGTCTGACAGAGTCCGAGGGTGATGTTCTACTGAATCCACCCACTGCAACACATCTGGGGACCCCAACCAGTAGTCAATCCTGGACCGGCTAGCATGCGCTGCAGTAGTGTGGGTTGATTCTAGTTGCGCCAGGTGTCGCATTCTCTAGAGATCATTGAGGCACCTATCCTGCATCGTGTCTTGCAGCATTTTCAACGCCCTCCTATGTGTCTCAACTGAGGATCTATCTACTTCGTCGTCTAATGCTATGTTAAAGTCCCCTCCCCATACTCTACATTTGGTAGTTCTATGAGTTTCCGCCAGATAGCACGATAGAATTCCGGTGTGTCTGTGTTAGGTGCATATATATTGATTAGATTAATCCTCTGCCCTCTGAGCGATCCCGTGACCGCAATGTAACGCCCTTCTCTGTCCGAATGCACTTGTTCCGCCTGAAAGTGTAACCCCTTCTGGAATAATATTAACACCCCTCTTGAGTATGACGAGTATGCTGCCCCGTGTACAGATTCTGCCCATCTTTTCCCTATCTGTGACGTCGCTTTAGGGTCAATATGTGTTTCTTGAATCATTGCAATGCCTATTTCTAACCTCGTGAAATAGGCCAGCACCAGACGGATCTTTTTCGGGTTGTTCAGACCTCTCACATTCCATGTAATCAATTTCAATTTATCTTATGACAATGTCTCAGCCATTGCCGAGTCGGATCATATATCTGTGCACCAGTTTTAGTTGTGTACCACATAAATACTTCCAGTACTTCGTCCTTTCTATGCGTACTTTGTATACTGACCCTCCTAGGAGTTTGGCAGTGTTTCTCAAATACAGTAGTATAAACTGAACAATCCTTGTCCCCCCTTCCCACCCCCTCCCACTTTAGCATCCCAATCATGCCAAAGACATTCCCTCCTGAACTCAACCGATATAACAGAACTTTGATAGGGGAACTCCCTGTGGGGGGGGTCCACTCAGTTCACACATTCTCATCCAACATAGTGGATGTGGCCAGGTTTTGTAATCTCATAACCTTAACACGGCAACGACCCATTACCACTTGAGACCTCAGATATACCGTGTGTTGGTCCCACAAATGTGTAACTCATTTACTCTCATTGGAGTGTTTTGATAGGTCAGCCCTGTTTTTACTGCCCAGATACAGACTCACATCCAGTCGCCCTCCCGGCCATAGCAAGCAATACATTGTATCAGGTCCGCTCCATGGAGTCTCGCTAGCCCAGGCACCGTTGGCTCTAGGGGTCCGGCAACCACATTCCTTATCTATCATCAATTGCCACTAAGCGGCTACAGCATTTGTGCTATGCCGAACCCAACATTGCACCCGTGCACTAGTTTTCTCCAGTGATTGGGCTCCTGTTAGTCCCCATTGTATAGTTCTCACATATCGCAATCCAGTTCGGGCTCTGGTGTCTCTCCACGATGCTTCGCGGCACCAGTCCTTCGGAGCCGGCTCATCTATCTGGCGATAACTGATATCTGGGCGTCACGTATTTTCTCTGGTGCACGTGTGTCATTGTCGGAATCACGCAGTCCTCTCACCACTGTGTCTGGGTAGGCGCTGGTCATCTCTGCTAGTCTTTTCCCATCCGTAGTTACTCCGAATCCTGTTGTTGGTTAGCTTTACGTTGCTCGCGCCTTCGTTTGCCAAGCTTTTTGATAAACTCCATCGCTTCCTTTGGTGTCTGACATATCACTGTCTTGCCATCTTGTGTTATTCTCAACCGGGCCGGGTAGAGCATGGAGTACTCCACTCCCAACTCCCGCAGTTTCTGTTTGGCTGTAGCAAATTCTTTCCGTGCCATTTGTACATGCATGGTAAAGTCTGGGTAAAATTCCAGTTTATTACCCCGGTATTCGATTGCTTTCTTTTCCCTTGCCAGGCGCAATATTACATCTCTATCTCTGTAAATCAGCAGCCGTGCTACTATTGGCCGTGGTGTGGCTCCCGGTTTTGGTCTCGGTGCTAGGGTCCTGTGCGCTCTCTCTACTATAAATACAGTGGACAGGTGTTCCGCTCCGAATATATTTTTCAGCATTTCCTCAACATAACTCTCCATCTTACCAACATTTGTGGACTCTGGAAGACCCGCTATTGGACGTTATTGCGGCGGGACCTCGCTTCCAAATCCTCTGACTTGCTTCTGATCTTCTCCAGTAATCTGTCCATCTCGGAGCATTTCTGTGTTGTGCTGTGTGACTCATCCTCCACCGCAGAGAGTCGGGTCTCCGCTCCCTCAAGGAGCTCTCCATGTTTGTCGAGGTTTGCCGCCATGTTGTCGACTCTTTGCGTGATAGTGTCCAGTTTGCTGTGCACATCTTGCAAACTTTTGTGTATAGCTCTTAGCACTTTCTCCATGGCGTTTGATGCTTCGTTGTCGGTATCAGGTTCCGCTTCAGATTGAGCACTCATTCCGTTTGCAGTTTTCCTGGTGTCAAAGGACAATTTGGGTTGTAGTTTCTCCGGTTTCCCCATGATTGCGCTGTATTGGGCTCCGTTTGTACGTTAGCTTCTGAGGTCTCAGACTTCGGGCTGTTGGCGCCGGGCAACATGCAGTGCTATTATCGCCCTGCTCGCTGATTGCGTAATTTTGCTGTGTCTGTGTATATGCGAGTTGTGGGCGCTCTGCTAGCTAGGCGTACCCAATGTGTGCGCAGGTTTCACTGCATTTTACCGCGATATTGTCCTTGCTGCTGGTACCTGTCGCCTTGTGGGTGGTCGCTATTCGCTGTCCCTTCGCTTCGCCCTATTCTATGGGTGTTCAGCTCCGATGTGGGATCATATGTAGAAGTGGTGTAGTATACCCCTGTAGTTGTGTGCAGTGGGTCCTTATTGCACGCAGGTCAGAGCGCCAACTTGTTCCATCAGTGATGCCCGGGTGCTTTTTCACGCCTCATTCTGCCCATTCTGCACCCTGGGCACCGCCATCTTAGGTGGGACAGATCCTCCTCGTTGTGGGCTATTTGAGCCAAAAGCCTTAGTTGTCCCCGCTGACTGCGGGGGGCTTAGCGGGTGTACTTGAAAAAATGGATGTTTGACTCATTAGATTTATTCCATCCGAGACACATGATGATTACATGCAATTCTTTATTTTAAACCAAATTTAATGTCGATTAGAAGTTACATTGGATTGACATAATAAAGTTTTACCAGCATCATAGAAAAATGGATTTACTACCAATTGTATTATATTGTAATTAGACTTCGCTTATTTATTTATTTATACCATTTATAAAGCACACTATTGCCAACCGGTGTCCTGGCGCTGAAGTGGTAGCGCCATGAGTTTCAAGCCTCTCGTCTAGCTCGTGAACTGCCATGTTTACAGCTTTTTCCGAAATGCCAACAGGTTAGCACTTTGCTTTAGGGCCAGAGGTAGAGCATTCCAAGCATTCGCCGCCCCTCTGTTGAAGCTTCTGCCCCTCCAGCGCGCCTTCCTGATACGGGCAGTCTTAATCAGCCCCATGTTGGCCGACCTTAGTTGTCTACCTGGCATGTACCATTGGAAGTGCTGCTGGAGAAATGTTGGGCCTATTCCCTGAAGCGCCTTATAGACTAAACCCAAGGACTTGAACATGATCCGTTTCCGCACCGGGAGTCAGTGCAGCTTCTCCTGCTCCCTGGAAACGGATGAAAATTTAGGCAGAGCAACGATAAGACGGGCAGCCACATTTTGTAAAACCTGCAGCTTGTTAAGCAGCCCCTGTTGGGCCTCTAAGAGAAGACTGTTACAGAAAATCGAGGCGGGAGAGCACCAATGCTGTCACCACCGTCTTTCTGCTCCCTACCGGAAGGAAGGGGAAAATCTTCCTGATAATTTTCAAAGTTTAGTGGAAGGAGGAGGTGAGCGCCTTCACTTGGGGTTTAAAGGAGAGTTGATCGCCGAAAAGCACTCCTAAATTCTTCACCTTCGTGGCAGGGGAAGGAGGGGATCCCATATCTTCCGGCCACCACTTAGGGCTCCAAAAGTTGGTGTTGGAGCCAAAAAGTAACACCTCCGTTTTGGTGGAGTTCAGTTTAAGGGAACTTCTTTCCATCCAAGTGCTGACTGCCTTCATACAGTCCTGAAACCTGGCTGCAACACCCAGTTCTTTCCCTGGGAGCAGTGAGACCACGATCTGTGTGTCGTCTGCATAAGATGTTAACTCAAATCCATAGGATCGGATCACCGGGGCAAGAGAGGAAACATAGATGTTAAATAAAGTGGGGCTTAGGGAGGATCCCTGAGGGACCCCCCCTGGAAGTTCGAAGGGTCTTGACTCAAAATCTCCCATCGCCACCACCTGGACCCTGTTCCTCAGGAAAGCTTTCAGGATACTCAGCGCTCTCCCCTGAATCCTGCAGTCCTCTAAGCGGTCCACCAAAACACTATGGTGGACCGTATCGAAGGCCGCGGACAGGTCGAGGAGAACCAGCACCGCTTGGCCCCCCGCATCCAGAGCCTTCCTGATCTCCTCCGTAGATTTGATCAGGGCGGTCTCAGTACTGTGACCTTCCCTGAACCCGTGTTGGGCAATATCCAAACCCTGTGAGATACGCAGAAATGCGCAAAGCTGGAAGTTCATAACCTTCTCAATTAGTTTGGCAGGAAGCGGCAGCCTAGCGATGGGCCTGTAACTATTAGGATCAGCGATATCCAATGAGAGTGAATTGCTCTCAATTGATATTATATATATTTTAAGGAGGCAAACAAAAGACTACTAATGGCAATAAAGTAACCTATGATGATGTTTAGAGAGGGCAAATTAAAACGTTTGTCAGACACCTTATAAAGAGTTTTTTCAATGAAGGAAACCACATTTTAAACATAGATTCTAGATGGCTTTACTACAAGCTAAAATTTTTAAATGAATATTGACAAATCTAATATATAATTATCAACACATTTTAGCAAAGAGTAGGAACAGACCAGATCTCCTGGAGGACTCTGTCATTAATACAGCTACTGGGATGCATTAGGACTGACACAGAGGCAAAGCCTGCTGTATTTGAGGACAATCATGGGATTATTCCTTTCAATGCTAGTGAATCTAAAGTTGCACTGACGATTCGAAAACCAGGAAAAGTATGAGGCCACGCCACACTCTTTGAATGTGGTAGTAGTAGTAGTATTGACTTTATTCCATTCTGTCTTAAAATCATAAAAGTACAGATACTAAAACATTTCAACCATAAAAAGAGTGTGTGACTCTTTGAGTAAAAACAAATGTATCCACTAAAACAACTTGATTATTGCATAAATACAGAGGTAGAATACACATACACAAAGATAAAAAATGTAGGAACAGGGATGCTGGTCTCACCTGTGTGAAATTCAGGGGTAGGAGTAGTGGGCAAATATACTGATCAAGTAGAGTATTAAATCTGGGGCAATTCATTACAATATGTGAAGGATTGGTAATGGACATATTATCACAGATGCACCTTTCTGACTCGAATACTTTGGACCAGCCCCCCTTAGGAAGCATCAACTGATGAAACTGATTTAACCTGAAATAGGTTAATGGCAGTCAATGGTAGCTGGACGTCCCCAGGTACAAATGGGGTTACATCCCATTAATGATTTGATAATAATAAAAAGGTGCATCAAGCGCTTAGTCAAGACAGAGGCCTCTCGCTCCGCTGCCTTGGAGTGAAAGGCCCGTATCCGCCAGGCAACGCCACCTTTCACAATACGGTCTGGATCTGAAAAACGTTATGGTCTGCCCAGTTCAGTGAGATTTTTTCTAATAAATGAGAACCGTGGAATATGGGAAATATTTTCCTGGCTCAAACAGTCTCGCACTATACAGCTGTTGAGTTTCAGATCACCTTCAACCAGAGGGCTAACCATAAAAACAAAGGGCGTAAACAAATAAAATCAGAAACTCTTTCAGTGACCTGCTAATACATATCCGAAATAAGGGCACTAGGGGCTAGATGTAGGTAATAGCAAATTACCAAATGGTAAATACCGAATTTTACCGATTCGATATTTACTAATCGGTAATTGCTATGTAGGAAAAAAAATCGGTAAAAATACTGAATCGGTAAGATTCAGTAATTACCGATTTGGTAATTACCGAATCAGTATTTGCCATTGATTCCTATGGGCTTCAATAGCAAATACCAATTCGGTAATTACCGAATCAGTAAAAATACAGAATTTCCAAGGGGGACAGGGTGTCACTTTGACACTCTGTTGCCCTTCTGTTTCTGGCTTGTGTGCCATGTGACAGAAATTCGTAATTTACCACCCAATAGTATTGGGTGGTAAATAACGAATTTCTAAGGGCCTGTGGCACTGTAAGCTGTGCCACCTACATATTGAATTACATAATCGGTATATTTACCGATTCAGTATTTTACCGAATCGGTAAATTTACCGATTGTGTTATTTTCTAGCCCCCTAATTACAATACCCAAATACCGGTCGGTAACGGCCGAAATCGGCCGTTACCGACCGGTATTTGGGCTCCTACATCTGGCCCCTAATCATCTAATAAACAAGTCTCTAAACTCAATATTCCATTTTCTGTAAAATGCTGTGATTGGGATTTTGAAAGAGCGCATCCTAGTAAATGCTGACTGTGCAGACAGCTTGGGTTCAATGCAGTCGTGCAGCACAGAAGTTTGTCGGTAATAATGCGATTTGTAGTGTACAGCATTACAGCAGCAGCCTCCATCAGCCTCAGAATGGCTGTGTCTGCTCTGCTCTACACGGCATTAGTGCTTCCTGCTAGCCCCCTCGAGTGTAGTGCTGCAGTGTAGCAGCCTGCAGGACAATAGCCCACACTAGGAATAAAGAAGGCAAAGCCTACGGAATAGTTAGACACCTAACTAGTTATCAAAAAAATGGATACCTTAAATTATCCATTCTTGGTTTTGATCATTTCCACCATAACTAAATTAAAGATAATTTTGAACAATAGAGTTTCTCCTGTAGAACAGCCACCACAGTGGAAGGTACAAAGTGAACACACAGAGAAAGGAAATATATTTAGAAAAATGTACTAAAGAAACACAAAGTTGGGGAGAAAAATGTAGAAAAATGAATTCAAGCAATAGTAATGAACAGAGATAAGCAATAGTTCCTCTACAGTTCACAACTAAAAAAATCAACTCCTAGTGAGTACAACAAACAACCAAAATTAATTAATAAAGAATGGCCGTGAGTTTGTGCCAATGCAACGTTTCTGGAGATGATGGAAGTGTCGACGTTTTGGTCTAGAGGGCAGTCGTCATGTAGACCATCATCAGGACAGAATATTTCAATGCTGAAAAACTCCCTGGAATTTCCAAGAAAGAGCCGTATAAAGATAGCAGTGAACGGCAATTGATGTGGAGCACAATATCAACAGAAAAGGAATCTTGAAAGTAGATTAGTGGGGCCACATCAGTTGGCCAAATTTCGGAGCAACAAATTAAGCAGCGTAATCAAGTTATTTTCTGTACGATCACTCGAGTGGCGTCCTATTTACGTTATCAGGTTCGTCAATGAATAGCCCTTGACGATACATTTTTCTAAATATATTTCCTTTTTCTGTGTGTTCACTTTGTACCTTCCACCGATTTATTTCGATTATGTACTAAGATTGATATCCTGTGGATACATTTGAGTGTGTTACATATGTACAACTCGCAGTTTAGATCGACTATTTTCTTAAATAAGTCCCTTGTAGCATACATTGGTATGCCTAATAGGCATTGGATTTACAGAGGTGATATATGAGGATTGTTCAGCATCCAACTGGCGTTTGAAGAGTTCCCGCGATTTTGAGTGCTGCCCTGAAGAAGTCCCATGTGAATAGGGAAGTAGGCTGTTTTCATCTTGGATTTGTCATCCTGTTTTATCCTAACATTTGATTCATTTTTGAATAAAGATTATGAAAAACAATCCGATTGTGAAAATAATCTGTGTCTTATAAGATTAATGGAAAACTTTTGCTGTCATTTGCCCTAGTACAAACAGTGTATAAACTCGCTTTAGACTCTTTCATGAAAAGTTCTATTGTGCTCCTCAAAATTGTGGAGTTGTATGTATAGATTTGGGTTTTTTCGGTTGGCCCAAAAGAGTGAGCACATTTGAAAACGTCTTGGATAAACGGTGTGCAGGCAGAATTTAGGCCAAAACCTCTATTCTGTTGTGATGTAAATTAGCATTGTATTAGTAACATATATTTTTCTTTGCTGGGGAAGGGGAGCAGTTTATAGTAATAAGACTCTGAGTACACAGGGTTGTGACTAGTAGCATATGCAAACTTCTGTGGAAATGTCTTGGAGCGACCCACTGGTGGATTAGGGCAGTGTTCCCATTGTGTGTAATTAAAAATTCTGCATGTGGAGTACTTGCTTTGTGTGAGAAATGGTCTGCATAATGGTGAAATCAGAACAGTTCATTTTAATTAGATGTATCACTATGCATATCTGCACTTTCAAATAAAGTATAACACTCTAAATCATAAAGTATTTCTTTCACTGTACGAAAATCCCATTCATCTGAGATGCTGCCAGGATTGACTGAGAGAAATGTTTTAAACATATGGAATTTGTAAAATCTCTGACGGTCCAAATATATCATAGGGTACCTTATCCCAAACAATTTCATAAATTACAGGAACCGCTGAAATGATATCAAGGGACAGGTCTCTACGCACATTATGTGATGAAGAATGAATCTTTAATACCTTGGTTACCAGTTCAACAGCAGAGCTTTCTGGGAGATAGTGTCTATTTTTGAAGATTGACACAAAACTCATCGAATGGAAAAGGAAAAGCAACGAAATGGAATTCCAAATGTAGATCCAAGGAGGAACAAAGTATGAGGCATATTATCAAGCACAGCGTTAACATTATCGCCGCTTTAGCGGCAGAAAACTGCTGCTAAAACGGCGATAATGGGCTTGATAATACACCGTAGAGAATTCCCATAGAAGCCCATGTTCACACCAGAACATGGGCTTCTATGGGAATTCACTAGGGCATATTAACAAGCCCATTATCGCCGCCTTAGCGGCAGTTTTCTGCCACTAAAGCGGAGATAATGTTTACGCCGTTTCTTGATAATATACTCCTACGTCTTTTTGAGCCAAATTATAAATGCATGTGCTCCATACAGTGGTGTGTCCGACGACTTGGAAGAAAAGTCATCAATGTCAGCAAAATAGCCTGATGCAGTTTATGCAAACATAGGGGGCTCATTAAGATTTGTAGAAATGTGTGAACTCCAATGGTGGTGTATAATAAATAGCTTTGTTGTTTGCTTGGGTTGTTAAACTTTATGATTACGCACACAGTGGTTGTGGCAGTAGATTTGCCTGGGAGTGGCAACATTTCAGTGTCCGATGTCCCTAGCCAAGAAGAAGAAACTTCAGTATTGGTTAAAGCTTGTAAAAGGATTTCCTATAAGGTAGGTAGAGGAGGCAGGTAACCCCCAGAAGCCCCATTGGCTTTCTATGTAGAATCAGCCACATGGTGAGGTTTGATGAGAAATATAGACACAAGTCTCTTGTGTTTACTACCAGCGAGGGGTGGTAAAAGTATTGTTCTGGTACCTTCAACAACCAGAACCGGCACAGGTGCTCTGTAGGATGGCCCCAAATTACTTTTTGTCAACAATCTTCTCCTGCTCTAGATCACTGATCTTTGGAATCCAACTAGAAGGTGCTGATACTGCCTGCACTTCACCAGTGGTAGAACATTTCTGTAGCTTGTTCCTTTGCTTGTCTCAGCGTTGTTAATTTCCTGTAAGACAGGAACTGAATATTTCTGCCGCCACTTTACTTGGACTGTCAAGGTCTGGAACCCACATTTGAACCCCGAACAGTACCTCCTAGGGAGTCCAACCTCTCAAGCATCTTCTTGACAGATTGTTTAAGGCTCTCTACCTCATAGAGGTGGTAGATCCACCTGCGGCCTTAACCTACTTATCTAGCTATTAAGGAATGCTTTCAGTAAAGTTTTTTCCCTCTCCACTACTGTGTTTCCCTCATGATGGTATGGTGAGGAATAGTGCAGAGTCACACCCAATTATTCCATGGTGTTTCGGTAAGCCCAGGGGCAAATGCAGGACCCTGGTCTGAATGGAATGCGGCTACTGCGTCGATGCCAATGAACAATGAAGAATTGCTAATCTTTTATAAGAGTTTAAGGGTCAGCCAATCACTGTGGCCATACCCATAGGAATCAAGAGCAGGATCTACTGCTAACATGATGTATTTAAAAAAGCCATCAGAGTGTAGGGACACACAGTGGTCCAAATAAACACAGGCCAGAGGCTTGTTTGAGGTCAATAGAGGTGTCTAAGGTAGGCGGACTGTGGTGGAAACCTTGATTTGCTGGCATATGTCACATTTGGGGACATAGACTTTTGTCTGTTTGTTGTAGAAACCTGGCCACCAATAAAGTTGCTGCAATAGTGAAATTGTAATCACCACCCCTGCGTGAATAGATTCTAGACCCTCTTCTACCTTGTGGTCTGGATTTGGAATGACTCTTTCCCCCACTCCAGTAAGATGAGGAAAATGAATATTTTATGCACATTACTGGTAGGGGTGTTTTGCTGGAAAACCTTTGGTAAGGGATTGTCACCATCTATCCTCGTCCTAGAATGAGTAACTGTTGCCTTCGTGGCGCCATTGGCTAGTGAATTCCCTGCAACATATATCCCTACACGTGGGTGGCTCAGCGTGTGAATAACATGAGCCCGTGGCAAACTTGCTTCAAGTTTTCCCATCTGTCCCCAAAGCATTATATGCGTGATAGTGTTCCCTTTAGAATCTCTGACTCCATTCTGGCTCCAATACTGTAAATACTCCTTATGAGACTGGGCACAGTAATATGAATCAAACACTATATGTGTGGGGAATTCAGGATCATTATTCTCAAGTACCATAATTAGAGCTTTCAATTCAGCCAGCAGTGCAGTGCTATCACCTAGTGACTGCATAAATGTGTTAAGAGGTTGGAATTCTTCATTCCTCATTTTACCCTTTACTACTGCCCAGGCTGCAGAGTGTTGTTATTTTGTTTTAACTGCAGGCTGGACGAATAGTCAGTATAAATAATGAAGTCATACTGATATAGGGGCATTATTGTACTAGGTAGAGGATACTCTTACTCATATTGTAGGTATACTTGTGTTTGTAATGTAAAGTCAAAGGCATAGTCTACATCTGTTTCTGTAAGTGAGTTGGCCCACTGTATCCATCCAGGATTAAGGGGCCAGATGTATCAACGCTTTTTGCGATTGAAAGGGGACGATTTGCAGAATAAGCATGTTTGCGAATGCATAAATGCACTTTCCAATGTAGCAAACATTTTAAATTTGCATTATGGGTAATTGCAATTATTTGCAATTACCTAAATTGTGAATGCAGTTAGGGAATCAAAATTTGCGATTCAGTAAATGCAATTCATCGCAAATTGTGATTTTGCATTAAGAAATCGCAAATTACCACCAACTACTAGTTGGTGGTAATTTGCAAATTCTTGAAAAAATCCACTTTTTTGCATTTTTCTAAGTGCTATGTGGGCATGTATGTGCGCCACATGTGCACACATGCATATTTCAGGGGTGCATCAGGGTGGCCTTTTGGCCCCCTTGCTCCCTTGAAATTGAATGCTCAATTTGCGAGTACCTACTGGGTACTCGCAAATTGCGAATGCAATTCCCATTCATTCATTTCCATGGGCCTCTAGGACCATAGAAATGTATGGGAAGCCATTCCTTATTTGCGACTCGCAATTTTTGAGTTGCAATTAAGGAATGCATAGGAATCGCAAAATATTTGCTGAAACCTACATATATTGCATTTTGCGAGTCTATAATAGCGAATCGACAAAAATCGCTATTTTAGACTTCCAAAATCCAATTTTGATACATCTGGCCCAAGGTCTCTTGCGTTGGGAATGCAGGCTTTTGCGACAGCTTCCAAGATTGAATTGGGGTTATAACAAATAAGTGTTTTCCCTGAGCCAATGATATTTCATTCACTACAGCTGTCTGTACTGCAGTCAGCATTTCCACATTGGAATATCCATGTGATTTATATGCAATTGATACAGTGTCACCCTCATTGAATGTCATATGTGTATCCTCTGGTCCCTGCAACTACGTAAGATTACAAGATTACAAAGCTTGTTGTGTTTACACATTTGTGTGAGTGTTTTGTGGCTAGCATGTCAGATCTGTGTGTGTTCTGGTGTCCAATGTGTGTGTGTGAACCGTCTGGATGAATCCGTTTGTAAAACGGTTTAATCCATTGTGCATAAGCTAGTATGTATGTCCCCCCAAAAATTCAGAAAACCTAAAAGCAATCGTTACCTTATTATTGTGGTTGGTGGTTGTAAAAGCACACACTTCTCTAGGAAATGTGTAGCTAAGCTTTTTTCTTCACTTGAGAACTAATCTCCCAGGATCAGGACACTGAGATAGGCAATTTTTTTATTTTTTAAAGTTACATTTGTAGCCTAAGTGAGCAAATCCCAGGATTATGCAATTTACTCTGGCCAAGTGTGTTGCTAAGTCATCATCTGTTAAGTATATGTCATCGACATAGGACAATGCTTGGTCGTCATTCTTATACTCTTGTGGCAATTGACAAAATTGTTTTTTGAGAGTCTAAGGCAGTATATGAAGTCAGATACCTGCTTTCCGGTGCTATATTTTGATAGAAGAACCCATTTGAGATGTCTAATGTGGTTTTGTATTTTTTGTTCACTATATTGTTAATTAGGGCTGTGCGCATTTTGAACTGAAATGTGCATGAAGCACTGTTCAATTGTGTATAGTTTAAGACTAAGCAATATGAACAATCTGATTTTGTCACTAGAAACAAGGATTGTTCATTTGTGAGGTGCAACTTTCTATGACACCCTGATATTCAACTTGAGTGAGTATTTCTCTAATCTGTTAATGGGGTATTGTGTTTACACTTGTGGTCTGGACCTTATTGGTATTATGTGGTAAGATGAAACTTCATCCCAAACGATGTGATTACAGTATAATGCTAGGGCTTGTGCAAAGTATGTTGAACTGATTCTGGAACAAGGTTGGAAAAAGCTGGTAATATTATGTCTGCTCCCCATGGGAGTTGTCTAACAAACTCAGACGGACAATCGTTTTCAGCCAAGAGCATGTCATAACCAATTGATAAGTTCTCTAAAAAAAAAAAAAAATAGTTTGCGGTATATCACCCTCCATTTGGAGTTGAAAATGTATACAACTGACTTGGGTCACTTAGTCTCTGGTTCAGTGTTTCCCCCTGGACATAGTCACTACTGCCACCAAACACCCGATAAGATTCTGGAAAACTATTGTGACTTCTACCTTGCTGTCCAGTAGAGTCAGAGTGCACTCCCTATTCAGAAGCAGACTCTTCAATATATGTGGCATGTTTAACTTGTATCCGAGCCATTCTCTTGTTCTTAAATTGAGGCTTTTGCTGCAGAATATTTTCTTTCTTTTTTATTATTAAGTCAGAAGAGCGTTGTGAGTCCTTCTTCGGATTCATGTACTCCTCTGACTTGTGCTCTGATCGTCCTCCTCTCTCTGAGCGTTTTAGATTAGATTCCTAAAAGGAATGAGAAGGGCATGTATCAGTATCCTGATGCATATCAGACTGTTTAATTGTTTAACAGTTACGCAAATTGTAGTGCTTCGCAGAGGATTCCTGTTGAGGAGATGCACTGCATGGTTTAGTCTTTTCTTTATTTTTCTTACAGTCCCAGCGTTTTTTCGACCGTGGTGCCTGTTTCAAGTTATCCTTCTTGGAATAACCTTTAAATTGTGGTTTATTAGGTCTGGCTCACAAATTATCTTGACCTATTGATGTATAGGTTTCTGCAATCATTTTTGGTAATTCGCACACAAAAGAAAAAACTACTCAGGAGACCCATTAAATGAATACCCAAGCTAGAGTTTGGTGGCGCCATGTCATGCGGTACATACTATTTTAGTATGGACAACATAAGCTTCAAAACTGTGTGGGACTGAGTCTGTGCACACAATCAGGATTTGCTGACCTTTGTCCTGATGTAGGAAAGTATCCCTTTTTACATGGTTAGCCCCCACTCTTTGCCCGATGCCTTATGTGATTTTGAACTGTAAGTGCACTTGGTCCCTGCTAACCAGGTTCCCAGTGCTAGATCTCTTCTGCATATCTTGGTGCAGGAAAATCCTAAGAGTCGACATGGTACACAGCCCTGTGTGCCATGCTTCCTATGCACTGCATAAGATATAGGTGAGCCACCCCTACTGCAGGTCTTCAGCTCTAAGGCAGGGTGCACTATATCTTATGTGTGGGCCTATCTGCATGAGCAGATAGGCCTCTACAATATCCAGTATATTCTGTGATGTAGTAAGGGAACAGGGAGTCCATAAAGAGTACATGAACTGGATTTTCGTCAACACGAGTTTCCTAGCTCCATGATGCCTTCACTGATTTCAAAGGTGTTTGGTACCAAACATCTTGTCTCAATAAATCCTCACTGATGCCAGTGATAGATTTGCGAATACATTCACACACAAGACCCTGTTAGAGGGTCCCCTGAAAACCCCAAGACCTGGTGTGGTTCCTGACTGCTTTTTGTCATTCTGCCACCACTAGACATGTTGCTGACCACATGGGCTGAGACAAAGCTTGCTCTGAGTGATGGTGTTCCATGGGACACACATGCATCCATTTTGTCCTTAAAGTCTTGTAAATTTGCTTTGAACTATTATATAGTCTCTGTTTGTTATTATATTTCTGATCGTTCCATCACATATTGTTTACTCCCACTGCATCTCTACTACCTCTTCTCCCCTCCTTTTCTCTTTCTTTCTCTTTTACCCCCTGACAAATTTGCTTTCCAAATTCATTCATACAGTATTAGAATCAATCAAATGACTAAGACATGGAGGTATGACCGCCTATTTTTTATCATAGGGGACAATCTTCATGTAATATTGTTTTAATATATGCATGCCATTTCGGTATTTTTGTCACATTCCTTCTTAGAATACGTATGTGCACACACCTGTTCTTGTTTACAGTGTATGATCCTCCTTTCGTCCCCTTCTTCTTTTTTCCACATGTAGCTGCAGTTAAAATGTAATACTGTTTGTCTTTGTAACAATGTAGAACTCATATAATTGGTAATTTCTTATGCCCAATGGGAACTGTTTTGTAAATCTACTTTTGAAATTTTGTGACTTAACATGTTTTACAAACACTCTATGTTATCCACTACGAGCACTGTCATATGTCATGTTTAGATGTTGTATTTGTTCCTTTCTTTTGTTATTTTGTTCACGAAGTTAGGGTTTTATTTATTGTACATATTTATTTTATTAAAGCCCTGAAGAAGTCCATCCATGAATGTAACGCATTGGTTGTTTTCACTACATATGTGTGACACTTTATAAAAAAGAAAATAAAGACAAGAATCACAACCTTGTTTTTTGGTTATTGTTGTGGTGCATCTATACGTTTCATGTTGTCATTTGTAACCACCCCTTGGTTTATGCACCTTGGCTGCAGATGCTTGTATTGTGTGCACACATTGGTATACATTCATGCTCAATGGTAATATTTGGAACAACATGTGAGGTGCAGTCCTCATGGTCTGCTGCTTTTGCTTCATTGGTAGAATCCTGCCTACAAAGCAGGACCTTTGCACCATAACATAAGGGTGCCTGCTTTGGGACTAGACAGCCAAAAGTGCACCAGCACCAGGAAAGGACAGGAATGCACTGTATAATATTAAATATGCCCATTCCTGCCCTTTCCCTCAGCTCAGCTTGGCAAGGTGATTTGCTATGTTGCGCAGCATGAATTAATGAATGTGTAATTCTTGAAATTATGCGAATTACACCATCTTAATTTAAATTTCACCCAAACCTACTTTGACCTTGCCATGGTGGGAGACTTTACACTTCAAAAAGAAGACTACGCCCCAAGTAATAACGTAGACCTATGAGACATGCTTGTTGTAGTCGACGGATGTCTCAGTACAATTGGCCTGAAATCTACCTTGGTCCCAGTCACTTGCAAACTGTACATTGACATCGGTGTTTTGCATTTTTCCAGGTGCTTTATGCATTAAATATTTTAAAAATAATTTATTATATTGCATTGTCCAATTTTGATTGTTTTGGAGTCTTTTTGTTCAATAAATTCTTCTCTATTTTTTCAATTGGTGTGCAAATGTTATTCTTTTGTTTTTGTGACTTTAAGATTGTTTGTACTGGTTGCATTTAACAGGCATTTTTTCTAGGGAAGTGTTTGCTGTTTGTGCCATAGCTACCAAAGACGAGAGGAGATTATCTAAAACTGTGTTTTAGTCTAACGAGGGTGTGCTTATTGATTTTGTGAGGGCGCACTCTTCCTAAATTATTAATTGTATTTCTGGTACTAATGATTATTTTCCCTCTCAATTTAAGTAAAAAACCTGAACTCTTGGAGAGAGATACCACAGTCTTTATATACGCTTTGACTGAGCACTCTCAAAGATTAAGGACCTTATTACAATTTTGGTGGCCTGCTTGTTTGCCCGCCACCACTGTGCCGACAGGAGGACTCACATGCCCATAGTGAGCCTGCCTGCCGGTTTATGACTGTAAAAGCGGCGGGCGGTGCTGAGGTGGTGGGCTGTTAGGCAGATAGGAGAGCCTTAATAGCAGACTGCTACCGTGACAGCTCCTACAGCACATTTCTGCACAGTGTAGCATGCATGCCACACCACACAGGAATGGATGGGGTGAAATTACAGGTTGGCACAGCATGTGTCCCCATGCATGCACTCCAAGGCCCAGAAGCGGCAGGGGGCCCTACTTCCATGTCCACCACAATTTTAATGGTGGACTCACCGCTATGGAGAGGGCGGTGGAAATGAAAGTCGGAATATGCTCGATGGTGCCACAGTGGCACCGCCAGCATATTCCTGGCCATTTCCAGCCTGCTGGTGCACCGGGATCCTTGATCCTGGCGGAGTTGGCTGTCCCACCGCCACAATCATAATACGGCATGCGGACTGCCAGTGTGGCAGTGCTCGGACCGCCACCACAAGTACAGCAGTGCTATCGACCGCAGTACTCGTAATAAGGCCCTAAATCATTCTACTCCTAAAAGGTCACCTGATTTCCGCCTGTAATACCAGGGTCACCATTGGATATGAGGCTGAAAAAGCAAGGCTTTCCTCAAAGACATGGATGTGGTCACATGTGTAACAACAGAGAGACAACAATAGATTTAAGAAACTAAGAACTTTACATTTCCTAGCCAATTTTAGTTGAGAAGAGTAACAAGGAAATGGTTTAACTGCTAAAAAAATATTTAAAAAACGATATAAGGTTTCTTAAATATTAAGCATCGCCCAGGTGCGAGACATGTTCCTGATGTAACATTCTTAAAGTGTGAAAATAGATGGGTGAATCACTTGCAGTGTGTTTTCAACTGTGGCCTGATGTGTAGATGTAAGGAGTGTAGATTTCAAAGCATGTTCACTTCTATATTAAAACTATTACGTCCGATCAGATGCACAAACTAATTGTATAAGGCCGGTTCAGTGTTGTATTGATAATAAGCACTGCTTGGTGAAAGGCAGCTGCGCACACTTCTGTCTCCAGAACGCATGATTTTAGCCTTGCATGCAGGAATCTTCTGTAAAGTGGCTGTAATCAAACATTACACCACTAATTTCCACCAGAGGGCACCAGGTACCTTCAAATAAATATGTGTAAAGGAAAATCATGTTCAGTTACAAAGCATTTATTCATACGCTTTGGAAATAGTTTGATTTAACGTTTTTATACCTATTTGCACAACTGTTTTGCTTCGAAGGCCCTGTGTATGTTCTAACTATATTTTCACTTATATTCCCATTTGTACTGCAATCTTACGTACGTTAATAACTAAATACATTTTAAATATGATGATAATAGTTTATTACAATCCACAATGTGTTAACAAGCTCTCTCACTTTACGGAAATACTATTTTGCACACAAATGCAATTAAAATGTCTACATATGTGTGCCAATGAATCATATAAATTGCATATTATGCAATGGGCGATTTGTCAAATGGTCATGAGCATTTGATCACGTGTAATGGGAAAATAGTTGTGAAATCCTGTACATAATCTTGACCTACTTTATTTCAACGACAACATCTATCTACAAAACATGTAAAGATCACAATGCCCGAGTCCCAACGAATTTTGCATATCTAAGAGTCATTTAAAGGGGCAAATTCTACTTAACTGTTAACTCCACAAAAGTACAGAAGTGTTTCCCGCATAAGAAGAATGCTAGGGATCAGACTTCCAACTTTCTGGACGCGCCATATAGCAGCCCCTCCCTAGGGGCAGTGTCTACACCTACTTCACAACCATCTATCACAGGCGTCACCAGTCAGGAGGAATATGTCACTTCACTCACTCTGCATGCGTTTACAACACGTGCCATTACCCCGCATTTTTTACTCTGCAAAATCGTTTACAATGCAGGGCTTTACAACGCATTCCATTACAATGCATTATCCATTACAACGCAATTTACCATTCTAACTGCACCGGGGTGTTGTAATGGGGAATGCGTTGTATGGTTTGCAGTGTAAAGCTCTGCGTTGTAAAAGATTTGCTGGGTAATGGACTGCGTAGTAACACTGTCGTTGTACAGGATGTTTGCAATCAGCAGAGCCTGTCAATAAAAGGGCCTGGGTGCACATGTCCTGGGTCAATTCTACACACTGACTACTCGTGTCTGTATCCATTATTTATTCAGTATAGCCCAATGAACTTACAATGGCAACAAGGACGATTAACTTCACCGGGTCCTGAAACCAATTCTCCATCCTGCTCCAGAACCAGGGGCTAAGAATACGCCCACCAGTGGCCTTAGCCCGCCACAAGACACTGCACCACATTTTAGCCTTGCAGAGTGATGCAATATTGGGCTGTACTGAGCTAGAGAATGGCGCTTCCTTAGGCCCTCAAGGTGAGCAGGCGTGCCCAGGCTGATTGTGTCGCTAGCCACTCAAGAAAAGGGGCAGGACTGTCCCATCTCATCACAGGCAGTAATCACAGACTCGGTGGGCAATAGATATTGGCACATCTACAGTACACATCCCTTCTGCCCAACAGCAAATAACAAGTGACCAAGGGCAAAAAGAGCACACAAGAGACTGGGTCACAGGATGCCTTTGAATAGCTTCATGAATTCAGAATAAGGCAACGCAGTGCAAATTGCTGCATTGCCTTACTCTGTAGAAGAGAGGCGTTTCATGGGCGTTGCCGTGGGTGTTCACATACAAATCCCATGGTTTTGTATGCATTCCCAGATTTACCAGAACTGGCAATCCTAGGAATGCACCAAAAACAAACACCTTCCAAGGTGAGGTGTAACAAGGAGAAATGCGTTTATTTCTCCTAATTTTGTCTTCTTTCTATGTGTCCTGCAGAATGCAGCACACATAGAAAGAGTACGCCTCCATGGATTATTTTTGAGCAGAAAGGTGCCCCTTCCTTCAGAAATCAATCCTGCCTACAACACAGGCACCCTTGCACCATGGTGCAAAAGTGGCTGCTCTGGCACTAGGCTGCCAAAACGGTGCCAGTGCAGGGGAGAAAGGACAGGGATGCGCCTTATTGCTTCAATACAGTGCATTCCTGTCCAGTGATGGATGGCAGTGCAGCAAGCTGACTTGCCGCGCCCCTGCACCACTATTTTTCATAAATATGCCCCTGAGTTTACATGCCACAGAGCCACCACATTTACTGGCCACACCTGCCAGGTGAACACAACTCCAGGCATGTGAGGCTCAAGGAGAGCAGAGCCAGACCAAAATATGTACAGAAGCACACAAAGATGAGACTTAGTCCAGAGACTAGGACCCCATCATCCTGCACCCTTAAGGCACACAGTGCCACATACCACCTTCAAGCCTAATGACAGCAAGGCCTCATGGCACAAGTGCTGCACCACCAGGAGAAAGAAGTAAGAATCAAAGCTTCCTACTGCCCATGGAAGAAGATCCCCGAAGACCTAATCACACAAACAGGTAGCCCCAAGAATGTCCATAAAGAGGAAACATATGGGGTATCCGCAGAGCTGATCAACTCCATGCCAGATGCCACATAGCACTCAAGAAGAAGAAGAGGAGAACAGAACTCCCACCCTCCTCACACCCTATATAATGTGTCACACGGCCAGACGGCGCAGCAGGCTGGCGCAGCGGGCGCGCCGGATGCGCTCCGAAGCCACGTCAAAGCCAAGCCCGTCTGCGCCCGTCCGCGACCGGACACGGCCCAGGGCCACACCCCCTGTCCCTGATGGCAGAATTACCTGGAGCAGGAGGGACTTAGTAAGTCTCACCTCGTATACTTGCACCCCGGGCCTTCATAGTATAAGGGTTGGGGAGATCGAAGGATGTAAACATTGCCAATTCCATTTTAGTACCACGCTTGCTGACTCCAGGGCTGGCGCCTCCTTGTTGTCCTGCGGCCTGATCAATGCCAGATCGCTTAGCTGCCATAAACACGATGTATATGACCTTCTCACTGATAAACATCCCGATCTGCTGTTCATCACTGAAACTTGGCTAGAGGCCAATTCTGATCCTGATGTTGTCCAAGCCTTACCAGACGACTATCAAATGGTGCGCCTGGACAGACCCGTAGGCAGAGGAGGGGGAATTGCGATCGCCTTTAAACAGCAATGGGCCTGTAAACTCGAACGAGTCAATTTGGCAGGTTGCGAGGCAGGTGTCTTTAGCATAAACATTGATGGGAGCACGACGATTAAGGGTCTGCTAGTTTACCGCCCTCCAGGACCTATGTCCAGATTCAAAGGCAACCTTTTAGAGTGTGTTACTGAATCAGCGATCAGGAGGGATAAGTTCCTACTGTTAGGAGACTTAAACACACACCTTGACGACTCCTCCAATAAAGGAGCGGTGGAGTTCCGGGATGAACTTCACACCCTACAGCTGGAACTAAAGGGGCTGCTTCCTATACACAATTGTGGGCACTTGCTTGACCCAATATTTGCTAACTGGGAGGATGTCTCAGTTGCTCCCCCAGTGCCCCTGCCTTGGACAGACCATTTCTTGGTCCCATTTGCCATCTTCCTACCTAAATATCAAGCCAACGCCCCCACCCCACTCAATTATCCTCGGCGCAGGTGGGCAAGATTCTCTCTGCAAAAGTTTAATACGCCCCTCACTGCGGAAGGTCCACCAGGAGGCAATGATGTGAATACAGCGAATAGGTTGCTCAATGACTGTATTACTGCTGCTCTGGACTGCACAGCCCCGCTGGGACGACCTACCAAAGGGGCTCAGAGACAAAGAACGGCTCCCTGGTTTGGCGAGGCGTTGCGCCAAAAGGGACTGCAAACGTGCAGAAAGGCAGTGGAGAGTGGCATACGACGACCGGATGAAAGAGGCCTATCTCGCGAAGAGACGCGCCTATCACAACAAGATCAGGATAGAGAAGGCCACATACTATGCTGACAGAATCCACGAGGCAGAGAACTCGTCTAGGGAACTGTTCAGCATATATAAAACTCTGGCTACCCCAAAAACCTCTACTTTAGAGGAAGATCACTCAGTAGCAGCATGCAATCGCATTGCGAACTACTTTGGAGATAAAGTGTCTAAGATTTACTCTGCTTTTCCCCACATACCTCCTGTAGCGGAAATGTCAGCAGACTTATTGAGTGATGAAGCCGATCAAAATCTGCTACTTAATTTCACCACCCCTTCACCGGTGGATTTAGTTAAAATTTGCAGATCTGTTAAATCTGGCTCCCCTCGGGATCCCGCCTCCCCAAAAAGGCTGGGAGACAGTCTGGAAACACTAGAACCCTATATCAGACACTTGCTAGATATCTCCTTCCTATCCAGCTCTATACCAGAGGACTGGAAACAGGCTGTGGTGCTCCCCCTACGTAAGAAGCCCAACATTAGCTTTGAGAAGTTAGATAATCTTCGCCCCATCTCCTTGCTGCCTTACTTTTCTAAGGTAGCGGAGAAGGTGGTAAATAAGCAGCTAATGAAATTTGTGGAAGAAAGTAACCTCCTTCACCCTACGCAATTCGGGTTTCGGCCGCGTCACTCTACGGAGTCTGCCCTCCTTAGGGGTACCGAAACCCTCAGGCAAGGTGCTGATGAGGGACAAACCATGGCCTTAATCCTCCTGGACCTCAGTGCGGCGTTCGACACTGTAGCACACTCCATCTTGCTACAGTGTCTGAGCAAAGGCGGGGTGAGAGGGGCAGCACTGAAATGGATTTACTCATTTCTTGCAGGCCGAGGCTTCCAAGTAAGGCAGGGCGACCATTACTCTGAGCGCATCTCTTTGGATCAAGGGGTGCCGCAGGGCTCGTCCCTGAGCCCAACTCTTTTTAATCTTTATGTTGCCCCGATCGCTTCCTTGGTAGAGAGTTACGGCCTCCAAATGGTGTCATATGCCGACGACACGCAGTTGGTCATCTCCCTATCACGTGCGCCCGGTCCCTCGGCGGACATCTTCAGAGCTTGCATGCAAGACCTTGCGGCCTGGAAGTCCGCCAATTGCCTCAAGCTCAACGGAGGCAAGACCGAGGTACTGGTGGTGGGGGGAGGCCAATCGGCGTGGACGTCGGCGTGGTGGCCATCGTGTTTGGGTCCAGCACCCACCCCTTGCCAGAAAGCAAAGAACTTGGGCATTTGGTTTGATTCTGACCTTACCTTTGGTCCCCAGATCAATCAGGTGGTTGGATCTTGCTTTGGGACCCTCAAAAGTCTCAGGAAGGTATTAGAATTCTTACCTATCAGAGCCCGTCAAACCCTGGTGCATGCACTAGTCACGTCTAAGATGGATTACGGCAATCTTCTCTACTTGGGAACTCTGGAGAAGAATTTGAGCCGTCTTCAGGTTCTCCAGAATGCCGCTGCCAGACTAGTGCTTAGACTACCCAGAAGAGCAGGCTCCACAGCGGCCCTCCGGTCTCTGCACTGGCTCCCGATCCGTAGCAGGGTGGAATTCAAAGCCCTGTGCACGTGCCACCGGATTATCAACGGGAGAGCTCCGCTCCCTTTGAAAGGATTGCTGACACCCTATGAGCCGTCTCGCTCTCTGAGATCTTCCGGCTCAGGACTCCTGGCAATTCCTAAGGTGTCCAGAGCCCGGATGGGTGGAAGATCTTTTAGGCACCTCGCAGCATCCAGATGGAACAAGCTACCTATGGCGCTACGATTAGAACCTTCAGAAACAATCTTTAGAGCCAAGCTGAAGACTGCTTTATTCACACAGTAGTTTTTCTGCATTTGTAAGTTCTGGCAGGTATCAGCTCCTTAGTGCGGGGACACGCCGCTGTGCGTCACCAAGCGCTCTATAAAACCCCTAAATAGAAATAGAAATAGGATCAGTGACAGCTCTGATCATCAACATTTCGTAGCCCAACAGCAGAGTCTGGACTACAGACACGGTCGACCACTTAGTGGTCCTGTTGGCTGCCCTGAAGAAGGTTCATACCGCTGCACCCAGAATGAGAAGAGACTCAACTGACTTGAAGTCTGACCTGCATAGTCCTGAAGATGATGAATTCTGCTACAACCAGAAGAAGAGACTTGAGCAATGACAAATCTCAACAGCATCTTTGGAAAAAAGGTGCAGGCTGAAGTACCAAGGCGAAAGAAGAGATGGAAGTGTGACCAGCTGGTTCTCATTGGGAAACCTGACATCCAACCAAGCCCAGAACGGGAGATCAAAAGAAGTGAAGCCTGATGTGGCATATATGCAACCCACAAGCAGTCTTGTGGCAAACCCAGCCAAGTGGCCACCATAAGCGTGAGAGTTGGACTTGACATTGTCCCACCAATTGATTCCAGAAGGCAGCAACTCTTTGCAGTGGAGATCCCAACAGGTTGTAGCATGACAAGAGTGTATTCAACACGCTAAGCAACATCACCGAAGTTTGCTTTGTGATAGACACTTTGCGATGGACTCAACAATGCTCCTGATGCAGTCTGTTTTGAATTGATTACACCAACCAAGAATCATATGGGGTATCCGCAGAGCTGATCAACTCCATGCTAAAACATGACCCCAGCCTGCATGCACCCAGAAGGTTTTGGACTTCTTTGCACCAGTGTTCATGTTTTGCCTCACACCAGTTTAAATTATGAATGTGAGCAGAGATGTCCAGTAGCAGCCAGTACAAACACAAGAGGAATCTGATGGTCAAGAAAGCATAGAAAAAGAGAAAGAACTGCAAAATCTGTATCTAAAGTCACGGTAAAGATGTCATACCTAATTCCTACTCATACACATAGACTCATTGCATCACAGTAGAAAGTCTATAGGATTTCCATCAACTGCCCTTCGTGGCCAGTGTCATCACCTGGATTCCCTGCATGTCTGCCACTGCACTTAATAGCCAAGAAAGGAGCCACCATGGACACAATAGCCGGTTAAGCAGACAGCAGTAACTAAATTAGTCCAAACGGACTAGAGAAAACATACTACCATGCGTGTAGAGTAGTCAATAGAAGCATCGGAGTGCAGTGCAAAAGGAGTGAAGTTAAAAAGAATATGGAAACAAACAAACACTTTTATTGACGTATTGTTTCCAAACCTACTAAAAAAAGGTACAGTAACAGCTTTTACCAAATATGCCATTGTTCTAGATGGTCTACTAGTTTCAGCCGTATAGGGCTACTTGCCCCAGCTTTCTTCAGGACCTTATATGTGTTAAAGCTACTGCCAATTTGTGAATAAGAAATCAAAAAAGTGAACTTAACTCATAAATACCTCCATGCAGGTAGGGTGATCTTCTCACCTGTGGGGATAAATGACACATAACAGATACCATGAATAATAGACCACAGATAATGCATTTCTCAACTACAACCATACATATTTAAGACAGATACACTCACCGGTCCTTAAAGAGGTATTGGCCTCACCTCACATGGTAACCACTCAGGTATATAGGAGGCCCCGCCCTGTAAAAAAGTTAATTTATTATTGTATAATATGGAGATACAAGAATATCATGGGACAAAATATCGAAACGTAACTGCAATAGGGAAGTATAGATGTACTAACTACATATTTACATACCCTGAAGATATGTGTGTTTTAGATATAGAAAATCCATTCTAGGCTGACCTACCCATCAATATTTATTTTTCGATATTTTATCCTCAATAATCTGTCCCACCGAATCTGTGGGTCTGATATTCAGGGTGAACACCCCATGCACCTTGTTATGCTTATTTTTTTCTTGTTCGCAGTTTCTCTCATTATGACCATGAGGCTTAACACATTACTTCTCTGTTTCTTTCCAGGGATGATAAAACGACTTTTCTTGTCCTTTCAAGATAATGATGCCATTTCAGAACACAGTGAAGTTTTTCTAGGCTCTGACCCTAAGGAAAATTTGTTTGGCATGAACATTTAGCTGTGTAGTTGCCCTACCTGAGAGAATACCTGGATGTTCCTGGCGGGGACGGGGTCTATTTCATCTGGTGGAGACGGGGTCTATTTCATCAGATAGAAACTTCTTTTCCTTCAAAATGTCTCAAAGATTCTTTTGTTATGAGCCCGATGTTACATGAATGCATGTATTTGACCCAGTCACTATCCCCAAATTCATGTCTTGTCTGTATCCAACAGGAGCAGTCAAGTTAGATGCCATGCTGATTCAACCTGATGGTCTATAAAGCCATGTGTCATGAGAATGTTTCATCTGCCATCCACGTAGACCAGCTTGCAGAGGCTTTCCTCCATCACCCTTATGTTGTTTTAAATATATAGCACTGTGCTGGGGCCTAGGCTGCTTATATCTCTCTGTCTTTTTTGATGTAATAAGGGACATTGAAGTTCAGACCAGATTGTTGTTTGAGATTGTATTGGACAAACTCTATTACACTGCTCTGGCTGCTGGGGCCTCAGAACTTGATAAAAGTAAGTTGGGTGCTCAAAACAGGAATAGCTGAATGTGATCTTAAAGGCAACCTAATAAAATTAACTTTTCCAGTGATCCAGGATTTGGACATTCCTTGGAAGATCTGCTTCATCAGACTTTTAAGGTTGAATACATTCTTTTCATTTTATGGTGACAAAAAGCCTTTTTTCCTTTCACTGTCTTCCAAGTGGTCTTACCCCAATTACAATTCCTTTCATTGTGAAGGTTCAGGAAGGCCACCCTGCCACCCTAAACATAACTCTTTTTCACGAGCAGAGGCAAACACCAATCTATCCCTACTGTCAAAGCACATCAGCGTAGAAAATTGAAACTGGAACGTTGCACAGGAAGATACGTGGTAGTTCTAGCTGCAGTTAGGGGACTATACCAGAAGTCAGGAATACAGAACTACATTTCCCATCAGTGGGAGCCGGTGAGCACCAAGCATGCCTTCATGGAGCAGAGGCTTACTTAAGCAGTTCCACATTCCATATAAGCCTGCCATTTATTCATTGTCCGGCAGCGTTTCTTGAAAGGATTGTGGTTTGTGGTTGTAGTGATTCTGGCATGATCACATGCCGTGCTTACTTTTAAACATGTTGTAGTGTCCTGCTGGACACTTTCTAGTTCTTCTGTTCTGTAACCCTACACTATACACCCACCCACCACTGGTGTCACGAGTCAGGTGACCCAGCCAATAAAGAGGCGGAGCGCACGTGCTCTGGGCCGATTAACGAGCCAACTACCCTGGTGTCCGTGTCTGATTACTACTACATAATGTGGACCTAGCGCCCAACATTACAATGGTGACGAGGGCGGACGCTAGCCACGCGTCCTGCAGCTAAAAGAAAAGCTGATGGAAAAGGAGGAGGGAGCGTGTGCTGAGCCCCGGGCCAAGATGGTGGCGAGAAGGTGACCGGGAGCCTACCCCGCACCTCTCTACCTCGCTGCGCCTACATTGGCCGAAAAGTGCCCAGGAGGAAAAGCGGACCGACCGGAGCCCACCCGTGTCGGCCGCCACTGACCCCCGCAACTGGTGATGACCAAGAGGAACCAACCCGCGTGGCAAGAATGGCCCTGTAGCCGAAGGTGAGCCTACGCACAGAGTGCCCCGAGTGCAAGAAGGCCAGCGGAGCCCACCCGCGGCCTGCCTGCAGTGTCCCCTGTCCGCCGCCACGCAGCGTGTATGAGGTGAGGCTGCGGCGGCGGGGTGAATGAACTCAGGAGAGAAGCGCCCGCAGCGTGTGAAGAGCTGCTGGGCATTGCACAAAGTAAGCGGAGCCCACCCGCGATGCGAAGGACCACTGCCCGCCACGGAGCAAGCAGTCTCTGATGCCGGCTCCAGCGCCCCCCTCTCTCCCCGCACACGCAATTAAATAGACAGCGTGTGGCTGCCGTGGTGGAGGAGGGCGAAGAGGAGAGTGTGCAAATGCCCGCAGGGGAGAACCAAATGAAAGGCCCCGTCGGGTCTTGTGATCCTGAAGAGGCCGTGAGAAACACGGCGAGCGGCCTGTGACTAGCCAGAGCGACCCCCCCCTCAACGAGGGGCTGAGAACACTAAAAGACGGCATGCGCCCCCATTGCCAATGCGCGGAGCTGAAATGGCAGCGCGAGTGAAGTTGAACCGACTGAGGGAATTGCTGCAGTGCCTGAAAAAAAGTGGTAGCAAAGTGTCCCATGTGTAAGTGCACAAAGCGGAGCCCACCCCCATTCACCACGAAGCCCCCTCCCACGTCAAGTCAAGTCATAAAATTTGTATAGCGCACTACATACCCAGAGGGTTTCAAGGCGCTTAGGAAGGGGAGGAGGATTATTTATCAAATATCCACGTTTTAAGCAGCTTTCTGAACGCCAGGTGGTTCTGAGTGAGGCGAAGGTAAGCGGGGAGTGAGTTCCATGTTTTAGCAGCCAGGTATGAAAAGGATCTGCCTCCCATGGTGGTCTTGTTGATGCGAGGTACAGTGGCGAAGGCTTGGCTGGAAGAGCGGAGTTGGCGGGAGGGGGTGTAGAAGGACAGTCGAGAGTTGAGGCAATCTGGTCCTATGTCGTAGAGTGATTTGTGTGCGTGGGTAAGCAGTCGGAAAGTGATCCTCTTATTGACGGGTAGCCAGTGGAGGTCTTTAAGGTGACCAGAGATGTGTTCGTTGCGTGGGATGTCTAATATGAGCATGGCTGAGGCGTTTTGTATTCGTTGTAGTTTCTTCTGGAGTTTAGCGGTGGTACCTGCGTAGAGGGTGTTTCCGTAGTCCAGTCGGCTCGTTACTAGAGCGTGGGTGACTGTTTTCCTTGTTTCGGAGGGGATCCAGCGAAATGTTTTTCTGAGCATGCGAAGAATGTTAAAGCAGGAAGAGGATACGGCGTTGACTTGTCTGTTCATTGAGAGTGAAGAATCCAGGATGACGCCAAGGTTCCGTGCGTGGTCTGTCGGGATGGGTGCTTTTCCGAGGGCTTCCGGCCACCAGGAGTCGTCCCATGCAGAGGGGGATGTACCTAAGATGAGGACTTCTGTTTTGTCTGAGTTCAGTTTCAGACGGCTTTGTTTCATCCATTCGGCGACTTCTTTCATTCCTTCGTGTAAGTTAGTTTTGGCGGTGCTGGGGTCCTTGGTGAGAGAGAGGATCAGTTGAGTGTCATCCGCGTAAGAGATGATGTTGAGGTTGTGTTGGCGGGCGATGGCCGCGAGGGGGCTCATGTATACGTTGACGAGGGTGGGACTGAGTGAGGATCCTTGAGGTACGCCGCAGATGACTTCAGATGCCTCGGACTTGAATGGTGGGAGGCGGACTCTCTGGGTTCTTCCGGTGAGGAACGAGGTGATCCAATCGAGTGCTTTTCCTTGGATTCCGATGTTTCTGAGGCGTTGTAGAAGGGTGCTGTGGCAGACTGTGTCGAATGCTGCAGAGAGGTCGAGGAGGATGAGGGCGACTGTGTCACCATTGTCCAGTAGAGTTCGAATGTCGTCTGTTGCTGCGATGAGGGCGGTCTCGGTGCTGTGTTTGGCTCGGAAGCCAGATTGTGAGGGGTCGAGGGATTTGTTGGCTTCGAGGAAGGCGGCGAGCTGGTTGTTGACGGCTTTCTCGATGACTTTGGCCGGGAATGGAAGAAGCGAGATGGGGCGGTAGTTTTTGAGTTCGGTGGGGTCTGCTGTTGGTTTTTTCAGAAGGGCGGTGAGTTCCGCGTGTTTCCAGACTTCTGGGAAGGTGGCGGAGTTGAAGGAGCAGTTGATGACGTCTCGGAGGTGCGGTGCTATGACGGAGTCTGCTTTGTTGAAGATGTGGTGAGGGCAAGGGTCTGTGGGGGATCCAGAGTGGATGGAATTCATCAGGCGAATGGTGTCCTCAGTGGAGATTGGGTTCCAGGCGTTAAGGGTGTTTACGGGGGGAAGATGGTCAGCAGATGGTAGGGTGGGTTGGCTTCCGGGTTGGTTGTCAAAGCTGTTGTGGATGTCAGCAATCTTGTTGTGGAAAAAAGAGGCTAGGGAGTTGCAGAGGGTTTGAGAGGGGGTGATGTCGTTGGAGTTGGCCGAGGGGTTGGAAAATTCCTTGACGATGTTGAAAAGTTCCTTGCTGTTGTGGGCGTTGTTGTCAAGTCGATCCTTGAATGCTGTTTTCTTGGCTTTTCGGATCAGTTGGTGGTGAGTGCGGGTGGCGCTTATGAAGGCGTCCTTGTTGCTGGTGGATGGGTCTTTTTTCCAGGCCTTTTCAAGGGAGCGGCATAGTTTCTTGGATTTCTTGAGATCATCGTTGAACCATGAGGCCTTCTTGTTGCCAGGTTTGCTTTGACGTTTTTTCAGTGGTGCTAAGGTGTCGGCGGTGTTGGATAACCACAGGGTGAAGTTGGCGGCGGCTTCGTTTGCGTTAGAAGAGTGGGCTGGGGAGTTTAGAAGGAGCGATGCGGAGATCTGGTCCGTGGTGATTTTGTTCCAGTTTCTTAGCAGAGTTGGTTGGAGGTGGTTGGTGGGTTTTGGTTTGTTGTAGGTGAAGTGAACGCAGCTGTGGTCAGTCCAGAGGAGATCCGTAGTGTGGCTGAAGGAGACATGATTGCTGGAGGTGAAGATGGGGTCGAGTGTATGACCTGCAATGTGGGTGGGGGAAGTGACCAGTTGTTTAAGTCCAAGGTTGGCGAGGTTGTCCAAGAGGGTGGCGGTGTTGCGGTCGTTGATCTTTTCAAGGTGAAAGTTGAGGTCTCCCAGAAGGATGTAGTCTTTGGAGGGGAGCGCGTGTGGGGTGATGAAGTCCGTGATGTCTTCACTGAATTTTGCGCGGGGTCCTGGTGGCCTGTAGAGGAGGGTGCCTCTGAGAGTTGTCTTGGGGTCGATGTGGATCTGGAAGTGAAGGTGTTCGGAGTTGGCGAGGTTGGCGTCAGAGCTGGTAGAGATGCGGATGGATTTCTTATGGACGATGGCTATTCCTCCTCCTGTGTGGTCGGTGCGGTCCTTGCGTGTGATCTTATAGTCATCAGGGATAGCGATGGTGATGTCTGGGGCGGAGGAAGCGTTCATCCATGTTTCCGTTAGGAAGGCGACGTCTGGAGAGATGATGTCTAGTAGGTTCCAAAGGTCAATGGCGTGCCTGTGGACCGATCGGGTGTTGAGAAGGATGCATTGTAGGTGGTTGGGGTCGGGAGTCTGTGGTGTGGTCGTAGCGGTGATGTTGTCGGTGCTGCAGAATTTGCAGGAGTGGCATGAGAATGGGCCATGGGTGCGACCAGGAGCGGCTTGGACGCAGTTGGGAGCGCGACCGGGGTTAAGGGCTAGGAGAGTGGCGGCATCGTAGGTAATTCGGGAGGGCAGGGGAGCGCGAGGGGCAGGGGGTCTGGCGCTGGGCGCGGTCCAGGCGCGGACGGGCGTAGACGGGCTTACCTTTGGCGCACCTTCGGCGTGGCCGTAGCGCGTGGACGCTGCGCGTGGGACCATCTGCCATAAATGGACAGTGGAGGGGGCGGAGCGTGGGAGGGTCAGCAGGGAGGCGGGATCAGAGAGGCGGGTCAGGGGAGAGCAAAGCACCAAATGGCGGGATGAAAGTGAAAACAAACAGCGAAGGCACGAAACAATGCTCGCCAACAAGCTATCAGGGGCACTTAAATCCTGCACAATGTGTACACTTCAAGCGCTATCCACAGAGCAACCAACCTTGGAAGCGTTACACAACACAGATGTAAAGAGAAAATACACAGCGCTAATTCAGTGAGCACAGTTGCGATTCCTAAGCGCTACACGCTAATGATATACAAAGTGTAATAAGACTAGTGAAAGAAGCACAGAGCGTGAGGCAGATGATATAAATGCAGTTTCAAAGGCTCTGCAGGAGCGAGAGCTTCAAAGCGCGACTATGCACAGAGCGCGAGGCAGCTGATACAATTAGGTTTCTAAAGCGCTTCCAAAATGAGGGCTTCAAAGCGCTGCTATGCCGTCTGAGGCTACGATACCAGGTGCAGTCGGGAGGTCGAGGGTGAAAGAGGCTTCAGCTGCGGGCTGTAAGGGCTGCAGATAGATCGAGCAGGGAGCGTGGGGGAGCAGCCGTTCCGGACAGAATCCAGGCGGTTACAGCTGGGCTTGGGCTGAGGGGAGTCAGCTATTCGTGTGTGGGAGGGTAAGCAGGGAGGCGGGATCAGAGAGGCGGGTCAGGGGAGAGCAAAGCACCAAATGGCGGGATGAAAGTGAAAACAAACAGCGAAGGCACGAAACAATGCTCGCCAACAAGCTATCAGGGGCACTTAAATCCTGCACAATGTGTACACTTCAAGCGCTATCCACAGAGCAACCAACCTTGGAAGCGTTACACAACACAGATGTAAAGAGAAAATACACAGCGCTAATTCAGTGAGCACAGTTGCGATTCCTAAGCGCTACATGCTAATGATATACAAAGTGTAATAAGACTAGTGAAAGAAGCACAGAGCGTGAGGCAGATGATATAAATGCAGTTTCAAAGGCTCTGCAGGAGCGAGAGCTTCAAAGCGCGACTATGCACAGAGCGCGAGGCAGCTGATACAATTAGGTTTCTAAAGCGCTTCCAAAATGAGGGCTTCAAAGCGCTGCTATGCCGTCTGAGGCTACGATACCAGGTGCAGTCGGGAGGTCGAGGGTGAAAGAGGCTTCAGCTGCGGGCTGTAAGGGCTGCAGATAGATCGAGCAGGGAGCAGATAGATCGAGCCCAAGCACTGAGCACTGTACGTGCCTCGTGCCCCTGCACCTCCTGGGGTAAGGAAAATAAAGGTTGATTCACCGTCGGGAATATGCAGTAGCCATATCAGGAAACTGTTGGGAGGCCGCGAAAGAGTACCCGCGATGAGGTATTCCAACTTCCTTTGCCCTGAAAGATCCCTGAAACATCAGAACACCAAGACGAGCACCATGGAACCGAGCGAGGTTCCAGAAGCAAGACAAACGACCGGGATCTGCCATAAATTAACCCTGCAGTGCCATCTAGTGGCCAAAGTACACAATTGCGCCCACATAATAAAAGACTATGGGCCAGATGTAGGAGCCGAAATACCGGTCGGTAACGGCCGATTTCGGCCGTTACCGACCGGTATTTAGTAATTGGCATGTAGGGCCCTTATTTTACCGATTCGGTAAATTTACAGAATCTGTAAAATACCGAATCAGTATTTTTACCGATTCGGTAACTTGCATATGTAGGTGGGACTCTTCTGAGTCCCACAGGCCTTACAGAATCCGTATTTTACTACCCAATCCAATTGGGTGGTAAAATACCGAATCCAAGTGTGCATGCACATGTGTGCATGCACACCTATGCCATGTGACAGACAGACATGCCCTGTGCCACATGTCACACATGCCTGAATTCGGGGTGCTAGAGGGTGTCAAAGTGACACCCCCTGCACCCTTGCAACATTCGGTATTTACCGAATCAGTAAATATCTGTTCGGTAATGCCCATTGATTCCTATGGGCTTCAATGCCCATAGGAATCAATGGGCATTACCGAATCGGTATATACCGATTCGGTAAATACCGATTCTTACAGAATCGGTAATTCAATTACCGATTCTACCTACATCTCCCCCCTTCTATTTTACCGATTCATAAATACCGAATCGGTAAAATTCGGTATTTATGAATTGGTAAAATATACTTACTTACATCTGGCCCCTAGGCAGCAAAAATTACATGCCATAGAGTGACACGAGCTAGTAGGCAGCAGTGTGCCTGAAAGACAATAGTGCAGCACTGGGAGAGCTGCTGCAGTGACAGACCAGCACCCAACGAACTTCAGCAAGATGCAGCAAGGGCAGCCACCTGCCAGCAGTCACATCAAGAACAGAGTGGAATGGATCACTCACGGAAAGCAAGGGGTAAAGGACACACACACAGCAGCGCAAGATTGGCACAGCAACGCCACACAGCTGCCCAAGACTGGCGCACAGACGCCACCGACAAGTGATGGCGCAGTAACGCCACACCGCAGCAAGTAAGCCCCACCAGGACAGCACAGCACTGCCCAAGGGAAGCGCAAGGAGTGAAGGAACTCTACGCACAAGGAAGGACGACGGAGCAGTAACACAGACCACCGGACGCACTGAGCCAAACAGAGACCTACCAAAGGCGAAGCAGCACCTTATGGCCACAGGTTGTCGTTGCAACCGCTGGGAAGAAACTGAATAACAACACCCGAAGATACAGTGGTCCCAAGACTCCACATCAGGCAGGTGCAACACAGTGAGGAAGCGCGAAAACCGCCGACACTGCTCCAGAATCCCAGAAAGAAAGCAAGCACACCCCGTGATGTAACGGGAGCGACCTGAACACGAAGAGGCAAGAAGGAGTGGTGACGTAACCCTCCACACCCAATGAAGCACATGAAGAGCGCAGACAAAAGCGCGCCAACGCAGAAGCACTGCAACGGAATCAAGGGACGATCCCAGGGATCACGGAGGGCATGAAGACGCAAGACCACGCAAAGCCAGAAGCACGCAGGAGGTCACGCCTGTGAACCTGACTGCGCAGTCAGCACCCAGGAAATCTCTCCACACAGAAACACTGCTGAATGCAGGTAGGAGAACACCCAAATCTCCACCGCCCCAGCGAAGCCCTACAGTAGGCCGAAGACCACCAACAGTGTCCTCCCTCACACTGCCTCCAGATGAAGTCGGCAGTAACCCACAACATGCAAGAGAGGAGTCGCACACCCCACGTGGCAGGCTGCCACAGCACCATGTGCTCCAACAACCAGCAACACATGACCGAACGTCACGTCGCCCAGCAAGCAAGAAACACGCCACCAAGTGACTAGTCCAGACAAGCATGCCAGAGCAAAGGCAGAAGCAGGCGCCACGACAGAGCCGCCTCGAGGTCCAAACGCAACGCCCTCGAAGAAAAGAAGAAGAGGGACAGCTCTGTCACCCCGAAGACCGGATGAGAACAGGTGGGATGAACAAGCCAACAAAGGGAGAAGACCGAGGACTCACAGCCAGCCAAGAAGCCCACCTGACACGCCAGACAGCCACCAAGGCGGACCAACGTCCCAGGATACAGCCCCAAGGATGAACCAAACATAAGCCGCAGCAAGCCCAGTCCATGTCTCATCCCAACGCTTCCCCAGGAGACCGTCCATCCCCGAGCGTCGGCAGTCTGAGTCAGTCGGCATCACTACTCCCGTCCGCAGATGCCAGGGGCGAAGATCCGCACTGAGCGGCCGCCCTCTCACCCCCTCAAGATGGAGTCGGCAGTGGCCCCACAACAAGCAAGAGAGGAACTGTACACTCTACGTGTCAAGCCGCCACCCAAGGTCAACATCAACAAAGCGGAGGCACATGGCTGCCAAATCTCTCCAGACATCCAACACTCCCAGCAAGTCACCAACACCTATCATCCTGAGTCTCTACATGGCTGGCAACCACCATCACCCCAGCCATCAGCACCAGCGCCAATCAACACCACTGCCAGAGACCGTCAGTGTGGACTGGCAAGAGGTTCAAGAAGTTCAAGTAAGACGTGGTCCGCGACCAAGGAACCAACGAACTTCGACACCCTCAAGAACCAGAAGTATAACCATTAACAGGAGATGGTCGCTGGGACTGGTCCAGTCACAGAGTGGAAAAGAAGACAGTGTGCTAGAGCCAGGACAAGACCAGAGGGAAACGGGCGGAGTGCACGCCGCTCGGAGAAGCCTGGTCAGGAGGACAAGAGCAGCGAGATGACCAGACCATGCCGCGAAAAGGAAAACAGAGGAGAAGGGCACGACGTCATGAAGGAAACAGAAGTAGAAAGGAGTCAAGTGGCACGACGCCATCAAGAACAACAACACCCAGAAAGGGGAGGAGAGGTGCGACAAGTCTGCACACCCACCAGAAGAGGAGGTGACATGCGCCACAACATTGAATACAAGGGCTTACAAGTCAAAGGGAACATCGGTAACACTTGGCGAGGAACAGGCCTCTACCTACAAGTCCTCTGACAACCCGTCGACTGCAGGAAGGAACAGGCTGGACTATTGGCAACACCCACCTTTGGGATTGAGCGGAAGCCTGGATGCGGAGAGCGCTCAGACGTCCAGCAGAAGGAAAACTGACCACTCTACACCAGCCCGTGGAAATCCAAGGGGCAAAGGCCTCAGGGACACTGGTGGCAGAGGGTCCCGACACAAGAGATGGATCCGTCACCGTCTACCCTGCACGTCCCAGGAAGAAGGGGAACTTGTGCGCAAAGGAAAGAGTCAACAACCACCCTCCAGGCGGAGCTACGGATGCATGGTAGTAATCTCATCGCCTCCTCCATTCACACCGGCTTGTGGAGTTGGAGCAACGCTGCAGAGAACACCCTGCCCAGCGGAAACCTGAAGAAGAGGGCCTCCGGGACATCTCGTGGCAGGAGAATACCTGCGAGAGGGGCGTCCCAGTGAGAGGGGTGCCTTTCAACCTCTCCCTCCTTTGCAATATGAAACCAAGCTGCCTACAGTGAAGAAACCCGACGTACCAGTATAAGACAACCTCCATCAAGTCCACCATCTGGTCGTCCTATTCAGCGTCACCCCAAAAGCAAATTCTCAAGGGACTGAAGAACATACTGCCATGGCACAAGTCCAGAAGAGCACGCCCACCGAGGACCAGGGCGCCGAGCCCAAGAGAAGGAACGTTTCAGCTGAAAGTTTCCACCGTCGTCATCTAGCAAGCAGCTGAAGAGACTCCTTTTAAAGTTAGGAGATTTGCATATTTTTATGTTTTCCTCCCACAGATTCGGACTTTTGTTTTGTCTCAACTTTTATTAAGTTGGGGAGGAATGTAGTGTCCTGCTGGACACGTTTAAGTTGTTCTGTAACCCTACACTATTGTAAATTGATACTTGTATAGCGCACTACTCACCCGCAAGGGTCTCAAGGCACTTGTACGAATACCGCTGTGGAACCCATCCTGGCTTTCCCTGTGAGGGGCACCCCCAAGGTGGAGGCCAGGCATCCTTAGCGTTGTGGGGGCCGTTGTTTGTTGTTGATTGGATTAGGCACCGAGGCGAGAATTATCAGGTCCTTGGAATTTTTGAGCCCAAGACCTGCAGAGGCGGGGAATTGAACCCTGGTCCCGGGCTAGACCTCTGCATCAGGGTCTGCCGCTCTAATCATTGAGCCACACTGGATCACTATACACCTACCCACCACTGGTATCATGAGTCAGGTGACCCAGTCAATAAAGAGGCGGAGCGCACGTGCTCTGGGCCGATAAACTAGCCAACTACCCTGGTATCCGTGTCTGATTACTACTACATAACACATGTGTTGCTCATGAGTCTCGCGGCTATGTTCTTTCTCCATGATTTCCACGGCCACATGTTAGATGCGGTTGTGGATTTCATGGAGTCGGATCACGGGCAGAGGGGCCCCTGCATTTCTTGAAAAACTGTTCAAAACTACTCTCCAAGTCTGCAGATTCACTTTTTACATTTGGCGTTGAGCGGGAGCAGGAGCTCCCCACAACCATTCATAAATAGGAACACGAGGTAATTATAAGGATTTTCGCTGTAATCCCATGTTTCCTTGCTGTTGGGCGACATCTACTGGGTGAAACTGGTACTGCGGGTGCAGTATTCGTTACAGTTTACCATGAATTTCGTCAGCGTTGTGCACATTTGTCTACAATTAATTTCTTCAGCGATGTGCACTCTTTTCTATAATTGCTATCTAGACGCTCTGCTGCATTTGGCCACATTCAAACCTGCTTTATTCAACGTGGCAGCAATATTAAATTTGGAAAACTTGCTCCCACAGCTATCTTAAATATAGCAAATAAACTCTGGATGCCATTTTGGATTGGGAGACCCTTTATTCATTCGCATATCCAAAACTTTCAATAATTTTAATTTAAAGATGTCCACTAACTTTATTGGAATGTCTAACCTTCAACAGTTTTTAACAATTCATCCGTTCATACTGAACCCTGGCAAATTTGCACAACAGTCGCATAAATGACACAACACCTTTGAAAACTTACTTGTTGGTATTGATGCAGATACATTCAATGCAAAAAGGAAGAGGGACATCTTATATGGCAATCATGGTCTTGAGGGGCAAGAAGTTTTCAAACAGTCTTGCAGCAATATCTTCTGTAGGACAAAGTGAAAGATGGAACGAATACCTGGAAGCTATAACTAGATTAAAGAACACATTTTCTGAGCTACCCATCATTTTATTAGAAAGGTTCAACTTCAATAAGAGCAATCAATTAACAGACGAGTCAGTTGAGGAATATATTTCAGTGCTTAGGAGTTTGGCAACAACTTTGGACCATCTATTGACATTTTCGTTAGAGATTAATTTGTTTTTGGGTGTAACTCAAAAAAAATTCAAGAACACTTACTTTCCTACAAAGATGCAACACTTCCAGAAGTAATTGACATGGCAAAAGTTATTGAACTCTCGATCTTTTCCAGCAAATGTATTTCCTCTGATAGAAATTCTCAGCCCTCAACAAAGTCTACAATGTACAAATGCCAGAAGTCATTAATGCGTTATCTCACAGATCTAAAAATTATTCTAATGAGCCCTTTAACCCATAAAATACTTTTTGTTTCGGATATGGATCTAAGGATCATCTAAGTAATAACCCTATTTGCCCTGCCATAGGTAAAACATGCACAAAATGTCATGAAATGGGTTACTTTTCAAGGGTGTGTAGAAGGTTAGGGAACATCAGTTGGATTGGTGCTCTTGAAACTCTTCTGTCTCAGAAGAATGGGGTATATTATCAAGAACAGTGATAAAATTAACGCCGCTTTAGCGGCAGGAAACTACAGCTAAAACGGCGATAATGGGCTTGATAATATGTCCTTGTGAATTCCCAGAGCAGCCCAGGTTCTGGTGTTAACCTGGGCTGCTATGGGAATTCACAAGGGCATATTATCAAGCCCATTATCACCGTTTTAGCGGCAATTTCCTGTTGCTTAAGCGGCGATTATTTTATCGCCGTTCTTGATAATATGCCCCAATGTTCCTTGCCACATGATTTTGCTAAAGTACTTCTCACCCTTGAAGTAGACCCACAACGATTCAGCTCGAATTATGGGCCCTCTTTGTGATGTGTACATTGGTGATACAAAACTTGATATGATGGCAGACTCAGGGGGTACCATTACTATCATCTCAGATACCTTGTATGAACGAGTGTGGTCTATATCAAAACCTTTAATCACTCCTGATGTTTTTCCAAAGGCTTATGGAGACAAAGACATCGACATGCTTGATTTTTACTTGGAGAAAGTAAAATGTCTGGGCAGAGAAGCGTTTACAAATGTAAATGTTGCAAAAAAAGGAAAATTATTATTAGGCTTGCGTGATTTAGCAAAGTTGGGTCTAATGTTGATTTCAGGTTCACCCAATCCTGTAAGTGTGAGTGCAATTTAGCCAGCACACATGATTCTGAACAAGATACACTCTCAGAAATGGTTAAGATTTTTCCAGATGTGTTTACAAATAAGATAGGCGTAACTGATAAATTTGTACATAGAATCAAGTTAAAAAAAGGATGCTATGCCTTTGTCTCATAAACTCAGACCAGTTTCTCTATCTGTCAGAGCTGATCTCAAAGCTTAGCTGGACACCCTTGTCAGAGATAAGGTAATTACCCAGACTGACTCATCTGTATGTTTAGTCCCATAGTGATAGTACGCAAGAAGGATAATTCCACAAGGTTGTGTACTCACTTATGCACTTTGAATAAGAATATCCTCATTGATTGTCATCCTTTGCCCAAGATTAGTGACCTTCTGTCAAATATTAATGGAGTCAATTTTTTTTCACTCTTGGACCTTCGTTCTGCCTTTCATCGGATTACACTCGCTGCAGAATCCCAAGATCTCACTACATTTATCACTCCATTTGAAGCTTATACATTTCAGAGACTTCCCTTTGGCCTGGCTTCTGCAGCAAGTGTGTTTCAGAAATTCATGGATTCTATACTTTCTGGAATCTCTGGTATACATGCATATATCAAGATGATGGCTTAATATTTTCAGAAACTAGAGAGGGACACAATTCCATTTTAAGAAAAGTTTTGAGAAACTTCAACCCAGATAAATGTAAAATGTGTCAAACAGAATTAGATTACTTTGGTCATTGCATTTCTGATACTGGCATACATCCAAATTCTTATTGTTAAAGGCAATTCAAGATGTTCCTCCTCCTAAAGACAGAGATTCTCTCAGATTTTTCTTGGGGATCAATGAATATTACTAAAAATGTATTCAAGGATATTCCATCATTGTTTAACCCTGAGAAACCTTTTAAAGAAAACTTTTGATTTCATTTTTGATGATGTTGCTAGACATGCTTTTACTTATGTCAAAAATGTCAGCACTGATGCTCCAGCTTTTTCAGCTTTTAAGTCGGGTGCAAGATGTTTGGTGACTGTAGATGCCAGTCAAAAGGGCATAGGAGCTGTACTTTCACAGTGGTATGATAATTGTGCACACACTGTGGCCTTTGCTTCTAGGTCTCTAAAATTAGCAGAATCACAATACAGCACAATTGAAAGAGAAGCTTTAGCCTGTTCCTGGGCCATTGAGAAATTTAAAACCGATCTCTGGGGAATGAAGTTTTCACTTTTCAATGATCATAAACTTCTTATTCATCTCCTTAGTGGTAATAGATCTGGGAAAGCCTCTTCTAGACTGGTGAGATTGTTATCTTACTTACATGAATATAATTTCAAAATCGAACTTATACCAGGCAACAAGAATACCAGTCAAGGATGCCTATTCAAAATGATGATACAGATTGTAAACATGAGGGCATTGAATCTGTTGTTGTATCATTAGATGACATTTTAAATACTCACGGTTTAATTTCTCGCGATGAGTGGATTACTGCTGTTTCTGAAAATAATATTTTGTCTCAAGTAATGAAATTCATTACTCAAAAATGGCCCAAAGAGAGGTGTTTTCCTTCACCCATAAAACCATTTTCTCAAGTTTCTAGTCAAGTGTCCATAGTAAATGGGCTGCTGTTTCAGAATGTCTTGGTGGTTCCTCCAATGTCAATCAGATCCAAACTTTTTCAAGCAGCTCTTTCTGGTCACCTAGGGGTGGCAGCCACTTCCAAAAACATCAAACAATATTTTTGGTGGACCTCTACCGACCTTCAAATTACTGCTTGGATATCATCCTGCAGTACATATTTATTATCTGACAAACACTGTCTCACACACAAAACACATTTGCATACAGTACCCTTACCAGAAAAACCATGGTCCCTGGTTGCTTTGGATCTTTCTGGTCCTTTTCACTTGCTACCACCTGATAATAGATTTCTGATAGTCTCTGCAAACACTTTTTCAGTAATCACATTTTTGGACAATATTTTCACTTGTGAAGGTCCTCGAAGGGAGCTTGTTACAGATAATAGAATGCACTTTGTTCTCACACAAATAAAATATTTTGCTGCAAAACACCACATTAAACAGCTCACGATTGCATTGGATTCCCCAACATCAAATGGTCTGGTTGAAAGGGTTAATACATTTTTGAAGGAAGGGGTATAAACAGCAATTGCAATTGGGAGTTAAGTTGAAGCCCTCCTTAAAGAAAAGGTTTGGAACTATCACCTTACTTCACTACAAGTGTACCTCCCTTCACTACTAAGGAAGAGAAATCCCAGGACACAACTCTGTCCAGATTGGTTAAAAAGATACCTTACCAAAGAATAACCATTGTTTTTGCGCTATCTCTGAACTTGTCAAAGAGAGAGTGAAACTGTCACAAACCAAACAAAAATCTCAGTATGACGTGTCTCATGCTACAAAAACTGTTGATTTCATATGAACGATTGGGTTTTGCTTAAACTTCCTCACTGAGTTAAAAAAAGGAGAATCTAAGTTTTTAATCGAATTAAAGTAGAAAAAGTTGTGAAAGGTGCTGTTTTTCTACACAGTATGGGCTGGTGGTCAAAAAGAGACCTAGTTAAATCCACCCTTGAGCAAACACGTCATATTGGTAAGCACAAGAGGAGTGAAGACAGTCAATGGTTTGATATGGGGAATGATGTAACTTCCCCAGACATACCCTCTACAAGTAATTTGCACCCTCTACCATCAGTCACTCTCACTAGAGATACTTTAGCAGATATGGATGTTTCTAATCTTGTTCAAGTGATTCCTTCTGATAGTCATGCACCCTCAAGTGCTGTTTATTCAGAAGAACAAGTTGCAACACGATCCATGTGCAATGTTTCCATGCCTGATAGGTTTAAAGGTTTTTATGTTGGTTAATGCATTTGATGCAAATGTTCTTTCTAAACAAAATCATATGCACTATGTTACTAAGCTTGTTATCTTCTAAGTTTTGTTTTATTCTCAAGATGTCATTTTTGTTGCTGTTATAAAAAGGAAGATGTTGTAGTGTATCACATGCGAGTGATCATGCTTATAATGATTCTGGCATGTTCACGTGCAGGCACCTTTCCAGACAACTGGAAGCGTGCTGAAGTCAGGCCCCTGCTCAAGAAGCCCACAGCTGACCCCACGGTCCTCGAGAACTACCGACCATCTCACTCCTCCCCTTCACAGCCAAACTTGCATAGGAAACAGACAACAGGGAACTGACTCGATTCATTTAAGAGAAAGCCATCCTCGACCATCCCAATCTGGTTTACAAAGCAACCACAGCACCGAGACCGCCCTACTTGCCGCTACAGCCAACATCAGCCAACATATGCACCCTCCGGGACCAAGGCCACTCCACAGCCCTCATCCTACTCGACCTATCAGCGGCCGTCGACACTATCTCCCACTGCACACTAGTCACCAGACTACACAACGACGGCATACAAAGAACAGACCTAGACTGGATCTGATCATTCCTCACCAGAAGAAGCCAAAGGATCAGACTACCACACTTCCTCTCCGATCCCATGAAAATCACCTGCGGAGTACCACAGGGGTAATCACTGAGCCCGACCCTCTTCAACATCTACACTGCCTCCCCTCACAGCCATAGTCTGACAACACGGCCTCAACATCGTATCCTACGCCAACGCACCCAGCTCTTCCTCTCCCACACCAAATACCCCCACCGCCAACAAACTCATCTTCCAGACAGTAATGCAAGACCTCTCAGTCTGGATGACCAGCAGCTTACTGAAGCTCAATGCCGAGAAGACAGAAGTCCTCATCCTCTGAACCACCCCCTCAGCATGGGACAGCACCTGGAGGCCGGCTGCCCTCGGAAATCCGCCTACACCATCAGACCACACCAAAAACATCAGCATCATACTTGAATCATCACTCACCATGAACTGACAGGTCAACGCCATCACCGCCAGATGCTTCAACACCTCCGCATCCACCGCAAGACCTTAAAATGAATCCCCCCTGAGTCAAGGAAGACAGTCACCCACGCACTCATCACGAGCAGACTGGACTATGAAAATGCACTCGACGCCAGCATCAACAAGTCCCTACTCTGCAAACTCCAGACAACATGGAACACCACCACCAGACTTATCCTCTGCATCCCCTCGCACATCAGCAAGCACCTACGTAGACTCCACTGGCTCCCTGTTGAGAAAAGAGTCACTTTCAAAATCCTCACTCATGCCTTCAAAAGCCTAAACAACAACGGACCCAAAAACCTCAACTACAGAATCAACTTCCACGTTCCCAAAAGAAATCTCCGATCAACCAACCTTACACGGGCCGAAACCCCACGCATCCACAGAGCCAGAGCAGCCGGAAGATCCTTCTCTTACATTGCAGCCAAGACCTGGAACGAGGTACAGGCAGACATCAGATGCACACCCTCCCTGAACACCTTCAGGAAGACCCTCAAGACCTGGCTCGTCGGCTAAACAGTTCTGCTGATTCCCCCTTACCCCCCAGTACATTGACACCCTCATAGGTGAGTAGCGTGCTTACAATTCCCCTGATTAAATGCTTTCTTTTAAATGTATTGCTCGTGAGTCTCATGGCTAGGTTCCTTCTCCATGGTTTTCACGGCCACCCCTTAGATGCAGTTGTGGATTTCATGGAGTCGGATCATGGCCGGAGGGGCTCCTGCAAGATTCGCTTTTTACAGTGGTCTGTCTCCCACCACCAATTATTCTATATGAGTGCCAGTTGTACAGTCGTTAGTCTCCTGAGCCAGGATTGAATTTGGGCTTGTATGCATATTCCGTCGTTGAGAGCATGTTCTGATACATATCTTCTGCTGGAGAGTCTTGTTTCCATGCCGACTCATTCAGAAGAAATGAAAGTGACTCGCTCACTAATCTCGCTATGAGAGGCCGTCATTTGAGATGATCGTGGGTGTGATTTATTTAAACACTGCACGGTTCTGGAGATAAAGAATGGGTGTGAGCTTTCCAGGGCTCTTGATGTAGAAGCAAGTGATGTCTTGAGTCCTCATCTGAAATATGAAGGACTGCCTTATCATTTATGAACATTGAGGGCAATATCTTTGATCCTTAGTGACATTCTGATTCTGTTTCATTGAACTATGTGATGGCAGTAAATGCACATGGAGTAGTCAATTGTTATTTTCTTGTCTTGCTGCTTTAACAGGGGGTTCTTGTAGAGTTCTAGGACTTACTCTTCTCTCCCCTATGGCGCTTTGCGGGTTACATGCAGGGGGAGGTGTTACAACAGAATAATATAGCACATTCACAGTTTGATAGGGAGTATATTTCAGGGTCATAGGATTGCAAGAGTGTTGACATTCCTGGTTTCTCTTTTATAGAATGTCATAGTATGGATCTTGTTACAACCAGGGCACAAGCTCGGGTTACACGCAGGTACATGGTGTCCACCCACTATTTTCACAGGGTGCACGTCTTCCCCCCCCCTACCAAGAGCTCGGGTTCATCAGAAATATGCTGAACTTGTCCCGGCATAATTTTCAGACACCAGGACACACGTTCAGCAGCGCCTGCACATTATCTGCTTTCCATTCCCAGCAACAACATGCAGGAAGCGAAAAAGATTTTTTTTCACCTCCAGCTGGGCTAAAATTGAGGGGCCATCGGGCCTCCTGTTGTTTGAATATCCTGCCTGGAGGCAGCCTGGAGCTTCACACTTAAATGTAAATGCCAGTCAGGGGAAACAAAGGCACGTAGCTTGTTATCTCTTCACAGATACTTAAGGGAGGCATGCTTTCACCTTTGCTCAGTCCTTGAATGTAAGAGATGCATGCACTGTAAGTATGTCAGATGTGTTAGTCTGCCTGGTATTTACACGGATAACAATATAAATAGTGCTATTTTATTTCTTATACAGCACTACGCTATACTATTCATGGTGTCAGAGCTCTATACACATTATACATTGACAGAAAATCATGTACATGTGTAAATCAATGTACAAGGCAAGTTACAAGGTGTAGGAGTCACATGTCCTTCCTAGCTCACTGTGCTATATTACAAGGATTACAATCTATGAACTGCAGGTAAAACAAGCATTTGCAATGCAATAGGGTCTCGCATTTATGACAGTTTGCGCTAATGGCATTGTAAATGACAAATCATTTTTTTAGGTGTTGTTTTTGAAACAGATAAATAAAAGGCATTGTCATTTAAAATGCCAATAGCTTAAACTCTTGCAAATGCGAGGCCTAATGCATTGCAAATGCATTGCAAAAGCGTTAGGCGAGAGTGTGTCCTGCCTCCAACAGCAGGCAGGACAAAGCTATTTGAGAAAATAGTGCTCGGAGGCTGTAATTAAAGCCTACTGAGCAACAACACATGTAACAGGGGTTGTCGCCATGGGAGGTAACAAAATGAGTTGTGTTTTGCTCCCCTCAAATCATTATGTTACATCTTCTTCCCCATCGCGCGCTCACCCAGGATTGTAAATGTTCTATTAGTTGTTTACCACTGATTTAATGCTTAGTAGAAGCCCCATATAATTCCTGTTTAGATTTTACTATAGTATTGAATAATATTCCTGTTTATGATTATTCACTTACTACCCTTATATCACCACGCTACATCATATAGACCCCTGCTTGTCCTCTCTGTACTTATAATTGAATTGTTATGTGTGAACTATTTGATCTTATGACTATTTTACTACCCATGTTTGACTCATGATCTGATTGTTACCTTTCCCTATAACTGTAAAGTGCTCTGATATCCTTCAGGATCTAGTCCGTGCTATATAAAACTTTATAAAATAAATAAATAAATAAATAAAGTGGTACTAGTCGGGACTACCAAGCCTTTTGACCAATGAACAGCCCGAGTTTACAGTAAAAAATGACACATGGTAATGAAAAATGTGGGCGGAGCTTCAAGTTCCTACCTCAACACAGAATACCTCACAGAGTAGCGCATGCACTGCCCAGGCTTGACCTAAAAACCATCTGAGTTTAGGGAGTGCAACTGTGGAACGTTACGATGACTCATTGTGGAGAAAACCAAAAAAAGTAGCGAAGGAAATCTGACAAAATTCAACATGGAGCAAAGAGATGCTTGAAAATCATATGCCAAAAAGTTACAAGAATGATGGAGAGATGGAGGGGCACTATTGACAGTAATTGAGCTAGTGGGGTATGGAAAGGGCCACTGGAATTATGCGGTTGTGCGTCCACAACCATTACCCCATTATTAGAGATTTGCTGCATAATACATCATCTGCCATATAATCTACATTTTAATCCTCCATGAAACACAGACACACACTATAAGAGGTCCTCTGGCGGTGGTCAGAGCTTCATATGCAGTCAGAGGCTCCTCCTGGCACAGAGTGGGCACAAAAGCATCGCCGGGTGTGTGCGCTTTAAGTGCTGCAAGTGTAACAAAGTGACAAGTGCTTTGGGAGTTTTAGAAGCAGTTGATGAAAGAAAAGCTGTACCCACGGCACTAACAAGTAGACACAAGAGCCCGTTGGCTGCGAAGTACCGGCGGGTGCAGAGACTCAAGAAGTCAGTTGTGATACGGCAACCTGTGCGGTCACCAGGGTTGTGCACCCACAGGGTATGGAGCTCTGAACCTGTGGATGAGAGACAGATTTAGAATGTGTGTGAGAGTGCGTGTGTGTGTGTGTGTGTGGGGGTGAGAGAGGCAGTGTTTGCGTGTGTGAGAGTGTGTGTGAGAGAGTGTGTGTGAGAGAGAGAGTGAGAGAGAGAGTGAGTGCGTGTGTGAGAGAGTGTGTGTGAGAGTGTGTGTATGAGAGATTGTGTGAGTGAGAGAGTGTGACTGAGAGACTGAGTGAGAGTGTGAGTGAAAGAGAGTGTGAGTGCGTGTGAGAGAAAGAGAATGTGTGTTTGTGTGAGAGAGAGAGAGAGAGTGAGTGTATTTGTGTGTCTGTGAGTGTGTGTGAGAGAGAGAGAGAGCGCTCGTGCCCGAGAGAACCATTCCATGTGTGAAAGTATTAGTGTCAGAGTGTGACACAGTTTGGGAAAATATTTGTGACAGTGTTTGAGAGAAAGAATGTCTGTGTAAATTTGTGCAAGAGAGGAAACACATGCTCGAGTGAACTGCTTGTTTCCTTATGGGTATTTCTAAAACTTACTGTCAAAAGGAAGCCTGGATGCGAGAGCCAAGCTCGAGCTATTTAGGGAGGGGAGGAAAGTTCTCCTATAAGCGGGAGGGGTGCCCATGTGTGTCCATTGGAAGTCAAGCATTTCTGTGCACCCTAGGAGCAGAGTATCAGGATACAGACATTCAGAAAATAAAAACGCAAATAGCATGCTCATACTGTGCCATGGGAGGAGGGCATGCATTCGCGCTGACAGCACATTGGATTATATGCACACAAATACAAGTACAATACATAGGGGATCTCATTGTGATAAACAGTATGGTTTTAGCAGCTCTCATAACACTTAATAATGTAACAGAAAAAGATCACATGATATCACATTACAAACCGCACTGTATGACGTATTTGACACTTTTAGACAGAAGAAACGAGTCTCCCACTCAATGGTCCAGGTTACACCCGCTCATGTTTATGGTCCCAAAATAACTCAATAGCGAAGGTGGTCGAGAAGACACCGTTTCAGGGATGGTGACAGAGTCTGCTAATTCACATAGTATCATGCTATACACTCGCCGGGGTTGAGTTGGATGTTTGCACTGACCCCTGGATCTGTCCCTACTGCCAGAAAGAGCTCAAACCCCGTGCTTTGTACTTAAACTTCCCCACCTTCTCCTGCTAGAGCACAGTGCCTAACTCCCGGATATTGCCATGGTGAGCCCAGTTTAAGCAGGGGCGACTCAGTGGGAGGGTAGGCCTAAAGAACAGCAGTGGCCCCCAGGCGAACCTTATCCGTGGATTTAAGGAAAAGGGGCACTGCTGGCCTGGGCGGTACCCTGCCACTCTATGTGTGGCAGGGTATACTCAGACATGAGTCCCTTTCTCACTGCACCATCAGGATTCAAGCAAGCCGGGCCGAAGACGGCTGAAATGCCAGAAACCGGTCCCCGGTAGCTTGTCTCCTTTCTGGTGAAGAATTGGCTTGGTAGTTTAGTCTGCCCTGTTCCCATGATGCACTGGGCCAGGGACAGACTGATTTGCATATAGCCAGGTTCTGAGCTGGGATGGTGCAGTGAGATAAATAACGGTGATGGATCAAGCCCTGATCTTTGGACTGGGTAAGAGTGGTCTGCTTAATTCAGACACTCTGTTCATCACCACCCCCTTTTCTGAATCGTTTTTGGCCACTATAGGTTTGGCAGGGTATACTCAGACATGAGTCCCTTTCTCACTGCACCATCAGGATGCAAGCAAGCCGGGCCGAAGACGGCTGAAATGCCAGAAACCGGTCCCCGGTAGCTTGTCTCCTTTCTGGTGAAGAATTGGCTTGGTAGTTTAGTCTGCCCTGTTCCCATGATGCACTGGGCCAGGGACAGACTGATTTGCATATAGCCAGGTTCTGAGCTGGGATGGTGCAGTGAGATAAATAACGGTGATGGATCAAGCCCTGATCTTTGGACTGGGTAAGAGTGGTCTGCTTAATTCAGACACTCTGTTCATCACCACCCCCTTTTCTGAATCATCTGGGCGGTACCTGAGCACCTGATCCTCCGAACACTGCCTGTGGGCTGGGCCCTCTCAGTCCTTTGCCCAACCCAGGTCTCTAATGCCCTGCAGAGACCGCACAACCCTCCCCGCCTACCTGTATTTACCGCCTGCAGCGGCCGTTCTCCTCTGGCGAGAATACCCATAGATCCACAGCGAGGCCCGGCTGGGCAGAAGTGATGCAGCGGAACTGGCGCCGGCAGGCAGATTGTAAACAGCAGTGCTCTGTTGTTGAGGCGAGAGCTGCGGCGGCGGAAGATATACCCAAGCAGCCCGATCTCAAATACATCATGTTCTAAACTACTGTGTTACAACACCTCATATTTAGTGAATCTATCCAGATAAGGCATTAAGCACAATTGCTATAAACGAAATAATATTCACATCTTAAAATACATTTCTTTTGTAGTATATTCAGGTCAGACGTCCTAAGGAAAATAATGAGGTGACTATTTATCATATGCAATTTGCAGATGACAAAAAATGAAGTAGCGTCACAAAAAACAATGCTATGCTCTTTATAATAATAGCCGCAAAAGTGAAAGCAGTAACCTGACCCAAAACAGATGGCAGGCTGCACGTGATGCTGACTGGAAGTGGAGAACAGGGTTTGAGCCACGACGTGGGCTATATTATCTAATTATTAAAAAATTAACAGCGATCTCGGAGTGGGGAGAGACAAATTAAAAAAAATAAACATGCAGAGGGAGACAGATACAATAAAAAAAAAACACGGTTGAGACGGACAAATGTAGCATCTGAAACCAAACTCAACAAACGGTGTGAGGAGGTGCCTCAACAAATAATGCTGCTGACTGCGGAAAAACAGGGTTTGAGCCTGGAGAGGGCTGCATTATTTAAACTGTGATTTAATTATGTATAAATTAAATGTAAATAATTAAACAGGGTCCAGTAAGTGCAGGAAGCTGCCAGAAGTGGAAAAGCAGGCAGCAGAGAAAAAAGTAGTCCCTAAGTAAAAAGATAACAGCCAGCAGGGTAGGTTAACTGTATTTGGTTGATGCTGCTTCCTCCAGAAACCGAAGAAAAAGGAAGTCATGTATCGGACCAAAAGCCACCAATAAGCAAGATAAGAACAGCCATGCCAGATTCCTCCAATGGCAAGTCCAAAACAAAGACAAATGCAATGGGTGGAATTTCAGTAGTAATTCTGATTACTTGATGCCTCGTAGAGGCAGCGCATGCGCTGCCTGTGCGAGACCTAAAAAGGATTTCTGTGTTAAAAGAGGTAACCCACTTTACTATCTACAGAAAATAAAGATCTATCATCTGCATGTTACGTTATGTGCTTTTCAGGAGACACATTAAACCGCTATGCTACTTTGATTTGAATATGTGACTTCTCAAAACACAGATGTCTCCAACAAATGCGTTCACCTCCAGAGTTATCTCACCATTATTATCATTCCCTGAGATTTACTGGGCACCTTTACAGCAAATGAGTTAACCCATAAAATATTTCAAAATGCAGACCTTGCAACCAATTAAGCACAACAGATCTACTGCCATGCTTCTCCTTGTTGCCAATTTCTTTGTGATAGGGTCTAAAAAATAAATATATTAGTTGAGGCCCACAACCCCAATGCCAAATCTCATAATGTGCTGAAATATTCTCCTTATATGCCTGATAAACATGTATGAGGTCTTAGTATCTGGTGTCACTTCTTTTGATGTCACATCCAGTGAAGTCACTTCCTGTTATGTCATGTGCAATATGCTCTGTGATGGCACAAGTCATTCTTTCACTTGCATACTGCCTAACCTGGTTAGTCCCACACTTATTTTTTTAGGACTTGGGCCCTGGTTAGAACGCTCATATGTTCTAGTGGATTTCCCAAGTGAATATTGGATTATGGTTGTTATGATGATATATTTTGGCAGTAAACCTTTAATTGAGAAATTGGAGGTCAATATTAAAGAACCATTGACATATTCCTCAATCATGTCTGGTATTAGACTCTTATGAGCACGCTTGATAATTTTATGAGATGCTAACTAATTCTGCTAACTAAAGCATGGCAACATTATCAAAAAATAAAGATGCCATCTGTCAGGTTAACCCAGATTAGACTTTCACAAATTGTTCAAATTTTGACACAGATGAAAAGATCAGGAATATGCATATCTTTATTTCTGTAGCTAGAACTATGTTGTACAATGTTTTTTCCAGTTCAGTGACTAAATATTGAGGACATAATATAGAATGCCCAAAATATCAACTCCAAAATATCGAAGTACAGAATATAGTATCCCTATCTACAAACAGGTAAGTACTAAAATATGGAATCCAAAATATAGAATGCTATGGAAATATCGAATTTTTAAAATGTATTAAAAATAATATAAAAGTAATTAAATATTAAAAACAATTAAATAAAACATACTTAAAATAATGTAAAACAACTTAAAATGTCAAAATAAAGAATGTAATATAAAAAAAGTAGAGATTTTGTTGGATAGTGAGAGTGTAAAAATTACTATTACCACTCCCGTGAGTGCAACAGTAGGGAAAGCGTTGGCTAGCGTAGGGGTAACAATTACTATTCCCATTCCAGTGAGTGCAACAGTAAGGAAAATGTTGGCTAGCATAGGGGTAAAAATTACTATTCCCACTCCAAAGGCTGCAACAATAGGGAAAGCGTTGGATAGCGGGAGGGTAAAAATGACTATTCCCACTCCAGTGAGTGCAACAGTAGGGAGAGCGTTGGATAGCGTAGGGGTATAAATTACTATTCCCACTCAAGTGAGTGCAAAAGTAGGGAAAGCGTTGGATAGTGTAGGGGTAAAAATTACTATTCCCACTCCCGTGAGTGCAACAGTAGGGAAAACCCTGGATAGCGCAGGGGAAAAAATGACTATTCCCACTCCAAAGAGTGCAACAGTAGGGAAGGTGTTGGATAGCGGGAGGGTAAAAATGACTATTCCCACTCCAGTGAGAGCAACAGTAGGGAAAGCGTTGGATAGTGTATGGGTAAAAATTACTATTCCCACTCCAAAGAGTGCAACAGTAGTGAAAGAGTTGGATAGCGGGAGGGTAAAAATTACTATTCACACTCCAGTGAGTGCAACAGTAGGGAAAGCGTTGAGTAGTGGGAGGGTAAAAATTACTATTCCTACTCCAGTGAGTGGAACAGTAGGGAAAGCGTTGGAAAGCGGGAGGGTAAAAATTACTATTCCCACTACAGTGAGTGCAACAGTAAGGAAAGTAATAATTTTATATTAAAAGAAGATTACATTAATTATCAATACCAATAAAAAAGTAATAAAAAATAATGGCCAATTAAAAAATTAATTACCAATTAATAAAAAGTAATTACCAATATTAATTAATTGTCAATTAATTATCAATACATATAAATAAAAATAAATATTTACTTTATTACAATTAAATTACTTCCCAGTCTATTCCCCTATAAACCCACAACCCGCTCCAAATAAATAATACAATTAACATAATAATCAATGAATCAATTAATGCAAAATAATGACCAATTCTTAAAAATGAATTGCCAATTAATACAAATTAATTACCAATTCATAAAGATTAATGACAAATTAATAATTTTCTATCAATCGATTAGTTATCAATACATATAAATAAAAATGTATATGTATTTGACTATGATTAAATTACTTCCCATACTATTCCCCTAAAAACTCACAACCCGCTACGGAATTAAATTATGCAAAAATTAAATTACATAACATTCATTACTTTCAAAGAAATTAAACATACATCACAAAATCAATACATAATTCTAACACATATGCTACCATACATAACACTAAAAAAAAATGGATATTATGGAAATCGATATTTTAAATTCGATATTATGGTTATCGATATTTTCCTACCCCAAATTGACTAACTATATTTTAGTAATCGATATTCTGTCCTATCTATATTTTTGAGTCGATATACTATCCTGTACATTTTTTGGATTCTATATTTTGGTTGTTCAGCGTTTTTACCTGCAAGCCCTCACCCAATTGCAAAAACAAAAGGGGTCTTACTAGATCACGTTCAGATCATACAAAAGTTCAATCCTGGTAGTCCACAGCCTTAGCATCCTGCATCCCAGCTTAGGAGGGTGTGTAAGAAGAGCCATGACAAAGGGAAGTAGTGTGTTCTGCCCACAAAGAGTTCATTCATTTCTTTGACTTCAGTTACCCAGCAAAGGCACTCAAGTAGCAGTGCACCAGAGGGCATATTACAAAGCAATAGCGATAATTATCGCTATTGCTTGGTTAGAGACAAAAATTTACCGCTGAGCTGCGGCGATTATTATCGCAGATAAACCTTGGTATTACCAAGGTTTATCGCAAATGCGCAAAAAATCGTCCGCAATGCATGAATATCGCTGAAAAGTCAGCGATATTTATGCATTACCGAGCTAATGCTCTTAGCCATGTTATCCACCTCCCATTGGATAACATGGCTAAGAACTGCTCAAGGCAGGTGTTAACTGTTTCCAGTCGCTAACATCTTGGCACGCCCACTTTGCATGTCATTAGTGATAAATATCAGTGACCTGCAAAGTGGGGCCCAAGATGGTCACTATCTCCTACTAGTTGCCGCTAACTGGTGTTAGCGACAGCTAGGTAATAGGGAGATATTTTATATATAAACCCATTGATAATATGCCCCCAGAAGCCTTGACAACATCTGGAGGGCCCAGCACAGGCCTTCCATGGGAATTGCTGGGGGTGTTCCCAGCTACATCCATGGCTTTTGACATGCATCAGATTTACGAGAAATCGTAAGTCTGAGGCAGCTCTCTACACGTTCGCCTCCCAAGGGGAGGCGTAAGGGAGACACAATGAGGAGAAACATCTTTATTTATCCTCGTTTTTCATCTTTCTATGTGTTCTGCATTCTGCAGCACACATAGAGGAAAAAGCCTCTTGTGGTTGTTTTTATGCAGGAAGGTTTCCCTTCCTGCAAAAAATAATCATCCCCGCAACGCAGGCACCCTTGCATCGGGGTGCAAATGTGCCTGCGTTGGCTCAAGGCAGCCCATTGTGCATGGGCGCCCAGGAAAAGGACAGGAATACGCCGTATCTAACAGCAAAAATCCTATAAATGAGGCCCAAAGAATACATTTTAACCTCAATCCGACTTTTTATGAAGGCATCTTTAAGAGATTCTTGCAGAAAACAACTATAGAGTAGAGTATTTTTAATGGGTGCATCGGAAATCATCTTTACCTTCATGATTGCCAGACCCGTCGTCTTTTTCTTACAAAATATGTTTGCGCCTCAGCACCATGCTAAGTCACTGTTGTATTTTCACACCTATAAATTAAACATACACTCTTCCGTCTGTTTACCCCCTGGGGCTTGTTGCCCTTCCGTTAAATTTTGACATCTATCACAAAAACAAAACGTTGTAAACCGAATTGGACATATGATGTAACATATTTGACTCTGCCAACAAATGTATATTGCTGTGTATTATACATGATTATGTATTGAATGTCAGACCTAGAATCCTTGGAAGTTTATCTATACTACTATAATAAAGAGAGATCCCAAACCTTTGAGGCGGGTAATCTCAGGAACCACAGCACCAATCACAACACCCAATCCAGCGTTGGAAAGGGCAGTTGCAGCAGAAGGACATAGGCTATGCAGACGCCCATCATATACATTTAAAAGGTAAAAGAACCGTGCCAGCAAAGTAGGACCTTGTGGGCGTGTCTGCGTTGTGCTGTGGGTGTGTGCTGGGGGCGTGACAAACGCTAGGGGCGTGTGGTACATTCAGCACTTCATGCCATGTCTCATATCGTGTGCTGTGGGCGTGTGCTAGGGGCGTGGGCTTGTGCGGGGCGCGGGATTATGGAAAAAAAGCGAGCGGTGTGCCCAATATTTCATTGTTTTTTCTTCCCAGGTTCTGTACATTCCAGCTCCGGGTGTCCACCCTGCTCCCTTTAAATACCCCTGTACCCCATAATCATAACCCACCCGTACTCCTTAAAATACCCCAACACCATTAAACACTAACCCATCTTAACCCTATAAATATACTCTGTACCCCAAAACACAAACCTATCCCTAAACCCTAAAAATACCCCTGTACCCCAAAACCCAAACCTCGCCCTGAACCCTATAAATGCCACTGTACCTCTAAACCCAAACCTACCCCTGAACCCTAAAATACCCCTGTACCCCAAAACCCAAACCTAGCCCTGAACCCTAAAAATACCCCTGTACCCCAAAACCCAAACCTACCCCTGAACCCTAAAATACCCCTGTACCCCAAAACCCAAACCTAGCCCTGAAACCTTAAAATACCCCTGTACCCCAAAACTCAAACCTATCCCTGAACCCTAAAAATACCCATGTACCCCAAAACCCAAACCTATCCCTGAACCCTAAAATACCCCTGTACCCCAAAATGCAAACCTAGCCCTGAACCCATAAAAAATACCCCTGTACCCCAAAACCCAAACCTACCCCTGAACCCTAAAAATACCCCTATACCCCAAAACCCAAACCTACCCCTGAACCCTAAAAATACCCCTGTACCCCAAAACCCATACCTATCCCTAAACCCTAAAACTACCCCTGTACCCCAAAACTCAAAACTATATCTGAACACTTATACCCAAACACCCCAAAACATATACCCCTATACCCATACTTACCTTATCCAAACATTAAAAAAAAACATGCTTTTACCATTCATGCATTCACAACAAATTTCGTTGTAAATATATGTGTGGTAAAAGCATATAAAATGTAATTCCATGCGTTATAATGGCATTGCGGAGTCATGGTACTTTTGTAATGAAAGTATGCAGTGTGATGGTATGCGGAAAGAAAGTGCGGAATAATGGGTGTTTACTCTTTCCCGGTAAGTACATTGGTGGCATGGTGGCCCACATATCTAGCAACATACTCATATTTTTTCACCACTGATTTGAAAAAAGCACCGGTCTCTCTCATTGATGACCAGCACCGACATACACTTTTAGACACACCTCCTGCTAACAGTTCTAGAATTGCGACCTTTAGAGCTGGGGAGCTACGTTAGAATCTCTGCATCAGCTCAGCATCCTGTGATTGCAGGCAAATCGCTTTGTCTCCCCGTGCCTACCACAAATGAATGCGTTCTTCTGTAATGTAAATTGTGCTCATACCATGTTGTCGAGTTCGCGCTATATAATATTGCAAGGAAAAATAAAGGAGGGAAACTCGAGTTCACACACTACTGAACGCGCACTCTTAAAGTGCATCAACAGTGCACTGTGAATCGGAGCATTTCACAGGCCTGTCACAGATAAGAAATGCTATCAAAACGAAATCCTACAAAACAATATACTACTGGCCGGCAGCAATTCAAACCCGGACAACGTCGAGACGGGCTGTTAGTACAAAATACAAAAGAAACTCATCGGTCCTTAAATGTACCTTTCATTTCATTTTTGAGGGGATATTGCTTTAAGCAGTTAGTGTCATGTATTCCTGTTTTCTTCGTGCTAATCACGCACTGTAGACCTGATTAAGGGGGACGAGGCTTTCCTCGTTAACGTTTTCTCTCATTGTGTTTTTTTTATGCCATCTTTATTGCCTCAACCTTGTTCGATATGGCCTCCGGGGATGCAATTCCTTGTATATTTTCTCAAATATGTGTCCTTTGGCAGGTATTTTTAGGGCATATTTCACGAAATCTACTGCAATATTTATCACATTGAAAACACTTTTATCCGTGGCACAGCCGAGAGGTCAACATTAGCAATGCATAGCGACCTAATTAAACAAAAACTCTATTTTATCCACAAAGAAAACAAATTACCTATGCTGTTCACATAATCTCTTTACTTGATGAAAGGTTTTGGATTGTCTTATAAATGCCCCACCTTTCATATATTTCTCTTTGGTAACTCATTTGTTGGAAATCTCTGAAGTCTGAGAAGGAACCAGTTGTATGTATAATCAGTGACCTAGTTTCCCCTAATATCCTTCACATTGCCACTTTCTGTTGACAAAAGGTGGCCCCGCAGCACAGAGTTCTGCAATCATTCCAGGTTTTCAGGATTATCATGGACTGTAAGCAATTTTTAACTAGGCTTGTTGTAACTAAGTTTATCACACGTACTGTGAATCCAGCTCATGAGAATGGTGGATGCACACCCCTGCCTTAAATTGCTGCTAGCTCAGATATTTGTATATGTCCAACTGTGTCCTATGTAGGCCTAGGCCAGGACGAATAGATAAACACAAAGGAACAGAGGATCTAAACTTCAGAACTGTTTCTTTACAGATATGGAGGTCCTCTATCAGGTTATTACATATTCATATAGTTCAGTAGCATGCATATGGATCATATATTGGTTTTCTTCTAGGTCTCCTTCACTGCTGTTCCCTTCCTATCTTCCCTCACTTGATCACTCCAATATTCTGTGCTACTATAGTTTTCAGACCTGAAGATTTATCGAGTAGGCACCTACAGCCAAGCATAACCAGCATTTCCGACTATCTGCCAGCTGGAGACTCTGAATTGCATTCAAGCTGAAGCAAAGACTTCAGTATCAGGCCTCTAGATGATTCTTTAGGCCGTCTTTCAAGAATCTAGGCTGGAGTTCTTAGCTGCCCCACCTATTTCCAGTTTACTGGCCTCCCGTGCCCTGGGGCTGTATTCCCACATCATTATGGTGGAAAAGAAATCAAGAGATTTTAGAATGATTATCGATCTCCGTTCTATTAACCAATTTTTTCCATGATTCACTTCAAAGTGGACACTAGTCAGTGGGTAATTCCTTTTGTTCTCCTGGGCGAATTCACAACTTCCCTAAATTTGGAGAATATTTGTTTGCATATCCCCCATCCATCCGAATCATTATTCATTTTTTTATTATGTGGGGGATCTAAAGTTCTAGTTTAGAGCTGCCCTTTTAGATCATGTCAGTGTTTCGTGTGTTTTCCAAACTCATTGCTCCTTTAGCAGGGCTCCATGATGAAAGGATAGCTGTACATCTGGATCTAGATGACTGGATGATCCGTGACTATTCAGCTCTTATGATCCCAGAGTCTGCATCTTGTATATGCAAGACTCAATGGGTGCTTGATCAATGTAATGTACCCCAGTCCAACTTAAATCCATGACCCAAACTGTGAACTCACCCAGTACTGAATTCTGCCTCATTTGGGTGGTGGGGAGGGGGAGGGTGGGAGACTGGTGACTGCGAAGGGAAAAAAAGACTTCCCTAAAATGACTTGCTGCCACCTCTCCACCATTTTCCATCCATCCTCTTCCTTCTTCCTGCAGTCCCGGCCAGTAGCAGGAAGCACCCAGCTCCCAGGTTCCCCAGAGTCAATCACAACGCTGCAATGCAGCGGTTTGATTGGTCTGAGCACTGTGGATCGGCGCTTAAATCGGGAATGGGAGGCTTTGCATGTTCTTCAGCAGGCTGTGTAATGCAGCCTGGTGGGGAAGTTGCAAAGTGCGCATGACTGTTAAGCCGGCCCGAGGGGGCGGGTCAAGCAGTCATACCCACTTAAGGAGTGCAAAGCACTCCTCTACCCTGCTGTGCCCAGCCCTGCCCCGCCCTGCCCAGAGAGCCACTGACTGCAAAGAAAAACAAAAGTCATAATAACAATAGTTATTATCATTTTAGTTTTCCTTTTGTTCAGTGAGCCGACGCTCCTCCACCTCAGCGGAGGAGCCACCGCTGAAGTCACCTACACTGTATATTGCAGCTGTGGTCTTCTTAGGCTCTCAATTTGTTGAGAGTTTAAGGCAATGTTGTGAGTCTTTGCTCTTTTACATTGTACTACTGGTATTCCCCTTCTTACAAATATTGGAACTTTCTTTTTTCTGTTAGGTTACATCAATCTTTGTCACTCCATTGGGTAGATTTCACTTTGATATGGGCTCCCATCACAGTCTGCTCCATTGGAAGCCTTCACTCCTTTTGCCTAGTGTCCTGATTCTGATATACTCCAAGATTTGCTCAGGGCTACTTTTGTGGTTTACGTTGGATCATCCCTCTCGCGTGTTTGTCTCAGTCTTCTTTAACCTTTGATACTACACTTGGATGCTTCAGGTCTAAGGTGAGAGGTAAACCTTGGGTCTGATCCGACTCAAGACCGATAGCTGGAACAGCAACTTTGATGTCCTCAAATTGGAAAGAGTTAAGTGCCATAATTCTAGCGCTACTAACTTTTGCTCATTCTTTGTAGGATCCTTCTGTGGTAATCTGGACACACAGAGCAGTCTGTAAAGCTTATCCTGCAAAACAGGACACAACAGAACACAGTCCCTTGCAGCAACGACAGCCCTGATCTGATTCTCTGTAGAGAAGCACCTATTACAACTATCAGCAGTTCACATTCAAGGCTGGAGAGTAGTGTGGCAGAATCCTTGAGCCCTGAGTGTTTCTTTCTGCCAGAGCTTTGGATTTTCCTTGGAAACGTTTACAGAAGTATGCAGATGCTTTGGAGTGTTTTGCCCGGGTAGACAAATCATTGCTGCCGGACTTTGAAGCTGTTTCTAAGTATTGGGTGCCTGGGTAGTGGATGTCTTTCTCTGTCCTTGACCTAGTACACTTCTGTGTCTTGCCTCCATTCTCCTAGTTCTGTCTCGAATTCAGTGAGAATGTGCAACAGTTTCTCCAGTGGCCCGCCGCTGGAGGGGAATGGACTGTCTTCCAACACATATCTATCACCAAGAGGTGGGCTAGTCCTCTAATTCCCTGCCCTCTTAGTTTTCTGGTCCTTCTTTAAGACACCTCACAGAACCTACAATTCTCTGTATGGAAGAGGTTGCATGTCTGAATATTTTTAACAATATATTGGCTGTCCCAAATATTGTTGACTAATTATCAAATACAAAAATATTGTCTAATTGGGTGTAAATTTCATATTATTATCAATGGAGCAATATTATTGTAAATGATATATTAGTAAACGATATTTTTATTAGACGACATTCTGATACCATACCCTGGAATTTGAGTGGATGGGCACCAGTAAGAGGGCCTTTCTCAAGGAGTAGGTTTGGCCATTCAAGCTTCCAGGCACCTGGCCATGCTCATATCCTATTACCAAAATTGGTCTTCTGTCAGCTGCAATGGCCTGTAAAACATACCCGGGAGAAGCAAGGGTGGGTACTCCCATTTTAGTCCCATTGTGACCTTGTAGTATTACAGAAAGAGGCAGATTTTGTAATTCTGCTGGTTGGATGTCTGGCAGACGCATTAGGGATAGGCAGAGGTTTTCATCCCAAACCTTCTCCAACACTACGCAGCTTGGGGAGATCAGCCTTGCACCCCAGTCAGTCTGATGAGTCTCACATACAGACTAATCAGCTGTGCATCCTGACCTAGACACATTTACCGGTAAGAACCACCCATACCATTTAAGTTGTAATCTATATATCTCTGCATGACTCAGGGTTGATATAATGAACCCTAATATTTTGCTAACTTAAAAGTCCTTATGTTGCAACAGATATGATATACTTATGTGCAAATTGTAAAACATGCTTCGATTTGCAGTGAACATGTATTGCCGTCACAATGTACCTTGGCAAATGTCATGGTGAGCGTAGCTTCCATAACGCCATCTAATAATAATAAATAATAATAAAAGGGATCTTATCATGCGCAAACATAGCCCAATGGGCGTCAAGGCGCCTAATTCCAAATCCAGCTCATAACAAAGCCCCTGCAGCTCAACCTGTGTAAGCTCTAGAAAAGCACCACGTTTTTAGGGCCTTTTTAAACAGCGCTAGAGAGGGTAAGGTCTTCATCTCCATCGGCAAGATGTTCCATAGTTGTGGAGCAACGACTGAAAAAGCCCTGGCTCCCCATCTGGTGAGCTTAAAACGAGGGACAACAAGTTGGAATAGTCCCGAAGAGCGCAAACTCCTTGTGGGGTGGTAGCGGGTAAGCAGGGAGCTGATAGCGCCTTTAGATCCATCCTCGAGTGCTCTATAGGTCAGACACAGAATTTTGAAATAAATTCTGTGCTGAATAGGCAGCCAATGGAGGTCTCTCCTCGCAGCAGTAGCAGAAGAGGCCCCGGGAAGATCCAGGACAAAACGTGCAGCAGCGTTCTGCACGATTTGCAGTCGATGTATGAGGCTCTTGTTGGATTCCATGTAGAGAGAGTTGCAATAGTCCAACCTGGAACCAACAAGGGCGACTGCAATCTGCTTGCATGCTTGAAGAGACAGATAGCTGCGAATTCTATTGAGCGTCCTGATCACGCCCCAGCAGGTCGAAACAGTCCGATTCACCTGTAAGGACATCGAGAGTGAAGTATCGAACACTACACCCAGGTTTCTGGCAGATTGAGAGGGAGTGGGGCAGGTGCCAAGAGAGGAGGGCCACCACTCACTCGACCAGATATCTTGGCCCTTCCCAAAGATCAAGACCTCAGTCTTGTCGCCATTTAGCTTCAGGGAGTTGGTAACCATCCAATCTGCAATGTGTTGCATACAGGACCTGAAGCTAAAGGCAGATGTTATGACAGAGGACTGAGTGAGTGAGACCATGATCTGGGTGTCATCGGCGTATGATACCACCTCCATCCCCTGCGATCTTACTAGCCTAGCAAGGGGGGCCACGTAGATGTTGAACAGGGTCGGACTTAATGCCGACCCCTGTGGCACCCCACATTGCAAAGACTTTGCTGGGGAGAGGTGGTTGCCGAGCATCATTCTCTGTTCCCTATCAAGGAGAAAGGAGTTGAGGAGACTCAGGGCCGAGCCAGTGACACCTGCCTCCCTAAGCCGAGATGTTAGAATGGCAGGAGACAGAGTGTCGAATGCGGCCGTGAGGTCCAATAGCACAAGAACAGTAGTTTGTCCAGCATCAACCTTGCGTCGGATGTTGTCGACTACAGAGGTGAGGGCAGATTCTGTGCTATGATGTTTTCGAAATCCATGCTGGGTAATGTCAAGATACTCCGAAGCTTCAAGGAAAGAGGATAAATGGCGATTCAGGTGTGCTTCTAGAATTTTAGCAGGTGCAGGGAGCAGAGAGATGGGTCTAAAATTTTTCAAGAGGCCGGGATCGAGTGAAGGCTTCTTAAGGAGCGGCTTCACAATGGCCTTCTTCCATATTGATGGAAAAGTACCTTGAACAATTGCCTTGTTCATCACCTCAAGTAGGGGAGGAAGGAGACTGTTCCTACACTCTTTTAGCTTTTTGAGAGGCAATGGATCTAGTGGAGAGGAGGATTTCGTCTTGTCTAGAAGAAGATTCAATCCCTCCAGAGACAAAGAAGGAAAAACAGAAAGGAGGCTGGAAGGGACTATATCCAGTGTCTCAGAAGAACTTATGCCTGGAGGGAGATTTTCAGCCAAGGAGAGACGTTGTACTTCCAGGGAAGTATGAATATCAAGGATTTTTGTATGAAAAAAGTCTGCAATGTCGTCGCAAAGACGTTGAGAGCTGACTACGGGATCTGGAAGTTGGAGGGAGCATAGCGAGTCAGCAATTTTAAAAAGCTCCCTAGAGGAAGTGAGTGAACTGGTAAGGTTGGAGAAGTATTCCTGCTTCTCCATTATCACCTTCTGCTTATACTCCCGTAGAGCAGACTTGTGAGCCTCCCTATCCATGGGATCCCAGGATTTCCTCCATCTCCTCTCGCTGCTTCTGCAACCCTGTCTTAATACTCTAAGATGGTCCGAGAACCATGGCGCTGATGGTTTACGCCGGGCTACATATCGCAGGGATGCAGGGGCAAGTTTTTCTACTGCATTAGTGATGGAATCACGGACATCGGAAGCACCATTGAACCAGAACCCCCGATAGAACGCTCCGGCACCGGTAGTGTAAGAGGCAAATACCCTCAGCAAGTACAGCTGACAGCGCTATTAAATTAAGAGTAAATAAACAGAAAGTGATTCAAAAGCTTGTACCGCTCCGGTGGCCTACCATGCGATAAATACACTTCAGAAATGCCAGATTTTTAAGAATCAGTCCTCTAAATTAAGGATCCCAAAGCTTCACTATATCTTTCAATATATGATGTGATGTGATGGACACTAAAACCAAGTGGCAGAAGTAAATAAGAATATCTAACACTGGACTAACGATATTAAATGTGTCTTCACAAGAGGTAAAAACGTTGATAAGCCATCCTGTCCATTGTCGTGTTCAAAACACTGTTTGTGATTTATGTTTAATATACGAATGACGGTCACCTGACGAAGGCCTCAGGCCGAAACGCGCGTAGTTCCACTCAACCGCATTGCCTTCATCAATTTACCAACAACTGAATATTTTCGTATATCACGGGGTTTAATGTATATATGTGATTGTGTTTATGTAAATTTTTCTATTCTCACTTATTAATGTTTTTTTGACAACCAGGGATTACACAAAGTTAAATTCTTAAAATGTAAAAAATGAATCAAAAAAGTAAATGAACTGTGTATAAAAGATACAAATAACAAACAAAATATACTAAAAACAAATAATATATAATAAACTAAAGGATTTTTGTATAAATTTTCGTTTCAGCACACATTTATTTGATTGCTCTAAAGGGTCTATTATTGTGTTTAGATTCTATTTTAGGGAGTATCAATCCCTTTAGAGTTTAGCTACGCTGCTTTTCTCTACTTAGTGATGGAATCCTGCAGATCTTGTGCTGCCTCATCCGCGTCTTTTAGGGAGAGAGCATCTGGTGTAGGAACAAAAGGAGCAAAAGCCTCATTAGTAAGGTTTCTAAAATTTCTTCTAGAAACGAAAGGGGTAGTCCCTTTCTTAGTCGAATGAGAAGTAGAAAAGGCCAACTGCAGAGGAACTGCAAGATGATCTGTCCACACCAACGGTAAAGGTGTGCCGCTGGAGAGTCTTAGATCATTAGAGAAAACCCCGTCAAGGATGTGACCTGCTATGTGAGTAGCATTGGTAACAAGCTGAATGAGATCACAAGCTCCGAGTGATTCAACCAATGATATAGTATCCTTAGAGTGAACCTCATCGAGATGGAAATTGAGGTCACCTAAAATGGTGAAGGAGGGCTTTCCGAAGTAAGGTTCAAGGATTCTCAATATGTCCGAGGCAAAATTAGCTCTATGACCAGGCGGCCTGTAGATCAGTATACCCGTAAAAGAGACTGAAGGGGCACATGTAATACAGAAGTATAGAGCTTCAAAGCGATCTTGGGGCGAGGAAAGTGGATTAACCGTACATAGCAAGGAGGATTTAAAAAGAATGGCAATGCCTCCTCCTCTACGTTTAGGTCTGTCATGCCTATGTAAGGAGTAGCCCTCAGGAATGGCTAGAAGAAGGTCATGACCCGAGGAGTCAGTGGCCCAGGTCTCAGTGATAAAAACCCAGTCTGGCTGCCTTTCGTCCACAAAATCGTGGAAGGCAAGATTATGTTTGATTAGCGAGCGTGCATTTAATAGAAACCCAGTGTTATGAAAAGCTGTGGACCTAGAGGAAGAAGAACAGAAGCTAGTAGAACAGGTGACAAGGGGATGGAAAGAGGAAGAGCAGGCCGTACAGCGGCGAGAATGTAATAACCCCAGCGGAGTAAAACAATGTAGAGAGGGGCATGTGGGAGGTCTGAGAGCCAAAAGCGCAGATGAAGAATAACGCATAAATGTCTTACCAGGGAGCGAAGGTACGAAAACCGGGTCCAGCCCGACCTGCAGCCCGTCCTCAGCGCGGACGGGCGCAGACGGGCTGAACTCTGGCGTAACTCCGGCGGAAAACCGGCGACCCCGCTGCGCGATGACGCTGCGCGTCTGCATGACTGCAATATATGGAGGTCGAACCTCCTAGATGAAGACTAGAGCACGAAATGGATCGCTCCTCATGCAAGATGGCCGCCACCGTGACAAGGGCGAGGGACCCACAAAAAAATGCGGTGAGATAGTCCAATTAGAGTGCAAGTTGAGGTGACAGCAGTGCAGGTAAGCAAGGACAATTATTAAAAGCAGGGAATACTTTAAAAACGTAAACGAACCAAATGTATAAATGCAACATTCTGACAATAAGGCACAAGTAAGGGACTTGTACCTAGTGAAACTAGTGTGAAATTTAATTAATGACTAAAACATCAATCATTTCAATACATTCAAAGTCTAGCGCCTGTCTTATCTAATAAAGACAGTACAGGTACCTCACATTGATGCCGTGAAATGTCACACCACCATGAGGAGTCATACCTGCACCTGTAACAGTCTAACTTCCACAACTACAGCAGGAGTAAAAAAACTATATTCAAACTTACAGCTGCACATATGGACTCTAGTGCAGTGGCAACAGGAAGAGATGCTGCCATCTGCAATGCTTAGAAATTCATAGCCCTAGAAAAATAAAATGGTAACAGCTCAAAGGAAAGAAGTGCAGGCCACTCGTATGCTAGGCAGACATGTGGTAGGACACGGCCAACAAACTACTTTCAAGATCCCATACTGGCAAGAATCAGTAAAGACAACTTCTCTGTATTCTGGAACTGCTGGTGCTACTCTATCAATGCCTTCTTCCACCAGAGAGCATTTCCTTCACCACTGACTACCAATGAGATATCTCCAAAAACCTGGTATAGACTTTTCGCTTCCAAACAATTTCTGTCTGATAGCAAGCATTCCAGATCTCAGAACAGCCATTTAAACACCATGGTGGACCAACTGAATTCCAACTCAAGTCATCAATTGACAACAAAGGACTATAAGGCAACCATCAATCTTCTGCTAGATTGCTTTTGAGGTACCCCTGTGTTTGATCCAAGCTCCAACTCTCTTCCATCTTTGCACTGAGTCACTTGGTTTAATAATAATTGAAGACTGGTGTAAAGTTACACCAGTAGGATTATTATACACAACCGTATTTAAAGACAAGAAATATTTGAGACATCAGCACTCTAAGATTCTACCTATCCTGACTTCAACCAGGATGAAGGACTATTTCCCCCTTTTAACCACCTTTAAAATGGAAATCATCCTTCTTTTTAGATTCTCAAAAATGTTTGAGCCATTTCTCTTGAAATTACTAAACCTCTATTGCTTTGCCTCTGCTCCAGAGCCAGCAGTCAAATTGCGGGATTCACCATTAAGTCTGTACTAATTTTTTTGCCACACATTAACAAGATATTGAAAAAAGGAACACATTTCCATCTGCATATTCTGAAGAAAATATACTCCTCTCCACTTTTTTGAAGAGAACAGTAAAGAAACTTGTCACATCAAGGCTTGGTAATCCCATACTCAATGTGGAATCCCAATTACATCAGGCCCTAATAAACGCTGTTTTTCACTCACTGACCAGATTGGTACATAAAGCAAAACATTATGGGGCAGATTTGTGAAGGGCTTGCGCCACGTTTACGCCGCCGTTGCGTGACGCAACGGCACGGAAACGTGGCGCATCCCTGCGCCCTATTTACAACGTGACGCATCTAGGAGATGCGTCACGTTGTACAGCACTGCGCCATGAGGAGGCGTTCCTGCGCAGGGGGGGCGTTCCTGCGCAGGAACGCCTCCTGAAAGTGGCTGAGTGAAATCTATGAGATTTCACTCAGTCACTTTCAGGGCAATGCTGCGTCAAAACCCTGCGCCTGCTTGAAGCAGGCGTAAGGCTTGAGGCAGCATTGCAAAGATGGGGCCCCCCAGAGCATTGCTGGAGCTGCGTTGCGCTTGCGACGCAACTCCAGCAATGCGCCACATTTCCGGCACAGATGCGTCACGCATCTGTGCCGTTTTTGCCCCATGGTGCGCCGCATCATAAATGCGGCGCACCATGGGTGGCGTAGCTGTGGCGCACTGTGGCGCATGTTAACTGGCGCATCCCTCGGGATGCGCCAGTTAACATAAATCTGCCCCTATGACTGCATCACCACTGTTGTCATTGACCTTCTCTGGGTGCCCTTACGAACAAGGACTTGTTCCAGTGCCCTTGTTTATAAATCCAGCCAAGGAAACAGGCCACCTTACCTGTGTGTGCTCCTCGCTAACTCACCAGCATTTAGAGGTCTGAGAAGTAAGGACTCCCTGCTGCTGGAATTCAAAATGTACATCCTCTTTAGCAAGGAAACAATCCTTTCCTGGAGCAGCAGTAGCTGCATGAAACCCTGTACTGACTAACCTTTATATGTTGACACCTCAAAAACCAAACAAAAATAAGTTCAAATTCCTTTAGACCCAATGCAAACCTCTCTCAAAACGTTACCCCTTTTCCAGGAGTGTACTGAAATAGTGTTGTGAGGGTTACATTTTTATACGTGGCGCCAGCCGTTGAAGTGGGGTGTGGGGAGGGGGGATATTCTGGTCTACCCATACATTTGGTTCCGGAAAGTTCATCTCTTTCCTTAACAAGGCTCCAAGACGTCTGGGATGACAAAAGTCTGGTGTCAGGTTCCTTTGTGTGTGCTAGAGGGAAGCTCTTGCAAGTGTACCTGGGGCAGGGAACAGCTCCACCTCCAGCCATTCTGGCTGCATGACCATGCAGCCTACACCCAGGCATCTTTGCCTCACTGGCTAGCAGGCATATACAAACCACAGCCCTAAATGGTGTTTAAATTCAAGAGACCCCACAGAAAGCCTTGGTCCATGCACCACTGAGTACCCCTGGGCATAATGGATGAAAGCAGGGCAGACGGGGTGCAGGCCTATGGCACAAAGCACACTGCCTGGCCTCAAAATGGCCCCTAGACCCCCATCCACATGGCCAGGCCCTGGACCAGGCCTCAAAACGGCCCCCACCCACATGGCCAGGCCCTGGACCAGGCCCCAACAACACCCCAAAAAATCTAAATACACACAAAAATCACCCCAATCCAATGCCATCCATGCCCTAAATGATGTTTAAATTCAAGAAACCCCGGAGAAAGCCTTGGTCCTTGCACTACTGAGTACCCCTGGGCATAATGGATTAAAGCAAGGCAGGCTGGGTGCAGGCCTATGGCACAAAGCACACTGCCTGGCTTCAAAATGGCCCCTAGACCCCCACCCACATGGCCATGCCCTGGACCAGGCCTCAAAATTGCCCCCACCCACATGGCCAGGCCCTGGACCAGGCCCCAACAACACCCAAATAAATCAAAATACACACAATAATCTCCCCAATCGAATGCCATCCATGCCCTAAAGGATGTTTAAATTCAAGAAACCCCCACAGAAAGCCTTGGTGCATGCACCACTGACTGAGTACCACTGGGCATAATGGATGAAAGCAAGGCAGACTAGGTGCAGGCCTATGGCACAAAGCACACTGCCTGGCTTCAAAATGGCCCCTAGACCCCCACCCACATGGCCAGGCACTGGACCAGGCCTCAAAACGGCCCCCACCCACATGGCCAGGACCTGGACCAGGCCCCAACAACACCCCAAACAATTGAAATACACACAAAAATCACCCCGATCCAATACCATCCATGCTCTAAATGATGTTTAAATTCAAGAGACTCCACAGAAAGACTTGGTCCATGCACCACTGAGTACCCCATGGCATATTGGATGAAAGCAAGGCAGACTGGGTGCAGGCCTATGGCACAAATCACACTGCCTGGCTTTAAAATGGCCTCCAGACCCCCAACCACATGGCCAGGCCCTGGACCAGGCATCAAAATGGCCCCCATCCACATGGCCAGGCCCTGGACCAGGCCCCAACAACACCCAAAAAATCAAAATACACACAAAAATCACCCCAACCCAATGCCATCCATGCCCTAAATGATGTTTAAATTCAAGAAACCCCACAGAAAGCCTTGGTCCATGCACCACTGAGTACCTCCGGGCATAATGGATGAACGCAAGGAAGGCTGGGTGCAAGCCTATGGCACAAAGCACACTGCCTGGCTTCAAAATGGCACCTAGACCCCCACCCACATGGCCATGCCCTGGACCAGACCTCAAAATGGCCCCCACCCACATGGCCAGGCCCTGGACCAGGCCCCAACAACACCCAAAAAAATCAAAATACACACAAAAATCTCCCCAATCCAATGCCATCCATGCCCTAAATGATGTTTAAATTCAAGAAACCCCACAGAAAGCCTTGGTCCATGCACCACTGAGTACCTCCGGGCATAATGGATGAAAGCGAGGCAGACTAGGTGCAGGCCTATGGCACAAAGCACACTGCCTGGCTTCAAAATGGCCCCTAGACCCCCCCCACCCACATGGCCAGGCACTGGACCAGGCCTCAAAATGGCCCCCACTCACATGGCCAGGCCCTGGACCAGGGCCCAACAGCACCCCAAACAATTGAAATACACTCAGAAATCACCCCGATTCAATGCCATCCATGCTATAAATGATGTGTAAATTCAAGAGACCCCACAGAAAGACTTGGTCCATGCACCGCTGAGTACCCCTGGGCATAATGGATGAACACAAGGCAGACTTGGTGCAGGCCTATGGCACAAAGCACACTGCCTGGCTTCAAAATGGCCCCCAGACCCCCAACCACATGGCCAGGCCCTGGACCAGGCATCAAAATGGCCTCCACCCACATGGCCAGGCCCTGGACCAGGCCCCAACAACACCCAAAAAATCAAAATACACACAAAAATCACCCCAATCCAATGCTACCCATGCCCTAAATGATGTTTAAATTCAAGAGACCCCACAGAAAGACTTGGTCCATGCACCACTGGCTACCCCTGGGCCTACTGGCTTGTGTGGCTTTAACACACAACCCAAAATTAAAAAAAAATCCACATATAACAGTGAGCTATTCAATCCCATGCCATTCATGCTGTAAATGATATTTAAGTTCAACAAAACTCACAGAAACAGTTGTATCATGCACCCATGACTAACCCTGGGACTACTGGATACTGTGGCTACCCAAACAAACAACACCAACTTAATTGTAAAATCTCTAATCCAAAAGTGATCCAAACAAAAAGTCCTCAAATACAAGTATCCAGACAGCAGCCACAAAGAGTAATCCTTCCAGCTCCTGATCCAAATGAAAAGTGACCAGGACATGGACAACACACTGGGAGGAGCCTGCTGGACAGGAACAGGAAGTTGGAGACTCTGGGGCACTTCCTTCCTCCCAACCCCCCAAAAATGGACTCCTTGCACAAAGAAGTGCAGCCAAATGTCAATCTGAGGAGTTATTCTGATCCAAATCATCATTTTCAGAAGGTGTATGCTGCCAGCGAGAGATTTCTTGTGCAGAATTGCAATTTTTGCGACTTTGGGAAAGCGAGCTGTTCAAATCTCCCGCCGGATGTCAGCTGCGCGTCACATCTACATGTTTGCAATTGTTTACTCTCGCGATGCGTGATCACAGGCCCTTATGACGTATTTGTGTTCTCAAAGTCTCGGAGTGCAAGATGGCGGGAAGCTATGACGTACTCGCGGTTGAAAAGTCTCTCGCAATCAAGCATCCAGATCCAAAATGGTGCAGCGCACGCAAGCCGGGAGAAAAACAACTCGGCGAACTCAAAATCACGGTAAGTCAACGCCGGGCACCAAGATTGTATTTTTGAAGCGCGACCAAGCAAAAAAAATCTGCCAACCTCGCGAATTGCGAATTCTTTGACAATTTTGCGCAATTCGCTGTCGCGAAATTGCCAAAAATTCACAAATTCCGCGAGCGGAACGAATTTTCCGCCCATGCTTAGTAATATATTCCAATAAAATATCTTGCCCATTTAACTTGCCAGAGACCAGTACCTTGTTCTCTCTATCCTTCTGTTGGGTTTGTCCCTTTTGGCAAGTTCACCCCGAAACTTTTTGCATTCTTCTAGCCTTTTTCTGTAACCTAGTGTTGGTGATTTTAGGCCTCTGTGCATAGGAATGCATAGGGGAGATGTGTGTCCCTGGTAGTTCCTGGATGAGAGATGTGCAGGGGCGAGTTTAGTATGTGCAAACCCGTGAGAATAAATGCTGCGCAATGATGTGCACAGATTTATTGTGAATAGTGGAGAAGTGCCACTTTTAGAAGTTAGCATTTCTGTGTGCGGTGTCTGCCTGCCTGATGTGAATTGCATGTCTGGCTTCTGATTGACAGGGTCTGGCTGGTGTGCTTGGCTCCAGGAGTCAGGATGGGTCTGCCCGGTGGTGAATGGAGAGATCTGCATGTAGATGGGAGGGAGGAATTGCACCTGGGACCTGAATAGGGCTGTGCCTTCCCACCACAATGCTGGCTCCACCTCCTGTGGTGTGTCTGATGTCCCTGGCCTGTCCTGTGAATAGACATGGGAGCTGACCAAAACAAAGTGCTCCAGAACCAGTTGTATCTGGTTCTTCTCTTGCTCCACAGTTTAAACAAAGGATTTAAGTGTATAAAAGTAGGGGCTGTCACCCGATGTAAAATGTTCTGCCTTGGATCCTGACCCTGCCAGGGCGTACTGCTGCTGGTGCCCAGGGGGGCTACCATGAGGACTTGCGTCCCTGGGCCCTGCATTGCCCTTTGAATCGCTGAAGATTTTTTGTTCGGGACCCTCTTTGCTTTTCTTGATGCCAAAGGACTCCCTCTTATTGTGCGTCCAGCACCCTGGAGGTGCTATGCCTTTTATTTTAATTTCCCCAGGAAGAGGAGTTGGGGTTGTGCAGCTCTGTGTTGCTGCCCCTTTAAGAGGGAATCCCCAGTGTAGGGATTCTCCAGTGAGGATGATGGCGGAAGGTGCCCACCCCGCGTTTGGCTGTGTTCCGCGGGTGCCCACCCTGCTGTTGTGCCGCTACAGACTTTCTTTTCATGGTGGGTGCCCTCCCCCCATGTTGCAGCTTACTTTTTATATATTACGGGTGTCCACCCGATTTATACTTTAAATACCGAGGGAGCCTACCCCTCATTTGCCGCCCGATTGCCGCCGCCGTCTGGGGCCCACATGGTTGTGGCCGGGGCCGCTGGACGGAAGTGGAAGTGGCACCGCGGCAGGACCGCAAGCTATGGAGTGTCGGTGCGGAGCCCACTCCGCCTCCCGGAAGCATGGTAGAGATGCCCCCGGTCCCAGGAGAGGGCCCGGGTGAAGGAAAGGAGAAGAAGCTGCTGGGAGGAGGAAGGCGCCTGCCTGTGCGGGGCTCCCAATGCAGAGGGAGAGCCCCGCAGGAGCCACCAAGTGCAGCTCGAAGGCGGAGGGGGTGCGAGGCACATTGCAGGTGCCTGCCCCCACCGCAGGTAAAGAGAAGAGACAACCGCCGTAGTCTCCCCAAAGACTAGAAGTTTTTGTATTTTGTATCTGCTGAATAAATTTGCGGTACAAAAGGGGGTGGTGATGGACGGAGCATCAATCCAGTGGCAAAGTGAGCAAGGGACTCACGTCTGAGCATACCCTGCCACACTTATGGCGGCCAAAAGCGGTACAAAAGGGGGTATTGATGGACGGAGCATAAAATAAATTAGCAGCACACAAAGTGGTGGCCAGGTAACTTCTTTTGATAACACTTTTAGAAAAGGTGGCATTTCTGTGTGCAGTCTCTGCCTGCCTGATATGAATCTGTGGAGAGTCTGTGCGGGGCACCCGTGAGCCGATGGGAGCCCCAGGATGTGCATCACGAGGGAGAACGGGAGCCCACCCCACCTCTCGGAAGCATGGCAGGGGAGCCCCTGGGTCCCAGGAGGCTGCCCGGGTGAAGCTGAGGTGAAGAAGCTGCCGGGAGGGGGAAGGTGCCTGCCTGTGCGGGGCTCCCATGGTAGAGGAAGAGTTCCATAGGCGCCACGAAGTGCAGCTCGAAGGCGGTGGGGGTGAAAGGCACATTGCCGATGCCTGCCCCCACTGCAGGTGAAGAGAAGAGATCACCGTCGGAGTCTCCCCAGCGAGGGAGAAGCCCCAGAGTTCCCCCGCCCAGAGAGCCGGTGAGTGTAAGATGGCTGGAAGGAGGGGGGGCAGTGCCACCCGGTCAGAGCGGCCCTGTTTTTGCAGCAGGCCGTTCCAACATGGTGAGTGTTTCCTAGAGGGCCAGAGGAGCCCGTGGGCATTTTCTTTACTGCCCCAGTCTGGTCTGATGTCTCACAGCGGCGCCATAGTTACGGGCCGCTTCAACGTCCCTTGGGGGCCTGATTTGTTGCATTTAGAGCCCGGGTGGCTCCAACGATGAGCAAAATTATTTAGAGGGCCCAGAGGGGCCCGTGCTTTCCCCTGTGTGGGGGCACCTTGAGTCTAGGGGCAAAGTGGTGCCCGCGTCTTTGGCGGATCCCAGCTGCCTTGCAAGAGCGCAGGCAGCTGCAACATTTGGCACAGTTCTGGTGAGAGTCCCTGAGAGGGACAGAAGTGGCACAGTGGTGCCAGGCCTCATGTGTAGATCCCCAGCTGCCCATCAAGTAGTGGGAAGCTGCAACGTTTAGGATATTGATTTATTTGGGGAACATGGATTGCCAGTTAAGAGTGAGATGCACTCCTTTGCCCCATCCCTGCACAGCTGCACCATTTAGCCTTTGCGCCGTGGCGCAATTGGATTTCGCTGCATTGGCAGCACGACCTGACATTTTAGACACAGGGCATTTGAGCCCCTTCTTGGATGGCCAGTTGGCCAGGGGGACTGGTAGATTTATAGGGCGCCAGGCCCTACTGTGATTTATGCGCTAATTTGATGTGGTGCGAGGAAATGTAATGCATTTAGTATGTTTTACGCACACTGTTTGATACCTCTAAATATGGTTTATTGTTATGAGGTTGCTTTGCATATCATGGGTTATGCTAGTGAGATTATGTCTCTCTGTGTGATGTACGCCCCTAATGTGAGTTATGCTTAGGAGGTTAGGGTCTAATGTGTTTAGACTTGAGAGATGACTACATAATGTGTTTTTATGCTGGTGAGGTTGGCGCTGAAGGCAATTCACGCCTGATGGGACAGTGCATAATGTAGTTTATGTTACAGGCTGATGCTAAGTGCAGTGATTACCAGTAGTGATGGTTTGGACAGTGGTCCATGTGACACTGTCATGTGTATATAATCCCTTGTGAATATTGCCCATGCCAGTTGGCACAGTGTATGTTATGTGTTTACTGTTCTATTGTGTTATGAGAATACAAAGGCTATTTTTTATATAACCTTGTGTGGAGTTCCTTTTGTAGTGTGCCTGGGATGTTGTTGCTGTGTGCGTGCACAAAGACTTTACACATTGCCTCCGGGATAAGCCTGACCGCTCGTGCCAAGTTACCAAGGAAGTGAGCAGGGGTTATCTTTGGTGTGTAACTCCCAAGCCTTGACTAGAGTGGTGGTTTCTGCCTGGCTTTGGCGCAAGCCTTAGCCAAACAGAAATCCCATTTCTAACACCTTCTCTGCTGCATCTTCTCAAAACAGGACCCTGCAATATAGTATTCTGCCACTAAGACCTGGCCCCTCTATCTGCACTGCAACTTGGCTACCTCCTCTCTTGTGAGATGTGTCTCTTTTGGACAAAATATATGTGAGCCCCTTCTACAGAGATGTGCATGCACTTGGTGTCTTTTGTGTGCAATCCTCAACCCCACACACTCCTAAGTGATTAACAAGAAGTAATTCCTTTACCATGCTGTATCAATTAATTATGAATCTGTAGCCTTTGCTGCCATCTGGTAAACCATTCCCTGCAGCGCCAGACCCAAAAGACCTGCCCGGCCCCTTCATGATATGCTCTATTAGAATTATGATGGGTTTTCCTACAGTTACCTGTGTTGTTCCTGTTTGCCAAGACTTAACAGCCCAACTTCCCAACCCCAGAGCTAAAGGGCGACAGCCCCATTCTCAAATTGTATAACCATAATCATCCACATTTTGTACATCACACTCAGTATCTTACCAAGGCATCCTAGGGCCTGTTCAATAACATTCGATAGAGATATCCCATCCTTGAGCTCATCCCATTTAACTTCAAGGATATCAGAGCTGAATCTAACCTTTTGCTTTGTGTCCAAGTCATGACCCCTCCCTATGTTATACTATACATCACCCCAACTACTCGATTGTAGGCAGGCTATAAGTCAGGTCCATGTTTAAATTATGGGAGCGAATGTTCATCTGTTTTCTCTTTCCGGCATTCAGTTTTTTACAAGTCATTTGACTTCTATGGGTTTATCTGCCGAAGCATATCCTTCAGGGTTGAGTGAATGTTTCAGTCAAAGTCTGTGGTTCTACCCGCACCATGGGTGCCTTAATATCCTCTTCTGCGATTCTCCTCCTGGCGATTTCTGCTGCTGCCATCACCGCTGCCACTCTCTCCCTTTCTGCCTGTTGCCTCATTGGTCCTGTTGCTCTTCTCAACATCCAAATTCTCCTCCACCTTTATTGCTTTGGTTTTACTGAGGTTTCTGAGGCACTTCCCATCCGATCACCGCGATTCTGATGCAGATCTAGCCAAACCGAGACCTCCTGTGGTGTAGTGAAAAATGTTGTGTTTTCTTCTATTAACACTTTCAGTCTTGCCAGGATCATCAACAATACTAAAACCCTGCTTCCCTCATTGATCTTTTCACTGCCATGTAGGAAGTTCATTGTTTTTGGACTATCATGGTGCTGTCTGGGAACACAGGGGCACATGCATCAAGCTTTTTACCCGTTGCAAGCCATTTGCGACCAGTAATTAGCCCTTTCTGATGCATCAAACCGAAATGCATTCGCAAAATAGTTAATCACAATTTTTGCGATTACATATTTTGTGAATGCATTTAGGGAATCGAAATTTGCAATTACCTAAATGCAATGCAAGAAGCATTTTAAAAATGTGACTTTGCATTAAGGATTTGCAAATTACCATCAACTTCAAGTTGATGGTAATTTGCAAAAACTTTAAAAGAAATACACAAAAGTGCATTTTACAAAGTGCCATGTGGCACACACACATGCCCCACATGTGCACTCACCTATTTTGGGAGTGCATCAGGGGGACCTTAGGCCCCCTAGCACCCTTGAAATTGCATTTGCAATTTGCGAATACCTATTTTATTTGGTAATCGCATATTGCAAATGCTTTCCCATTAATTCCAATGGGCCGCTAGGCCCAAATGAATTAATGGGAATGCATTCCCTAATACTGAATCGCAATTTGCGATTCGCTATTGGGGAATCTGTAGGAATCGCAATTTATTTTGCTATACCTATGTGCATAAGGAATTGCGACTCCTAAATGGCGAATCCATCAATATCGTTAATAAGGAATCGCAATTCCTTATCCTGATCCATGTCCCTCATAGTTACTGACCCATTTTCTACAAAAGGATATCACTGTTCTTAAGATGTAGAAGTTTAGTGACCAGTGTTCTTGGAGGGTTCCATGCCAGAGCAAACCTCACAGTAGTGTGCTCATTCCAGAGCAAAGAACCTGGTCAGCTGATTTGGTGCCACCTCCATCTGCATCCATTTTTCAAGAAACTGAATCATATAGGGTCCTTCAACAGTTTCTGGGAGTCCCACCAATGGGACATTGTTTTCTTGATTTTTTCATTCTAAATCCTCCATTCTGTATTTCAAAGTGTTGAGACTTTTTGTGATCGCCTGCAGTTGTGCTTGGTTTTCCTTGGCTTGTGGCTATATTTTTGAATCTGTTGCTTCAACTGCCTTTACCCTGTCTGGGAGTTTCTGCAGGTCCACTCTGAGAATGCCCACATCCAACACTACTGTATCTTTTGTACTGCATGAGGGCCTCCTTAGAGGCAGTGATGGCTGCCAACACCTTCTACAGGTGTACCTGTAACAGTTCAAGGAGGACCATCTGCAGAATGTCAGTCACTGTTTTCTGTGTGTGTGGCATCTCCTTATCCTTCTGTTGATCTACTGGGTCCATGTTTCTAATCCGTTGTGGTTTTGTCATCTTCAGGGCTGAAAAAGTTATGGCTTTGTGCTTAACCTTCCCAGTGGCCTGCTGCAAGTTGTCCGCTACTCACTTTCACGTTGAAGTGATCCCTTTTTTGCTGTGTTCAGGTGGGGGTTCCCCTTCCCATAGCAGTGCTCCCAGCCTTAGCCCCTGTGCTCTTGTCTGGCACTGATGTTAGCCTCCATCGGTCTAATTTCTCCATCTGTAGTGCCTCTCCCATCCTCTCGAGGCTCTCGAAAATGCTCTCCTCCAATCTTCTGCTACCATAATATGTCCACTATTCCTCTCAGAGGCCTCCAGCTTTATATGTGTCGCTATGCCATCCCCTAGCAGGCCTAGTATACTGGTCGAGTCTATTTAGTTCTTCCAATGAACTGTAGTGTATGTCTACTGCCCCTGTTGTCACCTCACAATCAAGGTCCAAGAGCATTATTGGAAGTCATGTGGCTCCCGTTTTGGTATTTCTTCATCCCAGGCTGCCCCTCTCTTCATCTTTGCTGGGGGCCGAACCTTTGTTCTGCGCCCAATGTGTATTTACATCAGGGTTCTTATTCTGTCTTTGCCAGGTTATCACTTGTAGCAATTCCTAGCGGGTGGCACCCACTTTAGGCCTTTGCAGTGTGGTGCTTCCCACTCCTCTTCCCACAGCTATGACTCACTCTGATACCGCACATCAGTGTGCTGGGGTGGTCCTCGCTGGGACCGGTATGGTTCCTTTGTCAGTCCGGCAGTTGTCTCCTGGGCCGAACGCAGCTTATCTTTGCCTCACTCCAGCTCCAGGTGTCAGGGTTTTGGGAGTGGTCCACCCTGAAACCGGTGTGGTTCCTTCTTCCGTCCAGCAGTTGTCTCCTGAGCTGGGCACAGCTTTAACTCCTCTCCACTCCCATTAAAAGCCATCTTGGCAGCCCTTCCTCACCTCATGTCTGCTCTCCTGCCAACTCTGAAAGCTGCTGGGGCAATGCGCAGTGGCCTTGGGCAGTGTTGTGACCTTCTGGGGAGGGTCCTCTTGTGCTCGGGGTTACATTAAGGGATGCTTGAGGATATGTATGGGGTAATGGCTGAGCTAGCGACAGGAGCTCAAAAGGAAGCCTTCTGCTCAATGCTCAGATAGCCATACCTCTGCTCATAGTTATGTGCGTGTTGCCTTGTCAGCTTCCAATGCCTTATCTATATCTCCTGGCTAGGTACTTTCCTGGAACTCCCTTCTTAGTCCAATTTTTACATCACTTATCCCCAGATGCTAGGTACAGATGGCATAGGTTCCAATAGGTACACCTACCGTATGGCAGGAACTGCTTGGGTACTAACAAAGCAAGGGTAGCCTTCATATTCCCAGGTAGGTACTGCCACCATTTACAAGACATTTTCATACTATGCCCAGGTACTTTCATGTCAACAAACGACATAATAGCCCAGGTAGGTATCGCTTAAAATGCTCAGCTCCTCTTTCTTGTGCAAGCTATGGCTAGCATACATTCCAGAATGTTTCTTCATGATATCGTAAATTCTTGGGCCTAGGCCCAAATGCAGCAAAATTAATAAATAAATAAATAACCATGCAGACACATAATTACGGTAACTGGGACTGGCCCTGGGCACCCGTCCCCTTTTATCTGCATGGTCACCTGACTGGTGACACCTGTGATGGATGGGCATGGGGTGAGCGTAGGGGCCTGCCCTCTGGGAGTGGCTGGTTACATAGGGCATATGCTGGAAAACTAGAACGTGTCTAGCAGATCTCTACAGAAATGACAGATATTGTTAGCATGTGCTCAGGTACTAAAAACCTCAATATTTCCCCATTCCCCATCTTTGGCCATATGAGATTTGGTGTAATGTCATACACAGGATTATGAGCCCCTTTTGCTACCCTACCTTGGGTCTGTAAATCGTGCATCTGACATGTGACGTATGTGTAGTAGGGGTAACAAAGCACGGCTCTGCCATTCATCTGTAGACACTTCCAACCACTGCATGCAAAGGAATTGCTGAAAACCGTGTGCGTTGTAAAAACAGTATGGGTGGCCTGGTTCGTTGGGTCGCTTGTTATGTTTGACTGGTGCAATAACGGGTCCATACTGGTAGTGATTGGTGCAAACACCTTTTATGAAAGCAGATTTATAGAAGTGCAATGTGTTGCATGAGTGTTTGTGCATGTTTGTTGTGTTGCAGTTTTCTTGCACCTCATATTGCATCGTGGTTTTGTGTTACTTTGGGTTCTGAGATTGGCTATGTTCTTTTGTGTACTTGAGAGATGTCATCAAATGCTGCTGCATTTTTAGTAAAAAAAACTCATTTATTATATTTAGTCACAAAAAATAATTTGCTACTCTTGTCATCAGGGATAAAATAGTGTGGTTTTGGCCTTTCAACTACTTAAGATATCAAGCAACCCGAATCGTGACAGAAGCCTGTGCTAAATTAGCACGTCCAGTGCCCCACATAAATGTGAGCACTGTGGACTTGATTACAAAACATGGCTCTATTTCGAGTCCTTGCTGGGAAATTAAGGCAGTGCTTGTGCATTGCACACGCCGTTCACCACCATTTTATCATATTATAAAAGTGCATTTCTGGAGGTGTTCATGTATGACAAGAATGTTTGTGCTTATTTGCTGTAAACTTGGCCTGGATCCCGACACCTTCTTTGCGCCTGTTGAACAATTTTCTGACTAGAAAGAATCCATTCATCACGTACGTTGCTATCAACAGCACTCACAGTCTGGAGCTCCCGCAGTGGCCGTTACCTTTTTCCCTAGACAGCTTTGCGGCCAGACTATAGTGTACTTCAAGTCCTTTAAAGTAGTTTAAATTCAATGTATTTTGTTCTGCCTCAGAGGAATGTGTCCCTATTTTGATGGCACGTATTTAGAATAAACCCAGAGAATGTGGAAAAGTCATCACTCAAAATCTGACAACCTGCAGTATAAACCTGGCAGCTTTCAGGCAGGGCGAAATAAAACAAAATATGAGTTAGGAATTTAAAACGCCCCGACTCTAGTGACTATTGGGAAATTATGCCTTAATTGGAGCTCAAAGTTTGAACTTTCTTTCAAAGTTAGCCGTGCATTTACTAAGGGATATATTGCTGTTTTTATATTACCCAGTATAACGTATTACGAAAGTAAGGAGAGTGTTTTTTGCATTTGCAAAGAGAATGCTTGGAGCATAATGATACCGTATTTTGTATCTGCCACATGCCTCTGTCCAAGAGTTAAGGAAAATAGGGCCAGGGGCCAGATCTACGACCACTGTGTAAATTGCGACTCACAATTTATAATGTACAACAGTGTCACAGACACTGATTGCGATTCCCAATGGGGTCGCAAAATGAGAGCCTCATGAATATTAATGAGGCACTTGCAATTTGCAACCCCATTGGGAATGGCTGGCCCTCCCAGGGATGGTGGCCTGCTGGGTCAGCAGACCTTCATCTCTGGGACTGATTTTCAATAAAGCAGTTTTTTTTTTAAATGCAGCCCGTTTTTCTTAAAGGAAAACGGTATGCATTTTAAAAAACAAACAAAAACGTTTTTGTTTCTTTTTTTAAGGGCAGGTCGTTGTCCCTGGGACCACTGCCTGCCCCTAAAACATATTTCCCCCTGCATTTGCAAAGGGGAAGGGGTCCATGTGACAGGGTGAGTGGTATGTGTGTTCTAGTATTTGGAGTGTTTGGTAGGCATGGCCCTATTCTTTACCAATTTAGATACATAGGGGGTCATTAGGATGGCGGGCGGACTTTGCCCGCCATCCTATTATGAAATAAGACCGACCGCCATAAGGGCGGGTATCCCGTGGGGGCCATTAGGATCCGCCCGCCACAATGGCCGGCGCATCCTGCATTCCTGACATTGCGGAAGGCATGTCGTGCACTTCCATGCACAACATGGCAGGCACAGCACGTTGCCTGCCATGTTGTACATGGAACTGCAGGGGGGTACCATAGCTACCCCCAATGTGCACCCCCCACACCCCAGAGCCCCTGGGGGCATGCAACAGAGCATCCCAAATGCCTTGTTCCGGCAAAACCCACAACTGTGGGTGAACTGCCTGACTTTTCTCGGATGTTTTAGCCTCCAACACGATCACCGACTCCTAGAGGGAAAGTATTCTATCCCAATATACAAGTCGGTCCTCACTGACCCCTCAAATTACAGACTGATCGCGTTAATCGACGTGGAGGTGAAAATATACGCATCAAACCTGCTGGTAGATTTACAGGACTGGGCGGCACAAATAAATCTTATTTGTTACACGCAAACCGGATTTTGGGCTGGGATGGGCACTCTTACGAACTTTTCTGCTGTAACCCTCCTAGCCAACCAAGCTCTATTAAAATCAAGGCCACTGTATGCATGCTTCATTGATCTTAAATCGGCCTTTGACAAAGTGTCGAGAGCCAAGATATGGGCGAAAAGCACAATTGGGGGGTTCCAGCCAAGTTGTTGGAGGCTATAATCAACCTGTATTCTCAGACGTGGGTGCAGATCAGTAAAGGAGATGGGCTCAGCATAACTGACAAGATCACAACTCTAAAACGGGTTAATACAAGGGTGTGTGCTGGGGCCTTGCCTTTTCAACATATACATCGCTGACCTGGATGAGCACCTTCAGTTGATTCAATCTGACCTTCCAAAACTTGGCAACATTCTTATACCCAGCAATCAATACTCTGATGATATCGTTCTCCTAGCGCAAACACCGGTTGGTTTGAAAAGACTAATCACCGAACTAGGAGCATATACCACCTCGGTTCAATTGATCATCAATCACCAAAAACGAAGGTGATGCACTTTGTCAAACATCTTAAAGCAGTGAAAAAACTTACATTTGCTTGGACCTTGGGCATGCGACCTCTGACCAAGGTGGATTCGTATAAATATCTAGGCTTCCAAATTGACCGCAATCTCAACTTCAAGACACACCTGGACCAAGGTCACATAAAATCGAAACAGCTGCTGTTTGCTTTTAAAATCTTAAAAAAGAAGCTCACAGGCAAAAATTCCTTCCCGCCATCTCATACGGTACGGAAATCTTAATGGCAAAGATGCCACAGGGCTGAACATAGCACGGTCAATCCCTTAAAAAAAATTGTTTGCAATCCCCCGTTACATCCCGCAAGCTCAAATTCAGCTAGAATATGGCCTAAGAAAACAGATCCCAGACAGACAAGGCGCACTAGTCAAGCACTATTGGAGGATGAGGGACGCAGAGGACAACACACTTGCTCATTATTGTTGGGTAGAGATTGAAAACCAAGCCAGGCTTAATAACTTAATCTTCAAAGTTCTGAAATCTTTGCTCTCAGCTTTGCAGCTAGAGGAGGCCTGGATTACTTTTCCTACCTACCTCGGTTTTACATCTGCGGTCAACAAAACAATAAAATAGTATTCATTATCATTAGACAAAACCGCTCTAGCTAAAAAAATCCCATGCCTGGACCGTGATACAGACATACCAAAGGCTGCATCCCCAACCTTATTTGCTAGATCATTTTCCTCACCAGAAAAAGCCCTTCTTCGCGTTATTACGGCTTGGGTCATGTCCATCTAAGGACCTAATCCTGAAATGGAAACACTCATGGCAATCAAAGGAAGGCTGCCTATGCGGGGAAGGGGATAAGTTCTTACTGTCTCTAATATGCATCTGCCCTGCCCTAGCTGAAACACGCAAAACGATCCTTCGGCTGGTGTTCAGGAAGGAACAAGTAAGAACTTGTAGAGCAGCAGTGATTCATTGCCTTGGAGGCTTATCAATCCCACTGTCCTGCAGTGCCAAAAACTTCTTGAAAAACACGGCAAAAGAGCTGGACGAAATAGAATCTGCCAATCAACTTGAGTAGTTTCAGATCATTCAGCCCCAACACCCCTGTATTGCACTGCTTCAACATTTTAAAATACTTTTTTAACCATTGCTCTTTGCTTTTTGACACATTTTTCCATGTCTTTTCCCGATTCTTCAAATTAAAAAATGTACATTTCATGCATGTTTTATCTATGGTGGTTTCCCCACTCTTTTATGATTTTTTTATGAAATCAAATAAAAGTATATTTGACTTGACTATCTATCTATCTATCTATCTATCTATCTATCTATCTATCTATCTATCTATCTATCTATCTATCTATCTATCTATCTATCTATCTATCTATCTATCTATCTATCTATCTATCTATCTATCTATCTATCTATCTAGCCCTCTCTGTCTGACTTTGTGATCCTCTCTATCTGATTTGCAAGCCTCTCTATTAATGCATCTTTTTAACCTTCTCTATCTATTTGTAATAAAAGCTTAAAAAACTTTACAAAAAAGCATTTGTAAAGGCAAAAGGCTGGTAGCCTACACCAGATAAGTTAGTTTTTAGGGTCGTGTTAGTTTGATCTTTTTGATTTTATAAAATAGAGGTTTAAGCCAGATGTCATCCATAAGTCTATTGCTGTGTCTTTCACGTTTTGCTTCCATATACAGCCCACTTCAGCCTTTGTCTGACTTCTCTGTGAGTTACAACATGCTTTCCTTTCACAAGGAGGGCATCCACACACAAAGTAGTTCTCTTTAGTGTCAGGGACTACTATGGGAATTTGTGCTTTTTCAGACCAAAAAAAATGTTTTCCGTCGCTCAAATTTCTTCAGATTGATGATGGCCTGGCAGCTTCCCCAATAATACCCTCATGCAAGAACCATGTCAAAACAAAACACAAATTGCCAAAGTCAAAAGGCTGGTGGACAACACCAGAACTCTTGGCTTTGCAATTCCTATTTTGACTTCTGTTGCTGGCTTACAGTTCCTCGATTTCATGAGACCACTGTGTCTGGAACCTTCGCTCTCAGTAAGAGATCTACTGTTATATGTTGTTCTTTAGTTATTTAGTGACCATACCTTTTCCCAGGTTTTGAATTTTTGCTATCATTTATTTCCGTTATCAGCTGTGTAGTTCACATATATGATACGTTTCTCTGCTTCCAATTTTTATCAAGTTAATGAATTCCAATCTTGGTCACAAGAGATATTGTTGAAATAAAGATTGATAAAAATGGCATTAATACATTGGGAGGTCTTTTTGCATGAGATGCCAATGGATAATGTTGGAGAACAGATGTGTTTTGGCTTTTTTGGGGGGATATGGGTCTGGCATGTAACGCATTAAGGTATGGGTCCTATGAACATACATTTAATTTTTGGTTCCTGCATATGACCTTTGATATTATTGGTATTATTGATATATTGGGAAAGGGTTCCCTATCAGGTTATGGGACCCACTTAGAAAGTGCAATTGCCTTGTGTTGAACGTTTTGATGAATGCTGTAATTGTTCATGGTACTCTTTCTGATGACCATGAGACCGAGATTGCAATATGTATGATGTCTGATTTACAGGCATGCACAACCCTAAACAATTAAAAACCCTATTTGAATGCATTAAATTGCCAACAAATGTATTGTTTTCATAATTACACACAGTATTACTTAAATCAAAGTAGTTATTCCTGAGAAATATATAATTACACACAGTGGGAGCATTGTGAAGCCTTGCCCTTTAATAGTCGGATCACTGACATAATGTCGACAGACACAATATCGACCTACCATAATATCGAGACATAAATATTGATTACACTAATATCGACATGCTCTACTTATTTTAAAAAACACAAATATCGACAAGAAAATATCGTCTTACATTTAAATCGATGTCACTATTATGGAACCACAAAATATTGTGAAAAATACTATCAACAATGTTAATAAAACATGGAAAGTGTCAATAATATCATTAACAAAAATATAGACAATCTTATTACTGTAAAATAAAAAAATATTGACATGTTAAAAATGTTTATAAATAGACAAAACGTAACACAAAATATATAAAATTATTTTTTTGCACATACAACATACAAAAAATCAATTAACACATATTTTAACGACATTTTAAAATATTATCATAACACTTATTAAATACACAAAATGATTTACTATCTATAGTATTATAGCTACATTTAAAAACATAATATTTAGCATCTAAAACAATATAAATCACATGTAATAAAGTAAACAACTTTCAAAGGAAAAAAAAGCCAATAACTGCAGGTTGATTAGCGTTTTCCATATATGGAAAACAAATACCAAATTACTGAAAATAATTAATAATAACCAATGAAATACACATACAATTAAAATAAACCAATGAAAGTAAAACAACAATTAATTAAACACCATATAAACACACGAAAATTAAATATTATTTAACACCTCAAACAAAAAAGAAAGAACAAGGAGAAACTCTGCCGGATTGCTGGCTGAACGTTGCACTACACTTGAAAAAACTCTGTTTCCACCTACACAAAGTAAGTAAACTACAATTTATAAATGAATGCTACTGCAAATCTTTTAAGAAAATAATTAATATATATTCATTTAATTTATATCTCCTCTACAGATAATTCTAAAGACATTTCAACACCTACAGAAGACTGTGAAAAATCTACTTGCAAATAAAGAAGTAATAAACTGAAAAAAGTAAAACAATTTCCAAAAATGCCACTCAGAAGTCCAACTTAATCCCAATTCCCCCCCTTTAGAACACAGTTAAACATAATTAATAAAATTACATTTTTTCTCACTAGGAATCTCAACAACAAAACTAAAGGCAAACAGTAAAGAAAACCCATCAGCATTGAAAACAACTTCAAAATCAATGTTTATAAGTATAACATTGACAATGTATATTTTTCAGATGTTAAAACAGTACAGAATAATTTATAATAATTTTTATATACCTTTTTTAGCATTTGAAACATCACAATGACTGAAGGGGCCCAATTCAAAACTTCACCAGAAGGAACATTTTTATTATGTTATATGGGGTATGTGTACACCGAAGAAAAGCAAACAGGAGACAAAGTCCACTGGAAATGCAGGAAATATTATTACTGTACTATATGTTAGGCAGCATAACCACCCCCCTAACGTTGCTGAAATCGAAGTTAGAAATGCTTTAGATGATATAAAAGAAGCTAGCTCTAGATCAGAAAAGTAAAGTCTACAACAGAAATACTTAAAGACATACTCCCCAGAAACCCACAGCATGCAACTGCCCAAATGCCCTCAACATCATCACTTGAAAGAACAATAGCTAGAACTAAAAAAGCTACTGCTACCATCACACCTGTCCCCAAAACTTTTGATGAAGTAGAAATACCAGCAGAACTCACAGTTACCCATAATGAAGAACAATTTCTTCTTTATGATAACCAATCAACTGACAAAAGAATAATACGTTTTGGAACTGCCACTAATTTACTAAAACTACAAAACTGTGAGACCTGGATGATGGACGGGACTTTTAAAATATGTGCCCAACCATTTTTTTTAGTTATATACAATTCATGCACTTTATCAAAATACAAAAATCCACTTTCAATATGCTTTATTACCAAATAAGCAAAACTCCACCTATATTGAAATTTTAACTAAAATCAAACAAGAAACCAATAATTACTTTCCTCAAAAAATAATCATTGACTTTGAACAGTCAATGATACAAGCCATACTAAAAACATACCCTCACACAGCAATTCAAGGTTGCTGCTATCATTTCAATCAATGTATTTGGAGACACTTCCAAAAATCTACACTAAGGGGCCGATTATGGTGGCGGATGGACTGGAGTCCGTCCGCCATTGTAGTGGGAGCCACAAACCGTCTGCAATACATGCAGCGGTTCTGTACACCAATTTTGGATCCGACCGCAACCATGGTGGTTGCAATTTGCATTTTAAAATCGCGGCGGGTGCTGCTGACAGCAGCACCCACCACAAAGCTAAAATGGCATGTTGTGTATTTCACTGCACTACGTGGCACCACTATGTGCCTGCCACTTGGTGCAGTGAAATGTAGGGTGGTACCATGGGTAACCCTGGTGCACCCACACCTCTCCAACACAAACAGGAGGACCCGCAATGGGCCTCTGAACCCAATCTACACCAGCCCTTCAATGGGGTTTCCCGCCACAGAAATGCTGGCTGAAAACGGCATTGGTATCTGGCAGACGGGGCCTGCTAGGCACTGCCACCATTTCCTTGATGTAGACCGCTCTGCCAGGCAATCGCAACGATTGCCTGTGGCGGTTCTGTGGCGGACGTTCTTTGCGTCCGCCGCGGTCCGAGTACGATTCCCTCCGCCATCGTAATGTGGCAGGGGAAAATCGCGGTTTGATTGAGGAAGAACAGCCACTGCATGGCTGGCGGTGATGGGCCTTCCGCAATCGTAATTGGTCCCTAATTATTGAATATGCAACAAATAGCTCCTTTACATATCAAATAAAAAAGCTAATAGCACTGGCATATGTAACAATTACTGACCTAGACAAACACTACAATTTATTAATTGAAAGTGCATACTACGAGCAAAATTTGTAAAAACTAAGGGCCCCATTACGATGGCGGGCAGACTTTGTCCGCCCGCCACCATAACGGAAAACGGAACCGACCGCCAGAGGAGCAGCAGTCCCATGAGGCCAATTAGGTTGTGCCTGCCTCTCTGGCGGGCACATTCTGGCCTTTTTCATGGCGGCGGGTGGTGCTGTAAGCAGCACCTGCCGCAATGTAAAATAGGCATGTTGTATATTGCCATACGCAATGTGACTGGCACCGCACGGTGCCTGCCACCTTGAGTATGGCAATGTAGTTGAGTACCATAGGTTCCCCCCACGTGCCGACCTCCACCCCTCCCGGGGGCCCTTAACGGGCCACCAAAGCAATTTCCACTGGCCTTTCCATGGCAGCATCGCCACCATGGAAATGCCCTGAAAAAGGCTCATCATAATATGGATGGCAGTGCCTACTGGGCACCGCCACCATATTGTGCCCCAGGTCTGCACGGCAGGCAATCGTAACAATTGCCTGCTGGTGGAAAAGCGGTGGGGGTAAATCAGGTACGGATGGCGGGCAGATCGCTACAGCCGGGCCGGCGGTGGCGAACCGCCCGCCATCATAATAGGCCCCGAAGTCCCCTACTTGACTATTTTGAGTATGCCTGGGTGGGAAGGCTACACGGATCTGGACACAGAAGGCAATCTAAGTACCACATTCCATGGTAGAATGTTTATAACAGTACCCTAAACAAAGAAGCTAAAACTAATAATACTGTAGAAGAATGACATAACGACTTCCAAGCAACAACAGGCAGAACTCCACCAACTCTACATAAACTATTACTCTCTATCCAAAAAGAACAAAGCTACCAAAAACTAAGAATGGAGCAGTCTGTAACACAAATAGGCCCAAAACTTACCAAACAAATTAAACAAATGTTTGAGTACTTACAGTACAAAGTAAGACAGACCCAACAACTAAAGGGCTAGGATACCTTGAAACAATAGTCAAATCCCTACTTTAACTAAAAAGACCTCAAAATACCTAAACACTCATAACCAAAAACTAAACACACAAAAAACAATTCTTATAATTCCAAAAATATAATTAATTTGTCAATTATATTAACTAATATACAAAAAATATACTGACAAAATATTTACATTTTATAAAATCTAAATAACAATAACAACGTCTTTGTTAACATTTCCCTCCCACAATAAATCATTTAAAATAACTTAAGAATCTATTATGATGGTGGACGGATGGCCATTAGCATGCCGGTGACAACCATGGCTGTGAGATTATCCGCCCGCCACATTTCCGCTGTTACCAGTCCACACACCTGCCTAGCAGGTGAACTGGACTGCTACAATGGTGCCGGTGCAGGGCCAGGCCCCTTTGGCTTTATGATGATGCAGGCGGTAACAAGCCTTTCTGCGGCAGTAGGACCACCATGGAAAGGCATGCGGAAAATGTCTCCGGGGACCCATCGCGGGCCCCCAAAGTGCTGGGGGGGTGTGGTTGCACTGTTGGAGTATCCACCTACATGTCCCTGTACCAGGTGGCAGGCACTGTGCAGTGCCTGCCACGCAGTGCAGTGATATGCATGCCATGCTCCTTTTCACATCGTGGCGGTGCTGCTGGCAGCAGCAACCACCGCAATGTTAATGCCTGCGATCGTACCGCTGTGTTCAGATTTCGACAGCAGAGCATGCTAATTGGAGCAGCGGTTATGCCGCGGTCCTTGCGGGTGATCTTTTCCCACTACCATGGTGGTCGGGGTGATGTTACGACCGCCATCCTAATAGACCCAGTACTGTTTCCGTAGCTCAAAAAATTTAATTCCAACTGTCATAAATAAATCCACGTTTTTGATAATTCCAAGGATGCAAAAAATCCCCGAAAAAATTGAAAAATCCAACTGGTTAAAAAGTAATCCACCGGCAATAACACCTCAAATGATAAACAATAAAAATCCCGGAAAACATATTTTAAAAAAAGAAACACTCCATGAAAACTCAAAAAATTAAGGAAGTGTAAAATAATTATTAGTTTCCTAAAACTAATACACACTTCTTAAAAAAAAACGCAATCTTCACCCAACCGCAACTGCCAATTGACCAAAACCTGTCATGAATAAAGCAATCCCACCCACACAAATATACACATACATTATAACATAATAGAAATAAATATAATACTAACGAGATAGTTCAAAGATATTTTCACGTATGTACTTAACTCTAACACCGACCTATTAACAAACTGGCGACATTTCGCTAACACATAACTAAAACATACAACTGACCAAAACTTAAATTAACTAACACTACACACACTACCTACAACATAACTACCCTCAAATTAATAAAAAATTCAAAGTTTAAATAAAGAAAATTAAACTTACCTTAACCGATGCGATGCAGCTTCAAACCGCGAGCTTCTCCCCTCAGAAATTCCTAAAACAAAACCGTGCGGTTACAAAACACAATTTAGAAATAAATATGGATGCTTTAAATAGTAAAGATATATGTATTTCTTTATTAAACTGATAGTACATTATAAATTCACTATTATAACTAATGTTCTAAAATTTATTTTAAATGTTTTATGTAATGTAAAATTATAATTATATATTATTAAACATTTAATAATTAATATTATAATTATCAAAATATACATTTTAAGTCCAATGTATGATAAAAATCTGTAATATGTTGCATAAATGTGAAAAAAATGTACAGATGTTTGTAATAAAAAATTACCTGTACTGATTAAAATTATTTACATTTCCAAGATAAATTAATTAAGTAAGAAAACAGCTTCATATGTTAAAAAAATGTAAAAGGGTTGTTAAAAGAGTTTGTAATAAAAATCTGTTAAAAAATATATGTTAATAATAAATTACTCTATATGTAATAATGTAATCAATATTTACAGTGCAAATTAATAATATATCACTGTTATTGATTTTTTTTTTCTTTGAAACAATGTTTAAAAAGCAATGTAAAACAACATCATTTTTTGTCAAAAATGTACATGAGTGTAATAAAAAGTTTGATAATGTTTAGAACTAAGGGGCCATTATGATTCCAGAAGGCCCATTTCCGCAAGCCATGCAGTGGCGGACATTCCGTAATTGGACCGCGATATTCCCCGCCACATTACGATGGCAGAGGGAATCGCGCTTGGAACGTGGCAGATGCAAAGTCCACCATGGGACCGCCAAAAGCAATAATACAGATTGCCTGGCGGACGGTCCAAACAGCTTAAAATGGTGGCGGTGCCTAGCAGGCACTGTCCACCAAATTAGGATACAGGCTACAGCCGGCCTTTTCATGGCGGCGATGCCGCCATGGAAATGCTAATGGGGATTTGTTACGGGTGCCTGTTGTGAGCCCCCCTTGTGTTGGTGGGAGGTGTGGATGCAATGGGGGCATCCATGATATCCCCCTACATTTGACAGCACTACCTGGCAGGCACCATGTGGTGCCTACCATGTAGTGCAGTGAAATGCACATCCTGCCTTTTTGGCATTGCACCGGTTGCTGCAGTCAGCAACACCCGTCGCAATGTTAAATGGCAGGATAGGACCGCCATGGTGGCGGTCGCATTCTATTTGGTGTGCTGGTCCGCCGCATGCATGGCCGACAGTCCCTGTCACCACCAGGATGGCGGACGAACTCCAGTCCTAATGACCCCCCTAAGTTTGAAAAAATATTCTATATCAATGTATAAATATGTAAAAAATATAGAATATGTGAGAAATACATTTTTTCTTCTTTTCTACAGCCGTGACCCAAGAGCGCAGCCAATGATGAATTGATTGTTTGTAGTGCGCGCCCTCAGACACTTCCAGAAATCTCACCAGACGAATGTTATTACAGCAAGATCTACTCTCCATGCCTTCCTGCCTGTCCAATAACATGCACTTCAAAGAGAAGAGTTCACATACCTCTTTAATTTAGGTCTTCACTGAGTCTTCAAGTACTTCTATCCTGTCTTTGACTTCAGTGACTCTATCTTCAGCATTTCATAGGTTCTGTTGCAGGAGTAAGACATCCGATCCAATCTCACCTATACGGTCTCGAGGGAGCGCTAGTATTATCAATCACCAGAGAATGGTGCCTGTGTGTCTAAATGCAATTTGGACTTTCCCTTCATTTTCAAGGACTCCCTGTGTCCTCCCCTTTGTTCTCCATGAAAGCCCCTGGCACTGTCTTGGTAAATTTATAAATTTTGGGCTAGTGATGTGCTGGTGTTGCTTGTCTTTCCCAATGGTATTGCAGGCACTAAACAAAATATTCTCCACAATCCCAGTGTATTCAGGAAAAGAGACTGCAGATCTTAGCCACAATAACAAAGGGAGCAGAGGCAACAGCAATGTCCACTGTTGGTGGCTTCTCATATTTATCAGCTGATCTCATTCAGAACCTTGGATGATCCAGACAAAATGGGATCGCTCCATGGGACATCAAGGTCCAGAAGCTCCTACAAAGATCGATGGGCTCCTCCACAGATTATGCTGTCAGATAGGCCATGTGAAGGATCTGGAACCACCACTCCTGATACACCACAGGGAGCCAGTACAGGTGAGAGTTGCTGCCCAAGAGAAAATGAAGGCCCAGGAGCATTCCACAGGTCCTGGGGGCCCAAGGTGTCACCAGGCCCCATTGTCACCAGCCCAAGACCATGTCAGACCAGGCGAGGAGGGCATGGACAACTTGGGAAAGATAGTGGATGCGTTCTAGGTGAGCTCCAGCCCACAATCCGATGCAGAACTGACACATCCTAGAGGGAGCAGCCCTGGTCAAGGAGTGGCTGTCAGGGCATTGTGAGTGTTGCCCAAAGAGCCATTTGTTGGGCAGCTGCGAGCCACTGGAGCGATGCAGGGGCTGGTGGTGGCTTGTGGCCGAATTGCTGAGGCTGACTGGAGTGGAGGAGGACCTGAGAAAATGTTGTGGTGACAGTGGAATCAGCGCAATGAGCTGCACAAACCTGCATTTGTGCAGGACACTATTTGGGGCCCCATTGGGGGATTGACTTGGATGCTGGGCAAGGCCTGTGAGCCCTCATGGAGCTGGGAGGACTATAGCAGCATCCTAAGCATTTGGTCTCTTATGGGGGCCATCCCCTGTTCTCAGCAGGGTGATGCTGGGTGGGGAGGCCCCTTTCTGATTTCTGACTGATGTGACTGGACATGAGAGGACGGACCTGGATGGAGCCTTGGTGTTGCACCACAGAAACAAGCATAGAAAGGCCTGAGGAACTCTTTGAAGTTGAGGCGGAGGCAGTGCAGCGGCTGCGACTGACTCAGCCACTGGGCTTGGCAGTTGGACACCCTCCGCAGTGCTGAGAAGACAGCGGCTGTGTCTGGGTGCTTTATCCCTCACAGGCCCTTCCCCACTTCTTCCCATGTCGGCACTGGGTTGGAGAGGACCCGCTTCTTTCTTTAGGACTAGCCATTAGTGAGGGGGCCCGAGGGAAGCCCTCCCCCTCACCCCTGCCTAACGGACATAACTTTGTGGAGTCTCCCCCCCATATTCCTGGATGGTAAAAGGCTGCACTGCGGGCCCTCATAGGGGAGGGTTGAGGAGTGGTGGTGTGCATCTTGCAGGCCAGGTAGGTGTGAGGCAGATCCTAGAGTGTTCCAGAGGACTGGACATCACAGGAGGGCCTTGGACTAGCGCCTACGAGGCCAGATTGTGTGCCAGCTGGAAGTATTGGCTGGCCTCGGCTGGGGCTCTGAGTCGGGGGTTGCCTGCTGACATTATTGCCCCTTCCCATTGGCAGTTGGGCTGTTGCTTCTGAGGGCTAATATTGGGACCACAGAACCCCCCCCCCCCACTGAAAAGTGTTGTTCTTGTTGGGGTGGGGCCCAGTTGGTGATTGTTGTTGACAGCCTGGTCGGTGGCCTGGACTACATGTGCCCCCTCGATTGCCCACATTTTTACTGATGAACAGGGGACTGGCGGGTCGATGAGAGACCGTTGAAGATGCTCCACTAAGGATTGGCCTCCACCCCTCCCATTTTCTTGTTTTTGGTTGGCCTTGCACTTGTGTTGACTTGCTGTGACCGCTGAGGAGGCAACAGTCATACAGCGACAAGGGGCAGAAAGTGGCACCCATCATTTGAAGCTCAGGGGCTCTGTGACCAATGATCCAGCTGACTTGATGCCTCCACAGGGAGTGACCCGGCGGCATTGGCAGATGTCAAGCTGGACCAAATCCTGGCTACTATTGTGAAGACACAACATGGAGTTAAGCTTAGTGTGGGATGACCAGAGGAAGGTCACTGCTTGAATAACACAGGATAAATCCTCCATATCTGAAGGTGCAGATCAAAAGCCTCACAGCCAAGGTTCATGTGCTTGAGAAAAAGGCATAAGACTCTGAAGGGCGATAATGCTACAATAATATGTGCATTGTCAGATTTCCTCAAATTGTGGAGGACCCGGACCAAGTGGCTTTCTTTGAGGCATGGTTGGCATGCATAGTAGTGCCTGAGGAACAGTCACTGACTTTTTCCTAGTGGAATGATCCTGCCGGGGGCAGGCGAGATGGCCTCTGCCTTGATCACCTCCTAGACCAATTGTAGCCAGACTGCTAAACTATAGGGACAAAGAGAATATCCTACATGCTGCCCACTTCCATGAGAATGCCTGCGTCTTTCTATTTACAGACTAATCCTAACTGTACAACACTGCAGAGCCTCGTTTTGGGGAGTAAAGAAGTGCCTGCGAGCGGTGGGCCTAACCCACTCTCTGCTGGTCCCTGCCAAGTTGTAGGTCATGTTCAACAGATTGAATTATTTCTTCACCAAGCTTTCAAATGCCTGGGATTGGGTAGAACAGCAACAGTACGAGTCTTCAATGCTGGGCATGGCACGAGTGTGGTGGGAGACACGCAGACAGGGTAGTGGGTGCAGTGGATGTGTAAATAGTGTAACAAGAGTTAACAGTGCCCCCACCCTAGGCCAGGCTCGCCAGGGGCAGATGCTGGTGTTGTCCACAGCAACAAACTTATGTGTTATGGACGGAAAGGCGATCCCCAGCGGCTCAGACTCTTCAAGTTAGGCTCTCCAAGGCAGGATCCAGTGGATCGGTGAGGAGTGTGGCCTTGGTGCCTCCCGAGTGTTTGAAGATAAACTTGTCTGCTCCTCTATTGACACGCTGGGTTGCTGCCTGGGCAGACTTGGCTTTACTTAAAATCTAGTGACGCCCTCTAGATGGCTTTTTGGCCCTATAATAACATGAATGGTGGCTATGCCAACAGTAGCCGCACATCCAATATTTGCACTTGTTGGGGATGTAGTATCATGAACAATATCTTTCCATGTGAAGTGCAGGTGCTGTCATGGCACTAAACACCCCGCGACCTGGGGTGTCTACCCGCCTATGACAGCCTGCTTGGCCGAAACTAATAAAAATAATAAGTACTGAAGCATTCACAAGAAGTCCATTCAGTTAAGGTTTTTGTAAAATAGAGTAGTCGAAAAATGATCCAAACCACAAAGTCCACCAAGGTATTTTTTTCTTTTTTTGTTAATCGTATAATTCCATTTGTGATTTCCACAATATCTAGTATGTACAAGCAGAAGCAGCAGACAGGTTTTTCATCTGTTAGACTTTTTCAGGGCTGTAGGGAATATGTATGCTTATCAGTGTATACCCTCATTTCACAGAGAATTTGGAGATTATATTAGTGAGAGGCAACCTCATTTAGCAGTGGTGAGGTAAGGAGAGATGGTGACGTAGAAATGTATGTGCAGTTTCAAAGGACTTTGAAAATTGAATGAGAATGTGTTGGAACGAGACCACACCCAAAAGTCAAAGTAATACCTGTAGTTGGTGATTTTGGCCAAAGGATGAAAAACTATAGAAGGGGACCAAAAGAGTGGCAGTAGTTAATATGGTAAGAGTAGTGACCTGAGCATTGCATGCATTCTGCTGTGTGCGATGGAACCAAAATATTTATTGGTTGGTGTGCATGCGAAAACAAAAGGAAAGTCAGTAGGAAGTAGAGGGAATTCAATAGAAATAAAAGATACCTGAGTGTCCCATAGTAAGGACTATAGCCAAGGTAGTCCAAATAACACAATGGAAATCTATAAAAATGTATATATCCATACTGAGGAAAAGTCAAGTACTGAGTGGAAACATATAGTATATAGTATAATATTGTCTTCCCCAAGAATAGTCTGACTTCTTTTTAATACATTTAGAAAGAATATATGTAGAAAGAATGCCAGTCATATGGGGAAGCTAGAAAACTAGGTAAGAAGGGGACTGGTCCTTTAGCTCCATATGTAACAGGAATGGGAGTGCGGTGAAAGGAGCAAAAGCATTGGTGATTTGCAACATTAATACTCCAGTGGTATGACATCCCACTGAGAGCCAGTATATACAAAATATTAGTATATTGCAAAAGTAGGTAATGGCTAGAAATACACATGGTTACAAAAAGAAAGTTAGTCCTCTTTGTCAAAAAATACATAAGTTCACAAGAGTGGGCAGCTGGTTTGAGAGAAAACAAAATCAAAGAAAGTGAGCGTGCCCTAATAATCGTCTCTCACCTTGGGAGCAAATGGCAATGTTGCATACCCAGGACAACATTGTCTCCAAAACTGGCAGAGGAGGCGAGGTGTTTCTCTAATATTGTCATTACACTGTGTAAATAATATTTTCCACGTACCTGCATTGGAAGGAGGAAGTAGATAAAAAACGTAAAAATAAATATCAAGTAAGGTGCAATTCTGTGATGAAATAAGCTAACGAGGGGGCACGGCAAGTCATAAGGGTATGATGAAGGATATAGGGTAGGCCCGGTAAAAAGCCCACAAAATCAGTAACTCAAGAAAATATAGAGATTGTCATACATAATATAGTAATAGCGCCGTATGGTAAAACAATTCTTACCGGAACCGTTAAGTAGTGCGTCCATGAAAGGTGTCTTACACTGAGTGCACAGCCGAGCAGCATGTTCGACAAAAAAGAGTCCAAAGCAGCATCCACTGCTGTAACGTAGTCTGCATCAACAGCTCTGACAAGCATGCCGACCTTGATAAACCTACAAATGTAGGTCGGGCTATAAGTTTGAGCCATCAGGCAGAGAATTGAAGCAGGTCATTGAAGCAACAGTCCAGCACCATAAGGAGAGGAGAAAAGGACAGCAAGAAATTTGACAGTGCCAGTTAGATCACCAGGACTAATAACAAAGTGATCAGATAATGACGATAGCAAATTGTATAAGACACATGACAACAATGTTTCTATCCACCGTAAGTGCTTAGCATACCAACGTTAAGCCAACTATCAATAAGTATAATTTTACATATCATAGTAAAATATTTCATTCAAAGACGGTATATTTAGGGCACGTCCATTGTATGATCTGAAACAATTTAGACCAAAACAAATGTCAATCATTTACTATCTACACACATTTTGCTTCTCAGTTTCTTAATCGAGACGTTGTAAAGAAGCACGTTTTGTGCATATGTCAAACAGCAGTAAAACAAAATATTGTAATAATTTCAGCATATTTTACATCATGCTATATAGTTCATCATTGAGGCTTGTGATAAAATGCTACATGCTAAAAGTCCAATTATGGCATATTAATCCACCAGGAAAACATGTAGACCCCTTCTAAATTTAGACCCTTGTCCACAGCCCAAAGTTGAATGATCAAACAACTCTCCAACTGTCTGAGAGACAGTGTTTTGTTACCACCTCTGGACATTGGTTCAAGTGCATCTATGCCATGAAAAGTAATCTTAAGATTTTCACTTTGTCCATGCATGATATTATAATGAACCGCAAAAGGGAAGTTGCTATTCTTTTTTTCTGATAGCACCAACATGCTCCTGTATGCGCTCTTGTAGGGGTCTTATAGTGCTGCCACTATATATACATTCACATTAACATATATTACAGTAAACAGAAAATTTGGTGTTACAATTGATGAATTAGGTGATTTTGTATGTTCTAATTGTATTATACTGTAAGGAAGTCACCTTGTCCTCTGCAAAACAACAAATGTTACAACGACTACACTTGTAAAATTCTTTGGGAGGTGTAGGTAACCACATGTCAACAGTAGATAGTTTTAGGTAGCCCTGGGAAAAAAAGGGACCGGAACAATTCAGGCAGGGATTGACTTACTCCTTAACTGCTATTATCCTCAAGTAATCTCTGGAGAGGTCAAATATTTGAGCAAAGTCTATAAAATGCTAAGAGGCTCAATCTCACCATTAACCTCGCTTGGGGTGTAACCTGCTATGTAATGAATTTTTACAAGTTTACCTGCTTTATGAGTCAGTATGTGCAAATTTACGGTGTCTCTGATACACTCCTGACCAAGTGCAAATGCATGTAACATCTTTTGAATTGATTTCCCGGAACTAACCCACTGGCAATTAACAAACGCTTCTATTAAGTGCAAACCAGAACTCGAACGGCACTTACCTCTACACCTAACAAAAAATATTAGTTAACATTCAGGTAACATGAAAATCTCAACATGTATTCGGCCCCAATAGCCTCAGATTTGTTACCTGTATGTTGGTATCATTTTATCTCTTTCCATCAATAGCTCACCCCGTCTACAAATTGTACTACTTAAATATTACTTGAATGTCTTTACGTTCTAATTCCATGTTTCTCCTTGAGTGGGTCTTGAGTTCCAAAGCAGTTACATTCTGTATCCTGCTTGAAAGAGTCCGCTCTCGCCTATCTCCCGTCCAGATTAAAAGGTCTACGACTTTACCTCTGCATTTGGACTCAGTCTTTTACTACATTTTGGCGATGCTTCGAGGATCGAGCTTTGCGTGCTTACAGTTCTCTGCATCTTATGAGAATTTTCGAGTTAAACCCTTTAAACTTAACAGAGCAGTACCTGTCTCAAGCAGAGCGTAGAATCGAGGTCTCGGCGAGAGCGGATGGCAGTGTGAGTCATTTGAAAGGCATTTTGCTTCATGGCTGGGTGAGTCATTTAAGGATTTTCATCTAATTTGACCGACGGTGACGTCTTTGTGACCAATAATACGTCACCTAGTCAAACCGCTTCAGCGCGCCGTGCTTAGCAACAGTATCCAAGCAAGCTTCTTGCGTGCATGCACAGCCATCCTTACCATGTCACTATGCTGCGTGCCAGCGTAATCACGCCAACGGCCATCTTAATCTCACATATGTTCGTGTGTCCATGGTAACCAGCGCGTCTCCTCAACGCAGATCGAGACGCGGGGAGCAGCGTTTCCTCCAGCATGTGTCTGTGTTTTATGAAAGTGATGGAGCAAGCTAAAGAACAAAATGTTGTTCAAACTTGTGAAGTTAATCTCTCATAACAAAAGTAATCAGAATAATAAGCTTGTGGTGAAATTATTAATCAACTTAGTTTAAAGATGCATTCACGAATACACGCGGGACTAATGTGCTTTATGTTGCAAACGCAAAGAAAAAATAATAAACTAATCTTGTCTATTGTCTTTGTCAGTATTAAATGCGCCAGTTTAAATTAATGGCATGTGCTTATTTTATGTGCTTAAGTTATGTCTTTTTGGTGATAAAAGCTCTTGGAGTTCCTGCCATTCGAAAAGGACAAGTAAATATTATGCTGCCTATGTGTGCTTTTGCCAGGTAACATAATTAACAGGATTAATTAGTCAAGGGGGAGGGTAACAGAATGGGTCTGAATTCTTTAATTAATTGATGTCTTGTGTTTGTTTAATAATAGTTTACAAAGTGAGGCCTAAAGATGGTGCAGAAAAAATGGCTGACAGAGCTGCAGACGCGAAAGCTTGACCAGAGTGATTTCTTACACATGCGCAGTTGTGAAGACTTTTGTGCAAAGTCATCGTAAATTGAAAAGTAGTTCTTTGGTCGCGTTGAATGTGCTCACGGAGAGACAGCCCAAGGACAGGAAACCGATATGCCTGCCAAGGTTAGGAAGTTAATGTTCAAAGCTCGAAGAAGAAAAGTAAAATTTTGAGGAAGCAGAGAGAAAAACGTGGAAATGAAAGACAATAGGGCTTATTTGAAGCCTGGACTTTGGTCAAGAGTCGAATGACCTAACAATTTTATCGTGGACTGACACAGGACAGCCTATGAAAAGCTTGGATTCGTATAAAAGAATGTAAAATGTAGAAAGTTTAGCTAGAGAGAAAGGTATAAATTATGACACCATGAGCAGGGAAAAAACTCTTACTTTCCGATTCCCGAGTGATGTGACATGATGATGGACCTTTGGCGCATGTAAGGACAGCAGACTTTTAATCATTTATTCCTTTCTAGGTGAAGTGAGAAATAGACAGGGAAATAGTTTTAGGGAATGGAAACTGCTATTTTACTGATTTTTCATGTTTCTGAGCTTGCTTTTAAATGTCAGTTCTAATTTCATTTCTCTATTAAAATGCTGCTTTCTGATTTGCTCTTAAAATAAAGATTCTAAAATGTTAAATGCTCTTTCTTTATGAAAATAAAGTTAATAAAAATTAGATTCGAAAAGACAAGCTGGTCTTGTTTATTCATGGTCTAGTTTCCATCAGTTGATTCATTCGCCATAATTGGTTGGATTTTAGGTAATAAATGATTTAAACTCATGATAATGATAAATAAACTGCAGTTTTATATATTAGTATAAATATTATGTGAATAGATTATAAATCAAATCACCTGATTCAGTTGCTCAAAAATTGTCTCATTGGTGATATGGGCCTGTATAGGTGTTTAATAATTAATGGTGAGTATTGAGGTGATAGGTAGTGTTGGTGAGACAGTTTTTCAATCAGAGCGCTGGATCAAAAGCATTTACTCTTCAAGGTGCTGTGAGAACTTTCTATTGTGTAGGGCATTCTCAGTAATATAGAAGCTAAGTCCATCCACAGCGATATACTCGCTAAGTGTATATTCTCAAGTGACTAAGTTGTTCTCTGCATATTCTTAGCAGCAACATACACGCTAGGAGTACATCTTCAGGTGTCTTCATTTACCTAGCATCTTTCATGCTTGCAGTATGGTGTTGTGTCCTAGTCTAGGGTTTTATTTTTAGGTCATTTTCATGCTTTATTTAGCCTGCTAGTCTGTTTATTTTTACGGTTTATTGTGACATTTACGCACTTTTTTACAGTCTTGTACCATGAATCCTTCCCAGGTTTCAGTTGTGTTACCTCCAACATTCCTACCACAGCCAGGCCAGGCCAACATTGCTTGGGAGGATTGGATCCTCATGTTTGAAAATTATTTAGACGCCCTAGAAGGTCAAGAATTTTCAGCCAAAAGAAAGAAAGCTCTTCTCTTAAGTACTTTAGGTAAGGAAGGTCAACGTGTTTTCTGCTTTCTTCCACAAGCACTCCAGGCTAATGACCAACCTATGCCAGACGAATACAAAGAGGCTGTTTGCAGACTAGAAGTCAGGTATGCTAAAGAAGAAAACTTAGTGATGAACTGATACAAATTCTGCACACAACATCAAAAATTAGGCGAGTCTATCGATTATTTTGTCTCAAGATTAAGAGAAATGTCAATAAAGAGTGACTTTGGAAGTGATGACAGATGAACCTATTAGGGATCAACTCATCATACAGTGCAGAGTCCGCTCTCGCCTATCTGCCGTCCTATTTAAAAGGAATATGACTTTACCACTGCATTTGGACTCAGTCTTTTACTACACAAATCTGTTTTCTCATTCCAGTGAACGTTCTTCTTAAGTACTCACCACATACATCATACATTTTCCAATTCTTCTGCAGTGTTTTTTATTCTGTTGGCTCTAAACTGCACAAATTATGCTCTGTGAAAATTAAATTAACCCCAACAGACCTCATTCTCTGATGTTCTTTCCAATTCCCCTCGCATTCTTTGCATATTTTCCCTTGTCAATCCTCCTGGTTAAAAACTGGACTTAGCAAGTAGACTGGGACCAGAATGCACTCTATGCACCTTCACAAGACTCTCTGGAATCTTTACCAGCTCTGATCCTGCATGCACCCCTAATACAAATGACAGAGAATTGTTCCCCAACTGGATCACCTTTTTGTATGGGTCATGCACGCATAAAGCTCCCATCTTATATTCGCCTATAAGGGGAAAGGGAGATTGCAAATATCAATCATCAAGTTTTTAATAACAAAATACATTTAGAACGCTTTTCTGACAGGGATGGCTCCCAACTGAGTCTAACAAAGCATGCCATGAACCAGCCCCCTGCTCCTTGCACTCATACTCTGAAGAAGTCTTGAGAGAGATCTTGTGAATGTAACTTTTTTTTAACAATGACTCACTGATATTTTAAATCACACTGTAACTTTTACTATGGTAGTATTTAGCACTGTATTACGTCACATTGTTGTCTATGTTATAATTGCCTGCAATGGCTTTAATTAACCCTGCTTTAATAAATAGGCTTGAAACTTGAAACTACTGCCACTGTTTTGGTCCCCTTCTAAAGGTTTTCATCTTTCCGCCAAAATCACCAATTTCGGGTACTGCTGTGACTTTTAGATGTGGACATGTTTCAATACATTATCATACAATTTTTACAGTGCTTTGAATTTGCACATACATTTCTATGTCACCATCTCTCCTTACTGCCACTTCTCTATGAGGTTACCACTCATAAATATTATCTCCAAATTCTTTGTGATATGATGTTATACATTTGAAAAAGTCAAATGGATGAAACATGTGTCGGCTGCTTCTGCTTTTACATACCAGATATTGTGGAAATCATAAATGTAATAAACAATTCACAGAAAAAGAAAAAAGAACTTTATGGACTTTGTAGTTTGGATCACTTTTAGACTACTTTTTTTTCTCCAAAAACCTTAACTGAACGGACTTCTTGTGTGTGCTTTGGTACTTATTATTTTGCGTGAATTCTTGGTCCTGCCTGACTGATTATGAAGAAATGGATTGGAAGGACCATCTTACATCCCTCCTTTTTCCTGGCTCAGAGGCGGGAGCACAAACTAGTCCTATGGGAGGTCCATCATTAGCAACGGCGTGGGAGCTGCATGTTCAACGGCTCGAGCAGCTACAACATTTAGACTTTTGAGTGTATCAGACCAAAATGCAGTGCAAGGGCAATGAATTAGGTCTGTTGCTGGCATTGCTGCTGAGAAGCGCTGTGCCAACTGCCCCATCAGCAAAAGCCAAGCGACTGGGACCCACCTTCTCACAACTCAGGAGGACAGTCAGGGGGCGTTCACTGATCAATATTGTGCCCTTTATGAACCCCATGTGTTGTCAGCCCCAGATCCAATATTTTCATAAGTGAGGCCACCTTACCTGAACTACTAGACAGGGCTAGACAGGGAGGAGCTAAACATCCCCATAACAGAACAGGAGATCCTCTAAACTATTATAGGTGCGACCACCTGTAGGATTCTGCCACCTGGTTTTTGCAAGGCATACAAAGGCCTTTTGATCCCCAAGATGTTGGGATTGTACAGGGTTGCCTTGGCAAGGGTCACCTTCTGCTGATGCTTCAGGAGGCATTGTTGGTCTCTGTTAGATTTGGGGTCTCTAGTTGGCAGAGGTAGGCACCTTTGACCAAGTAGGGACCCTTGCATCTAGTCAGGGTAAGTGGGTGCACTCCTAAAATAACCCCTGCTCACCTCCTTGGTAGCTTGGCACAAGCAGACAGGCTTATCTCAGAGGCAGTGTGTGAAGCATTTGTGAACACATACAGTAACCCAGTGACAACACTACAGATGGACTACAGATGGACACCACACAAGTTGTAGTATAAAAATAAGTATTTTTAAATAGACTTAACACAAGACCACAAACAACAAAAATCCACAATACTGTACTTCAAAAATGGTAGAAATAGCCTAGTTGTCTTTAGATGTAAAATGCAACACTTTGAGTTCAATGTACCTTTGGATGTGTAACGCTATACAACTAAAGTGTTGCAGGGAAGGTGATGCGTCAGTTCATTACACGCAAGATCGGTGATGCCCCGGGTACCTACTGCTGCGTAGGGGATGCGTTTGTTTTTCTCCTCGTGGGGAGGTGCTGCATTGGTTTCGTATTGCACTTCCGTGGCGATGCAACCTGCAGCGTTGTGATGCAATGAAGATCCAGTGCAATGAAACAAAATAGCGTCTTCTTCTTGATGCGATAACGATGCATGCATGCCCGATGGCATTGCGGCGACTCAACAATTCTTCTGAACTGCGACAGGCCCTGCGACACGCTTCTCCGGTGATGCAACTGTGTCTGCTGCGACACAACACTCTTCTCTGGTGATGCGAGGCACTTCGGGTGATGAGATGGCGATAGCGGCAGTGGTGGTACGCTTCTCCAGTGATGTGATGGCTTCTGCTGCGATGGGGACACTCTTCTCTGGTGTTGCGATGACAACGGCTGCAGCAGCAACACGCTTCTTCATCTTGAGTCCCACTTCCAGCTCCCAGCGACACACAGTCTCTCAGAAGGCCCCGCTCAACAGCAGGCACTTCAATCCCCAGCAAGGGAAGGCAGGGGAGCTGGTTGGTGATGTCTGGTGTCCCTGAGACTTCAGCAGGAGGCAAGCTCTATCTCAAGCCCTTGGAGATCCTTTACAAGTTTAGTTGAAAGTAGCACACAGGCCTTTCTCCTTTCTTTGGCAGTCAGTCAACCACTGCAGGCCAATCCCTCAAACAGCACTCAGCTTAGGGATAGTTTCCTTCTCAGTTTCTCTGGTCCCTCGCCTCAGCAAAGGCTCTTGTTTCCCGAAGGTGATCTAAAGGTCTGGGGTCCGAGTCCCCATATTTATACTAGCAAATCCTTTGTCCTCTGAAGGCAGAGGGTCCTGTTCTCAGTCCAAACCAGTTCTGTGAAGTCCTGGAGCACTTTGTTGACAAGACTCCTTCTTTCCTTTGACAGTGTGGGCCAGGGACATCAGACATACCACAGGTGGAGCCAGCATTGTGGAAGGCAGGCACAGCCCTATTCAGGTCCCAGGTGCACTCCTCCCACCCATCTACATGCAAATAGCTCTATTAAGCTCTGTGCTGACTCACCCTGTATCCTGGAATCCCCCAGCCCCAGTCACTCAAGATCCAGATAAGGAATGCACAACCTAGCAGAGGCAGGCTTGGACAGTTAGGCAAGAAAATACCTACTTTCTAATAGTGGTATTTTCAAAGGATGTATGACGTTACAACGAATACTTTAACAACGCATACCATTACAACACAATTTTTACAACGCAGGATCCTTTACAACGAATGCATTTACACCGCATGACATTACATTGCAGATGCTATTACAACGCATGCCATTACAACGTAACTATAGGTAAGTATATAATTTTTTTTTAAATGTAATTAATAAATATGTAATTAATTTAATTTATTAAATTGAAATGTTTTTTTAATGTATTTGTAAATATATATTAATATTTTTTTTAAATAGTGTAGGTGTTTAAAAATAATATTCTAACTCCGGGGGGGTAATAGTAGGGTAAGTGCTGGATAATTTAGGGGTAAAAATTACTATTCTAACTCCAGGGGGGTGTAATAGTAGGGTAAGTGCTGGATAGTGTAGGGGTAAAAATTACTATTCTAACTCCAGGGGGGTATAATAGTAGGGTAAGTGCTGGATAGTGTAGGGGTAAACATTACTATTCTAACTCCAGGGGGGTGTAATAGTAGGGTAATTGCTGGATAGTGTAGGGGTAAAAATTACTATTCTAACTCCAGGGTGGTGTAATAGTATGGTAAGTGTTGGATAGTGTAGAGGTAAAAATTACTATTCTAACTCCAGGGGGGTGTAATAGTAGGGTAAGTGCAGGATAGTGAAGGGGTAAAAATTACTATTCTAACTCCAGGGGGGCGTAATAGTAGGGTAAGTGCTGGATAGTGTAGGGGTAAAAATTACTTTTTTTTAAATGTACTTTTTAAAAAAATATTAAAATTTCTTAAATTAATTAATTTAATTTATTTAAAGTACTTTTTAAAAATAATTATTTTTATTTTTAATATTTATAAAATTATTAATATGTAATTAAATATATATTTTTTTAATTAAATAAATGTTTTAATGAAATGATATACTTACCTATACTTACGTTGTAATGGCATGCGTTGTAATAGCATCTGCGAATTAATGTCATGCGTTGTAAAGGCATTCGTTGTAAAGGATCCTGCGTTGTAGTGGTTGCGTTGTAAAAGTAGTCTGTTGTAATAGTTGCGTTGTAACGGTTGTTTACCATTTTCAAACACAGAATGATAAAACCACCTTCACTAAAAGATGTATTTTATCATTCTGAGTTCAGGCATACTAAACTCGGATTTCCATCTAGTTCCCTGAGTCAGTTAGGACTATAAGATGTAATAATCAAACTGCCCATTCTGGCCTATGGGGAACCGGTAGCCTTGCAATAGTGAAAAACGAAAATGGCTGTAATTCACTATTAGGACTAGCACACACACCAGGGCATGTCCTGCCTTTTACCTACAATGCACCCTGCCCTTGCGCCTAGAATAGGGGTGACTAATATGCAGGAAAGGGAAGGTTTAGGGACTGGCAAGTGGGTGCACTTGCCCAGTCAACATGGAAGTGCCCTCTAATAACTGCGTGTATGCCTCCCAAAGGATAATGGGAGAAGCAACAGTGTGCTCATTTTCTTCAAAGTAATGCTTGTTCGTAGTTGCCAGGCCCTTTCAAATTTGAGGGTTCTTAAGATAGCATGGGTAAATGGGATATATACGGCGTGTGGTCGGGCCCTATAACGTATAAGTTACAAAGAGTGGGGAGTGGTCTGAAATGCCCCTTGCTAAGTGACAGATGTCTCTGAGTTTCCCAACCATGTCCACTAGTGTTAGTATATAATCAATCCTGGAGAGGCTGTTTTGGGCGCCTGAGTGAAATGTATGTTGTCGTGCCTGCGGAAAGTGGAAGTGCCAGAAATCCATAAGGCCTAGTGCCTCCAAGAAGTCGGCTAGACGGGATGTTGTGCAATATTGCTGTCTGGGGGGCATGCAGTCTACTAGGTCATTCAAAGTGGTATTGAAATAACCACCTACTATTAGCTCACCTTCATGAAGTTTGAGAAGGGATGTGCTCAGGGCCAGGAGGGCAATGGAGTGCAGTGCTGGAGGAATCTATACTGTGACATTGTTAAATTGTCTCCCTTTCCATTGGCCGGAGACTGCTGCAAATCAACTCTGATCGTCCGTACATGTATGCTGTATGATAAATGGAAGGTGCTTTTTTATTATAACACCTACCCCTCTAGATCCTGATGTAAACCCTAAGTGTGTCACCAATTTGAATTCCCACCTATCTAGGGCTTTAAATGTTGCTTTCCACCAGGTGGGTCTCCTGTCCCTGCATGTGGAGATAAGATGCTTAAGCAGATTTTCAAAAAACATGAACAAAATATTGAGGAAATAAAGAAAAGAATATGATTAAAAAATTGAGCTACTTTGCCAATTCGCTTTTTGCTGTGCAACTGGGTTGGGGAGTGGAATGCCACTCCTCTTAGTATGTTGTATTATCAGTGTGCCATTGGTGCAAGGCACAATCCCATTGAGCACGCACTCTTGGATGAGTTTTTTGTATCAATATGGACAAATAGATTATTATGGTATGCATCCCATCCCTTTTGCTGAAGATCTCCTGTAGGAGAGCCACCACCGGTGCTTGTCGCTTGATGTATTGTAAAACCAGTCATCTCTTTATTTTGTCACCAAGACCGTTAACATTCCATGAAAGGAGTCATAATATGACGCTGTCGGGATGATGTGAGATGGGTGTAGGAACTACCTAATCACCGGAGTTGGTAATCTGCGTCATTAAAGTCTGTTGACGCGATGGGCTTGGTAAAATATTGAGGTTGGATTGCCAAACAATAATGGTCAAGACGTGTATTGGTCAATACTAAACAAATAGAACTACAAAGCAATAACTATGTATCCCTTCTGTCCCTCCCACCCCCTCCCTGCCTCCCTGCATGACGGAATTGAAACTTCTTTCCTCCCTAACATTGCAGAGCGCTTGGTACCCTAACCCCAATACCTCTGAGGGGGAGCATCTCAGGTGTCTCCCCAAGTCCCTCCCCAAATTGAAAAGGGGTACATATTTGGTGATATTCAAAAGTCTCAGTTACTGTCTGTAGAGGAAAAATTGATCAGGGCCTGCTACATGGTATAACGACAGTCTGGAAGAGTTTCTTCTAGCTTCTCAGTGCAACGTCTTCCCATTTCTACAGTTTGGGGATGCCAAACTTCACTTTGAATGTCCAAGGCCGTTTGTCACGATCGTAGATGTCGTTTCTTCTCGCCCTGGACTTCCAGCAGTCATCTGATATTTGTTTTGTTTTTTCCCTGATCATCCATGTTTTGCAACCTGGTACCAGCTCTCAAGCTACTCCTGGGCATCTTCTGGTGTTTTCCCCTCCGCTTCACCTCTCAGTTTTGCGAGGAAGAGCATGGAGAACTTTATCTCTAGGTGTTGCAGCTCTTTCTTTGCTTCAAGGAAACTGTGCCTTTGTTTTTTAACCGCTACAGTGTAGTCCGGGAAGAAAGTTACTGTGCTGTGTGTGAAGCGCAGGGGCGGAGCCACCCGAGCCATTTGCAGAATTAAGCCTTGTCTCGGAAGTTGAAGATATGAGCCAGGATGGGCCTTGGAGGTGCTCCTGGCCTGCCGCCTGGGACTCAGTGGGCTCGCTCTACTGAAAAGTATCTTGATAGACCTCTAGGTTGGAGGTGGTTCTGGATAAGGGCCTCTACAAATTCTTCAGTTGCAAGACCTTCTGCTTGTTTGGGAATTTCAATAATTCTGATGTTCTTGCACCTTGAGCGGCCTTCATAATCATCAAGTTTTGAGGCCATCGCCTTACCTTCAGTTTGTAGTTGCTGCACCTGACGTTTCAGGGTTTCGGTATCATCGCGGAGGGTAGCTCTGGTAGTTTCCACCTCTGTTACTCTTGTGTTCACCTGTCTGAGATCTGATCGGATCAACAAAACCTCCTCCGAGACAGAGCCGATGTGTTCATCCATGGACATGTGTATCCTATTGAGGTTGGTCATAATGTCTTGCAGCATGGTTTCCCTTCCTTCCACTTCTGCTGAGTCCTTCAGCTGCGCAGCTGTCAGGTTTGTCTCCTCTGACTGGTCTTAGGTCCAGGCAAACTTGTCCATCTTCGTTTGATGCATGGTATGTGGGCCTCTTGACCCGCAATTCTGAGCCTGGTGCTCTCCTTCAGAGTCCTAGGTGAATTTTTGGTGATTGTCACTGCCGCCTACCTGTGTGGTGTGCAGCAGCATGCAACATTTCAGTTTCCCGACTGTCTGCTAATGATGCCGAGGCCTCGTCGAATTGCCGGAGATGGGTGAAGCCTTCCACCAAGTCACCAGTCCCATCCACCAGCACTCAGAGACCGAACTCCAAGGAAGGAAGGGGGAGCGGTGGGGGGAACCCCGAACACAGCAGGTTTATGTCTTTGTGCAATACTTTTCAGCAGGTCTCCCCTGTTGTGGCTGGGTTCCTGTAGGGAACACCAGTCATGTTGTGGTTGTCCGGTTCTGCTGTGAACCCCACCTACAGGTCAGCTGTACTTTATGGATGATGGTTTTTATTCTTATTTTCTGCTTCTCTCTTGTTATGCTCACCCCATTGAATCGTCCGGACTAGTGTGTACTTTATGTGCAAACAATGTCCTGGGCACACGAAATGAGGATAAAACAATGGTAGAAATGTCTCTCATTGTACCAATTTCTGTGGTTGACACCAGTGTATAGTTCAAAAGTATTTATTTATGCGACAATGAAAAACAACCAGCCAACACATGTTTCATCACTATCCCGTGAGTTCTTCAGGGCTGGGGAAGATACAAAACATTAAGTAAAGTAATGGAAAATCATAGAGGTGGTTGTTGCCAAAATAAAAACAACTAAGGGAATGTGGATCGGAATCACCAATAGTACGTGGAAACCCTAAGCACAAAAGTGAAAAGGCAAATGTAAAGGTGACTTGGTATGTAAACCGGTTCCGCGGTGTAATACTCGTGACTGCGTAATGGAGAAACCATTGCTGGACAACAAGGTGACATAATACTAATACTAAAAGCCCTACACCAAGATCATACTTTATGTGTGTCCTTGAGAGTGTGAAGGGGGCCTTCCCCAGAGACCAGACTGTAATCTGCAGTGCCTCACCGTGTGTAGGATTGCGGTGCACCTGCGTCGCACTTCGGGGTTTCCTGTGCTGCTTGCTAATCAGCGCCATGAAATTCTCTGCGTTGCTGGCCTCTGTTCAAATGACCATCCAACGCTTTTCCTTAGAGGGTGCGGGAACTTTGAGAGGCCTCCCTCTATTGCTGGTGCTCCCTCACCTCCACTTCCAGCATCAGGCCATGTATACTGGTCTCTGGCTGTAATCGGATAGCTTAGAAGTGTTCCAGTCACTTTCACCGCCACGAATTCAGCTGATTTTGTTGCCGGCTTCAGGGTTGCCTTCTCGCCATCCTCTGCGATCATGTTCACAGTGTCCCTGTGGTGTGATGCGATGGCGCACGTCATTATGACGTTGGCTTCTGGGCTCGCCACAACTTGAGTCCCCTGTGTCTGATGCACATGTAGGCACGCTACTGTGCATCGCAGCTCACCCATCCCACGTGGATGATACTGGGGGTCAATTTATCTTGGTCCCTTGTGGTTCTGATCACTTCTCCTATTCAGGCAAGTGTTTGCCAGCAGATTTTGTAACAGATTTTTGCAGAAAGGTCTCGGGATGAGACGGAGCTGCTTTAGGCGATGGCCATCTTCCACAGCAGCCGGCCACGTTACCCCAAGGGACAGCACTATTAATGACCATCTTTTATAGCTCATTTCTCTCTATTGGCAGATGAGGCATATTACTTACAGGGCCTATCCAGTGTTTCACAAGGTATGACTGTGCTGTGCATTAATATCTTTCATAATCAGGGATAGCAAAGTCTACACTAACATACAGTATTATATGAGTTTTTCACTAAAGCCTACCCAAACTAGTCTGATCAGTTGTGTATGCAGTTGAGGGAATAATTGTTTGTTTAGAGGGATAAGTATATCTACAAATTAATCCGGAAATTTGAAGAGCACATTTAAATTCTAAAAACTCTGCCTGCCATTCAGTTGGGTAATTGTATCCGTCTATCAATTTGACATGCTAAGTTATCCATTATAGGGCCATAATTATCCTTGAGTACTAGTTCCCTTTTCCTGTGTACAAGCATGCCTAGGTATTTTGACAGAAGCATCTTGCAAGCCTAGTGTTGTACAAGTATCATTATTATTATTAAATTAGTCATTATTGTATCGTATTGTATATTGGATTTGTAGAGCGCCTTATTACCCAGGGGTCTCTAAGCGCTTAGCAGAGGGTGAGCACAGTACTATTAGGGGAGCGAGTTAGACAGTACCCCATGCCTCCTGAAACAGCACCGTTTTTAGCTTTTTCCTGAAAGGTAGTAGACTTGTTTCTTTGCGCAAGCTCTCTGGCAGGTTATTCCATGCACTGGGAATTGTATGGGAGAAAGTACGCCCTCCTAAGGAGGATAATTTGAACTGCGGACAGACCAACAGTGCAGCATTTGCTGATCGTAAATTCCTGCTGGGAGCGTATGGAACTAAACGTTCCTTGATGTATTTTGGGACGTGCCGTACAAGGCTTTAAGCGTAATGCATAGGCCCTTGAACTTGGCCCGCTGTTTCACCGGCAACCAATGGAGTTTGTGAAGGAGAGGGGTGGCATGGGTCCTTCTGGGTTTATTGAAGATTAGTCTGGCGGCGTCGTTCATGACTATCTGAAGTCTGCTCAGCAGTTTTTGAGGGATAACGAGCCAGGATCAGAGCTGATACTGCTCACCTGAGCGTGTCCATTAGAAAAGCTCTGACATTCCCCAGGGTATCTGAACTATGGAGAAGTCAACAAATCTTATGTTTCATACAATGTGCCAGTGTTTAATTTCTGAGCTTTGACAAAGAGGAGGTTGTCATTTGTATAGTGTGAAAAGAGCAGCCCCTTCTTTGATAATGTAATGCCTCTCTTATGATGGGAGACCCTGAGCCAGCATGATATAGGTTCCATTGTTAAGGCAATCGTAACCCTGCCAAATTCTTCTGCTTACATCAAATGAGTTAGACTTGTATCTGTTGACTCACACCCTTACACTATGATTTGTTATAGCAATTTAATCAGGATTGTCATATATGTTCTAATTTACGCTGCCATTAGGAACGGCCCAGGGAAGAGGTGTGGCGCAGCGGCCAGGGCGACTGACTGAAATCCAAGGTCTAAAGATCCGATCCCCGGCTCCAGCAGCAGATCAGCCCAGCACCATGTAACTCTGGGTAATAGCTTGCTTAATCTTCCCAATGGCCCCAGCGCCTTGACACCCTTGAGTAATTGTTTGCGCTTTACAAATACTGGACATTTACATTTACCTTTACATTCCATTGAATCAAAATCCTTCTTGGCATCTCAGAATACTGAGACACCTAGAGTCTCAGGAAGTATTTGATGTAATAGGGCAAAGAACTTCCAGAGATTAGATTAGGTGGTTCTTCCCAGTATAAATCCTCATTGGTTTGAGAGTACTACTTTCTTCCTTAATGATTTTATTTTGTTTGAGTCTATATGCACCAGGATGAATTTATTGTTCATAGTTTGTAATGATAGAGTTGTGTATGATCAACACATTTTGTTATCCTTGCCTGGTTTTAATATGGTTGTGATAAGGATTTCTTTTGTGGAGGGCCTTAGATCAACTTTTATAGGAGTTCTTGAAATAGTTTAAGTAGGCATGACACCAATAAATCTTTGAACTCATTATAATATTCAACGGTCAGCCCATGTGACACTTTTTTCTCTAACCAGCAATTGGTTCCATCAAAACGTCATGTATTCCAATTCTATTCAGGCTAAAGCTATCTCTTCTCTTTCAGAACAAGCTGGGGTTCCCAGATCACACTCATCGTGTAGAAAACAGTTGCAGTATACATTTCAACGTAGCAGGTAAATGTGAGACTGAAGGTCAGATTTATCAGGATTCGATGCAGTGCAATGCAGAAAGACAATATCCTGTGCTGCTCTGAGTCAAATGGTGAGGGCAGGAATTTGCCATATTGACCAAGATATGGCACATTCCTGCTCCCTCCCTGTGCTGGTGCACTATGTGCTACCTAGCCCCAATGCAGGCACCCTTGCATGACAAACATGACGGATATCCCATCTGACAGTATCACAAGCGCCATTAGATACAATGCACTTGTAATTCAACGGAGGGGATATCCTTCAAGTTTGTGACATAGTGACCTAATGCCGAACTCTAGATCAAGCCCCAAGTCTTATGTACTAAGATGGACTTCTAGTTGATGACGTCAAAAATGTTTTGTGATTCGACCACATTGCTATTTTTTGCCATCTAAAGAAAAATGTAATTACATCTAATCACAGACCAAGGCCTTATGGCCAGAAGCATGGTTTGACATGCCCATTCTTAAGACAGCCTAGATCATTCAGTCTTTTTGCCCTCAAAAGGTATTCACATAGTAAGTACTTAGATCCACCAGATTTGCATTAACTGAGATGGAAGGGGTAGGGAATGGTGGTAGTAAATTAATGTTTGATGCTCATTTCCCCTGCCGATGGACATAGGTGGGTTTATGTGTAGCACAATTGATACAAATAAAAATAATTGACCCACAAAGACAAGTTTAATTGAAGAATTTAGTAACATTTCAACATAATAATTCAAATACCATGAGCCGTATCACATGATGTGCAAGTGCTGAGCATTGGGAGCACTACGTTAAGACATGGTCTCTGCCACAGTTTTGGATTGACCGCTGTTTTAAGGAGTTGAAGATTTACAGCAGCACTATTTTGCAACCGTAATCAGTTAGAAAATGGTTCCTTGCCACAGGAACATTCAGTGCATGTGCAGCTTTTGATTGGAAATGTACAAGTATTAGTTGACATAGCTAAAGGAAATAAGAGAGCACTTCACAAGAAACCAGTCAAAACAATGCAACCAACAACTGTAGTTCAACACAATAAAATCACTTTGTAATAATGCAGCACAAAAACACAGCACCACAAAAAGAAACAAAGACATCAGCACTACAAAACACAGCACTTAAAATGTACACAAGAATTCTTGTCATACTTCCTCACCTCCAATAACCTGTTTTGTTTTCTTAATACAGTATTAGCATTGGAAAAACACTGCCTTAACTTACTACCAAGGACATGAAATAGAACCACTCAAAAATGTTTTGTGAGCTGGCCCACAGTCTAAGCTACAGAGTCAGCCTGCCCAGTATCTGAAATAGTTCAAGACCTGGACCAGAGTTATTTTACCTTAGAAGTGAATGATAAATGTTGGTTGTCATGTGAACCGTAAAAACATCTGCTGCTTTTGTTTGAAATTATAGCAACATTTGCTGGAAAATTTTAAGTAAACACCAGAATGTATCCGCTCAGTATCTGCAGCCTGGGCCCCTGAGAAATGATGTACTTTACATGGTCCTGCGATTCCTGGGGCTCAGAAAATCCCACAAGAAGGATTCAGCTGGAGGCTGTGAGGTTTACTCACCTGCTAACTTGCACCAAGCAGCCCACTCCATTTCTTACAATGGTACAGTCCTTCAGCTTCTAAGTATTCTAGGGATTCCTGAAGGTTGAAGGATTTTCTGGCCAGCCTCTTGCTACATTTACCCCTGTGACCTGGTCAATAGTCCTCTCACAGAACCAAAGTAAGATATTTGATTGGTTCCTTGACTGGTCTAGCTATGACTTGAGCAACACCTCTGATTGTCTCGAAAATCTGAAACACCACAACACTACCCTAAAACACTACTCTACACTAAACATACACTACCCTACACTACACCCACAACACTAATGCTCCCCTAACCCCTAAAAAACTACCCTACACCACACATACACTACCCTACACTACACATATACTACCCTACACTACACAAACACTACCCATATCCCTTAAAAATGAATGCCCACCTCAGGCCCATTCCCCCTTACCTCTCTCTCCTTGTGGTTTCTCTCTTTTTCTTTTCGTATTTTCTCTCTGCTTCTGCTTCCTCATTCACGTCCTCTCTCTGTCAGGGGCGGTGCATGTCGATGTGAGGAAATGGAAAAGCCTGATTCCTCACAACGACATGGATTGCCCATATTCTTTTTTTTTACTTCGTATGTGCATTTACCATACATACCTTTACAACGATTTTCATTGTAAAGGAATGCGTGATAAATGGAAAGGGGCGACCATTCGGTCCCCCCGAACGTATGGCGGAGTACCACGATCCCCCCGGGAAGCCATCTTGGGCGGGAGGCGAGTCTCGGCTGGTATGCCCGAAGCGGCGTAGCCGGGGCGCGCTCTTTTCCCGCCCTGGAGTGGGCTGGCCTAGACACTGACGCGGCCGACCACGCCCTTTGGGGCAGGCAGGGGCGGGTTTACGCCCGCCCTGAAGACGGATAAAAGGAGCAACAAGCCAAGAAAGCATCCTCTTGTTCCTGTGCTCTAAAGCTGCACCTCCTCGCTGCACGTGAGCTCGAGACGGAACGAAGAGCCAATTTTGAGCGTGGTAATCTTTCTTTTTGTCTTACAGATACTCTGTCGGAGAATGCCTAAGAAAGTCGGAAAGCGAATGACTACTGACCAGATGCTGCGTATACTCATGAAAGAAGTGACCGATCTGAAGAAACGGATGGCGGATAGAGACGGGGAAGGGGGACCGAAACGACCTTTGGCAGGAGCTGCTCCGGGAGGAAAAGGCAAGAGGCCCAGAAGGGGAGCAGCTGGGGGGGACGTCCCGGTTCCCTGTGCCCCACTCGAAGAGCCAACTCCGGTGCCGGCAGAGGGGAATCCGATTCCCGTGGTGATCACCCCCGTGTCCGGGGGGGATATGCCGCCCGAGCTGGCAGCACAATTAGCAGCGTGGTTGGGGAAGGAAAGCGAGGGCGCCACGGCTGACGACGCACGGGTGTTGATGAAGCAACTGCGTGAAACGAGGGAGGCGGCGAAGGCATCATCGCCAGTTATCACGCCGGCTGCGGCAGTAGAAAAACCACCAGGAACAGGTCCAGCCGCAGATACAGCTTCCGGTTCAGGTAAGCGGCCATTGCCGATTGCGAGGGATGAGTCTGCACCTTCACGAAGGGAAAAGTTGGGTCAACATGTCCCTCTGGCTATTAAGGAGAAGATATGGGCAAATGAGTATATAAACATCTTCTCGTTGCTTACCGATCATTATGAGATGGAGCATGTTAAGAGCCAAAAGGAGCTCATGCATCCAAGTGTTTGGCGCGCAAAGATGGCCGCCTTTAAAGTTGATGAAAACATTGGCACTTGGGGGAAGGCGTGGGGAATTTTTACCTCCATCATGGGCGAACGTAGACCCGAGTTGCTGTCCGAATTGCCGATATACCAGACACGGATCATGGAATATTCCGTATCATATGGGGGCAATCAGTGGTTCTGTTACGATAATATTTTTAGAAAAGCAAAGGAGCACGATAAAAACTTAACTTGGGATTGTTACGATTCTGTTTCATGGTCAAAAATGGAGAGTACTGGTATGTTAAAAGTACCATTAGTAGGGAGTAGCGGGGGTGAATCCTCCCGCCAATATGCCGGGACCCCCTTTCGATCAGGTACAGGTAACGAATACAACTCGAGGCCGAACGGCAACACAGGTAAAAGGGGGATTTGTTGGAACTTCAACAGAGGTAAATGTACGAGGCCCCAGGGGTCATGTAAATTCCGTCACGAATGTGGAGGGTGTGGGCAGCCATCCCATCCGGAGTCCATGTGCAGAGCCAAAACGGATGATAACGGGGGGAGAGGAGGCGCCAAACAGGTCTAAAATAGTCCGAGGGGCGCCTTTACCTACTCCGGTTGATACCATGGCAATGATTCCTTGGCTCAGCGAATACCCGGATCACGCTTCCGCTGGGGTGTTGAGGAACGGGTTTTCATATGGTTTCCGCATCCCAGTGGGGGAGTTTCGGGGTGTAAGAAAATGTAAAAATCAAATATCGGTCTTGCAACATACGACCGTGGTACAGGAAAAGATTGGGAAGGAGGTTACTCGAGGTCGAGTCGCCGGTCCATTTGATGAGCCACCGTGTGCTAACTTTGTTTGTTCTCCTTTGGGGGTGGTCCCTAAGAAGGACCCGGGTGAGTTCCGACTGATACATAATTTATCAGCCCCACGTGGTCTGTCCGTAAATGATGCAATAGACCCGGATGTGTGTTCGGTGCGGTACGCATCTTTCGATGAGGCCGTGGCCATGTTGAATCGCCTAGGGCCCGGGGCGCTGATGGCAAAGTCAGATATTGAGTCGGCGTTCCGGTTGCTCCCGGTACACCCAGACGATCAGCGTCTCCTTGGTTTCATGTTTCAGGGTCAGTATTACATGGATAGATGTATGCCAATGGGTTGCTCTATTTCTTGTGCATATTTTGAACAGTTCAGTTGTTTTCTGCAATGGGTCTTCACAAAGAAGACGGGTTTACAGCATGTCATGCATTATCTCGATGATTTTTTGTTTCTGGGGGCGGCCGGGGGTCCGGAATGTGGACAGGCTTTGAATGAATTTTGTACTTTAATGAAGCATTTCGGTGTGCCATTGGCACCAGGTAAGACTGTGGGTCCCTCGACTTGCCTCGAGTTCCTGGGGATCGAACTCGACTCTGTGGAAGGTTGTTTTAGATTACCTAAAGAGAAGGTGATAAGATTCAGGGCTGCCCTGGAAGCTTGTATTAGCGAGTCCAAGGTCAGGCTGCATCAGTTGCAACAATTGGTGGGACAGCTGAATTTTGCCCTGAGAGTCATGCCGATGGCCCGCCCCTTTTCCCGCTCGATCGCTCAAGCCATGGTCGGCCTGAAGGAGGGTCATCATCGCACACGGTTATCGGCAGAGGTTCGTCAGGACATGCGCATTTGGTTGGCATTTCTGGCGGATTTCAATGGTCGAATTGTCTGGAACAAACCGGCGGTGTCCTCCGAGGAGCTGGGGCTGTGGACAGATTCGGCAGGGAGCACTGGTTTTGGTGCCATATTCGGCACACGATGGTCGGCTCAAAAATGGCCGTTATGGTGGCATGAGTGTGGACTGACAAGTAACATTGCCTTTTTGGAACTATTTCCCATTCTTGTGGCCCTGAAAACTTGGCCCGAAGGGTTCAGAGATCACTCTGTGGTGTTTTGGTCTGATAACATGACCGTGGTTGAGTGTATCAACAGCCAGGCAGCACGATGCAAATGGATTCTGAGATTGCTCAAAGAAATTGTGTTATTGTGTATGCAGTTGAATGTACTATTCAAAGCAAGACATGTGCCAGGGGTAATGAATAAAGCGGCTGATGCGCTTTCTCGTTTTCGTATGCAGGCCTTCTGGGGTTTTCTGCCCACAGCGGACCCGGTGGCGGCACCCTTCCCCGAAGCTCTCTGGTCTCTCGGTGCCCCGAATTACAGAACCTCGTGGGAGAGAGTTTAGCACCCAGGACGAGGAAGGCATACCAAGGGGCGTTCCGATCCTACTGGGCCTTTGTGGGGGATGCTAGGAGGGAGCTTTGGGGCCAGGAAGAACTAGTAGTGGATTTTCTGCTGTCCTTACATCAGGCAGGCAAATCAGTGGCTACGGCCCAGAGGCATCGGGCCGCCATTTCCTTTATGGCAAGGGCTCATGGGATCCAGGACCCGACTGCGTCTTTCGTTGTGCAAAAAGCGCTACGTGGGTGGCAACGCCTTGAGGGTCGCAGAGTAGATGAAAGGCGCCCGATAGGTCTGGATAGGTTGGCTTTGTTGTCATCGGTACTTCCTGCAACGTGTTCATCCCAGTATGAAGCAGTGTTATTCCGAGCCGCTTTTGTGCTAGCATTCCATGGGGCTATGCGGATAAGCGAACTAGTGGCAAGGAACAAGCAGGATACCATGGGGGGACTGTGCCGAGAGCACGTTCAGGTCAGGGGGGAGACAATGACTGTCTCATTTGTCAAGTCCAAGACCGATCAGGGTTCGATGGGGGACTGCATAATGATACAAAGGATTCCCGGGTCGTCCATGTGCCCAGTGGGTTGCGTTGAGGAATATTTAGCGCAAAGGGTGGCATCATGGGGGGGGACCTTGTTGAGACACGCTGACGCCACCCCACTGACGAGGTTTCAGTTTCAGCGGGTGCTTGCGATGTCGATTTCTGCCGCGGGCATGAACCCCGGCGAGTTTGGGACCCATTCCTTTCGGATAGGGGCTGCTACCGAGGCTACAGCCAGGGGTCTGAATGTCGATCAAGTAAAACGTGTGGGGCGTTGGTCCTCGAATTGTTATAAAAGGTATGTGCGGTTGCACATGTTGTGAAGCTGTAATGATGTACTCACGCTTCTTGTTTTTGTTTGGTTTCAGTTGCGCAAGCCTACGAGGCGGGGCGGACTGTGCAGTCGACCCAACACCGGGCCAGCGGTCAGACATCACCGGCTGCGAAAAAGGAGGTGTGGGTCGTGGGCCACTCATACGTGAGGCGTATTCAAAGCAGGTGACATGATTCACGTGGCTGGGGAATACGGGTACAGTGTGTCCTTCTACGGAAAGGGCGGGCTCTGTATTGACCAGTTTCGATCATTTTTCGAGGGTTTGTTAGGGCGGACAAGGTCACCGCCGTCTGTAGTCATAGTACATCTTGGGGGCAATGATTTGGTGACCACTGGTAGACGACTTCTTCTTGAGGCGATGCTTTCCACGGTAAGTTGGTTAGCGAGAAGAGTTCCAGGGTGCACAATTGCATGGTCCCATATGATCCCACGGAAAGTGTGGCGGGGGGCTCTTTCGGTCTCTGCTCTGAATCATTCAGTAAGGAAAATTAATAATAAAGTGAGTAGACTGTTCCGTTCAAGTACACTGCATTCTATTTCGCATGGTTGTATTAAAGGGGACAGTATGTATTTGGGGGATGGTGTTCATTTGTCTCGGATGGGGAACGAGTTACTCATAGGAGACCTGATAGCTTGGTTAAAAATTTTATTACATGACCTTTAGGCAGGAGTGTTGTGGGGGGTCCGGATAGCCGGTCAACTATCCGGCCTCTGGTGGTAAGGTCATGATCGGTGAGCAGTAATTGGAAGATCCCGATGGGTGGGCGTCACCCATTACGGATGGGAGCGCTCAAGGGAGGTGGCCATTGGCCCCTCAACGGGGAGGCGGTCCCTTCTAAGGATGGGCCGCCGAAAGAAAAGGAAAGGCGGTCAAGGCCCCTTCCTGGGTAGGAGGGGCTACAGCCCCCTCCTGGGGAATTTCCCGGGGCCAGGACATCTGCGACGGCAGATGTGGTAAGTTGTGTGGGGTTTGGGAGGGGGTCTACGCTACCTTCTAGATACCTCACACGAGTCCTCGGACGACCTTTAAATGGCGTCGAGTTTATTGGGGCCCCCGTCAAGTCAAGGGAAATTGGTAAATGCACTTGAGGTACACCTCTGTGCGGTCGCCCCTCACAAGTGAGGGGGATATGTCTGGTTTAGGGATCTTGACACCGGTTACGACCTTGCCGTTGGCCCTTAAACGTTAGGATGTACAATTTCAAGTTAAATGTTTTGTAGGATGTTAGTTCGGCTAGGAGAACCTTTGTATTAGAGAATATGTTAAGGTTAGCCAAACATCGCAATATGGAAATGAAGTTGTACATTAATATGAAACTGTTATTTTAATGTTTTAATTTTGTTTCATATTTTAATAAATACGGCCGGGAGGGTCACTCCCTCCCGTCTTCCAAAAGTTCAGAACCGTTTCCGGTGTCCCATCCTTGGGGATTGTGTTGAGAGGGGGTGGCGGGTATCTCAGCCATATGGAAAGGGGCGACCATTCGGTCCCCCCGAACGTATGGCGGAGTACCACGATCCCCCCGGGAAGCCATCTTGGGCGGGAGGCGAGTCTCGGCTGGTATGCCCGAAGCGGCGTAGCCGGGGCGCGCTCTTTTCCCGCCCTGGAGTGGGCTGGCCTAGACACTGACGCGGCCGGCCACGCCCTTTGGGGCAGGCAGGGGCGGGTTTACGCCCGCCCTGAAGACGGATAAAAGGAGCAACAAGCCAAGAAAGCATCCTCTTGTTCCTGTGCTCTAAAGCTGCACCTCCTCGCTGCACGTGAGCTCGAGACGGAACGAAGAGCCAATTTTGACCCACCCACCAGCCCCTGAGGACAGCAAGTGGTTTTGAATAAAGTTTGATGTGGTAACGCTAATTTTTTGCAGGTTGTGATGATTGTCGTGATAACTTTGAATATGCAATAAAGAATGGTCAAATTGTAGTATGTTTTGCAAATAAAGTAATGATGCACTAGTGTTGATCAGTAATCATGCCTTTTAATAAGTGGTAATTGTTATTGTCTTTTAGTAATTTAGTCATTTAGTAATTTAGTTAGAATTGTCGTATTTATTTTGGTCGGGCGGTAAGGTCATGATCGGTGAGCAGTGATTGGAAGATCCCGATGGGTGGGCGTCACCCATTACGGATGGGAGCGCTCAAGGGAGGTGGCCATTGGCCCCTCAACGGGGAGGCGGTCCCTTCTAAGGATGGGCCGCCGAAAGAAAAGGAAAGGCGGTCAAGGCCCCTTCCTGGGTAGGAGGGGCTACAGCCCCCTCCTGGGGAATTTCCCGGGGCCAGGACATCTGCGACGGCAGATGTGGTAAGTTGTGTGGGGTTTGGGAGGGGGTCTACGCTACCTTCTAGATACCTCACACGAGTCCTCGGACGACCTTTAAATGGCGTCGAGTTTATTGGGGCCCCCGTCAAGTCAAGGGAAATTGGTAAATGCACTTGAGGTACACCTCTGTGCGGTCGCCCCTCACAAGTGAGGGGGATATGTCTGGTTTAGGGATCTTGACACCGGTTACGACCTTGCCGTTGGCCCTTAAACGTTAGGATGTACAATTTCAAGTTAAATGTTTTGTAGGATGTTAGTTCGGCTAGGAGAACCTTTGTATTAGAGAATATGTTAAGGTTAGCCAAACATCGCAATATGGAAATGAAATTGTACATTAATATGAAACTGTTATTTTAATGTTTTAATTTTGTTTCATATTTTAATAAATACGGCCGGGAGGGTCACTCCCTCCCGTCTTCCAAAAGTTCAGAACCGTTTCCGGTGTCCCATCCTTGGGGATTGTGTTGAGAGGGGGTGGCGGGTATCTCAGCCATATGCACATGCGATGTAAAAAAAAGAGTAAAGGTATGCGGGGTAGGGGACAATGTGGAGGAAAGGTATGCAGAGTCAAAGTCCGCGTGATAAAAATTAGTAATAAAGGATATTTACCTGTTTAATGAGCTGGCTGCTGAAACCACCTGAGTGTAATGCTCTCAATTCCCCTTGTACTGAAGAGGGTTAAGGGATGAGTTAAAGAATGAGTAGGCAAGAGTCCCTCAGGCTTTCTCATTCACTGAACATCTAGATCAAGCTCTCCTAATAAAACATAGACTAATAGAGAGGAGCAAGAAAAAGTTGAGAAATCAGAGGTTCACTTCTATTCTTCCTACCCAAGTTGTAAGGTGGACTGAGCCTACTTACGTTTTGCCTTGTGTGCCTGATGAACCAGTGCAGCTCAGTTAGAATGAAAAGCCCATTATCCACTACTGAAAAGGATCAAAGATGCAAGGAAGGCTTGTGTCTCCATTGTGCATGCCCAAATAACCTACTCCGAGATTCTACTGTTTCACCTTCCAGGCCTTAGGGAAATGCAAGATCCTGTCCTTTATAAGGGAGAAGGGGCTGGAGAATCGAAATTCCATATTTTTTTCAGTTCTACTGATGATTCCAGTTCCTTCTTGTTCCCGTTGAATCTAATTAATCAAGTCCATCTCTGTTCCAAGCCTCTGAGATTCCGATGCCTTCAGTATGTATATGGACTTGAGTTGTGCTCAGAGACTCCAAATTCTGGCCAAGAAGAAGACTTGTTTTGATCATGTACAAAGTATTGATGCATCTCCATTGACATCAGGTTTCATGACCTCCATCATGACCTCCATCATGGTACTGAAATGGTTGCCTTTGATCGAATTATGTTGCCTATCTATGCCATAGTACTGGGTATACATTGACTTGAACAACACAGTTCCTAAATCAATTGGGAGACAAGGGTGTGTTTTTTCTCAGTATTGTAGACATAATTGCTTTTCAGACAGAAGCTATTGGACTCCAGTGGTACAAGAACATACTGTAAACAAGTCTCATGACACTATTGCTCAGACCTTGTCTAGCCCTACAGGTATCAAACGTTTTCTGATGCTATACAGGCAGCTCCTTCTGTGTCACTCCCTCCTCATAGGGATTTGGATTGTGCCATTCTGACTGGTCGGATTTTTCAGTCAATGTTCCCTGCTGGAGCTCCCTTCTTCTTCATTTCCAAAAAATTCTATGAGCTAAGTTCCTTTAACAATTTCCGTAGAATGAATAAGTTCATCATTAAGGACTGTTACCCACTTTCACTCATCAAAGGCATCCATGAGTCCATTCACGGTGCTAAATATTTTACAAAAATTAGATCTCCTTACGTCTTACCATATGCTTTGGATAAAAACGTTGTAAGTGGAAGGCTATGTTCCAGACAGCCCTTTGGACACTATGAATATTAGGTAATGCCTTTTGGCCTTATCAGTGCTACAGCAGTTTTTCTGATATTTATTAATAGCATATTCTCTGTTGTTCTAAACCAGTTTCTCGTGTATACCTGGATGCTACCCTGTCCTCCTCTGCTTCCCTTAAAGAGTATTGAGTCTGTGATTGTTCTGTCCTTCTCTGTCTCAGGGAAAACAATATATCCTGTAAAGTGGGCAAGTTGTGAATTTGGTGTCTGATTTTCAGACATGTGTGGGTTTGGTAGGGTTCACACACGAATTTCGTTGTGTGCACTGCATCACAAAATGCGATGCAGTGCGCGCAATCGAAATTCGTTTTATTTATTTATATGTTTACTTACCTGTTAAAGCCCGTAATCCATACATTACTACCCCCCACCCTGCCCCTCCCCCTCCCCACGTCACCGCCCTGCACGTACACTTACTACCGGCCGCGACTAATGACATGGTAGCATGGGTAACCCCAAATTCTGAGGGGTAAAAATAACCACTGATTCTAAACTCAGTACTGTGTGTACATTTCAGAAATACATAGGTTTCCTCCTAACCCATTTTGCATTGTTTATATTTTGCCATTTGAATAGATGTATAGTAGATACACAAAGAAAAATCACTATAAGGTGCAGCTCAGTTGTTGGCTCTGGGTATTGTATGTACTTGGAAAACGTACAAACCCTACATATTGCTGCTACTAGAAGGGTCTGTCAGATGTAACAGTATATTGCTTTTGTATATCAGCTATTGTGACAAGATTTTACAGATGAAAATGGAGTAAGAAATTGTTTTTTCCTACCCATTTTCATTTTTTTAAATTATTTTTTGTGGGGGGAATCCATGAGGTATGTACACAAATGACCACTTGCTGATTTCAGAAATTTGCATGTGTTTCCGAAATGTATCCAAACTCTTAGTATGTTGTTACTGCCGCACAAAAGGGATTTTAATGCCATTGTGTAACAAGCCTGCCCCCCCCCACCCCCCGCCACACGCATTTCTCTTCATCTACTGTTAGTGCATTGTGTAATTCGTTTCATTTTTTCTGATGGCTATTTATTTATGTAAAAGATTGCTCTCGCATGGTCTCTGAAGTAAAATTCCAGGCTGCTTACTATCTCCTTGCCTTGAGACACACCACCTAAGAAACAAACCCCACCCATCGCCCCAAGAACGAGCTGGCGCCCTGCATGTTTTCAGTTGATTATTGTTATCAGAGTCTGTGCGTAAAGTTTATAGTAACAAAGGTGAAGAGCAAAGAGCAAAATAACCCATTAAATAAAAATAATGGTACAATAGTAGTAGAGCTTGAACAGGAGATGGAAACAGTGTGTTTTACAGAGAGATAAAGCGGGTCCTTGAAGCCTCGTGTGTGCCCCTGGGATTTCACACGGGCTTGCAAAGTTTTATTCATTACTGCAGGAGGGGTTCTTTTGTCTGCTGTTCGGGTGGGCTGAAGTATGATTGGGAACTCAGTCAAACAGGAACGCTTTGAGACATGCCAGTTATTTCGAAGAGCATTAGGGCCGGGGCAGAGTCAGTCACGTCAGGTTGCTGTCTCCATGGGGCTTCATGGGCTGAGGAAGTGTCATTCATGTGTCAGGCTGATGTCTCCATGTGGGTCATGGACTGTGCCAGAGCCAGTTACATGTCAGGCTGCTGTTTCTATGGTGCTTCATGGACTGGGACAGTCAGTCATGTGCCAGGTTACTGTGTCCATGGGGATTTCAGGGCTGTGGCAAAGGTAGTCACATTGCACATGTCAGGTTGGTATCCCCATAGGGCTTCATGGGTTGGCACAGAACCAGTCAGTTGTCCAACTGGTAAGCCTTTGGATCGTAATGGGCTGGGGAAGAGCCAGTTGTATGCATTTCTTCTGATGCTGAAGGACTTTTTGGAGTTAATTATGGTGAACTGTGTAAAATGCTACAATACCTCCTCAGGGGTTGTAAGTGCTGTGTAAATTCAGTTACAACACAATACAATACATACAACTCCTGCCTCATAATAATACTAATTCCAGAACACCCAGTGGTTGGACAGTTGATTATACAGACTGCATAATCATTTACTTCTGCTACTTAATACTCTCATATATGACAAAAATGCAATCATGGCCATCGCCCAGTGTTGTACTAGTCCAGAACGTCACATCACCCATCACCAACTGAGCAGGTATGAAAGAACTGAAGAGATCTACCACATGCCACTGGGCAATGGAGGAGGTTATTCCACCACTGTGAGGCCCAACTAGCTACAAACAATGATCACTTTTGACATCTCACAACAGCAATCAGATATGGGGTGAAACTACACCTCAGCAGCTCTCTGATCGGTCTTCCTCCGACCTATGCCTTGTCAGGGCCATAAACTCTACACTTTAAACACAGTATCTAAGAATAGACAATGCAGTGCAGTCTCCAGCTCAGTGGAAATAATAGTAATGAGTAATAGCATTAGGGGCCTGCAGAGTTGCTCAATGCTGGCAGTACCAAAAACCAAAATCTGCACGCAAGGCTCTCACATTTTTTATCCATCACACTGCTATGCTAGGTATCCCATATTACGTCAATTGCACATTGTTGGTCATCAAGCATGACATGGAAAAGCTTACCCCATAGAATCAAAACAAAGACAACATCCTTCCACCCTCACACCCTACACGGTGTAGCATGTTACCCCTGTAGCTAAGTGTTTCAGCGCTCCACACAGGTGTATTATGTACTTTATACATGTTGCAATACAATACAATACAATGGTGCATTTTATTATATCAGTTTCATAATTTCAGAATTGAAGCATTTTCTTTTTTCATCAGTCACTGTTGTGGGTACTCACTTGTCTTATTCAGCTAACAACTATTGACAAAGCCAATAGTATTGGGCTGTTTTAGGTCTACTTTCGGATGTTGTATTATATATCTGGGTGCAAAGCAGAAAGAAGCAGCAAATTTGTCAGGCAGCAAACTATGGTAAGCACAGATTTGTACTATGCCCTAATTACATTATGTCACTGCCCTTTAAAAGACCCCCTCAACCCCCCGTTTTTTCATCTGCTAAAAGCCCTGTTTATAGCTTTCTAGGCTTACCCATGTGTTTCCCACCTTTTTTTACCACAAACTGTAAGGAAGTTGAAATCACAAACTTTTGGAAAAATACACTACCTCTTAGAAAAAACACGAGAACAATTAATTTTTTCCCACAAGTCTGTTCATTTCTGAAACCTGGGAAGATGGTGATAAAAGCACAGCAAACCTGTTGTTGATGTTTAGACAAAGAAATGCTTTCTTCCACAGCACATTTCAAAAGAAAAAAAACTGAATTTAACTACATTTTGTCTTTTTTCTTGGTCCCCTCCAGAGGAATCCACAAACCTAATGTACCTTAGAATCTGTAGGATATTGGGCAAAAAAGGACACAAATGTGGCGTGGATAGCTTATATGGAAAAGAAGTTATGAATGCGTAAGTACCTAGTAATCACAGGACAAATGCGAGAGCCCCACCTGGCGGTGTGCATTTGTGTTTGCGTTTTTTGTTGTGGGGGCTGTGACCTTCTGTGACTACTTCTGCTGGTTTGCTGGTAAGAGTTCACCTGGCAACTACCTGGTTCGGTGCACCCTCAAGATGGAGTTGAGTTTCTCTGCCTTGATGAAATTGCCACAACATGATCGCCAATGGAACATGTTGGCCATTCAAGTTAAAATGGTGTAAACATGTTATTATTATGTTAACTGAGTACAAACATCAAAAATAAAGGAAATGTATGACAGGTGTTTGCAACTCAGTTTTAACCTGGGGAGAGTATAGATGACTTCCCTTGCACTACGGAGCTTTTAGATGATAGACATCACTTTAATTGACACCTATCTCTTTCACTTTTCACATAATTTAAAGTTAGGTCACGTTCTTTTCTGTCAGTAAAGTGCCAATGATGACAGAGTGAGATAACTGGTGAGTTCTTACCAGAAGCTCCAGGGGTGTTGCTTATCTGAGGCACTTTGTGGCCCACCTCACATTTTTTGAAAACCTTGTTAGTCCATTTTAGGGACTATAGAGTGGTGGGCTCCCGATCTGATCTGGGATGGTTGATTTTATGAACTTAAATAACACATATGAGTGGACATGACTAGATAGTCCGCCCTGTCTCACCATAGAAGAATGTTGTGATGCTCATTTGAAAATCAGAAAGATATGTGTTAGTATGTAACCATGCCTTTTTTTTAACAAAATGTATGAGTGTAGGCCGTCCTGGTTTTTTTCCCCTCTTATGCTGCTTTCTTTGAGATGTAAACATAAAATACGCCAAATAGCAAAATAAAGGGCTTTACATCCTAGAGGCAAAAGGGTTTAGCAGCGAAAGGGTTAAATCAATAGCCTTACTTAATATAGACTCGCACGAAAATGTGTTGCTTGCTTTCTTGCTGGTAAAGCAAGTTAGTGGCCCCTCTTCAGGCTGTATGCAATAAGACAGAGCTCCCTTCTGGTTCATAATGTGCTCAACTAGTTATTTGCACTGCAATTTCCAGGTATAAGACAATAGGACATGCTTTCTACTTCAATACTTTTTCCTCCGAGAAACATTGTGAAATGATCTGAAAAATAAAGCAATTTCCATAACTGGTCTATTTGTTTAAAACGCAGTCTGGGGTAGGAAACACCCAATTTCGCTTAATATTAAACTCGAATAAACCCAGCCAGCATCCTTCGGAAAAACAACATCATCCGAGTTCCACTAATCCGGTAAGTGTAAAAAAGAACACGGAAATATCAAGGGAATTAGCAGCGGAGAGCTGCTCAGAATAAAAATACAATTTTCAGGCTGACTGAACCCCAGCACCTGCTCCTCTTGGTGCCGCGCTCGAAGGCAGTGTTTCTGTCGGTCCCCTCCCAGCTACGAAGGTGTACATTTTATATCCGCCACAAGCTGCATAGTGTGTGCTCATCCATTCTCTTTTTCATTAAAAAGTGTGTTTTACAACAAAAGAGGTTTGTTCTTTCAACTGGGACTTTTAAACTCCACGCTGCACAAAGTGTATTACCAACTGCTGGGGTCAAGGTGTGGAAAAAATAGCAGAAGTGCTACTTTTGCTAATTATGGAAGGTTTTTGTTGTCACCTCCAAATTGAATTCAATTTTTTAGACTAAGGATGCATACAATACACATCATATTTGAAATGATATACATATGTTTTTAACGAAAATCCCTCTACACATATTAGTGTCAGGGCTGAGCAGTAGACCCTTGTTTGGAAAGAGAGATGCAGAATCATCCCAAAAGCTGTAGACCTAATTTTAAAAGATATTTTTAGAGGACTTCTAAATTCGGAAATGGAGATCCCTAGTAGGAGAATACTTCTGAACTGCCTTCCAGGACTCTGACTGCATACAAAGGCACATTAGTTACCGGTAAAGTTAATTACCACTAATATGAAGCTTCCTCTCACATACATGCCAACATTTTCAAACCGAAAAGTGGGGGATTTTAAAAACTAAAACCAGGGAATGAATTTCCCCCATGGGTTTAGATTAAAAAAGAGGCACTTTTAGGCAGAGACAAATTTGGGATGAAAAATCTGGAATCTCCTGTCTGAATTTGGTCTATTGGCATGTATTTCATAGTCCTTAAAACACAGGAAACTCATCATATGATTCATAAACCATTAATGCCCTGACACCACTCAGTCTGGTTTCAGACCCAACCACAGCAGGGACACTGGCCTCATCCCTGCCATGGATGACATTCCTATAACTCTGGACAGAGAAGATATGGCGCCCTCATCCTGCTGGACCTCTCCTAAGTATTTGACATGGTCTCTTACCCCATCCAACGCTTACACAACATTAGAATCCAAGGGCACACACTCTGTTAGATCATTTTCCTTTCTGTCTCTAAGGACCCAGTCAGCCAGCCTGGCACCGCACACCTCAAATCCTTATCTGTTGTGTTCCGCAAGGATCCTCCCTGAGCTCAACGCTCTTCAGCGCATACATAATTTCTCTAGCCAGGATCATCCACTCTCAATACATCAATGTCCTTTCCTATGCTGATGGCACAAAACTGATTTGCTCCCTCACAGACAAGACGTCTAGTACTTGAATCGGTTCAATACCTGTGTGACTGAAATCTGTCACTGGATGAAGACCAAGAGGCACATTTATCAAAAAACATGCAGCACAGCAAACCACCTTGTTGTGCTGTGTAATAGGGAAACAGCAGGAATGTGCCAGATTTAACATTATATGGCCAAGCACTGATGCTGTGCCTGTGTTGTAAGCAGGATTGCTTTTGTTCAGAAAGGGGCACCTTACTGCACAAAAACAATCATCTGAGGCATTTACCTCTTTCTATGTGTGCTGATCTATGTGTGCTGGAGAATGTAGCACACATAGAAAGAGGAAAGAGGAAATAATGAGGTGAACTAAGTAAGTTTCTCTTCCCTACGCCATACCTGGGGAGCCATAGCATTTGGATGCATTCCCAGGTCTTGGAATGAACCAAAATTGTATGCCTTCCTGGGGTATAGTAATGCAACACAATAATTTGTGCTTGTGTTGCGTTATTCTAGTTCATCAAACCACGCAAGGCCACGCAAGTTGGCCTGGACTGGCTTGATAAATCTTACTTAGCAGTTCTGTCACCCTTGCAACACATTGTGTGGTGCAAGGACAACGCAACTGCTTGGTAAAAAAGCCCCCAAGAACCTTGGGAACCTCACTGAAAGCAAACTTGGCTTGACCGCCATGTCAATGTTGGCACTGCCTCATGCGTCCATACCCAGAAAAAGCTTTGGAAGAGATTCAAATGGGTTCAAATCAGCAACCGGAAAACCCTCATGCACGTCCTGGTCACAAGCTAGCTGGACTAAGGAAAACCCTCTAAGCCAGATGAACAAAAAACTCATCTGAAAGCTACAGACCATTCAAAACTCGGTGGCTAGAATTACTCTCCACCTCCCACACTGCACTCACATCACACCACAACTGAAGGAGCTCCACTGTCTACCCATCCACAAATCACCACATTTCAAACTCCTCACTTCTATTTTCAAGGCACTACATAACACTGACCGAGCATACCTCAATAATTAATTCTGCTTTCACAAACCTTTCAGACACCTCGACTTGTTCGGACTCCTACATTCCCAATTCCTAAGCATATGGAAAACCAGATCCCGTGGTCGAGCCTTGTCCTATATCATTCCTAAAGAATGGAAGTGCCTCCCATTACACATTTGATATTTATTTTGTGTCATTATTTTTGTTTTGTGTGCTTTTACTTTTAAAGGGGTAAAAGGTGGTTGTTAAATACATTTTTAAACATTTAATTATTAGTTGTTAATACTATTAGTTTTTCCTTTAAAAATAATATTTAATTGGGTTTAATATTGTATAGTTTAATTTAGGTGTGTGTTGTAGATATTATAGTGTTAAAGCATGTGCACTCAATGAATGTTTTTTTATTAATAAGATTTTTTTAATTGATTATTAATTATGTTAATTATGGAAATAATTTATTTAAAACGTTGAAGTGTTTTGTTATTGGTATGGTGTTATATAGTAGGAAGTAAAATAAATATATATTTATGTTTTAAATAATTTTTTTATTTGTTAATATTTGCTACTTTTAAATCATTATTTTTTATACATGTATTTATTATTTTTTATATATTACTTGTATGTTTTTGTCATATGTAATTTATAATATAATATGTTTTCTTTTTATATGTTTAATATATTTAATTTTATATTTTTTAAATATTGTTTTTTATTTTTATGAATTAAATACAATTGTAATATTTTTACCCCTCTGCTATCCAACACGTTCCCTAATGTTGCACTCTTTAGAGTGGGAATAGTAATTTTTCCCCCTCCGCTATCCAACACTTTCCCTACTGTTGCTATCATTGGAGTGGGTATAGTAAATGTAATTCCTCTGCTATCCAATACTTATCCTACTTTTGCACTCACTGGAGTGGGAATAGTAAATTTGACCCCTCCGCTATCCAACACTTTCCCTACTGTTGCACTCTTTGGAGTGGGAATAGTCATTTTTATCCCTCAGCTATCCAACACTTTCCCTACTGTTGCACTCTTTGGAGTGGGAATAGTATTTCTTTCCCCTCCGCTATCCAACTCTTTCCCTACTATTGCTATCACTGGAGTGGGAATAGTAATTTTTACCCCTCCACTATCCAACACATTGCCTACTGTTGCACTGACTGGAGTTGGAATAGTACATTTCATTATTTACCTATCCCTACTGTTGCACTTGTATTGGGAAATATCAGTTTATTTTTTTTACATTTTTACATAGTTAAATATTTTAATATATTATAGAATTTTGTCTTAATTTTAAATATTGATATTTATATTTTATTTATGTATAATTTTAAAATTAAAAATGAAAAAAGATAATAATAAATAATTTTAAGTGAATATATGTATATATAAATACATTTTTATGTTTGTGTGTTCATATTTTTTAAATTAAGTTTATTAATTATATTTAGTTAAAATGTATATTACATTTAATTTATTTTGGTAAAAATTATATTAATATTACATATATTGGAGTAGATATTTTTGCAGTAGATAATTTTTTTTGATATTTAGAACATTGATGTTTGTTACATCGATATTCTATCAGTGAATCGTCAAATTGTACCCTGGTAAGTTTTAAACCTCGAAACATAGGGGATACCAAATATTACAGCTAATATTGGCCATGATATTTGGTTTCCTTTAAAGGAACTGGAAATGAAAGCTTGCGGAATGGTATCAAAAGTGTTAAAGCGCATTGTAATATGCTGTCAAAGAAAAGGCAATTTCAACTTGTCAATTGTTAAAAAGCTTGCCTTGAAATGCAAGGGGGTACCAGATATTACACCAATGCTTGATCCTTAATGTTTGGTAACCTTGTCAAAAGAGACAGTGGAAAACACAAGGAAAGTGTGATTTGTCAAAAAACACTGGGTTCATCCGGCCAGCATAGCACCATATAAAATTGTATCCTGCTAAATTTGAATCAAAAAAACATAAGGATATCAAATATTACAGCTCATTGGTGTCATTATTGGGGGTATCCGCCAAAGAAACCAGATGTGAAATGCTTGTGGAATGGTATTAAAAATTCTAAACAATGCTGTAATCTGCTGTCAATTCTTTTATTTTTTGTAATTTTATATAGTGCGAACTTGACCCAAAGGTATCAGAACGCTTTACATGAGCACCAGTTGTGTTACAGACGGACACATTCATTTTTGTTGGGGCCAGAGAGATTACATGATTTGCACAGAATCACAGGATGTTGAGCGTCCCAGCTGAGACTTGAACCCGGGTCCCCAACTTTGAGGTCAACCGCTCTAGCTGTAAGGACACATCCATCTGAAAGCTTATGTAAAGAAATAAAAAGTGTGAGAAATACTGTAATCTCCTATAAAATGCAACTTGAATTGGTTCGTGGCTAAAAGGTAACCCTTGAAAAGTAGGAGATACCAGACATTACAGGAAAGCAGGAGCCTTAATATGTGGTATCTCCATAGTAAAAGATGTTGGAAAATAAAGGGCAGGGTGCTATTTGGCAGGAAGAATACTGTGTTCACCCAGCCAAAAGAAGGCCATGTCAAATTGAATCCTGGTAAGCTCTAACACGAGAAAGATAGGGGATCACAAACAGTATAGCTCTTATGAGACATTATATAGGGTATCCCCTAAAGGAACCAGATGTGAAAGTTTGTGGAATTAAATCACAAATATGAAAATGTACTATAGTCTGCTATCAAATAAAAGGCAACTTCAATTGATCAATGGCTAACTGGTAACCCATGAAACGTATGGGATACAAGATATTACAGCAATGCTTGAAATTCAATACTTGGTATCACCATAGTAAACAATTTTGGAAATCTAATGGAAGGGGGCTATTTGGCATAGAAATACTGTGCTCACACATCCGACATGACACCATGTCAAATTTAATCCTGGTAAGTTCTACTCAGAGAAACCCAGGGGATACCAAGTATTATAGTCGGTAAATGCCTTTTTATTTGGTATCCCTTAAGGCAATCAGTTGTAAAATCTTGTGGAATGATGTATACAATGTGAACAACTTCTGTAGTCTGCTAACAAATATAAAGCAACTTGAAATGGTGAAAATCTACAGTGTAGCCCATGAAACATAGGGGATACAATATATTACAGCAACATGTGAGCCAAAATATTTGGTATCCCCATTGTAAATGATGTTGAAAAGCAAAAGGAAGGCTGCTATTTACCATAGAAATACTTTTCTCACCCATCCAACATAGGAACATCTGAAATTGAGTCATGGTAAGTTCTAACCCAAGAAACACAGGGGATACCAAATAATACAGGTGGTATAGGCCAGTATATTTGGTATCCCCTAAGGGAACCGGATGAGAAATCTTGGGGAATGTTATAAAAATGTGAAAACACCCTATAGTTTGCTATCAAATAAAAGACAACTTCAAGTGGTCAATGGCTAAAGGGTAACCCATGAAACGTAGGGGATACAAGAATTACTGCAATGTGCGAGCCATAATATTTTGTATCCCTATGATAACCAATGTTGGAAAGCAAAAGGAAGGTTGCTAGTTGGCATAGAAATTCTGTGCTCGTCCATTGAACATAAGCCTATGTCAAATTGAATCCTGGTAAGTTATAACCCAAAACACACAGGTGATACTAAATATTTTAGGCAGTAAAGGCCATATTTGGTATCTTCTAAGGGAACTTGGTGAGAAATCTTTGGACTGATGTATAAAAATGTGAAAAGCTGATCTAGTGAAGAGCAAAAGGAAGGGTGCTATTTGACACAGAAATACTGTGCTCACCCATCCAACATAAGACCATCTCAAATTGTATCTTAGTAGATTCGAGCCTGAGAATCACAGAGGATACCAAATATAGTATGTAGTGGAGACCATTATATTTGGTATCACCTAAGGCAACCGGATATAAAATCTTGTGGAATGATTTAAAAAATGTGAAAAGAGACTGTAGTCTGCTGTCAAGTAAATGGCTACTTCAGTTGGTCAATAGCTAAAGAGTAACCCACAAAACGTGGGGATACAAGATATTAAAGCAATGCGTGAGTCATAATATTTGGTATTCCCATAATTAATTATGTTGTAAAACAAAAGGAAGGGTGCTAGTTAGCATAGACAATCTGTGCTCACCCATTGAACTTAAGAGTTTGTCAAATTGAATCCTGATAAGTTCTAACCCAAGAAACACAGGGGATACCAAATATTATAGGCAGTAAAGGCCATTTTATTTGGTATCCTCTAAGGAAACCGGTGGTAAAATCTTGTGGAATGATGTATAAAATGTGAAAAGGTACTGTAGGCTGCTAACAAATAAAAGACAACTTCAACTGGTGACTGTCTAAAGGGTTGCCCATGAAACTTAGGGGATACAAGAAGTTACAGCAATACGTAAGTTATAATATTTGGTATCCCCATAGTAAACGATGTGGGAAAGCAAAAGGAAGGGTGCTATTTGGCATAGAAATACTGTGCTCACCCATTGAACATAATGCAATGTCAAATGTAATCCTGGTAAGTTCTAACCCGAGATACACAGGGGATACCAAATATTATAGGCAGAAAAGGCCATTTTATTTGGTATCCCCTAAGGGAACCAGTTGTAAAATCTTGTGGAATGATGTATAACATGTGGAAAGCTACTGTAGTATGGTAACAAATAAAAGGCAACTTCAACTGATGAATGTCTAAAGGGTAACCCATGAAACGTAGGGGATATGAGATATTTCAGCAATGCGTGAGATGTAATACTTAGTATACCCATAGTAAACATTGTTGGAAAGCAAAATGAAGGGTGCTATTTGGCATACAATTACTGTGCTCACCCATCAAACATAAGACCATGTCTAATTGTATCCTGGTAAATTCTAACCAAACAAAGACAGGGGATACCAAATATAAGTGGTATGTGATAAGACCTTGTAGTCTGCTATGAAATAAAAAAAGGCATCTTCAAGTGGTCAATGGCTAAAGAATAACCCATGAAACATAGGGGATACAACAAATTACAGCAAGGCCTGAGCCATAATATTTGATATCCCTATAGTAACCGTTGTTGGAAACCAAACTAAGGATGCTATTTGGAATAGAAATACTGTGCTCATCAATCCAATATAAGAACATGTCAAATTGAATCAAGGTACATTCTAACCCAAGAAACACAGGGGATACCAAATATTATAGGCGGTATAGGCCATTATATTTGGTATCCCTAAGGGAACCGGATAAGAAATCTTATGGAATGATGTATAACAATGTGAAAAGCTACTGCAGTCTGCTAACAAATGAAAGGCAACTTCAACTGGTTAATGTCTAAAGGGTTGCCCATGATACATATGGAAATATACAAGATATTACAGCAATGTGTGAGCCATAATATGTGGTATCCCCCTAATAAACAATGCTGGAAACCAAAAGGAAGGGTGTTATTTGTCATAGAAATACTGTGCTCACCAATCCAGCATAGGATCATGTTAAATTGAATCCTAGTAGATTCTAACCAGAGAAACACAGAGGGTACCAAATAATATAGGTGGTAGAGACCATTATATTTGGTATCCCCTTAGGGATCCAGATATAAAATGTTTTGGAATAATGTCTAAAATGTGAAAAGCTACTATAGTCTGCTCTCAAATAAATGACAACTTCAACTGGGCAATGGCTGAATGGTAGCCCATGAAATGTAGTGGATACGAGCTATTACAGCAATGTGTGTGCCATAATATTTGGTATACCCATAGTAAACAATGTTGAAAAGCAAAAGGAAGGGCACTGTTTGGCACAGAAATACTGTGCTCACCCATTCAACATAGGACCATGTCAAATTGAATCCTGGTAAGTTCTAACTTGAAAAACATAGGGTATGCCAAATATCGGTGAAAGAGGCATTATATTTGGTATCCCCTAAGGGAACAGGATGTAAAATCTTGTGGAATGATATTAAACATGCGAAAAGATACCATAATCTGCTATCAAATAAAAGGCAACTTCAACTGGCCAATGGCTAAAGGATGACCCAAGAAACATTGGGGATATGAGATATTACAACAGTGCATGGACCATATTATTTTGTATTCCTATAGCAAGTCATGTCCGAAATCTCAAGGAACGGTGCCAGCTGGCAGAGAAATACTGTGGTCACTGAGCCAGCATAAAACCATGTCCAATTGAATCCTGGTATGTTTTAACCCTAAAATCCTTGATGATACTAGATATTATAGCCTACATGGGACATTATATTTAGTATCCCCAAAATAAACATGATGTGAACGCTTGTGAAATACATTCAAAGGTACTAAAAGAGACTGTGATTTGGCGTCAAATAAAAAACTATTTCAAGATGTCTATTGTTAAAATTAAACCTTCAAAAGTAGGAGTTACCACATATTATAGCAAAGTATGAGCCATAATATTTGGTATCTACATAGAAAGAGACTCTGGAATACACAAAAAAAAGCTGCGATGTGTCAGAAAAACACAATAACAAATATCTTTAGCCCATATTGGCCGTTATATGTGTTATCCCCCAAAGGAACCAAATGCTAAAGCTTGCAAAATGCCATTAAAAGTAAATGTTAACTTGTCAATGGTCAAAAGGTAAAACTTGAAAAGTAGGGGATAGCAGATATCACATAACTGCATGTTCCATAATATTTAGTATCCCCATTGAAAGAGAAAGTGGAAAACATAAACAAGGGTGTAATGTGTCAGAAAAGCACTGTGTTTTCCACACAAGTATAAGACAGTGCAAGATTGTATCCTGGTACGTTTTAACCCAAGAAACATTGGATACTAAATATTATAGCCCTTATGGGTAATTATATTTGGTATCCCCTAACGGAACCAGAAGTGAAAGCTTGTGGAAAGGTATCAAACTTTCTAAGAGATACGGTAATCTCCTATTGAATAAAATTCAATTTCAGCTGGTAAATATCTAAAAGGTAAGCCTTGAAACGTATGGGATACAAGATATAGCAATAAATGAGCCATAATATTTGGTGTCCCAGTAGATAAGATGTTGGAAAACACAATGAAGGGTGCGACTTTGGGGATAAATACTGTAGTCACCAGGCCAACATAAAACTGTTTAAAATCCTATCAAGTTAAGCATTAACTCTTTAAACGTAGGTGATACAAAATAATATAGCAGCGTATAGGTACATGGTATCCTCCACAAGAACTTAATGTGTGGGTGCATTAAACATTTCAAATGTAGATAGACCTGCTGTATTTCCCTGCCAAATAAAATTACATTTCAAATGGTCAATGGCTAAAGGGTAACCCTTGAATAGAAGGGGATATGAAATACTATAGCAATGTTTAATCCATACTATTTGGTATTCCTATACAAAACAGTGGAAATTGCTAGTAAGGGTGTGACATTGCAGAGAAATACTGTGCTCACTTAACCAACAAGTGAAGCTCATTTCAAACTCTATGCTGGTAAGTGCTAACACTTGGTATGTAGGGCTACCATATATTGCCAGTATGGGACTTTATTTTTGGGTACAGTGTTCACTTAGCTAATATGGCCAAGTCGTGTTATCTACCAATTTAGACTTTTTGCAAAATGGCAAATACACAATGCTATAGTGCAAGGCACGTGTGTGCTATAACCAATGGCAAACCAGACTTGCTGCCATTAACTAATACAGCATCATAAGCCAACCAAATAGACAATACATCCAACACCAAAATCCAACAAAAGATCTAGACTAAGGATTTTTTCTAATTGAATTGTTTTTTTATTGGAAAATGCACTTCTCTTGGCTCTTTAAGATGTCATCTAATACACCGGTGCATGTAACAATCCAGAGGTGTACTAGTGTACCTGACTGTAGCTATTCTGAGTTTGACTGAGGCTTGCGCTGCAGGTGACGGAAAGTACTGATTCTCTTCAAATGGTTGACCATTGCACAGTTGATGCCCACACAGCATATTTAGTGTCCCTCTCATTTAGCCATATAAGCACTTTGCATGCTATCATTTTTCAGCTTTACTATCAATCTTAAGAGAGAAACGTTTCCAGTCCCAGAATACAACATGGTGTAAATTAAGAAGGGAAAACTGCTATTTCCCATGGCATAAAGCTACTTGATAAACGTGTTACACTAGAAAAACAATATTGTTTGCTTACGTTTACTATTTATGAACAGGCAAGAACTGTTTGTGTAAAATCCCCAGTCCTCATTGGTAACAATAATGCCTCTGTTTCCTTTAATAAGTATTCAAAAATTAGGCACTTTTTAATGATTTATTCACATACTTGCTGTTTTAGGTTTTTATGCAAAAAGACTACATACTGAATTGTATGCATTTACTTTGTTGGTCTTGCCTAGGTAGTAACGTGCTATGAGTTTGAGGTCACACCTGCAGTTGGGTGGCACCAGCATTTCAGCTGTGCTTTTTATCCTGTACAGGGTTAGTAGTCCATTGTCCAGTGCATAGGGGTTTGTATCCCCCTCTGGAACTCAGTCATGGCCCAAGGGGGACTCACAGATACAGGATAACTGCCTACATAAGGCACTGGGCCAGGAGTTGCAGCACAGTGTAACCTATGCCATTGCTGCTTAGCCACATCCCTTGACCTTGTACAGTGTTTACCAAACATGTAGCAAGCCAGTGTTTATTCACACATTTTTAATACCTCCTCAAAAGTAAGGAATGATAATTTCCGAAACCTCTTTGCAATCAGGCATTCAAAGGAGGAAAATGAGGTGCTCCAAAGTTTGTTTTTTGCATAATCATATGGTCACATTAAAAAAAATATTTTTGGGAACATCATCAACATACTGTTTATCTTAGATTAGAGTATGTTTGTACAAGGCAACAAAGCATTCTAAAAGATTATGCCTTAATACTGATTTTAGTCAGCAATATAAATGGTGTTTTAAGGTATTGGTAAAGGTACACAATTTCAGCACCACATAGACTAAATTTGGCAACATGGAAATGAAATAGTTCCCAAATGTTGAAGTAGTGTTTTAATTGGTATGTTAACTCAATATATTTTGAAAAGCATTTTCATTATGTCCAGATAGGAATATTGAAACCAACCAAAGCTAAAACAATACATGCATGTTAGTATTTTTAAACTTCCATACCTTTCATTAAACATAAATAACACAAGCTAATTACAACATGAAATGCTAGACCAAAGCTCAGACTGAATATTAAAGGAAACTAGTTTCAAAATGTATACGCTCTTAAGTGAATATACAAATAATACACTTATGGCAGTCTGCTGCTCAAACTGATCCAGATAAGCTCGGAGAGCTGGCCTGGATGCTCTCTAGACACTTCTATACAGAGGTCTCATGGGGGGGTCACAAGAATGTGGTGGGGAGGACAACCCAAGAATATCCTGTCTATTAATCATGGCTAAATGAAGAAGATCTCCCCAGCGCTTTCAGTACAGCTTCTCCCACCAGGCGTAGACACCCACTGTGTTGCAGTATGCGCCAATGTCCCTCCAAATGTGGAATCCGGCTGCATTGATCAGCTGGTTCCAAGACCCCATAAAGCTGATGTCACCTTTGAAGAACACCCTAACAATTGATACCCAATTATCCATCAGTAAATGGGGGGGGGGCCTCTCATCTTGGTCATCGGTCATGGTGGAGGACAGAACAAAGAAATGAGCAGCAGGATGGAGGAGGGTTAAATTGTGGTGTTGGGAGGAGGGCTCAAAATGACCTCCTGTATATAATCTTCTCTTTGTAGGTAGAGATTTCTTTCCCAATTGTAAAGATTCCGCCACTCTTGGTGTAATGAGACTGCATGTGTAAGAGGGAATACTCTGCACTCCTTGCAGTCCATAACTCACATAAGCGCCAAGTAAATCATATGTATTGCTCAAGGCAGTGCCAACAGGAGTTGGTCACTCACAGGAAATGGGTGTTAGGCCAGCCTTTACTGTGCACACCCTAAGGACACATGTTGTGTGGAGCATGCGCCCAACCTGTGCTCCTGGATGTAAATGTAAATTGATACTTGTGTAGCGCTCTACTCACCCGCAAGGGTCTCAAGGCGCTTGTACGAATACCGCTGTGGAACCCATCCTGGCTTTCCCTGTGAGGCGTCCACTCCTGGGCACCCCCAAGGTGGAGGCCAGGCATCCTTAGCGTTGTGGGGGCCATTGTGGAGATAAAGCAAGCTATTGCCCAGAGTTGCAGAGTGGGACTCCATGATTGGAATAGGCACCGAGGTGAGAATTATCAGGTCCGTGGAATTTTTGAGCCCAAGACCCGCCGAGGCGGGGAAAAGAACCCTGGTCCCGGGCTAGACCTCTGCATCAGGGTCTGCCGCTCTAATCATTGAGCCACACTTCTCCACAATGGGTTGGTCACAGTGCCTGGCCTAAAGGTTGTCACTGCAGCCAATCCCACTGTACATGGTTGTGCACAGTCGGCTTTGGTTATGGCATCTGTGAGCTCATTTACATAATTTGTGATGCGATCTGTCACATCGTAGGTAAGATCATGAAGATGGCATTTGGTGTGCATGTTATGGTGGACTTAGCTGTTATGGATCATAGGCTAACCAGAATTGTATTTATAAACATGCGCCCACCTTGTACTGTCAAATATTCCATCACTCAAGGCACATTCAATGACTGCATTGGTAACATACCTAATGACATTTGAGATTACATAATTGATAACAGCACTGTGCATGGCGTAGGTGCTAGTTATACTTACTTAGGGCATGATTTCTAGTTACTTAAGATGAATAAAACTCATGAATTTCAATGGTTTTGATATTTAAAAAGGGTATATTTTCACTGACATTTTCACATATCACTTACCTTTAGACTTTGCTATTTTCCTGCGAATCTCTACCTTTTTTATGTAACCTAGGATAGTCTTACAATTCCTAACCTCTATTTAAATGTATTTCGTTTTTTTCAGTTGCGGTGGCGGGTATATGTGTGTTTGGTGTCTGTGTGTGAGTGTCAATGATACCTTCAAAGGTCAAAGGAAAGTTATGATTCACTTTCATTATTAGACCTTAAGGAACATTTGAAGAAACTCTGAAATTCACAGGAAAAAAACACAGTTAAAGTGCAGTAATGGTTAAAAAACAAAACTTTTAGAAAACATGGTTATATAATTTTACCATAACTCACAGACCTCTCATGCATTGAATATTATATTACATGCTCTAGTTTTCAGACGACTGACAGATCAGGGAGGAAAATCTACTGATCCGACAGGCCAAATCCATAATTCTCTAAATGAGGCACTATGTCTGTCTTTAACACTGAGATACTTGACCCTTCACAAAGATAGGTGACATTTCCTGACTACTACTCCAGATGAAAATATTTGACAGCATATTCATCTAAAGTCCTTACAGGGTAATATCTGACTGCATAAAAATGTTTTCTTTGCTGTCACTCGGCACTCTCACTACCTTAGAGTCTGGAGCGGGAAAAATGGGAACACATTTTACAAAACAAGTGCATGAAGAGCAATATATTCATGCCCATTACTTTGCCTGCTCCTGGAATTTATCTGGCAGCAAATGAAATAGGAAACACTTTGTTCATCAGGTAGGCTTTCCACATGAGGTCGTGATTCATTCTAGGACTGTACTGAAGTGTGTGGAGACCAGGAGGGTGCGGGTGGTGATTGGGGAAGAAAGTGCTTCCTTTCATGCCATCAAAACATTGAAAAATAGCTTTCGTTTTTCATTGTTGAAATGGAATAGCTGTGAATAATTGGAATTAAATTCCTTTATTCACACTAATCACTTCCAATGAATGACATACATAACAATCACTTTGATTAATTATAACTAAAGCTCCCAATTTTTCATTCGTACTGATTTATGCAAATAAATACAGACAGAAAACCATCTATATTATTGTCTGTATTTCTGTATTTATTTTAATTACTGAGAGAAACAGAAATTACATTATCTTTGTGTGATTCTAAATGTTGTCAGTCATGACTACTGTGTCAATAGCTGTGCAGATTGACAGGTAAGGGTGATAGATGTGGGCCTAAAGAAGACTGATACTAAAATGTGCTTTATTTTCAAATTAGAGTATTTCTTTATCACCTGTGGGTATGAAATAATAAGGGTATATTTATTGGTTAAATACGTGTTGAAATATCCTGGTATCTGATGAATTTTTTTTACCATGGTCAAAATAAATATGTACGAATATAGATAAAAATATCAAAATGAATATGTCTAAATAGACATGCAAATGAAAAAAGTATTCTGTAAAACCGGGAGCCCTGATATAACAATTACGAAGTATTAGACATCACTTAACAGGGAATATACCCATATCCTTTCCAAAGTGCTACATAAGGTCCCCTGCCCATCCAACGAAATACACCCAGTGGTTATGGAGCTGATGCATAGTGCTGGGAGCATGGGATTCCAGATTTTGTCACACACACACACACACACACACTGACATACACACCTCAAGCTGACAATCTTTTCTGGGTAAGTAGCCGCCCAGCCACTAGCTGCCAATACAAGGGGGAGGTGTTTGCACAATCAAAATATTTCGCTCTGTCACCTACCCCTTGTTGTCGGAAAAGTGGTGGGGGTGAGCTTTTTCTCTCCTGCTACCATTGCTGACAAACAAATTACAATGAAATAACGGGAATACAATTTTAAAAACACAGGAGTTTATATAGCACAATATTTCAGGATTACCAACATAATGTTGTTGATATGCGCTCCCAAGTATTAGAATTAATGACACTGAATAAAAGAGGAGGTAACATTGTAATAAAGTTATTAAGAGGGAGGGCAATTTTGATTGAATAATTAGAAATCTTGCATCTGAGAAATCGTAATAAAGGAGAGAATTTATCTTGTTTTAAAAAAAAATATTTGGTTATGCCAGTGAAAATAAAGAGTCGCTATGAGAACAGGAAGCAGCATAAATGTGATATGGAAACAGCGGCGACAGCAGGAAGTGAGATGGTAATTCAGAATGCTGACAGATAGTATTACTCATGTGTCCCCGTAAAAACAACTTTTGGACAAAGGTTTGAAAGAACAATTTAAATGTTTTGCCTAACAAATGTATCGAGACGAATTATGCTTATTATTCTAAAAAGTGTGATATTTTAAATCTTTGTCTTTTATTTTGCCTTTTTCTAAAGGTTACGTGAACATTCTTCTGCTGCTGACTTGTATGAATAATGTTTGTTTCTTCGACAATTTTGCAAAGTATTGAGCACAAATAAAGAAAGTGTACATGAGTTGGAAGTCTCTTTTAGAATGCTAGGTTTCTCAGAAAGGAACCATTTCTTTTCCACTTACTTAAGGAGCACCTTGTACTATTTCAGTTTCTGACATTGGTCAATAATGCCCCATAATGTCCACTAGCAGGAACATAGACATCAGAATCACATGCATATATATGGCTGGCGGAAACACTTGAAATCCCCATACTAAGACGTCCTGTCTTGCAAAGTCACATGTCTACAAGACGCCTCTGATATGTCTAATGCACTGTTGCAATAAGCAGGCTGTCAGAATGAGTATCTCATGTGATATCCATAATTAACAACTAGATGGATCTTGGTGTGCAACAATAAAAGTGCTTGATAAAAGAAAGTGTTATGTGAGTAAAATGTATACATATCACTTAAGATTAGGGCTCCCGGTTTTATGTTTTTTTTACATTTCCGTCTGTATTTATCTATATTTATTTTTGGGCCATTTTAGTTGTATTAATCCATATTTATTTAGTGTTTTGCGTAAAATTAAGTTGTACAACTGTTTCCATTTTTATTCAACTGATCGACTTGCACTCATACTTTGATGTTTGTGGTGTTTTAGCTAGTTAAGCTGACAAATATTACATAACAATACATCCACTGGTAAATATTAGTGTTATACTACAACTGTATGCTGACATTAGCCATTAATTAAAGAAATGTCATCCTGTTTTGTCACTTCCCATGCTATCCATCTGCTCAGCTGCTGGGATATAATTCATGAAAGGCAGCAGGGAGGTACACTTAAAGGAGCACCATTTTCTGTATTTATCGACCTTTAAAAATAAATGCAGACAGAAAACACATTGTGTTCTTACTGCATTTATCTGTAAAAATCCATAAAAACGGAAAAAGGAGACCCTTACTTGAGATACAGCTGACTAAATGGCTGGGTAAAATATATATTATACACGAGGATGGTTTATTAATGATTGTCTGGAATCCGGGTCAGGTAACACCGAGCACCAAATGTAATTAGGTCATGTCACCTCTGGTGTCCTGATACTCCCAATCCTCAGAATACATGGTTGGGACCCGAGTACACATTTTTAGCACTTAATTCTTAGGGAGAGAGGTAGAGCAGTCCAAAGCTCACTCGGGGATGCTATCAGCCTAGATACTCAGCAAGACAGCAACCGACACTTAATAAATTGTGATGCATAACAATGAAAATCACTTTATTACCACGCTACTAATCAAGAAACACACATTTACAAATATATACAGAGTATCAAGTGGAGATGTCCTTTGTGACACCCTCTAAATGCTCTTGAAACCAACAGAGTGCACTCTTAAGAAGTATCCCACAGACAGGAAAACCCCGAACTGTTTTCTGTACCCACTGCACTGGAACCATCTCTAATGGTCTGTGCACCAGCAAGTCCTGAACTCTAAAATCCCAATGTCCCCAATGCAACTAACACAACATAGTGTGTACTGGTAAAATAAATAAAACACTTTTAGCTTTGTTGGGGTGTCACAACAGCAGTTAAATGCAGATTTATTCATTCAAATCACAGTGCAATCTATAATGAAATGTGGCAGGATGGTACCAAATTCCCATGACATTCAGCAATATGTGCAGTGACTCACCAATAATACTGTTACCCTCAATAAAGATTTCAATGTTTAATACCATGAAATGTATTTCATCTACCTTTATACTTGCTGCAAAGCAGCCGCCCGCCTTGAAAGCAAAAGTCCCTGCATCCCAGTGTCATTAAACATAAGCCCTAACTCCAGACAGGGATGTTGGAAAACTGAAACAAAGTATTTTCAAATCACTCTTGTAACTACCAGAGAAGTTGTGAGGTGTGGGCACTCCATGTGGGGGCCTGCCGCTCTCTTGCAAGCCACCCAAACACAATTAAAACTCTCCTGGTGGTGCAATTACCCTCCTTTGGGCACCACAAGTAAAATATGTACATTTGTCACCCTTCCATTGAGACTTTTGGGGTTCTGTGGCACTGTTAATTTGTTTGGCTTGCAATGCTCTTAGATTTTTTTCCTTTTTCCTCTTTGTTTTTTTCTTTTGTTTTAAGTTCGGCTGCTTGGCCCTAAGTGGGTATCCATGGCAACTTGTTGGAGACTGTGGAGGAGCACCCACCACCATGACTCACCACTATGCACCAATGCTTGTGTGTTTCAACCTCCTTCAGGAGCCCGGCCCATGGAGGGAGTTCGGTGGGGCAGGGAGGCGGTGCGGGGGAGGGGCAGGGTGGGGGTGGTAAGCAACGGAATATGGATAATTGCAGGTAAGTAAACAATTTAATAAATAAAACGAATTTTGTAGTTCGTAGTTCGTAGTGCGCGCTGCATCGTTTTATTTTAAAGAAATAATGTCACCAAAAATATAGTAGAAATAAATATCATATCAGCAAAGTGCAACGGGCGACTCCCCTTGGGTGATTATGCCATGGCACAATGGCCCTAACAATGCTGGGCCCGGACATGATCACAGATTACAGTTAAACTTGGCATCCTTAGGTTGGTCTTTCCCCCAACTTTTTGCCTTTTACCTCCCATTTCTGCTGATTCTTTTTGTTGGCCTTAGGACTCTGAGCACTTTGCCACTGCTAACTAGTGCTAGAGTCCATGTGCTTCTCCCCTAAACATGACTTTAGTCTATACCTGATTGCCATTTTGTGTACTGTTAAGTCTCCTGTAAAGTAGTGTGCTATATACCCAGGGCCTGTACTTCAAATGTTACTAGTGGGCTGCAGCACTGATTGTGCCACCAACAGAAGTAGCCTTTCAAACCAGTCTCAGGCCTGCCACTGCAGTGCCTGTGTGTGCAGTTTACTTCCACTTTGACTTGGCATTTAAAACTACCTGCCAAGCCTTAAACTCCCCTTTTATTACATATAACTCACCCTTAAGGTAGGCCCTAGCGAAGCTAAGGGCAGGGTGCTATGTAAGTAAAAGGTAGGACATGTACCTTTATCTTTTGCAAGTCTTGGTATTGACAAACCACCTATTTCTTTTCATATTACTGTGACGCCTACCCCTCTCATAGGCCAGTATTGGGAATTCCTGAATATACCTTTAAGCTGTAATTCCTGATCAGAGAGGAGTAACGTTTGCATGTTTGATATGAATGGTAATGAAAAATCCTCCTTACTGGTGAAGCTGGAGTTAACATTACCTTTTTTTTAAAATGCCGCTTTTAGAAAGTGGACATTTCTTTGTACTTACTGTTCTTTGTGCCTGACAGCCTGTCTCCAATACATGCATGGGTTGGGTGACCACTACACTTTGTGCATTCACTCTAGACAACCACAAACACAGGAAAGGGGGGATTTTCGGAATTCTGAGAACTCATCTGCATTAATCTGCATTCTTATGGGTCTTCCTGGGCAGGCAAGGAATGGGAGGGACTGACACTCACACTTCAATAGGTGGTGTCCTGCTACACACAAAACACTGATTTAGCCCCCAAGGATAACCTGGCAGACAGGGCTTGGTAAAAGGGTTCCTTGTGCTTTTCAGAGAGTTATTTTGAAGTCATCCCATAAAATAAAGGCACTTTTTGGTATTAGTACTGGGTCGATGGCCCCCTAAAATCAGACACTTCTGGATCTTGAACTGAACCACTGTCAGAAGGACTGCTGAGCTAGTTAAATCCTTGACTCTGCTGAAGTAGAGCTGGACTCTGCCTTCCCTTCAAGTGATCTCCAAGGGCTTGCCTCCTGTTTTCTGAAGCCTCAAGGATACAAAAGACTTCCTGTAATTGTGCAGATGCTTCTGGACTCTGCCTTTTGTGAGCCCACCCTGTCCCAAGGTACCCCCTCCAAGTTCTGAGCCTCAGAAGTGCCTTCTGTAGCTGCTGTCATAAAAAAGTGCTGCGTTGCTTCGACTGTGTGAAATATTCTGCAGCAACACCCTTTGGCGCCGACGCAGAGGCTGCCCAATGGCATCGGTTTCACAGTCCGGCCCGAAAATGATGCATTGCATTCACTTCAGCAAAGCTCGACGACTGACCTGACTGCAAGAAAAAGATCAACGCATCAAGCCCTCATCGTTAAGCATGGGCGGATTTTGTGGATCCACGATCCGCGAATTTGCGGATTTGCATATTCGCAGATCCGCAAAATCCGCGAATTTGTGGATTTGCGGATTTTGCGGGCTTTTTAAATGGGGGGGGGGTCTTCTCTGCGAGTTCAAGTGCCTCTTGTGTGTATAAATGGTCAGAGACCGATCAGAGCAGCAGATGAAGAGAAATAAGCTCCTGGTCACAGGAACAGCACGAGGATTGCACTCGTGAAAGTCAAGGATACAAAGGCCTCAATCCAGCATCACAGCTGATTTTCGACTGTAGATTTGGGAAGAAGGCACACCTGCCCAGCCTCGACGACGCTCACGATTGTTTTTGGGTCGATGAATGAGTCACTGATTTTGAGCTTCAACTAGTTCCAGCGACCATGTGTGTGTTACTATGCAATCGCCCCGAAGGGCGCAGGGGTCCCTTGAGTGAGCTGTCCATCATAGTGGGTAAATGGCGGGAAGACGGTGCACACCGCGAGTGTGTGAGCGGGCCAAACGGGCGGGGCTTCCATGCGAGTTCACATGCCTCTTGTGTATATAAAAGGTCAGAGACCGATCAGAGCAGCAGATCAAGAGAAAGAAGCTCCTGGTCACAGGAACAGCACGAGTATTGCGCTCGTGAAAGTCAAGGATACAAAGGCCTCTATGCAGCATCACAGCTGATTTTCGACGGTAGATTTGGGAAGAAGGCACACCTGCCCAGCCTCGATGACGCTCACAATTGTTTTTGGGCTGATGAATGAGTCACTGAATTTGAGCTTCAACTAGTTACAGTGGCCATGTGTGTGTTACTATGCACACCGATGTGCGCAGGGGTCCCTTGAGTGAGCTGTCCATCCATCATCCTGTAACTATTTTAGGATGGCGCCGGCAAGCTGCCAGCGCCATCCTAAAATAGTTACTAAATTAGCTTCATCAGGAAGCACTAATAGATAAAATAATGCAGGTGCTCGAGCACCTGCTTTATTTTATCTATTAGTGCTTCCTGTTGAAGCTAACTTAGTAACTATTTTAGGATGGCGCTGGCAGCTTGCCGGCGCCATCCTAATATAGTTACAACAACTTCAAGCTTGAAGGCTTGAACTTTTGCCCCCCGAATCCGCTGCTAACGGATTTGCGGATTTTCTGTAAATTCGCGGAAGTTCGCGGATTGCGGATTTACCGAAAATCCGCGAGCGGAACGGATTTTGCGCTCACGCTTACTCATCGTTGATGCTTTGCTCCATCCAACTTATTTTTTCAGAGGCTCTGAATAGTTCCTGTAGCTGGCCTGCCCTCCATCGCGGTCAGAATGAATTTTGGATTTGCATCGTTCCTTCGTGACCTTAAGTAACCTTTTGACCGCTAGGGACCTCTAAGCACTATTTTTGATGTAATTTTTTAAAATTAAAATCTCGATTTCTGTAGTTTTGGTCTGTTTGCTCTGATAAATAGCCTCCATTTTTCCAAACCTGTGTGAAGTCCTTTTGTGCTGTATACATTGTGTTACTGTGTGTTTGTGTGTGTGTTTTGCACAAATCTTTAGCACATTGCCTTTGTAGATAAGCCTGACTGCTCTGTGCCAAGCTACTAGAGGGTGAGCGCAGATTATCTTATTGTGTCTCTAGGTTACCCTGGCTACAATGGTGGTTCCTGCCTGGCCTGAGTACATAGCTCAGCCAACCAGGAATCCCATTTCTATTAAATAATGAGCCACAAAGTGTGTCCTTAGAAGTTTGTTCAGTTAAATAAAGTCCTCATTGCAGGTTTCTGCTGAGTGCAGGCCGATTCACAGAGCTAACTTAAGACAAAATCCTAAACTTACTACCATTTTGGTATTTACAGAAGGCACTTAAACATTTTGGTATTCACAGAAGGCACTTACTCATTTCGGTATTCACAGAAGTTAGGAGTCCTAACTTTAGGACTCCTAAATGCCTTCTGTGAATACCGAAAGTCTTAAAATTAGGATTTTTCGCAATTTAGTAGTAGTAAAGTTAGGATTCCTAATTTTAGAACTCCTAAATGCTTTCTGTGAATACCGAAAGTCTTAAAATTAGTATTTTTCTCAATTTAGTAGTAGTAGTAAAGTCAGGACTCCTAACTTTAGGACTCCTAAATGCCTTCTGTGAATACCGAAAGTCTTAAAATTAGGATTTTTCTCAACTTTACTACAACTAAACTGAGAAAAATCCTAATTTTCAGACTTTTGGTATTCACAGAAGGCATTTAAGAGTCCTAAAGTTAGGAGTCCTGACTTTACTGCTACTAAATTGAGAAAAATCCAAATTTTTAGTCTTTTGGTATTCACAGAAGGCATTTGGAGTCCTAAAGTTAGGAGTCTCAACTTTGCTACTACTAAACTGAGAAAAATCCTAATTTTAAGACTTTCGGTATTCACAGAAGGCATTTCGGAGTCCTAAATTTAGAAGTCCTAAATTTACTACTCCGAAACTGAGAAAGATCCTAATTCTAAGACTTTCGGTATTCACAGGAGGCGTTTAGGAGTCCTAAAGTTAGGACTCCTAACTTCTGTGAATACCGAAATGAGTTAGTGTCTTCTGTGAATACCAAAATCAGTAAGTGCCTTCTGTGAATACGAAAATAGTAGTAAGTTTAGAATTTTGTCTTAAGTTAGTTCTGTGAATCGGGCCCATAGAGTTTTATGCTGGTACTAACAACACATGTCAACATGTCATCCTTGTGACGTGGACGCATTTACATCAACATTAATACAGTTGATTGGCATGTTATCAGGAATTTTAAACATGCAAGCTTAGGTAAAATAAGCTTTTGTTTTTGCTGTTGTTCTGCTTTACATTAATTCTTGAAAATTTGTCTTGATAACTACACCCAAATTGAAATAAAGGTATATGGAAACGGTTTCTTTGACTGGATTAAAGCTTTTGGTTTTCCCATGACAAAAGTGTAAATGTTAATTGTATTTCTCAAGTAGCTTCTCTGGGAGGACACCAAGATTCACTGCAGTTTGTACCTTAACTTCTTTAGAGAGCAAAAGAAATATGAGTTAACATGTTATGCCAGGTACGTGCTTAGGTATTCTTTCATATTATAGTAATCAAATCATTGTAATGCTCAAGAAGAAATCCAGCACATGAACCAATGAAACACAATGGTTCAGCACTCCCACACAATACACAGTAACAATGATAGTCAAAATAATTATTTAAAGAATCAATTCAGTAGGACTTACATTTTTCTTTTTCTTTTATTCAAAATCTTCACACAAAGCGTAACCAGCATGTTTCGTCCAGAGGACTTTTTCAGGGCTACAACAAACAAGTATACAAAAATACATATATTATACAAAACTATTTACAATAAAAAAACACAGTTCATGATACATCATAATTACAGATACATAATATATATACAACTGGATTCATAAACATGATTTTCCGCAAACAACTAAAAACCTTCCTATTTCATCCAGTCTAATTTCCTCCTCCCTCTGTTGTGTTTTTTTCTCTGGTCGGTTTTGGTGTTTTCAGCGCTTGGACGCCCTCGGGCAACAATTCGCGCTTTACAAATCAACATCCTATCCTATCCTATCCTATCCTATCCTATCCTATCCTATCCTATCCTACTAAAAGGATTTGCAGTCTAGCGTCTATTTATGTCTAAAAAAAGGATGTCAATAAATGTTTTAAAGGAATCAAATGAGGGAAAGAGATCTTAGATAAGCAAAATGGTTGGTACAATCGATGAATACATCAAATGTATGTCCTTTTGAGCAAAATCAATGTTATTGTACATAGGACCATTTATATTTCTAAAGGGAAATTTTATAGGGAAATTTAAACTGAAGACAGGGAGAATCCTTTCATTCCTATATTCTGACTTAATCTAAACTTGAGATCGGTTCAGTAAATTCAGTGCAGTTTGTACCTTAACTTCTTTAGAGAGAAAAATAAATATGAGTTAACATGTTATGCCAGGTACGTGCTTAGGTATTCTTTCATATTATAGTAATCAAATCATTGTAATGCTCAAGAAGAAATCCAGCTCATGAACCAGTTAGAGAATTTGACATTGCAGTTGTTCTAAATTGTATTAGAAATTGTTGATACTTAAAAAAACATTAGTTTGCTATTATCCATGAAGTAAATGTATACAATACGTGCATTTAAAAATCAATCATTTAATATGTGCATGTGACCTATTCTACCAGCTAAGGTGGTTCATTTAATAGCCATCACATGAGTTTGGAGTCCACCCACACAAACACAACACATTTTTCACTTGATTATCAATTACAAAATGAGTTACAAAGGAGAGTGTGGGCAATTAGGATAACCTTTAATACCCAAATTCACTCAGAGCTCTGCTTTTTAAACCTAGATTAGTAAGAGTAGTCAATGAGCTTGATAATTCAGAACATGATCTGCTATTAATACCCAGATTCATTTAGGTATCTACTACTGATAATATATATATATACTCACCATGAGCACAGTTCTTGGTATCAAATACTATTGGCCCATTTAAAGGGTAGCGGGTAGAAGAACATCAGTCAGGGTGTCTGAGGACAATATAATCACCACCCTGATGGACTATCACCCACCAAATTTAGAGTTCACTGCCAGCCCACTGCCAACCTTCCATTATGGTAACAGACAGAAAACACTTGTGAAGAAGTTCCGAGCCCACCAAACTCTAAATCGATTTCTCATTCAAAGTTTTTTGCTTAATATTATGTAATTTACCTAGCATTATTCGTTTGGCACCCAGAGTGACTCAGAGGTCTTCTTATAGATGTAGCTCTTAATAATGCTGGAATTCATTCACAGCTTGATAATGCAGTTAACCAGAGATGTGTTCCTTTAAACACCAAAAAGTAGGATAGGCAATGCACAGCGTAATTGTTAGAGAAGGTATAGTTGAATATTCACAATGTTTTTATGTGGATTTTAAAGGTGCTCCAACTGGTGGCGTAACCGTCCGTTTACGCCAAATTAATGACTTTAAATGTGTGTGAGCATTGGAAATGCGCACATCCCAGGATTTGGGCACTCCCTCTGGTTCAATAATAAATTGACTCCATATAGTTTTATGAATTTCTTCAATAAAGTTTGTTTATTTTCACAAGTTCATCAATGGATTATTTGCATCCAATTAATTATGTATTTTTTTCCACAAAATCATCATTGCTCCGATGCATTTCGGGTCCATTACCCTTTCTCAAGGAGCACTGTAAAAACAAGAACGATCTATATTGGCATCAAGGTTATGACCAAGAGATAACATGTTCAGAAAGCGCATTTCCCAAATGAGTGAAAACACACGTGTACATTCAAAAGAACAAAAGACTGTGCAGATGGAGGTGCAAATGGCCAGGGAATATAAGGAAGTATAACCAAACCAGGAAACAAAGAAGTGTGTCAAAACGGAATTGGTGCACCCAGAGTAGAGGGTGGATGCGTTACAAAAATGCTGGGGTAAAACGATCAATGCTCACGTGTAAGCGGAGCTTTAATGCGGAGCTGCAGAGGGAAAGTAAAAGCGGGCGGTTAGGCTGTCACTCGAGAAGCGAGTGTAAGTTAAAACAAAAGGTTTACTGCCCACACCGACACAGAGTTCAAATTGTTACGTTATCCAGGTTCCAAAAGATGTATACTTGAAAATACACAGATTCACTCAGCGATCAGCTCCAGATAATTGCCTAATTCACTTGTGAATCTGGCATTGGTAACACAAAGATACTTTCAGAGCTCCGATCTTAAATACAAAGCCAGCCTGAGCTGGGCTTTGTATAATACTGTGACCAACTTAGTCTGTTCCTCACAAGACACAGACTTACTCAGAGAGCTGCTACTGGCAATACACAGACTTACTTGTAGCTGTGCATTACTCAATCAGATCTCCGCTCGCTATAAAACAGGCAATCATAGCAGCAGCGGCTCCTCCGCAATGGCAGATGAGCGTCGCTCTCATAGCTCAGATCCAGCAAATTAAAAATAAAACGATATTCTAGCATTTTATTATTTTTGCCAGTCCTGAGCCAGCTTGTGCAGGGAGGAGCAGGCGGGGCATGGAAGGGAGGAGGAGGAGTGCTATGTGTACTCTCTAAGTGTCTCAGGCCGGCCAAACATACATGCACACATAGTTTTCTCCAGCCCAGCTGCATTGAACAGCCAGGGTGGAGAAACCCCACAGACTACCTGATCTGAGCAGAGCATCTTTTCAGCCCACTCAGGCTGATGCCCGTGCTGCACTCATCGCATAAGAGCAGCACGGGGATTGGCTAGGAGTTTACCTCAGGGGCTGCTGTGACCTCAAAGAAGATCAAAAAAATCTTTCTCACAAAAATGTTACATTATTCCTTGCTTGCAGTCATACCTCTGACCTCTATTGTTTCCAGTACAATATCCAAAAATTCATCATTCCCCTTTACTGTTTTTTTCAAAAATGAGCATGTATTTCTGGGTCGCCTGGACCCCTTCTTTCCCTTGAAATAATACTTCAATCAACTTCTGAAAAACATTGGCTGCTGAGGCCAACCCAAACAACATTCTTAAAAAGCATATATACTCCAAACGGTGTTGCAAAAGCTGTTTAGTCATTTGATGTGCCATTCAATGTTACTTGGTGAAATGCTCACTTGAGGTCAATTATCGAAAAAAAATTGGCACCACTGATAGCTCTAAGCAATTTCTGAATCAGTGGCACTGAATGACTGTCAACCACAATATTTTTGTTAAGAGACCTCAAGTCAACACACAACCTCAAACTGCCATTTTTTTACAGGAATAACTATAGCAGACACCCATCCCGAACTGTCAGTGGTCTCAATTACACCTTCTGCACACAAAGCATCACATTGTTGTTTACGTTGTTTACAAACACTCAATGGTACCATCCTAACTTTGTGCTGAATAGGTATTGCAGGTTTTTTAAGTGTAATATAATGAGGGAAACCTTTTACTTGTCTTACCTTTTCCTAAAAATACACCTGCATGATTATATGGGATCTTTTCAACATTAGACTCCTAAATGTCAATCTGACTCAAAGTCAAATCCTTCAGAAACAATTGGAACACCTGTCCCAGGTCATAACATCACTCCAAGCTGTCATAAATCAAACCATCCAGCAATGTTATTGCCATTAACGGCAACATAGATTTTATTAAATTGCAACCCCCTTGAAACTCCAACTCATCTGCAGATCCCTCCCTAAACATTCGACGCAAATCTCGCTTGTCCTAGAAGCCCGCTCCCGAGCTGCTTTTTTTAACTGAAAACTGGATTAATGATATCTGTGATCCAGATGTAGTACAAGCTTTGCCTCAGGGGTATGCGATCCAGAGAGTAGACAGATACTCGGGTAGAGGCAGAGGAATTGCGATTATCTACAAGAAAAATCTCACGTCGCCTCCTCAGCAGTCCTCTCCTGAATTGCGAAAATGTCCACTTCTCTATACAATTCACCCTTGTCCTTTCGCTTTCAGTAATCCTGATATACCACCCCCCGGGGACAGTAGACACCTTTTGTAGCTCCTTGGTAGAAAATGCTATCCAACCTAGCCAGCTCGTCTGCAAATTTTCTGCTTCTTGGCGATTTTAACCTCCACTTCGATAAACCTAGGGCCACAGTTGCAGCTGAATTAGAAAAAGACCTCGCGTTCATTCAGCTTGTGCAGAATGATCCGTTCCCCACTCACTCTCAGCGTCACTGCCTTGACTGTGTTCTCAAATGTGGAAACTTCCCATGGATACAACCCTATTCCGATCCCTTGGTCTGATCACCACTTGGTCCCCCTCTCCTGGTTTCCCCATTCTTTTGTCCCTCCTGCCCCTCCACCCATTGCCTTGTCCGCCCCTGGTCCAAGCTCCCTTATAAGCAATGGATCCATGAATTAGGAAAGAATACACCCCTGCCCACCCCCTGTCCGGTGACTATGTACAGCAACTTCTGCAGCTGGATAGTCAATTCTCTGAATATTGTCCTCCCTAACTTCAAGATCTCCAAAAAACAAGGCTCTACCAGCTCCCCTTGGTACTCTGCTGAACTGCACATCATAAAACAGAGGTGTAAAATCCTAGAAAGAAGATGGAGGAAAGACTTTGCAGCTGAAAGCAAGCGCTCCTATAGGGATGCTATGCGCAGTAATAGAGAAGCAATGAGGAAAGCTCAGGCAATTCTTTACGAGACTAAAATTGAGCAGGCTGCTAACTTCCCTAGAGAGATGTTTGCTATAATAAAAAGACTTCTTAAACCTCCAGCCCCCCCTATCCTGGCCAACCCCCTTGGAAAACCAAGCTGAGTTCTTCGACACCAAAATCTAGAACATTGTAAAAACCCTTCCTCCACCTGACCTGTCAGTAGATAGGCTCGCGGACATCCTACCTCCTGCTGCACGTCACCTGGAACATTTCCCCCCTTTCTTTGGAGACCCTCCTATCACTTCTGCCTACAGTGAAAAGCAGCTTACCTAGAGACCCGGCGCCCATGAATATCTTAGCCAAAGTCTCCTTCACTATTGTTCCCACAATTACCCATATGATTAATTCCTCGCTCGGCTCAGGAATTGTCCCTCCACTCTGGAAGGAAGCAATGGTTCAAACTCTTCTTAAAAAACCTCATCTCGATCCTGCAGACCTGGGCAACTATCGCCCTATATCTCTTCTACCAAGAATCTCTAAAATCACTGAGAAACATGTAAACCGCACCATCTCCGAGTTCCTTGAGACTCCAACCTGCTTCATCACCCACAAACTGGATTCCGCCCTAGACAGTCACCGAAACTGCTCTGCTAGCGGTCATTGAGAAAAGCAGGAAATTGCTAGATGCCGGATGCGCAGCAGCAATAATCCTACTAGACCTGAGCGCAGCCTTCAACATGGTGAATCACCAGGTCCTGATTCATCGCCTCGGCAAGTTGGGAGTATCCGGTACCCCCCTGAGCTGGTTGCAGGTCTTCGAAGATGGTATAAGTTCTAAACCCTGGTCCCTCCAGTGCGGGTCGCTCAGGGTTTGTCGCTAAGCCCGACACTTTTGAACTTATATATGGTCCCCCTGGCATCCATTGTAGCGCCTTTTGGGATCCAAATGGTTACCTACGCTGACGACAGACAACTGGTCCTAACCCTAAATCAAGCCGCCCCCATTCCTTGACCTTGAATGCCTGTCTTACGGAGGTGGTAAACTGGATGGGCTCCTCCCTCCTGAAATTGAACTGAGGTAAGATGGAGATCATGACCCTGGGTAACTTTGACAATGCTGCCCTTAGAACGATCTGGCCAGCTTGCATGGGTCCAGTTCCATCCCCTAAGCCCGAAATAAACAGCCTGGTTGGATCATAATCTAACGTTCCAAGTGCAAGCCAGCAAGACAGTGGCAACCTGCTTTGGCCTCATCAGAATGGCTAGGAAAGTGCTCCCCCTGCTTCGCTCCCAAGCCAAGAAAACCATGATCCAATCCATACTGCTCTCCAGACTGGATTATGGTAATGCGCTCTACCTAGGCTACCTGCGTTTGTAATTAACAAACTGCAGGTCATCCAGAACTATGCAGCCAGACTGCTGACGGGAATGCCAAAACTGTCTTCCGCCAAACCCGCTCTCCGTCTCTTACACTGGCTGCCAGTAAGAGAGCGAATCAGCTTTAAATCCCTTGGCATTGTCCACAAATCACTTATGGGGCTGGGCCCTACCCATGCTCTAGCCTTGCAAAGCTAGGAGACATCTAAGCTCGGACGACCTTCACTTCATTGTAATCCCCAGAATTAAACGTGCTAGAAGTGGTGGCAACATCTTTTCTCTGAATGCAGGCAGACTCTGGCACTCTCTGCCTATTCAACTCCGGACGGAACCCAGTCACCATTCTTTTAGAAAACAGCTGAAAACCATCCTATTTCCCTAAAGCACTCCCTTCGTTTGTCATCCGGAAATTGCTAAAACAGTCCAACTAATCGTCGGGATTGATTTTAAAATGTGCATTGTAAAACGCTTCATGCAATTAATGTCCATGTGCATCGGCATAAAGTGCACTAGTTCACAGCGCTATGCTGCCGCTTTAGTAGATGTGGGACATGTAACTTGCATGTGCGCATTCAAAGACGAAGCCCTTCATAGCTTCCATGTATAGCTGCTGGTTAGAATGGAGCCTTAGCGCCGGGAGGCCTCCGGGTAGCCATGCGCTCTATAAATGCCCTTTTCATTTAATTTCATTCATTTCTTTGAAGTAGCCCAACATGATAATATCAAAATGTCCAAAAGCCTTTGGATTCACATATGATTAGTAGATCCACATGTCCTCATTCTTTTTCAAATGTCACCTCAGACACAATGGTAATCGATGAGCCTGATTCCACCAATACTTCCCGTACAAATTCTTTATGATATGAACTTTTCCCAATGGTGAAATAAAACTTACCCCAATCATGTTTACATCAAGGAATACATAAGGATCGTATACAGTGAGTATGATATTCTCCATATTGTCACTGGCATCACATACAGTATTCACACTCACTCTTGTTCCAGATTTCACACCCCTACACACAATTTGGAAATGTCCAAATGTCTTACATTTGTTGAACTTCCTCCTGGTCGCAGGCCTTTCTGACTATTACCTAGATGTAATTTGGAACCACATCTATAACAACTCAGTTTATTTCTCTTAGCCTCACTAGACTAAATTCGTTTTTTCTGCTCAAACGACACACACTGGAGTGGTAGCAGCACTTACCACCACAGCGGTTAATGCCTTAGATGAAAGAATGGATCTTTTGATCCCTTTGGCTATGAGTTGAATCTCATCAAGAGTAGGGTTCCGACATGCCAATAACCTCTCTTAAATCTTTTTAGATTCACAATTAAAGACAAATTGGTCCCTGATATGAGTGTTCACACTAGCCCCAAACTCACAATTGACATCTAGTACCCACAGAGCTGCTGCACACTTTAAAAAAAAAAACGATGTTGCTCAATCATAACATTTGGTTATTTTCAAAAGTCTTGTACCATTTTTCCACACAAGCACAGGTTTTCCAGGTACTGAAAGAAATATAGAAGGTTGATTAAAGATATGTGAACTTGCCATCTCAAAATAAATAAATGCACACTAATCCACCAGCAAACACTGTTGTAAATCCTAAAGCTTATATTCACAAGCTTTCTTATTCTTCTTCGTTTGTGCATCACCAAAATGTAAGAAAAAATCTTGACATGTAGCCTTTAAAATTGTGTGTACATCGCAGTATCCATAAACCATCCAGAAATGCACACACTGAAAAGCACACTGAATTCTTATAAAGTCTTCGAATCACTGATAAAGTGCCCGCAAAGACAAACATGCACACTCCTAAAGCTTTGTGGAGAACCCAAACTGTACACTGCTGTGACTGCTTCTCTCAAGACTTCTGCTGAAAACTGTGTACACACAACGATGGCCTCCATGTTCATAGACTGAGTGAGGATTCTTGCCCTGCATACACTGTAGTTCTCCTAACAGGCTACACCCAGGATGGCCATCACGTCTTGCTTGAACATGAAGACGCACTTGTCTATCAGATGTTGCTCCCGCTCCTGAGCGAATACAGCTGTGAGCTCCCATGAAGCATCTCATACCACACAGCCACGCTCTTCCACTGTTGACAAGTTTGTGCACACGTGCAATGACCGTTGGATAACGGTTTCACAACCACATGATGCCGTAACCAATCCAGGTATAAGCATAAGACAGTAACTTTGCATTGTCAAAATCTTTAAAAAATACTTAGGAGGCAGATTTATGTTAACTGGCGCATCCCGAGGGATGCGCCAGTTAACATGCGCCACAGTGCGCCACAGCTACGCTACCCATGGTGCGCCGCATTTATGATGTGGCGCACCATGGGGCAAAAACGGCACAGATGCGTGACGCATCTGTGCCGGAAATGTGGCGCATTGCTGGAGTTGCGTCGCAAGCGCGACGCAGCTCCAGCAATGCTCTGGGGGGGCCTATTCTTTCAATGCTGCCTCAAGCCTTACGCCTGCTTCAAGCAGGCGCAGGGTTTTGACGCAGCATTGCCCTGAAAGTGACTGAGTGAAATCCCATAGGTTTCACTCAGCCACTTTCAAGAGGCGTTTCTGCGCAGGAACGCCCCCCCCTGCGCAGGAACGCCTCCTCATGGCGCAGTGCTGTACAACGTGACGCATCTCCTAGATGCGTCACGTTGTAAATAGGGCGCAGGGATGCGCCACGTTTCCGCGCCGTTGCGTCATGCAACGGCGGCGTAAACTTGGCGCAAGCCCTTCATAAATCTGCCCCTTAGTGATTAACCACAGTTTCCATCAAAAATGAAAAAATACCACAGACAAAGCGAAGCCTAAACTGTCTTAAATGTCGAGATGGTGCAAGTTGGTGGTAAATAAACACACAGTTATTTATAGTGTCATAGTCAAGGCCCAATGGTGAGGAAAAAGCAGAGAATTGAAGAGCGCCTTTTCACCCCCAGCGAAGCTCCATCTAACCCCCAACATTCTACAGTACCTCAACATGACTACTCCATATTAAAATGACATAGCATACACGCAATTCCTAATTATCTCATACAATTCTATACAACAGTTTGTTTTAGACTCCTTCTCTTACAAGTTCCAACTCCCTTATACTGGAAAGCCTTCTTCAAACAAGCATTGGAAATTCAATAGGGCTCGCATTAGAAAAGTTTGAGCTATTGGTCTTATAAATGATTTTTTTTTAATTTATGTGTTATTTTTTAAAATAGCTAAATTAATAACTTTGTCAATTACAATGCCAATAGTTATAACTTTCGCAAATGTGACACCTATAGCATTTGCAATGCAACATGTTTGTATTTACGTGACTTAGAAGTATTGATATTACAAATAACAATGGCTTTTAATTTTTTTTAATAATTAATACTTACATAATTTATTTAATTTGTAATGGCAATAGCTTAAACTTTTGTAAATACCTTTTGTGAAGATTATGTTCAGTGTTTTTTACTGTGACGAAAATCCAAGAACAGAAGTGAATTATTAACATCTTCTTGTGATTTGTAATAAAGCGTGAAAGCTTGAAAACAGCTTGAAACATTGAAAGAACATATTTGAACCAGTGAGGCTGTGTTTGCGCTGAGTCATGCTGTGGTTGCGCTGAGTGGTGGGTGCATCTGTGGAGCTGTGTGGTGGGTGCATCTGTGGAGCTATGTGGTGGGTGCATCTGTGGAGCTGTGTGGTGGGTGCATCTGCGGAGCTGTGTGCCTCGGTGGAGCTGTGTGGTGGGTGAATCTGTGGAGCTGTGTGGTGGGTGCCTCGTGGAGCTGTGTGGTGGGTGCATCGGTGGAGCTGTGTGGCGGGTGCATTGGTGGAGCTGTGTCGGTGGAGCTGCGTGGTGGGTGCATCGGTGGAGCTGGGTGGTGGGTGCATCGGTGGATCTGTGTCGGTGGAGCTGTGTGGTGGCTGCATCGGTGGAGCTGTGTGGTGGGTGCATCGGTGGAGCTGTGTGGTGGGTGGATCTGTGGAGCTGTGTGGTGGGTGCCTCGGTGGAGCTGTGTGGTGGGTGCATCAGTGGAGCTGTGTGGTGAGTGCCTCGGTGGAGCTGTGTGGTGGGTGCATCGGTGGAGCTGTGTCGGTGGAGCTGTGTGGTGTGTGCATCTGTGGAGCTGAGTGGTGAGAGGAGGTACAGAATGACGAGGGGAGAGATAGTACGTGAAGTACCGGAGGGGAGGGTGGGGGGCTATTAGAAGAGCGTGAAAGCAAAGACTCTGGTGAAAGGAGGAGTCCAGTAAGCAGTCGCAAGCCTCTGGTGAAAGGAGGGACAGTGTGGCCAGGAGAGCTGAGAGAGAGCAGTGAAGTACCGGTGGTAGAGCAGTAATGAGAAGGAATGGATGAGATGGAGGAGAGTGAAAAGGCTGGGATGAAAGAGGGGCCGGGTGATGAAAACTGAGGCCATGTGGGGAAAAGAGGGACAGTAGACACGGAGAGGCAGCCCATGGGTAATGCCATTAGGAGAGACTGAAAGGCTGAGGTGAAAGGAGGAGTCCGGCGAGAAGCAGAGACTAGTGAAGGAACGGGCAGGATGACCAGGAGAGCGGAGAGACTGAAAGACTGAGATGAAAGGAGGAGTCTGGCAAGAAGCAGAGACTCTAGTGTTGAAAGGGGCAGGATGACCAGGAGAGCGGAGAGGCAGCTGTGAAGTACAGTTGGGGGGCAGGGGGGGAGGGGGGTACCACAAGGACCGAGCGAATGACAGATGAAATGAGTAATCGAGTAAGAAAGAAAAAGTCTGATGATTGGAGGGACAGGGTAACAAGGAGACCGGAGAGATAGCTGTGAAATACCGGTGGGTTGTGCCACAAGGAGAGACTGTAAGACTGAGATGATATGAGTGAGGGGGTGAGAAACAGAGAGCCTCTGGTTAAATAATAAATAATAAAGACATTTATAGAGCGCATGGAAAATAGTACGCCATCTCGGCGTGTCCCCGCGCTAAAGAAGAGGCGATAAACTCATAAGTGGGGAGAAGACAGTACGAGGCAAGGGGCATTTAATAGGCTATAAGGAGAACAGATGAGTTTTTAGTTGCCGTCGGAAAATGGTTTCTGAAGGCTCCATGCGGAGATGGCTGGGAAGTTTATTCCATGCTGTTGCAGCCGCCACTCTGAAAGACCGACCTCCCATTTTTTCTCTCCTATAGCGGTGGGTCATAAGCATGCCCATACCGCTAGATCTGAGTGATCTGCGTGGTTCATACCTGGTAACCAGACCTGCCAGATATCTGGGGGCTTTATTCCAGATGATCTGATGACATATTAGGAGTACTTTGTACTGTATTCTTTTTTTCACTGGGAGCCAGTGGAGGGCATCCAGAGTGGTTTTAGAGTTGGCTCTTCGAGGGAGTCTAAGCACTAGGCGGGCTGCAGCATTTTGCAGTATTTGGAGTCTTCCAATGCTTTTACAAGAAGCTCCCAGGAAAAGGACATTTCCATAATCAAGGCGTGACGTTATCAGTGCCTGGGTCATAGTGCGCCGGGCCTCCAAAGGAAGGAGATCTAGGGTTTTGTTGAGAGTCTTTAAGACTCCAAAACACTTGCCTACTAGACGGTTAATGTGTGTCTCATAAGAGAGTGTGGGATTTATCCATATCCCTAAATTTTTGGCTTCAGTACATGGTGTAGGCATATCGCCTAAACAGCTTGGCCACCAATCACATGTCCAAAGCCGTTGATCACCACCAACCACCAGGACTTCTGTCTTGGATCCGTTTAGTTTAAGGCAGTGTGTGTCCATCCAAGTGGCCAGAGCTTGCATACAGGCTCTGAAGTTATTGGCTTCAGCAGCCGGCGTTTGGGTGAGGGTGAGTAGGAGCTGTGTATCGTCGGCGTAGGATACAATCTCTACGCCGAACGATTGAACTAACTCAGCCAGGGGGGCCATATATAAGTTAAAAAGGGTAGGACTTAAGGCAGAGCCCTGTGGCACCCCCTGTTCCAATGCCCACTCTTCAGACTGGAAAGAGCCACGTTGAACCTGAAAGCTTCTGCCTGTCAGAAACGATTTAAGCCAACCGAGTGCTCTATCAGTCACACCTCCTCTGTTCAGACACTGTAGCAAGGTGATATGTGCTACAGTGTCGAACGCTGCGCTAAGGTCTAGCATGACCAGTGCCATGGTTAGGCCTGCGTCAGCTCCTTGACGTAGAGTTTCGGTGGCTCTTAATAGGGCCGTCTCAGTAGAGAAGCTTCTTCGGAACCCCGATTGTGAGGGGTGTAGGAGATTGTTCTTCTCCGCAAATGCCATCAATTGCACATTTGCAATTTTCTCTGCAATTTTAGCGGTATAGGGTAGCAGAGAAATAGGTCTTAGGTTCTCCAGGACATTATGACTAACATTGGGTTTTTTCCTAATAGGTAGTACAATTGCCTTTTTCCAGTTTCTTGGCAGAGTCTGGGAGTCAAAGGATGTTGCAAGGACATGGCGGATGTATGGTTCTAAAGTAGCTATACTTGCGCCCAGAACCTTTGGAGGAGCGGGGTCACGTGGAGAGCCCGATTTTATGCTAGTACAGATGGTTGCAAGTACTTTACTGGGTGGTACGGTAAAGCATTCTAACCTTGGTTTAGAATTTGCCAACTCTAGTTCCTTCAGTTCAGTGAAGGTTTCTCCAGCCACAGGATGTGTGGAGAAAGAGCTGTATATTTTCTTAACCTTGTTGGCAAAATATTCTGCCACCTTGTTACATTCCATGACAGAATCAGCTTCCGGAGAATTGGAGAGTGAGACGACTGAGATTTCTTTATAGATTTTGAAGAGTTCTCTAGATGAGCAGTCTGCTTCGCTAATTCTGTTTCCGTAGAAGGTTGCTTTAGCAGCTCTGACCTGTTTTTGATAGGTTCTCTGGGCTGTTCTGTATTGAAGTTTAGTGCAATCATTCTTATCCTTGCGCCACAATCTTTCTAGCTTTTTGCACTCTGATCTGACCGACTGCAGATCTATATTGTACCATGGTGCTGATCTCTTTGCTCTGTTTCCTCTTTTGGCTGTAGATAAAGGGGCTACCTTGTTCAGGGCTTCAAGGATTCGGGTATCTAAGTTTAGATTTGCACTTTCACTATCTGAGCCTCCCGGCATCCCACCTAAGCTTAGCGTCTCGTTAAAAATGGGTTGGGAAAATTTTTTCCATTTGCGGTAAGGATAGCTATTATTGCCACTCAATTGGGGGGAACGCTTGCTTACCGTATTAATTTCAAAAGGGACTAGAAAATGGTCTGTCCAGGGAAGTGGATTAGGATTATTCGTGGTTATGCCCTCCCAGTTGGCGAACACCGGGTCCAATAGATGGCCATGAATATGAGTGGGTGTTAGGTTTTTTAGAATCAGATTCGTATTTTGTAATTCCTGCTTCATATCGGTGACTTCCTTTAACTGGATATCATCAAAGTGAATATTTAGATCACCCAGGAGGAGGACCTTCCTGTGTCTCAGCGCTAAATGGGCAAGATATTCTTGTAAACTTGGTCTAAAATTTCCCAGGGTCCCAGGAGGTCTATAAAGGAGGACACCCGAGATATGATCCTGAGGGCCAAGTTTCAGTGCAAATTTGCCAGCTTCACAGTTTTCTATACCAAGAGGTTCAAGGGAACAAACCAGGGGGGCCTTGCTGATAATCGCGATGCCACCTCCTCGGCCTAACGGTCGATCTACCCTGGCTATGCTAAAGTCTGGTGGAAGGGATTCGATGATCTCAGGGTCAGAATCAACCCCTAACCATGTCTCCGTCAGAAAGAGTAGATCAAGGTCCTCTTCTAGGAGCAAGTTCCAAATTTGCATGGCGTGTCTCGGGAGGGAACGACAGTTTAACAGACCTCCTCTGAGGCACTTGGTCCGTTCTTTGTCGCCTAACTGTATATGCGTTTGAAAAGGGCAGTGTTGGCATTTAATAGAGGAAATGGCCTCTATTTTGTGCCTGCAGCATTCATTTATTGTCGGGCATATGTTCCATAGGGCCTGTTTGTTATAGATGGGACAGGGTGTCAAGGAGAGGGGGGAGACAGGCTTTAAGTACTGGTGGGGTTTGTCAAGAGAGACTGAATGCTTAAGATACAAGAATTTGCAATGCAATCAGTGTTGTATTTATGAAAGTTAGAGGTACTCGTGTTTTAAATGGTAATGTTTTTACATATGATATTTTGTTTGCAGTTTGGATTCTTATTTATTTTTCTGAGGAAATTAGAGTTATACTTATTGTGGTTGTAAATCAAGCGATCAGCGCTCAGGAGACTGCGGCAAGGGAAGTCGTTTGGGGTGGGGAGATGAGAGGCTGGGACAGGAGAGACAAGTTGGATTAACAGTGGGAGGGGGGTAATTTGGGTACGGGAGAACTGGCTGTTGGTTCAACACCTTTGGAAAAGCAAATCAATTGGTTTGTGAAATAAAGAAATGCAAATATGTAGTGAAAGCGACTCCGATCTTAAACAATTAAAGGCACTCTAAAAGTCAAAGCGTTGCTGTTTAGAATTAAAATAAGAGGTGAATACACGTGGGCTTGCTTTGTGAAGTAAATAATTACAAGGCAGGATTGGTGACGAGACGTACGGGGAGCAGCAGGCCATGCAGTGAATAATTAGGGGAGGAGAAAGGCCGGCCTGAAGCAGAGCGCAGGCTGAGAAGCTTGTGGGAGGGGAGGCTGGGCTGCCTTTTATGTGGTAATGTGAGGCAGGCAGGCAGGCGGCTGGTGGCATTGTGCACGCGCTTTTTAGGGCTTGCACTTGCTCAATGACCTAAAAAGCACATGCACTGCAAGGAATCACCAGTGGAATCGCCAGTGGTGGTTAAACTCTGGATAAGCCACAATAGAGGTTTTCCAGCTATGCGCAGAAGCGCATCAGAAGGCTAGCCCTAAAAAGTATGTTACAATCAGTACTTGGTCCATGCTCTACAGCAAGGGCAAGGATGTGAAGCCGAGCAGTAAGCTGGAGGAGGCACTGACCAATAGAAAGAAAGAAAAGGAGAGTGACATGGGAGCCAACTAATGGTAAGTAAAGGTAAGTAATGGTGAGATCTAAGCCCCTTTTAAGATTTTTTCCCCTGTTACAAGAGATTTCACAAGCGCTGTGTAGGCAAAACCTAAAAAGGACCATCAAACAGAATTCATGACGACCAGCAAGCAGTCATTAAACTATGTCTTTCAGTCCCTGCCCAACGAGCTTCAAACTGGAGACGAAGAGTGGAAAGGCGCTCTGCTACTAAATGTAAAACGAAACATCAGCAAAGTACCTAAAAATGAAACTACTTGATATACTACAGAGATAGGGGAGAGGATTGACAATCAGGCATACTTACACTGATTGGTTGTAAGGCAATGGGTTGGATATGCTGAACATTTATTTAATTGTATGTAGATATGCATTCCTTAACTCAGTTTCAATACAATCAGGTCCTTCATTTAAAGGATGGATAAAATCACAGAAAATTACAGCGATTAGACTTATCTGGATTTTATTAAACTGACTTCCGCTCACAGTTGTGTTCAGGTGCTTACCAACTGAGATACGTTTCTAGGACAGGAACGTTTGACCTGCAAGTACCACGCAGATCTATGCAGCAGGTGTTTTAACAGACAGATGTTCCTAAAATTAGAAACTGGGCTCTGCAGATAATACACAGGTCCTCGCCACAGACACTCAAGCCACCAGCGATTGGAACCTACAGGGCAGAGACGGGTTTACAAATACCTGAACTATCTTCCTTGGACATACAGATCTCTGCTAGTGGCATTCAAACCATTTAGCTATATTGCTGTGATGGGACCCTGTGCAGCAAATGTATGACAGAAATCTCTGCCACAGGTGCACTGGTCTCTGTGCTATCTTAATGGGATCAGTGAGTGAAGAATACTCGTGCATCCCTGCAGCAGGTGCATTAACTCGCTGGCTTACTTCACATGGTCTGGCACCAATGAGAAAGTTACACAAAACCCTCATCTAGCAGACTCATCTAGTATACTACTTAAGGGGTCTCGTTGGGTTGGTTTTCCAACAGTCGGCAGAAGTTCAGACACAAATATCCGCATTGCCAACATGAACTCTGGAGCCAACCTATGACCTTTAGACAGGGCCAATAGGCCTCTGCCATTCTGCAACCGAGGTCTTCCCTGCATCATTACGGATTTACTGCAATTGCCATGTAATCCATCATCTACCGCATAACTTTCAGATATCAACAAAAAGGTTTTGCGCACAAACGGATCAAACGCTACTTAAAAGTGTGTACCTTTTGTGAATGCCGTCCATGGTACGATACAGAAAAGGGGGTGGTGATGAACAGAGTGTCTGAATTAAGCAGACCACTCTTACCCAGTCCAAAGATCAGGGCTTGATCCATCACCGTTATTTATCTCACTGCACCATCCCAGCTCAGAACCTGGCTATATGCAAATCAGTCTGTCCCTGGCCCAGTGCATCATGGGAACAGGGCAGACTAAACTACCAAGCCAATTCTTCACCAGAAAGGAGACAAGCTACCGGGGACCGGTTTCTGGCATTTCAGCCGTCTTCGGCCCGGTTTGCTTGAATCCTGATGGTGCAGTGAGAAAGGGACTCATGTCTGAGTATACCCTGCCACACCTATAGTGGCCAAAAACGATACAGAAAAGGGGGTGGTGATGAACAGAGTGTCTGAATTAAGCAGACCACTCTTACCCAGTCCAAAGATCAGGGCTTGATCCATCACCGTTATTTATCTCACTGCACCATCCCAGCTCAGAACCTGGCTATATGCAAATCAGTCTGTCCCTGGCCCAGTGCATCATGGGAACAGGGCAGACTAAACTACCAAGCCAATTCTTCACCAGAAAGGAGACAAGCTACCGGGGACCGGTTTCTGGCATTTCAGCCGTCTTCGGCCCGGTTTGCTTGAATCCTGATGATGCAGTGAGAAAGGGTCTCATGTCTGAGTATACCCTGCCACACCTATAGTGGCCAAAAACGATACAGAAAAGGGGGTGGTGATGAACAGAGTGTCTGAATTAGGCAGACCACTCTTACCCAGTCCAAAGATCAGGGCTTGATCCATCACCGTTATTTATCTCACTGCACCATCCCAGCTCAGAACCTGGCTATATGCAAATCAGTCTGTCCCTGGCCCAGTGCATCATGGGAACAGGGCAGACTAAACTACCAAGCCAATTCTTCACCAGAAAGGAGACAAGCTACCGGGGACCGGTTTCTGGCATTTCAGCCGTCTTCGGCCCGGTTTGCTTGAATCCTGATGGTGCAGTGAGAAAGGGACTCATGTCTGAGTATACCCTGCCACACCTATAGTGGCCAAAAACGATACAGAAAAGGGGGTGGTGATGAACAGAGTGTCTGAATTAAGCAGACCACTCTTACCCAGTCCAAAGATCAGGGCTTGATCCATCACCGTTATTTATCTCACTGCACCATCCCAGCTCAGAACCTGGCTATATGCAAATCAGTCTGTCCCTGGCCCAGTGCATCATGGGAACAGGGCAGACTAAACTACCAAGCCAATTCTTCACCAGAAAGGAGACAAGCTACCGGGGACCGGTTTCTGGCATTTCAGCCGTCTTCGGCCCGGTTTGCTTGAATCCTGATGGTGCAGTGAGAAAGGGACTCATGTCTGAGTATACCCTGCCACACCTATAGTGGCCAAAAACGATACAGAAAAGGGGGTTGTGATGAACAGAGTGTCTGAATTAAGCAGACCACTCTTACCCAGTCCAAAGATCAGGGCTTGATCCATCACGGTTATTTATCTCACTGCACCATCCCAGCTCAGAACCTGGCTATATGCAAATCAGTCTGTCCCTGGCCCAGTGCATCATGGGAACAGGGCAGACTAAACTACCAAGCCAATTCTTCACCAGAAAGGAGACAAGCTACCGGGGACCGGTTTCTGGCATTTCAGCCGTCTTCGGCCCGGTTTGCTTGAATCCTGATGATCCTGATGATATTTTTGTCCACCCTAAGCGTGGAAGGGTATTCTCAGATGTGAGACCCTTGCTCATTGCACCATCAGGATTCAAGCAAACCGGGCCGAAGACGGCTGTAATGCCAGAAACCGGTCCCCGGGAGCTTGTTTCCTTCCCAGTGTAAGAATTGGCTTTTGTAGTTTGGTTTGCCCTGTTCCCATCATGCACTGGGACAGGAACAGACTAATTTGCATACAGCCAGGTTCTGAAACTGGGGTGGTGCAGTGAGCTAAAAAACTGTGTTGGATCTAGCCCTGATCTCTTGACTGGGTGAGAGCTTTCTGCTTAATTCAGAGACTCCGTCCCTCACCACCCCTTGTTGTAAATATTTTTGTCCACCCTAAGCGTGGAAGGGTATTCTCAGATGTGAGACCCTTGCTCATTGCACCATCAGGATTCAAGCAAACCGGGCCGAAGACGGCTGTAATGCCAGAAACCGGTCCCCGGGAGCTTGTTTCCTTCCCAGTGTAAGAATTGGCTTTTGTAGTTTGGTTTGCCCTGTTCCCATCATGCACTGGGACAGGAACAGACTAATTTGCATACAGCCAGGTTCTGAAACTGGGATGTTGCAGTGAGCTAAAAAACTGTGTTGGATCTAGCCCTGATCTCTTGACTGGGTGAGAGCTTTCTGCTTAATTCAGAGACTCTGTCCCTCACCACCCCTTGTTGTAAATATTTTTGTCCACCCTAAGCGTGGAAGGGTATTCTCAGATGTGAGACCCTTGCTCATTGCACCATCAGGATTCAAGCAAACCGGGCCGAAGACGGCTGTAATGCCAGAAACCGGTCCCCGGGAGCTTGTTTCCTTCCCAGTGTAAGAATTGGCTTTTGTAGTTTGGTTTGCCCTGTTCCCATCATGCACTGGGACAGGAACAGACTAATTTGCATACAGCCAGGTTCTGAAACTGGGATGGTGCAGTGAGCTAAAAAACTGTCTTGGATCTAGCCCTGATCTCTTGACTGGGTGAGAGCTTTCTGCTTAATTCAGAGACTCTGTCCCTCACCACCCCTTGTTGTAAATATTTGCCGTCCATGGTAGGCCTCTATCAAAAACGAACTGGTCGCCTTAAAAATTATGTATGCAGGTGTTAAAATGGTACTAAGGAGGTGACACTTTTTCCAAAAATGCATTTTTGTGTTTTAAAATATAAACAATAGCAAATACAACCACAGAATGTGCCACATTATTTGTCTTTTCGTATTGCATAATCTAGTGAACTCGGCTACACAATCTCTGCAGTAGACACTCCGTCCACAGAGCTACCCTATCTGCTCGACGTGGCACGAGATCGAAGATTGTGTGCTAGCACTCGTAATTGGCAGTCAGCATGTACCGGAAGTCTGCGCTCACCTGACCTCAAGTTATCTGTTAGATTAATCGCGGCTCGCTGCACTCTGGCCAGAAAGAGAAACAAAACAAACCACCCCGTTGAATATTCCTACACGCGGAACCTTGATGTGTGGTGGTGGGGGGGGGGGGGGCATGGGTTGGCGCAGAGGACAGGATTCTGGGCCAGACTAATGGCCTTTGGAGAGGATGGCCTCGCAGATAAACATGAATCCGGTCGCTGCCAGGAGCCGGTTCCCACGGTGTCGGCCGCCCGATAAGCAAGGTGTTACGGTCGCAGTGGGCGGGATCAGGATGTTAGGTGTGATGTTTGCGAGGCTTGCTCGGCTATCCCGAGCTCAGGGAGTGCTAAAATACAAATCAGCCAGGAAAGTGCTAATAAAACAAGGCTGAGAAGCAAAGGGGCAGAGGGAGCACTCCGAATCGGAGGGAGCGGTGCAGGGGACAGGGGCAAGAGTGAGCATGGGAATTGTGAAAGAGAGAAAAGAGTGATCTATGGGCAGGCGGCTAAAGGTGAATGAAGTGATTGAGTCCGGGCAGGAGGAGGAGTAAGGACAAAAACCTCACGAGAGGCGTAACTTGAAGATAGAGGTGTTTATGAGTTGAACCAAAAGGAGAGTGGAGCAGCGGGAGAAGAGAATACCAGCGGGAGGAAAGGAGAGACGAGGTGGAGAATGAGGAGAGGGACAAGGCTCCGTGGGAGGGGGAGCAAAGGGAAACACAAGAAGAGAAATGTAAACCAAAGTAGATGCATAAAAGGAGACACGGCCGGCGGCCGTGAAACTGAAAGTACGGCCGGCCGGCCGTGAATAATTAGGGGATGAGCGCACGCTGATAAGCATGTGGGAGGGAGGCTGGGCTGCCTTTGATATGGTAATGTGAGGCAGGTAGGCAGGCGGCTGGTGGCATTGTGCACGCGCTTTTTAGAGCTTGTGCTTGCACAATGACCTAAAAAGCGCACATGTACTCCATGGAATCACCAGTGTTTAAACTCTGTTTAAGCCACTATAGAGCTTCGCCAGCTATGCGCATGCCCATCAGCAGGCGAGCCCTAAAGAAGACTCTCATACATGCGAACCCTCCCAATTCAGGTGGGAGACTACAGATTTTAACCTCTTGATTCATGCATGCAATTACTGGGTTTTATCAAACTTGTCAGGTCTCTAGAGGACAAGAGCCCTACAATTTGTGCCATCTTTCAAGAACCATCGCGATCCTGAGTCCTCTGCAGACTACATCCAACAAGGACTGGTCTTGTGTGACTTGGAGTTTGCACTCCCAAAAATCTGCTCCTGGTGGCCAGTGAACATCATTTTTGTCACTTTCTCTCTGCTTGCCATAGTGCTTTCTCGATGCTCCTGACATATAAGGAAAAAATCTTATATTTGCATTTCCCATTTCTAAACCCGTACCCGCAAGTCCCATCCATGCCAATAGACCAGACTCACACCTCAATAGAAGTCAATGGGAAAAATACTTTCCCCTTCTTAAATGTTGGCATGTATGAACTCTAGATTAATCCTTCTCTAGGAGCGCCTCAAAAACATTGAACTCCTTTCCTCCCAACATCAAACCAATCACCTGGCAGAAAAAGTTCAAAAGAGATTGAAATACTTCTTGTTCCAGCTACCCTTCCATCTGTGACCAGGACTGTGGATATCACTTAGCACTCAGGAGAGCAAGCTATCTACCAGAAGGCACTGGGGTTAGACCAGGCATTGAGCTATGGATACTGCCTTAAGATCTATATATTGATTGATCCTTTTACATTACATTTAGAGTAAAGGGTGTATTTACGCTGTAACTTGCTTATAGCTGTTTTATATGTGTGCATTTGTATTTAAATCTTTAGATTGTGTTTTGATTGCAAATGTGTTAAACAATTCATGTAGTCTTCTTTGTTAGCTTACTAGGGCATACTTACAATGGATGCACTATATTTACAAGAATATAGCACACCCCTTTGCTCTCCCCTGCGCTGGTGCACAAACTATTGCTGTGAGCCAACACAGGCACTCTTGTTGCAGGTTTGATTATATTTGTGCAGGAAGGGGCACCTTCCTGCAAAAAAACAATAATCAATGCAGTTTTGCTTCTTATTTGTGTGCTGCAGAATACAGCCCATATTGAAAAAACAAGGAGAAATAAAAGTATTTCTCTTTCTTGCGCCACTTTAACGTCTCCCCTGGAAAAGTGTTGTGTTTTGCACCGCTTCAGATTTACGAATCATTGTAAATCTGGAGCATTGTTAAAAATCCATGGGTGTTGTGTGGGAACATAGAGTACAACCTAATCCAAAATTAATATAATAATTATTTTGTCACATTTCAAAGCTACTAACTGTATATATTGAATGTACTGTGGTACTGTCTTGCATGCAATGCATTATGGGTAGGGTGGATTTCAGATACATCAATTGTCACCTTCCACAACACCCTATTTTTTTGTCAGTCGTTGGTAACAAGCTTGGCACCAAGGGCTCAAGCTATCCCATTGATCTTTTACCTATGAAGGAAAAGCAGACGCTAAAGGTCACGCTAGTCAAATACATATAGTAAATAACTACTTTTATTCTACCTGTCTTCAGCCGCTTTCTCCTCTCCCCCTCTTTAAACAACCGGTTGGTGGTTTAAAGAAAAAAGGGCAAAAACAGATTAGTGGCCCCTCCAGGATCCCCTCACCTAAAACGGTACAAGGGGACCCCTTTGGGTGCTCAGTCATCTTCGTCTTCTTCATCTGAACTATCCAGTGCAGCGTAGTCACGCAGGAGGCTGTGGATCATCTTACGGCACACCAGGATCGATGTCTCCTTCTTCCCTTCTACCAGGCGGCTTCTGGAAAACAGACGACTGGTAAAAGTGTCATTTGTTTTCATGAGTTTTGTCAGAGCTCTGGTACCTTATACTTGTGCAGTAACAGAGATGGATTTTCCCAATGCCCCTTCTACGAAACAACCCCCAACGCTCTTGTATTTAAGAGCTTGGAAATGTCTCCAAAAAGGGAAAGGAGGAATTGGATAAAATAACAAACACAAGAAGAGACTGCCTCTGGTCATCAGTTTTCAACACCCACTATTGTTTCTCCACAGCATCCGTTCTGCTAGGATTATGGGTTCTATAAAACTAAGAACACATTATACACATTTACATTTTTAATTGTAGTCATTAACTTTAAATGTACCTAATTAACCTCTGGCATTAGCTCCTCTTCTGAAATATCTTTATGTACTCTAGACTCTGACTTAGCTCTTCTTCTGAATTATCTGCATAAACCTCTAGGGTTAATAATTGTTAAACTTCTTGTTATTTTTTCACAGGGAAAGTCACTGAGGAAAACTCTACTGCTCCTGTTAAGATTCGTATATTTCTTTTTGATCTACTTTGGTTTGCACTGCTTTAGCATTTGAACAATATTATCAATATCTCAAAATAACATGGTCAATATGATATGACATTCATTAAGAATAGGACAGTCAAAAGGATACTCAGTACTTAGCTTTGTTAACACAAGTGCTGCCTTTTTCTCTCTGGAATGATGTGCTCTGGCTCTGAAGGTCCGTGAAGGAAAAAAGCTGTTTGCTGTGAACTTCAGGGGAATTCAAAATTTGCAAACATTCGTGACAAGAATTTTCAATTCTATTAAGGACAAGGAGGCGAGGATTATGCTATGCCATTTCTTTAATGAAATGCCCAGCAGCCTTAGAAACAAATAAACTACAATACCCAGAAACACAACGGTAACAACCGTAGAGTCTGTGGTATATAAAGCCATATAGAGAGTCACTCTTCCTCTTTCTTTCGTGAAAACATATCCAGTAAAGCAGAACAAAGCCAATCCAGAAAGTCAAGTAAGGAAAACAGCATCACCAATCCAGGAAGGCCAAGGAACATCCAAAACGCAACAGAGTGAAGAAGACTGAAGCCAGAAGTCTCCGAAGGAGCATTTAGGAAGAAACCAGGCAGACTTCATTTGGGATCAGATCCTGAAAAGGAACACAAAGCCGTAATACACAAGCTATGCAAAATATTGAGCAAAAAAGCAAGGGAGGGTAGAATAAACAAGGTGAATACAAAGAAAACATCATAAGCATAATTGCAGAATATGTATATTAATAAATGCATACAACAACTGGTGGGATAATCCTCACCTCCTTGTCCTTAATAGAATTGAAAATTCTTGTCACGAATGTTTGCAAATTTTGAATTCTATTGCAGGACAGGAGGCTCCGATTATGCTTGTTTAAAGCTGATCCACCACCACAGAAGCAACATTAGCAATAGGTTTAAAGTAAAACGTCTTGAAAACAGAGTCAGAGGACCAATCAGCGGCCTTCATAATGTTAAAACAAAGTGACCCCCATAGAGAAAGCTTTAGAAGCCATGGCTCCTCGAGCTGAATGTGCCCCAAACACAGAAACATCAATCCTAGCCTCCGCCATGAGCCAATGAACCCATCTAGCTAAAGTAGATGGGGTAACAGGGTGGAAGGGCTTTTGCAAAGCAATCAACAACTGACCCTGCATATCTGAACGTAAAGAAGCAGTACTTACTTCATAGTCTTTGAGACATTGGACGACACACAGATTGGGACGAGCAGGGAATGGGAGGTGGCCCGCTGAAATGGCAGAACGAAAATTGTTCATCGTGCAATACGCCAAACCAGAAGAAGCCAGGGAAGCCAAAAAATTCACTATGACAGAAACATCTGCTGAAGCGGGATCAACTTGCCGTTGAACACACCAGTCTCCCCAACGCTTCCAGGATCCCCTGTAGCGTTTGTGGGTGTTGAAAGACCAGGCGTCACTAATAAATTTGGAAGCGTCCGCAGAAAGGCCTGGGACCGACCAGCGTTCCTTGAAATCCGCCACGCTAGCAGGAGGAGAGAGCCTGAGAGAATCAGTGGATGCAGATTCTGAAGAGGATCTAATAGGAGATTCTACTTCTGAGGAAGAAGGAGCGGCACTGCACAACTCATCTCCAGGAGAACCGGGAACCACGGCTGAGCCCGCCACAGAGGAGCAATCAAGACGATCTCCGACTGGTACTGCTTCGTGTAAGCCAGAACCCTGGGTATCATCATGAAAGGGGAAAGGCATAACACAGAGTCGATGGCCACTGCTGAAGAAAGGCATCCGTGGCGAGGGCCTCCGGATCCGGTCTCCAACTGAAGAACAGTGGGAGTTGAGATTTGAGACTAGAGGCGAACAGATCTTTGTGAAATGGGCCCCACATCCGGAGAAGAGCGCGAAAGGCACGGGGATGTAACCTCCAATCGCTGAAGTCTTTCAGGTGTCTGGAGTGCCAATCCGCAACCTGATTGTCGCGGCCGGGAAGATATTCTGCAATAACCGTGATCTTTTGTTGCAGACAAAAGTGCCAAAAATCATTGGCAATCTCCGCCAGAAGCATCGAGCAAGTACCGCCCAGCTTGTTGATGTAACGGACTGCTGACACGTTGTCCATGCAGAGAAGAATACAGCACTGGGACTGAAGGGGAGAGAAGCACTTGATCGCAAAGGACCCTGCCAGGAGTTCCAGGCAGTTGATGTGCAGGGAAAGCTCCTGGGGAGACCACCGACCCCCCGTCGAGACGGAGCCACACCGGGCTCCCCAACCCCATTGACTGGCATCCGATTAGATCACCAACTCTGGCGATGTGCCGAACCACCACTGCATCTCCCATTCCGCCTCCTCTGATAGAGGAATCTGGTCCGAATACCGAAGACTTTTCTGGAGATGACGGATTTTCAGGCGTTCTAACGCCCTGTAATGCAGAGGCGCCGGGAAGATCGCTTGAATGGAGGAGGCCAAAGGACGACAACTCGTGCTAACGACCTCAACGACACAGTAGGTTTGGAAATAACAGAAGTCAGCTCCCTCTTGATATAACGCACCTTCTGAGCGGGTAACAGAAGTTGACAGGTAAGAGAATTGACCTGGAAACCCAAGAAGTCCAACACTTGTGTTGGGACTAAAACCGACTTCTGGACGTTCACAAGGAACCCCAGAGACTGCAAGAGATCGATGGCCCAATCCATATGGGTCAACAACCGAAATGGGGAGTCCACTAGAATGAGGATGCCGTCTAGATAAATAATCAGTCGAACACCCCGAGCGCGTAAAGATTCCACGACTGGCCTCAGAAGTTTCGTAAAGCACCAAGGTGCTGATGACAGGCCGAACAGGAGAACCTTGTACTCATACCACTTCCCCAGCCATAGAAACTGAAGGAAGCGCTGATGAGGCGGAAATATTGGGACCGACAACTAAGCGTCCTTGAGGTCCAGACGAACCATCCAGTCTTTCTTGCGCAGAAGATCTCTGAACAGATGGATGCCCTCCATCTTGAAATGCCTGTAAACTACTCCCCCATTGAAATCCCTTAGGTTTAGAACCAAGCGGGATCCCCCCCCCTTTCTTTTCCACAAGGAAAACCGTGCTGGCGAACCCTTGGGGATGGCGCACGGTTGGAACTATTGCCTCTTTCAACAGAAGAGATTCCAGTTCCGCGGAAATGAACTCCTGATCCTGCGTGGAAAAGCAAAGTGGAGAGGGAGGCCGGGGCTGATGTGGGCGGTGATAGAATTCTATTCTGTAACCCTGAACAGTCTCCAACACCCAAGCATTGTTGGAGATTAATTGCCAATTGTCTAGGAAAAACTGTATCCTGCCCCCAAGAAACACACTGCATGCAGGAATTAGGCTCACCTGATGTATTGGAATCCTGGTATCCACCAAAGGACCCTCCAGAATGACCTTTCTGGTACTGTCCACGCCCTTTTTTGGAAGGATAGAATTTTGATCTATTGGAGTAACTGGAATCCTGTTGATTTCCTCTGTGGGACTGGTTTCCCCTTTGGGTGGATTGACCACGGCCGGACGAACGTCCCCTATTTCGTCCGGCCCTGCCGAAAACCGGACGAAAGGCTAGACGTAATGAGGCTGGAGCCTTGTCCAAACCACTGAACGTGTTCACAAACTTGTTCAGTTCTTTCAAGAACGGCTGGCCGAAGAGTAAACCTTGAGCTTCTGGACCCGCTTCCAAGGTGCAAAGCTCAGCAAGCTTCGGATCAAGCTTCAGAAGAATCGAGCGATGGCGCTCACTAGAAAGGGCACAATTTGCGTTGCCGAGTTGGCAAATGGCCCTCTGAGCCCATTCAATCAATTCGTCAGGGTCTAACATCGCTGAGGACTCTTTGGCCACAAATCCAAGGTCCAGGATCTTAGTGAGCGGACCCATAAGATCCAGAACGATATCCTGGCAAGAGAGCCAAGAGCGGTCCAGACCTTTCTTAGGGTCTTTCGCATATTTGCAAAGATAGGTGAGCATCGTTGGATCTACCTCGGGGGTGTCTGCGAGGTGATCCGCTAGGTCCGGTCGCGGACATTCGGAATGAAGGTGAGCTTGCACATCTTTGTCAAAAGGCTGGCGTATGTGAGTCTGCACATAGTCCGCCACAGCTGGGGACGGGAGCCAGGCTGAGGAGTTGGGATGGACAATGTCAGAGGGCTCAAAAGTAAGGACAGGAGGGTGCGTGGGCACATCCACAAAATGTTCTTTGCATACCTTCTTCTTGGGAGGAGGACCCACATGATCAGAGGAGGAGGATGAATCCTGGTTGTCCGTATCCGCAGGGGAAACAGCTTAAGGCATGGCCACATTGGGCATAGACTTGACAGAATGCAATGATTTAGCCAATTTTTGGAAATCTGAAGAATGAGGATTCTGAGGGGAGGCAGAGGACTTGCGCGAAGCAGGCACCCATCCCTGCTGCTGCGCATATTGGGTTAAATGCTGCTTCAGAGGCGTTATGGCTCTTACCAAAGCTTTTTTGACCAAATGCTGTACCCCTTGATCAAGGGCCTCCACCAAATCATATTCCAAGGACCCAGGGACTTCTTTCTCATCATAATAGTCATCCCCATAATAAGAAGCACTCATGGTTCTCACAGCGTGAGAAAAGTAAAGCCCACTGGATGACAAGAATCCGATTTGCCAATGGCAAAATTCAGGGGGAGTGTAAAAACCCCGACAGCAAGCCAAATAAGCAGAAAAAACTGCCAAATGTCAATAGAATGTGGAGGGAGGGCTCGCTGTGCACCAAAACACACTCTAGGCAGAGCCTATGCAATGATTATACAGCCCAAAGCCTTTCAACAAACAATGGGCGTCAGAAGGGGTTAACGCGCTGGCTGTGGGCGTTGACGCTGCAAAGAGACGTCTGTCGGTAAGCTCCATGTCTCTGAGGGGAGCCGGAATGAGGAAACAGCATCTGCGCATGCGCGGAATGCCAGAAGCCAGACGCGTGAGAGATGAGCTCGCGCTGCAGCGCGCGAGTCTCCTAAAAACCTGTCTCCCGCTCCACCAGGAAAAATAAACACAGGCGCCGTGCGCCCGTCCAAAGGAGAGGTGGAACACGCGCTCCCAAGAAACCGAAGGCTCGGGAAAAGCACGAGCGACACACCGCAGCGCCAAAGCAACGAACGAGGAAAACGAAAAGCGGAAAGCGCGTGCAGTACACCAAACACCACAGCGCTGATAGCGCGAAGATAAAGCACGTGACAGCAATAAAGCAATCAGAAATTCAATATAAGCAGTACATGCAAGGTAAGACAAAAGCACTTAACTGGCTGCGGAGCAGCAAAGAAAGAGGAAGAGTGACTCTCTATATGGCTTTATATACCACAAACTCTATGGTTGTTACCCATGTGTACATACAATTAGAAGCATTCTGATTTGACTATATAATAGAGGAATAACTATTCAATCAATGACGTTTTTGGGATGCCGTAACTGGCATCATGTGTGAGGTTCGTGTAGCACCGTAACTGGCTAATTCCAGAGATTGGTAGGTTTTGTTTTGGAACCATAACTTTATTTTAACTGTGATTTTTTTCACTGAATTACTGGGTTTTATTCACTATGTAAAGAAAGCACTGTGGATAGGTACTTTCTTTACATAAACACATGAAGTGTGGATGTATGTTTTGCTTGCATTCAGGTAGGCAAGACAGGTAAGAAAATAATATTTGGCTTGTCATTTTTTCCAACAGTCTAGCAAAGTTGCAAGTGAACCCTTTAAACACCCAAGGGTTCAGGCGGACACAATGAAGATTTCAGAGCTATGCCCTCTCAGAACAGATGGTCTTGATGCCAACACTGAATATTCTATGTTGATTATATGAGCTAGCTCTCTTAAAGAGGCATGCTGGATTGCCAAATGTAATGGGTCCATCGATGCATTCCTTGATCTATGCTGCCAAGGCTGGCCCATTTATTGTCTCACCTGTCTTGCCTACCTGAGATGCAAGCAAAACATACATCCACACTTCATGTGTCTATGTAAAGAAAGTACCTGTCCACAGTGCTATGGGTCAGACTGTGTACTTTTCTTGTTATATTACTGGTTTGATAGATATTGTTCTGTGGCAAATGTCTTTCTATTTCTGTTTAATAATATGTTGAGATGTCAAGTTGATTCCCCATTTCTTCATCGTGTTAGACCTGTCAGCCTTAGGGTGTTATTCCCCCAAACTTTTTGCCTTCCTCCATTTTTGTAGATCTTGTTTTTCTGCCTTTACGATGCTCGATATATGACCACTGCTAATCTTTGCTAAAGTAAATGTGCTCCCTCTTTAAAACATAGTAACATTGCCTCATCCCCCCAAATTGGCATATTTAGTGTGCTTATAAGTCCCTAGTAAAGAGGTACTACATGTACCCAAGGTCTGTAGTTTGCTTAGAAGCCCCTTGTAAAGAGGTACTGCATGTACCCAATGCCTGTACATTAAATGCTACTAGTAGACCTGCAGCACTGATTGTGCCACCCACTTAAGAAGTCCTTTAAACATGCCCCTGTGTGCAGTTTAAATTTCCATTTTGCCTGGCAAAGTAACTCTTGTGCAAGATTCAAGCATTCCTTTTTTAATACATATAAGCCCCACCTATGGAAGGCCCTGGACAGCTAAGAGGGCAGAATGTATAATATTTAAAAAGAAGGACATGTGCTTTCAAGTTTTACATGGCTGGTAGTGGTAGGGAAAAACACTTAAACTCTTTTTTCACTACTGTAATGTCTACCTCTCCCTTAGAAGAACATTGGAGTTATATTATCACATTGTATATGTTTCATGTTCAAATGCAAACTGGTAATCATGTTTGGTGTCTATGGGATCCAAATTTAAAATCCTGACTTATGGTGAAGTTGGATTTAAAATTCGAATTTTAAAAATGCCACTTTTGCAAAGTTAATTAGTCCCAAATAGCACATGACTTCCATGCCAATCTGTCGCACTCCGAAATTGAGGAATTTTCTCCTTTACAATGATCAGCTCAATATCGTTTTAACAATGTTTGTCTTCAGTACACCTATAGTTATTAATAGATTTACTTAATGGTTCATGTTGAAAAATCACTGCGGAGACAGCATATTGCTACCATGATTCTTTATTTTGAAATTTCAATTGAATACTCAGTGCCCATCTAGGCCTTCTGTAGCATCACGTTTCAAATGAATAATTCATTACAGTAAGCGCGTGTATTTCCACCCAATGCATTTCGAGCCCAGTGGCTCTTCGTCAGGGGTCACTGAAACACAAGAAAAGAAACAGCTCAACTCTCTGCTAAATGTGCAATTTATATGAATTAAACCAAAAAATGACACCTCATCTCTACCCTCCCAAAAATCACCACCCCATCATCACAAAGTTGGCATTTCCCTGCCTTAGCAATTTAGTGCCTGTAACCTGTCCCTGTTCACATGACTGGGTGTAGCTGACAGTCTGGCTTTGTGTATTCCTCATTGACAGCAACACACAATAGGGACCTTAGGTGTGCCTGGATGGGCCATCACTGGCTGGATGGATAGTAGGAGATGGGATCAGGACTAGTTACCCCTGATTAGGCTGTGTCCTGCCTCCACAGAAGGGGCTGCATACCCCCTGGTGTTAGTCTGGAGCTAGGCTAGGGAAGGCAGGATGCCAGGGGACTTCCCATGGAAACCTCTAGAAGGTTTTCCCCACTTCAAAGGCACAACTGGGTAAAAATACTGGACCTCAGAAACTACCACCTAAGTACCACTTAAGTACACCTCTGGTCCTGTGGCTACTCTGCCAAGAAAAAGTCTGCAGTGCTACTGAAAACTGCCACTCTGCAGGACTGCACGCTGCTGGACTACTGCCATACTGTGCTGCTACTTTGCTGCGCTAACCTGCTCCCCTCCTGCATGGGTCAGAAGGACTGGACCTGCATCTCTTGAACCGAGAAACCCAGATTGTATCAAAGGGTTAGTTGGCTGGCTTTCTGACTTGAGCCTCAGGGGAAGAAGGCTCCAACAATCTTGCACCTGCACCTGGACTCTGCCATCTCTGAGTCTAAGTGGTGCATCACAGTCCTGGACCCTTGGTAGTGAGCTAAGGTACTTTTCCAGCCTCTGTGGATCCAGCAGAACCAACAATCTCCTCTCCTGCGCAACCCTGATCAGAAAAGATGCATCTCCGCAGCTGCATAGATTGGACCCGCCACAAAGACCTGCATTCCTGTCGCAGCCTGCATCGCAAACTGCTGCTACGTGATGCTTCCTTGTATTTTATCATCAACAGCAACCTTGCCGATGACGATGGACTACGCATTGCAGGATTGCAGCTCCATGGAACTGATGCTTCACCCCGAAGCGCAGCACATCCTTGACTCCAGACTTCACATTGGAAGCCTTCGTCAATGGGCTCATAGACAATGGCACAACAGGACCTCACAATGCAGCCCCGCTTCATCTCGGAACCAACGCACCATCTCAGCTGCGGTACGCACCTACCACACGGATCCTTGCAATGCTCCTCAAACCAGGATTGAAGGTACTTTGTTCAGTGGGCCTAACTGGGTCCCTGTAGTCGGCCTGTGCTCCATTCGTTGGCCTGAACTTGTGACTTGGTCCCTGTTCGGCACAACCAGTTAACCACAGTTGGCACTTTACGCCTTTTGGCACTATTTTGACTAACATCTTTAATATGTAAGTCTCCTGTTCTACTGATTGGATTTCTGTGATGTTGGTCTTGTTTTATTTATTAAAAGCTACTCTATTATTCTAACTCAGTTGTGGGCTCCTTTTGTGGTGTGTTTTCACTCATCCACTGTTTGAGTTTTGCACAAATACTTTACACATTGCCTCTGAGTTAAGCCTGACTGCTCTTTGCCAAGCTAGCCAAGTGTTGAGCACGGGTTAGTTTAGGGTTTGCGTGTTACTTCACCCTAAGAAGAATTGTGGTTGCTGCTTGCAAAGTGTTTCACCCCTCCAACCAGTAACCCAAATTCTTACAGTGAGTAAGTGTGCTTTTTATGTCTCATGTTTTTTACCAAGGGTGCCACCTTTTCCTCAGGAAAGAATGGTGTCTGATTTCTGTACCATTTGTTAGTGGTATCTTTGTACATATTTGCTTGTTCTGCACAAGTGTATCGCAAAAAATACCATCAATGTCCAAAACATGTGCAATAGCCCAGAAATATTTTAGATATATTACCACTCTAGGATCCAATGCAGTGGAACACCATGATGCACACCTTAGTGTTCTGTTAATCAACTTCAAAACCGCAGGTACTATGTGCATGTGTGGCTAGGTATATTTGTATCCACCTTAAATTTATGTCACCACTAGCTTGGGAGCCAAATAGTAAGAGGGCACACCACAAATAGAGTTGAACATAATTTATAATCCTATTTACAAAGCTACTTATACAAAGATACCATACGTTTGCTGTTTCTAATCCCTCTATGTGGGTTACTGAAAAATACATACTTATTTGATTCACATGATGATAATTTGAATATTTTCTGACACTTGGATGACTTTGAACTTGATGTACCGTTTATCTAGTATCACACTAATTGCATCAGAAGGTAAACTGGAAAATAATGATGTAAAAGTCCTTTCCCAATTGTACACATGTTTTATCCATTACACCTCATTTCTAAAGCTAGTGAGCTAGTAATTGATAACACTCGAAACCTAACATGCGCACATTTCTGATATTTTGTGTTATAACTGTGCACCAGATTTGACATGCCTGGCAAACAAATTCTTTCACACATCACTAATAGCCCAAAATGTATAGCATCGAGATTCATGACCACAAAATCCGATATTTTTTAATGCTCACCACTTTTCCCTCTAACTTTAATAAATGTTTTTTCTTTGTTTCTCAATGTTTGCTACAAGATTAGTTTTGAAATTAGTGAAATCGAGCGTTCAATAACAAGTTTGTAGTAGTTAGTACTAGGGTGGTGCTTTAGTCATCTTGTGGAATGTCTATGGGTCTTTTGTGACGTTGTTACAGTCTATTGTAGAATGCGATGATGGGGATGAGTTAACAGTGTTTTTTTATGAAAGCTGTGCCGTTACAAGTGTGCTTATGCGCTATCCCTGTGATCTGAACAAATCTTATGTTTTCAACTAATATTTGTACTGTAATTATTACAAATATTGTGGCAACAAGGATGGTTGTTTGGGTGTTTAATGCTTTGGTTCTACTATACCAGCCCACATTCTTTCACAAACATTTACCCTTTTGAGTTATTGAGAAAGAGAAAACCTTCATACAAGTTCTTAAAAGCTTTTGATCCTAGGGTAAAGTGAACCGTGGATGCTAGCAGTATTGGAGTTGGGGCAGTTTTAACTAGGGTAAAGTGCACTATCACGTGGATGCTAGCAGTGTTTGCCTTGGAGTGATTCTCACTCAAACTAAATATAGTGCAGAGTATACACTAGTTATGCCTCAAGTGTGTGAAGAGGTACAGAAATTAGTTTTTATGTAATTAAGAAATTACTCTTGGCCTGTTGGTGGGCAATCGGGAAGTTTCATCCCTATATTTGGGGCAAGCATTCTTTCTTATGTACTGCTCACAGTCCACTAGTCTCTATCCTGTCTGGAGACAAAATTAAGGAGCATACCCCACACATTGCTAGGTTGTCCATTTAACTGCTGCAATATGATTTTGAAGTTTTATGTTGGCCTGGCAACAAAAATGGCAGGCCAGACTATCTATCCAGATTTCCTATTGTTGAGAGAGACATATGGATGATTGAGGATGAAGAACAAGATAGCTGTTTTATTGCGTCCATCGATGTTGAAAACATGTGTGCAATAAGTGAAGTGGATTGGAGAAGAGAGTTGCCCAAAGATGAGTTATTAGTACAAGTGATGAAGTTTGTGAGAGATGGATGGCCCAAGGAGAAAAATGTCCCTTACGAGTTTCAAACTTTGTTAAAGTTTCATTTGAGTTTCATTGGAGCTGTTAGATGAGGATGGTATCCTGATGTGTGCAGGGAGATTGGTACCGCCCGAAGGTTTAAAGCCAAGAATAATGTGTGGTGCACATGAAGGACATTTGGGCAAAAATTTGACGAAATGCAGAGTACGAGACATTTTCTCGTGGTCTCTCATGGATAAAATAGTTGAGGAACTTTTGGTGATTGTATGGTGTGTAGCAGAGAAGAGATTTAAAGTAAGAACTTCATGCATGCATCCAATTGAATATCCTACTAAACCATGGGAAAAAGTGGGCATTGATTTGGCTGGCCCATTTCATTATTTACCTGCTGCATCTAGATTTGCTGTTGGTGCCATTGACTATTAATCACATTGAACAGATGGAGATGATGGACAGAGTGCTGAAACATTTCAGACACTCACCTCAGTCACTATTAGATCTGGGTTGGATCCATCATCATTCTTTAGCTCACTTCGCTACCCCAGTTCAGGCCCAGCCATATTATTCAAAGTGGCGAGAAGTTCCATTCATAGGCGAACCTACTTCCATAAATGTGATTGATTTTTTAAATGATATGCTTTTAAAAGAGAGTTTCCAGTCTTCCATTGTTTCAGATAATGGGGTATAGTTTATCAGTCAAGAATTTCAAAAATATCTTTAACGAGGGAGAATTGGACATCTTAAAATCTTGTTGTACCACCCACTGACGAATGTGTATGTGGAACGCATGAATAGAGTCTTGGGCTGCTATGTTCAGTGGGCAATTTCGAACAAGTGTGTTGTACAAAATGCTGTTGTTTGATGTTTTGGTTCTACTGTGCCACCCTGCATTCTTCCACAAAGGTTTCTCCTTTTCTAATTATTGATGGGGAGAAAACCTTCATCAAAGATTTGTCCTTGGTGGATGTCAAGATGGGGGGGACAGAATGTTATTGAGGATGTGGATAAAGTTGTCAGAAAAATTGTAGGGAAAGCACTAGAGAATCCAAAGAGATATTTTGATTTTAGCAAGAAAGCTGTTCAACAACAGGTTAAAGTTAGATATCGGGTGCAAATAAAAGTGCCTGTTCACACAAAGAAAGGTAACCTGAAATATACTGAACCGATGATGGGCAATAAAGTCTGTGGAAATGCTATCAGGTTCAATACCAATGAGAGATTACGTGTGGGAATTCCCAGGAAATTAGTGATATGGACAACACAGAAAGGGTATCTGTTGAAAGGAATGGAGCTCTAGTCAGTGTGTCAGTGTGGTTGGTATTGCAACAGAGCCTTATTGGAGCAAACATCAGCGTACAATTCCACAGAGATATCGGTTAGGCTGTCACAATTATTCTTTGCACTAAGAACTTGATTGATGGTTGTATGATGTTCGTTTAAAGCTTAAAGTGCATTTCAAGTGAAATTAATAGTACTAGAATGTGTTTTTGTTTCTTTTATTTTATAATGCTTGGTAGTGTTGCTAATTCCCTTTATTGTTCATTAACCAATATATTAGTTTCATTATGCTTTTGTTGGAAATATAGAGGGAGAGGATAATGTAGTACAATGTGATTAGGGGGACAAGTTAACAACAGTTTGTATGTGAGCTGTGAAGTTACAAGTGTGCTTCATGCGCTGTCCCTTTGATCAAAATGAGTCTCACACTTCTCAAATAATATTTATAGCGTAATTACAAAAAAAGTTGTTTAGAGGGCCGATTTCTACTATCAGAAAACGTTTTTATCTTGATATGAATCTGTCTATTTTGCTCGCATCTGTATATTGTGTGTGAATGCATGTTGGTGGTGCCTGCATGTGCATTTTATGTTAGTGCATGCATCCAAATATATCACGCAACATATGACGATTATGAAAATGAATGAATGAATGAATGAATGAATGAATGAATGAATGAAGTGAGATTTGTATTGCGCAAACTTAGCCCAAAGGCATCAAGGCATGAGAAAGAACACATGCACGTGAAACAAGCCAGACCTATTAACTCTCTAATTTGTCTTGTAATTTGGTACAAAACACTGTTAGTGGATTCTGAGTGTGTGCAATGATGCATGCAAGGGGGTACACCTGTACTGTAGTCTAGCCCCAGATGCTGTCATAAACCTTAAATAGTGATTAAATGGTACAATTCCTGTGACACAAAATAGATGTCCTCTCAAAGATAACAGAGAGGTCCAAGTTGATGACAGTGCCAGCTGACTGGTCCCTTCAGAGGTATTGCACTGAAATGAAACCCCTGCATTCACTTATAGACAACTTATCCTGTCACTGAGACTACATTGAAACAAAAGGATGTAGCCCCTTAGAGTAGACGGCAAATAGATGCTCTCTGGAAGATTACATGGTAATTAAACACTACTGTTTAATCGATAGCTGACAGGCGTCCTCGCAGATATTTCAGGGACACTAAAGGGAAGTAGGCCTCAATAAGGATGCATGGAGGCTTAGGACTGTCCTCGCACACATAGTTAAGGGTTACATTGAAGATGGGATTTGTAGTGTCACGTGTAATGGCTCTGGTGATGTCACTGATGTTCTTATTTTATGTCGGGTCATGAGCAATGCATTGGTGGTATTATGGTTGTATAGCAGAACAGGAAATTACAATATTCTTTACTTTTTAGGATTTAAACCATAACACTAATTCAGGAGAAGATTTTAAGGCACTGCATGTTCATATACAAACATTGCATTTATCTTGCTCAAATGAAAGAAAAGCTGTTCTGGGATTTATAATGTGCTGATCGCTGTAGGCACCAATGGAACAAATGCATAAATTCCAGGGGGCGAATGAATATATAAAAAATTCTCTTTTATTTTCTACGTGAATATTAAATGTGCTTTTCTCTTCTCCATATGACTGATACATTTATCACACTATCTGCCATCTCCACTCCTACGCTTTGTTGCCAGGATACTAGAGCTAGACTAGCGTCCGTCATTTCACCTTTTGATATATTCAGCACACAAAATGCCATGTTATGAATTTCCTGAGTAGCACTTGTAACTGTCATGTCTGTAAATCGAAATCTCAAACTTATTTCTGACTTTTGCAGATTTTCTTTGAGAAAGCGTTTGAAAATTCTGTAGAAGGCAATTGCAAATTATTACAGTACATTTCCCCAAAATATCTTTAAAATAGCCAGTGTCTTTTTTGAAATTGTGAAAGAGTTGAGTTTGCCATTGTGCTACAGAAGCCAATAGATATTGCTTATTTCCAGTCACTTACCAGTTCAGTATATTATCACTGATAGGTTAACAGACGGGGATGTTCACTGCTGCATGCCTGAGAAATAACTTCTGCTTTAAAGAAAGGATTTTTAGAACCTAAGACAAAATTACGTTTTCTCAGTTTTTCTCAATTTGGTGCTCCTCATCCCCTTACGTAATGGTGACATTTGAAACCTTTAGTTTTTTTTAAGTTTGAAGTTTATTGAAATATAAAGAAACAAAGACAGAAAATGAAGAAACAATCAAGAGTTATGCGAAAAAATGAGAGTAATCTTACATATTAGCGAATTACATTTAGGATACTGAAACATAAAATATGAAAATACAGGCAATGAGTATGAGGAACATAGGAGGATGAGAAGATACCTTAAAATATGAAAACAGATTAAAAATATGATAAAACATTTGCTGTAAATAATAATATGATAATCGAATAAATTAAGGTAATGCATTTATGGAGGTTTACAAACTTCAACCGTACGTAGTGGAAGTGGTGGAGGAGGTTTAGCAACTGAGGATAGATAGTCAGTGAGGGGAAGCCATAAGAGATCACGTTTGATTGCTAAGGAGATAGGAGAGACAAAGTTAGTGTCATGTCGGTGATTAAAGCAAACTGCATTCCACCATGCAGTAAAAGAAACATCCTTAGCTTGTTTCCAATGCGATGTGATATGGTGGAAAGCAATGGCTATGCATAAGTCAAGTAATTTGTGGTTGGAGTCGGATTCAACAAAGGTGGGGGATAGGGAACCTAAGAAAATGTGTGAAATGGAGAATGAAACCGTAAATTTGAAAACATTTTTGTAACTGGGACCAAACTAAGTGCCAAAAACGTAATATAGGGGGACATTCAAATAGCATGTGTTTCAAATCAGCTGAAAGGGATGTGCAGGACCAACAAGTAGATGGAGTGTCTGGGGAAAAGGAGGACAGGAGCAATGGAGTGAATAATATACGATTATAAATAAAGAATAAGGTTTGTGTGGTATTTGCAGCTCTGGATGTACTGTGAATCTTGGACCAGATTTTGTCCCATAAAATAATGGACCATGTGTGAGATAAATCTTCTTCCCAAGCCAACTCAACCTTAGATTTGGAACGATCAGCAGAGGATTGTAAAGATTTATAAATAAATGACGCAGAAAGAGATTGATCGATAGCATTAGAAATCGAAAGATGTGTGGTAGGAATAAAGTTAGAGGTTGGGAGTGAAGAAAGATATTGAGTAAGGGATGGAAGTATCGATAAATATTGTTTACGGGATGAGGCAGGTAACGAGAATTGAGTTTGAAGATCTTGGAATGAAAGAGGCTGATTATCCGAGAGAAGTTGTGAGATCCATTTTAGACCAAGGGAATGCCAGGATTTCCAATATAAGGAACGATTGCGAATTTTGAGGAATTTATTATGCCAGATAGGTTGAGCGTGGGTGGAGGAGGCAGATGGGTAGGTGGATATTAAGTATGGACGAAGAAGAGAGCAAGAGTGAGAAAAGATGGGGGAACCTATGGAGGACACCTTAGAGGTAAAGGATAGGACTTCTCGAAAATCGTAAGGATGCAGAAGAGAAGATTCTAATGTGAGCCATAATGGAGGAATGTGAGGAAGATCTGAAGAGAGCCATTTCATAGATTGTTTTAATGAAAATGCGTTATGATATGACTTAAAGTGGGGGAACTTGACACCACCAAGGGATTTGTCTTTTTTCAGGGAGGAGAGTGCAATCCGAGATTTTTTGCCTTTCCATAAAAATTTTAATAGAAGGGAGTCTATCGATTTAAAGTAATGATCTGGAATACGGATGGGAATCATGGAAATAGAATAGAGGACTAGGGGTGCTAACATCATTTTGATGGAATCAAGTCGACCCCACCAAGAAAGGAAGAGAGGATTCCATCGTGTTATAGATGTACTGATTTTGTTAGAAAGAGAATCGAAATTAAATTTAAGAGTGTCTGGAATACGGGGGGCAAACCAGATACCTAAGTATTTAATCTTTATGGGTTGCCAGGAAAAACCAGAAGAGTCAAAGAGATGTTTTTGGCATAAGGGGTTTAAAGGTAAGATTTCGCATTTATCAATGTTAAGACGATATCCGGAGACGGTAGAGAAAGAAGAAACTTGACTAAGGAAGGAAGGGAGAGTTGTTTGAGGATTTGAGCAATAAAATAAAATGTCATCAGCGTATACAGATAGTTTAGCTTGTTGGTGAGTACCATATTGGAAACCAGTAATCGTGTCATCAAGTCTAATCTTTGTTAAAAAGGGTTCTAAGGCTATAATAAACAATAAAGGAGATAGTGGGCATCCTTGACGAACCCCTCTTTGGAGAGGAAAGTAATCGGAAATCATACCGTTTGCAAAGATTGAAGCATGGGGGCTAGAGTATAGTAGAGAAATTAAAGATATGAATTTAGGGGGGAAGCCAAACCAATGGAGAGCTTGGAACATAAAGTCCCAACCAATTCTGTCGAATGCTTTTTCAGCGTCAAGGGAGATAGCAGCAAGGGGGGAGGAAAGGGATGGAGCTTTACTCAAGATATTAAAGAAGACACGGGAATTATCTGATGATAGGCGACCCTTAACGAAACCGGATTGTTCAGGACCTATAAGATCTGGTAATAAGGGATCTAGTCGGAGAGCTATAATTTTAGCGAAAATTTTATAGTCAGTGTTGACTAGTGATATGGGGCGATAGTTCTTACAAAGGGTGTGATCTTTATCTGGTTTAGGTATTAAGCAAATCAATGCTTCTTGAAAGGTTCCTTGAGAGGATCCGGAGACCGCAAAAGATTGGAATAGGGAATGCAATTTTGGGAGAAGAAGGGAGGAGAAGTGATTATAGAATTCAATGGTAAAACCATCGGGCCCTGGGGCTTTACCTCGACGAAGAATAGAAATTGCATGAGAAATTTCCGATTGGCTAATGTCCATGTCCAATGAGTGAAAGTCAAGATGGGAAGCTTCTGGAGGAGGGATGTTTTGAAAATATGAAAGAAGATCCTGAGGGTCGGGAATGGATTCTGGGGTGTAGAGATTTTGGTAAAAGGAAACAAATTGAGCAAGTATGTCTTTATCTTTAAAGAAAGATACTCCATTTGGGTTTTGCAAGGATTCAATTTTTGTACGTTCTTTACGTATCTTAAGGTAGTTAGCCAGGAGCTTGCCCATCTTGTTTTGTCCGCCGTAGTAGCGGGAATTGCATTTTAGAAGAGAGTTAGAGGCGGCGTTGGTGGTGAATTTATTGAAGTCAAATTTGGCTGCGATTAATTCACGTAAAGAAGATTCAGAATTTGAGTTATAGTATGCATATTCCAACTTCTTAATTTTATCCAAGAGTTGAGTTGACTTAGAGATTGATTGTTTTTTCTTTTGGGAAACAAAATTAATGATAAAACCTCGTGCAGCTGCCTTAAACGAGTCCCAAATCATAACAAAGGGGGATTCAGGAAGATGGTTATGTGTAAAAAATTCAGTGGAAAATTGCTTAAATTGGGTGCAAAACTTAGAATCAAGAAGTAGGGAATTATTAAATCTCCAACGGCCTGAATGAGGGGAGTAGGGAATAAGATCAATGTCTACAAAAACGGGAGCGTGGTCCGAAATTAGGATGGAGCCTATATCTGAATGAATGGCAAGTTGAGCTAATGGTTTGCTAAGAAAAAGGTAATCAATACGTGATTGGGAGTGATGTGTAGGGGAGTAAAAAGAGTATTCTCTGAGGTCAGGGTGACAAAGCCTCCAAATGTCAACTAATGCATTATTCTGTATAGAGGAGATAAACTGGGTGTGCATCTTGAAAGGAACAAATTTAACTTTTGAATTTCTATCAATAAAGGGGTCATAAACTTGGTTACAGTCACCTCCAAGAATAACGTATTGGTCATTGAGGGTAACAAGTTTGTCCGAAATAGCAGGCCAGAACAGTTTATCAACACCAGTTGGGGCATAAACATTGAAAATAACTAGAGGTATTTTATCTATAAGAAGATTAACAATTACCCAACGACCATCATCATCGCATTCTTGAGATACAATTGAAACATTTAACTTTTTATGACAGAGTATAACTGTACCGTTTTTCTTACCTACAGCAGGTGAATAGAGAACATGACCCACCCAACATCGTTTAAGTTTAGTAGCCTCTAAATCTGTAAGGTGGGATTCTTGAAGGAGGGCTACATCTGCTTTAAGTCTGGTTAAATGCGTTAAAACTCGTTGACGTTTAATGGGGTTATTTAACCCCTTAACATTCCAGGTGACTACTCGGAATGTACATTAGCAGGAGAATGATATAAAAGAAAAGATAAAGTGAAATAAAAAGGTAGTTGAGAAGTGTTGAGAGAAGTAGTAAGATTGCAAGAACAGACGTATGAGAGAGATAGAGAGAAAAGGTGAGAGTAAGAAAAATATGAGAGAGAGAAAAGAGTATAAAAGAAGATAAGAGAACAGAGCAAGAGAAGAGACATAACAACAAATACAAATGAGAACTGGGGGGTGACGACGCCAGAAGAGGACGACATCAACAACAGAAACTCACGTCATCGAACACCGGAGGAACCAGCTTAGGATCAATTGAAGGGAGCAGAAAACTACACCGGGATGGGGAACAGAAGGAGAGAATCTGTGATGAGACAAAAATGGAGAAGAGAAGTTAGGAGTACATAAGAACGCCAAATGTAGGAACTACGCAACATTATAACAAAATATACAAGGGATATGTGTGAACAGTAGGATAAGGGAAGTCGATACTAGGCACAGTAGGGAAACAAAAGGATAAATACTTAATTAATCAAGAAAACACATGAATTATTAAACTGGTCTGGCAGTGTCCATGTTGATGGTTTCATGGTGACGGAGGAATTCTTCAAGGACTCGTGGATCTTCAAAAGTCGTTGTCTTTTCTTTATACGTAACCTTGAAGAGGCAAGGATGTAGGAGACCGAATCTGGCACCAAGGTCTCGCAATCGTGGTCGTAGATCAAGAAATTGTTTCCTTCGGTCAGCTGTCACTTTGGCTACATCTTGAGACAGATACAGACGATGGCCTTCCCAGATGATCTGTTTCTTTGCTTTGGCTGCCGAAAGTACCTGAAGTAAATCGGTATATTGTAGGAAGAGCATGATGACTCCGCGTGGTTTGGAGGAAACTCTCGGACCCAGTCTATGAGCTCGTTGAATGTTAAGAGTGACAGAAGATGGAAGATCTAGAATTTTCAGTAAAAAGGTTTGGAAGAAGGAGGTTGGATTGGACCCTTCTGTGAGCTCTGGAAGATTATAAAGGCGTAGGTTATTGCGACGATTTCTATTTTCCAACTCCTCAGTCTGCCGCCTTAAGAGAGAGACATCCTTCTCCAATGTAGAAATTCTAGAACAAGAAGATTGTAGAGCTTCCGTTGATTGTTCCACTAACAGGACTCTGGATTCGAGAGTGGACCATTTATCATGAAGAAATTGCAGTGTTTTAGTAGTTTCAGCCATAAAGGGTTTAAGTGCTCGGAGTTCTTCAAGAATGAGATCCATGGATGCGGAAGGTGTCTCAGAACCTGGAGATGGAGGATCTTTCTTGTGACGTTTCGTGGAGCCCGGTTGTGGAAGTTTACTGGTGACAGTAGCCTTAGGTATTGCCCCACGAGTGATATCCGTTTTAGAAGGAATAGTGTCCTCCATGACGTGCGACGCTGAGTCAGAGTCAGAGGAAAGAGGCAGTTTGGTTTTGGAAGCCGTGAGCTTGAGAGTGCGCAGTTTCCCCATATATGGTATGGGAGATAAATAATAATAATAATAATGTACCTGTAGACTCCGTAGAAATAAGTTGTGTGAAGATGGCGCCCCTCAAACTGACAAAATAGCAGTGTTGTGGAAGGTAGAGCTCAACACAGTGATGTCAGGACCGTGTGTGCAAATGAAAGAAAAATGCGTCACACAGAAGACATCAGTAAAATAGAAGTGCACACATAGCTGGAATTACACTGCATATGGTGAACATGAGCAGGGAAATCGTCTGCATCCTGTGTAGGAACAGATAGAAATTATTGAGGGTAGCCAGAAACAAATGGTATCCTGTTCGGTGAATGTCATTGAAGAGCGGCGTCCAAATGATGAAAACAGCTTGAACACAACATTAGCGTGAAGAAAGCTAGAGGAAAAGGATGTACCAAAGGCGGAAAAAGCGCCAACAGGAAGAGTCAGCCAATAAGGAATAGGAACATTGCGTATTTCATCATTGCTGCATTAAGCGCGTTTCACCTGGAAGTCACCGCACTGTGGCGCAGGTTCTCCGCTGACAGAGTCCGGATACGCGGCAGAGTTGAGAGAAAATGGTGGCCGCTGGAAAGCGCGCCGCGTCAGTCACGGAGAAACTGCATTCAAACGGAGCAGAGGGTCGCAGGCGGTATCAGTCCGCTCACCTCATGTTCCGACGTCTGAAAATGCAGTCGGCGTCCAGAATGGTGCAGCAGGAGAGGAGAAAGCCGCTGGTGTCGGCGCTCGATGCCCGGAGCTCCGCAGTTAAGCCGCCATCTTGTGCGGCGCTCAAGCCACGCCCCCCTGAAACCTTTAGTTTTAATCTGTCTTACTTGATGTGGTGCTGTAAAATTACATCTAGAATCGCCGTAATATACTGCCGGCCTTGCCTAATGTAGTCTCTATCCCAGTTTTACAAAGTATGCTCATTCTTTCTTGTAAAGTATTAGGATTTTTCCGATATTTTGCTAATGTGTTCTATTATTTTTTTCCCCAGTGGTAATTGTTTGCACAAGCTAATAGTTAGGGATATTCTCTTATTGAAAAGGTTGGTGTCAATGAAACAAGCACTTCTTCACACCACATAATTCAGCAACAACAAACTCAGGGGGATATTCACAAGAAAATGGGGGAGAGAGGCGTTAGCCTTTTTGGCTTAACCGCCTCTCACCGCCATTTCGGAAACGTAACACTGCACAGTACCCCTACAGTGTTTTAGTCCATTCTTAGACATTGTAAGTGCAGTGCTGCCATTAAGAGTATATGGTACAGGGAGTTTGTCATTACAAACTCCACAGCACCATAATGACTACACTGAAAACTGAGAAGTTTGATATCAAACTTCTAAGCACATTAAACCCACACTGATGCCAGTGTGGGATTTAATAAAAAAAATGCACACAGAGGGCATCTTAGATTTGCCCCCTGAAAGCTAACCTACCACTAGTGTCCAGACTGAGTGGCTGCTTTCAGCTGCCACCACCAGACACCATCATACATGTTTCTGGGCCCCTGGGTTGAGAGCCTGCTGCTCTCTGGGGTCTGAAACAATGCACATACTGGGACGAAGTGCCAAGCCTCCTCCCCCAGGATGGGCAGGGTTCACAAAGGGGAAACTTCAAAGGCCTTCCATCTTTGTGAGCTTTCCCAGACCACTTGCTGCTTTCAGCAATTGGTCCCCGCTGGCTCTGACCCCCAGTCAGGTGGGGGAGGTGAGGTAAAGCACAACTCTCAGTCCCCACCATCTTGCAGATGGTGGGACACAGCCAACCAGGGACGGGCTCATGCCACCCTCCAAATGGAGGGTGGCATAATAGGGAGTGTACCCACCCCAGGGAAGGGACCTATTGGTTCCTACCTTTTACCTACCTGTATGCCCTAATTCTAGTATTTAGGGGCACCCCTGAATCTTTATTCCTCAGACAAGAAGAAGGATTGAACAGCCGTGCAGCAGCTAACAAGAGGAAGACACCCACTGACTTGGCCCCAGCCCTACCGGCCTGTCTCCCCCTTGAACCTGCTCCTGCAAAATCCTGGTGTGTCCTGCAGCCAGCAACCTTGAAAACCCCAGAGGACCTGCCTGCCACCAACCCCAAAGATTTCGTCTACTGTGAACACCAGATTTGTTAATCTGCAACCTTCGGCCCCAGCCGGAAACTGCGAATCCGCACCACTCTGCACTTGCTGTCCATGGCCCAAGCTCGAGTGGGCAAACACCACGCGGAGTTCCACCCCAGCGATCTTGACCTAAAATCCAGCGACCCCTGGCCTGCCTCAAGCCTCCAGCCGACACCTGCAGTTCAAATCCAGAAGTCCTCCCCCAACCGCGACCAATAGCTGGTAAGATGATCCAACCCTAAAAGGCACCACTGCACACAACGCCCCACGGCCTTATGCACCCAAACCGACGGTGCCTAACCAACCCCTAATTTCCCAGCTTACCTCTTGAAGTGTTGGTCGCACCGAGAAGACCTTCGACCCCAAACCTGCAGTGCTTTTGCAAGTCGAAGGTTTCCTATTGAAAACAACAGGCTGCCAGACATCGAAACAACACCATGCACCCGGCTGCCCTAGTGCCACTGAGGGTGCACCTTTGGTGCTACTTTGTTTCCCCATTTGCCCTGAGCTAAAGACCATGAGCTTTGCTCCCACAAGCAAGTGGCCTGCTTGCCTGCAGCCGCCAACCGGAGGCCCCCTATCCCTCATTGGTTAAAATTGGGCCTCAGCATTCTGCCCCGCCCGCTCTAATGCTGCTGAGGGTTTAACTAGAGTGCATCCTTGACCCTGGGGGATCCCTGAGTCTACCCCCAGAACCTCAAATCCCACTACCAAATACGTACCTCAAAACCGATAAAACTATTTTCCTCCATAGGCTATCATTGACTGTTTTTCTGTGAAAAGTTTCTAAGTGTGGAGTTTGAGAAACTAAAGGAATTCTTCAAAATTGCATAATATAACAAAAACGATTTTACTTACCTGTGTTCAGGAAATGTCCCAGAGTAGTATCTAGGTACACTATGTGTAAGCCTAGTAATCTTAAAAGTTACTTACCTGCTATTTTAGTAAAAAGCTTATTCAAGTCTATGTATTGCATATCCCTGCATACATACTGTACATCAAACCAAAGTGCATATACAATTATCCTTCAAACTGTATTCCAATTGCAGTACTACTGTAAAGTATTTATTGCTTACCTGTGCCAGGCTTGCTTTGTTCTAGAAAATAAAATAACTAAAAGAATAATTTTATACAAAAACAATTGGTCTGAGTTCAGTCTATGAGCGTGTGACATAATTTGCTGACTGAGTGTGTACAACAAATGCTTAACACTGTCCTCTAATAATGCATTGCTGCTCGACCACACTACCACAAATAGAGAGTGAGGTGCTATCTAGCTTTACCTCTGCCTACCTTTGGGGATCCACTGTACTCTGTGCACACTAAACCTCATTTTGGTATAGTATATACAGAGCCAGCTTCCTACAATGGGCACGAGTAATAATTACAGAAATGTAAAATATATAGAGGTACATACATTCTGTCTACTTTCTTACTCGCGGTAATCTTTTAAATACGCGTTAAAACCAGGGTACCACTGTGAAAACATCCACTGAATCGTTGATAAGGTACACATGCTTACAATTAAGCATGCAATGTCCTTCCATGATTTCTGCATAACAACTTATTTTTCATGTGTATCGACAATCAATCCAGGTAGAAAATGTAAGCAATAGGCACAACATCAATGCCAATAATGAAAACAAAACCTTGTATACCGCGTGACATCGATTACTACATTTTGAAACTCACTGAAAAAACATGAAATAAACCATTTCGTAAACACCAATACAAAATTAATACGGATGTAGGCAAAATCATAAAAAAAACGAAAACACGCTAACTACGAAAAAGAAAAAGAAATTCAATGCCCCATACATCAAGGATATTACAACGACATCAACATACTAAAAACGACACCATTATGACGACTACCAATAGACAAAATTATTCACTTTTTTGAAACAGGTTTGCTCCATTTTCTTCTCGGTTCTAGTTTTATTGCTTCTTTTGTTGGAGAATATATTAGTAGGTGAACTCATGTCATTTCTGAAATAAAGACGTATGTAACCTTACAATGAATTGCTGGTTAACTCATTACAACAGATTGCTGCTATCAATTCCAATAAAAGCAATAAAGCGATCAGAGTGACCAGATAGTTCACACTTTGAAACTAAAATGTTTTATTGCATGACTATTTTTCTGGGAGGCCTTGGTTTTGAAACAATGTGATGCCATAGAACGAGCACATCATTCTTACAGCTGCCAGCACATTTCATTACTTCAACCATTACATCCACAATGGGTATCATAGGTGAAGTAAATGCGATGCCTCAAATTATGACACATAAAAGTGACCTCACACAGTTAGATGTATTTTATTGCCGCGAGTGTTTGATGCTATTGCTTTGTAGCAAATTCTTCATTGGAAATCATAGGGACATATTATCAAGCAGGGCGGTAAAAATTATCCCCGTTTTTTTGCGGCAGAAAACTGCTTCTAAAGCGGCGATAATGGGGTTGATAATATGCCCTGGAGAATTCCAATAGAAGCCCAGTTTACAACAGAACATGGGTTTCTATTGGAATTCACAAGGCCATATTATCAAGCCCATTATCGCCGCTTTAGCTGCAGTTTTCTGCAGCTAAAACGGCGATCATTTTTAAACCCTGCTTGATAATATGTCCCATAATTCCTCACCCACAACAAGAAAGAAATGCAGCCTTAAAACGGAAGTTTAAGAGTCGGAAAATAAGTGTAACTTAACTGCAGCTCTTTAGAAGTTAATTATATGTACTTTTTTGATAATGTGATTGGGGAGTCGGGGGCTATTGTTAATGCAATCCTCGAACAAACATGCAGTGCCAGAATGTCAGTCACTTGCTCACTTTGCCACTGGATTCAAGCAAGCCGGGCTGAAGACGGCTGGAATGCCAGAAACCGGTCCTCGGAAGCTTGTTTCCGGTCCAGGGAAGACATGGCTTGGCAGTTCAGGCTGGACTGTTCCCATGAGGCACAGGTTCAGACTGATTTGCATATAGCTATGTCTGAACTGGGGTCGCAGAGTGGGCTAAAGAACGGTGATGGATTAAACCCAGATCTTTTGACTGGGTGAGAGTGTTTGATTGATTCAGATGCTCCGTCCATCACCACCCCATTTTGTACCAAGAATGGCAAAAAGAGCACATGCTAACAACCGAAAAACATCAAAGATATGAAATCCACACCAATGACCGCAAAATGCTTATTATTAAATGCAGCAGATGAACCCTTATCTGGGAGGCACGCATTGAACACAGGTGTCTGGATTCAGTACACATTGGAGCCCAGGGTGGAAACCTCTGAGATGGAAATCTTTCAAGTGAATCATCAGGTATGTATAGCATGTATGATGTAACAACGCGATCATTTAGATCGCGGTACATTACATTGCTGTTTTTACAATGCAAGTTGATTTACTATTCCAACTCCAGCATACGCACAGTAGGGAATTGGAATAGTAAATCACACTATTCCTTAGTCTAGAGCACCCTCCAGTGCAAGTCGTGGTAACGGCTTGCATTGTAAAAGCAGTGATCTAAAAGTACTGAGGTGTTTTGACCATGTTGTTTAGGTTGTTTCCCGTATGGGATAAGTATTTATAGAGAATGAATGAAAAAGCTGGGGCGCAAAGGCACACTGTTCAGAAAAGCAGGAGAAAGGAGCTATGCTGAACCAGGGAATGGACATTTTTGAGATTGTATACCATAGTAATGAATGAATGAGTGGTGAGAACTTCTATAGGCGAGTGTCCCGGCGCAAGAGGGGGAAGACGCCCTTGTTAAGGGACCAGGAATCGATAGAGCTCCCCGGAACTTCAATGTGTCTGAAAGAGTGTTGTTTATATAGATGAACATTTTTCTTCTCGGAATGAGTTAGAAATGAGGGTGGAAACCTGTTGAAGTATCATCATGAGAATGAGGCACACATATAGCATGCAGTTATTTTCATGCAACAATTACAACGATTGAGGCACACAGGTGCACGAAAATTATACCAGATAGAAACACTCCATGGCTGTATGGACTAGATTTCTCAGCAAGGATTTGGTGCAAGCATGTACATAATCAAATCATGGATGATCAAGTTAAATATAAATAACCCATTTGTCTACTGAACCGAAATCCTTCAGCATTGCCAGCAATGGTTCCATAGCAAGTGAGTTTGAGGACATCCATTTATATGACAATCTGTCAGGTTCCATGACACCTTGGTCCGATTAAAGTTGCTGACAAATCGTGTGCAAAGAGAATGAAATCAGGTGCTTATTTGCCTTGCTACCCGTTTTTACATCTCATCTATAAGTAGTTTCTACTGTCTGTTTGAAAACGGATCTATAGGCGAGATATACAAATTGATAGCAGTATAGACTTACGGTAAGCTTTGGGTGTGTCCCTTGCTCATTATTTGATAACATTTTTGTAAGTCTCTGTTGCCAGCTACTGCTTGAATTGCGTTCCTCCCTGTATTGTGTTTGTCCCATACAGAAAGCATTTTGGTCTCATCATGTTTTGAATGGATGAGTTATGACCTTCCATTACGGATGTCAGGACCTTGCATTGTAGTGTACAAGGTGCTATTTCCCTCCTTCTCACTGTCTCTCTTTGCTCTGCCAGTACCCTCTTTTGTTCTCGCTCCATACACCGCCTGCTGCTGACCTGGCTTTTGGGAATCTTTGAATGGTTTTCAAATCATTTCAAGTGCTCATACGCACAAGGTGATCAACTTAGAATGCTTTTTTTTCTAAGCAAAATGAAAATCATTTCAAAATGGCTGCTGTACATGCTCCGTGTGTAACATGACACAGAGCCACTGGGATCGTATGCTTTAACCAATAGTCCTGCCTTGCTATGGTAGGAAGGAGGAGGGAAAGAAAGTGACCTTGACAGTACTTACAGTTTAGCCTTAATCTTCAAAGCAGTTGACATATCAAAAATAAAAGGAAAGGTTTAATTCTATTTGTAAAAATATAATTTGCGACCTTTCTTCAAGTCATATGGACATTTTCTTTTCAGTTTTATTTGATGACATTTATTGAATCTGTTTACAGACCTGCCCTTATCCATAACAGAAAAGTTAATTTGAATCCTGCCTGTAATGGGTCAGAGGAGGTGGGGGAGAGATGATAGATGAAAGTGATGGGTGTGCTTGAAATATCTGTCATATGATACCAGAAAAAGGACGAATAGACAACTTGATACAGTACATAATAAACCATATACAAAAGATACTCTTAATGGGCAAATAACTCCTTGTGTGAGGCAAGTACACACAAATGATATATGGCCACTGATAAGATCTACACTGCAATAGTTTCATCCATGACCTTTTTGTTTCAAATAAATGAGTTTTACTGCTATTTTAAATTCTTGTAGACTCGTGCAGGATCTAATAGTAAGTGTTAGAGGTGTGTTGCAATAAATCTCAACTGGCATATAGGTGTACTGCATGCATCAGGTGAGAAGCAAGAGTGTGTGAGGAATAGCATCTTGCCATTTAGATTCAAACCAGTGCTTCACGACGTGTGAAAGCAGTTAAATCATTTTTCTTGAACAGCCAGGTCTTTATTGCTTTTATGCATTCTCAGTGAATGCTGACTCCTCCCAATTGCTTTGGAAGGGTGTGTCTAAGCTTGCTAGTCTATTCAGTGAACGAGATCCTGCCAATGTGAGCTTTTTGAAGGAGAAAATGAGCAAGAACTAAGGCAGTTTAAGATTTGAGGTTCCTCATTTGCACATAGAATCAGAACTTTGATTGTAGAAAGATCAGTACTGTCCCACAGAGTAGGCAATGAGGAAGTTAGAGAGCACTTAAACAGACTCGTCTTGAGACTTGGAACGAGTGCAGAGCCTTGGGGGTAGGATTAACCCTCTCCATGCTGATGACGGAACCGCTCCGTAATCAGCCGCGGTGGCGCTGTGCTGATGATGGAGCGGTTCCGTCATGGCCCGGCCGCCGCGCCTGCGCGGCGCTGATTTCGCGCCTGCGCGGCGCTGATTTTGCGCCTGTGCGGCGCGTTCTATTGAGCGGGCGGGGCCATGACGGAACCGCTCCGTCATGAGCACAGCTCAACCGCGGCTGGTGACAGAGCGGTTCCGTCACCAGCATGCACCCCCCCTGCCCCCTTAGCGCAGCGGCGGAATAGCCGCCACAGCGATGTGGTTAAAGTGATTGAGATGACTCAGATTTAGAATATGTCTGACAATGGTATCCTGGAGTAATTGCAGTCTGCTGATGACTCATGTAAAGTCGATTGGCATAGCACTAGAACTCTATAGGACAGGCCACTCTGAGGGAAATTTAATTAACGTATTACTACTGAGTGTGGAGTGAAAGATTTAGATGTATGATAATACCCACAGTATTTATTTCAATTTTCTTAGGCTGTGAAGTGGTGGCACGTATCTCTGTTTTTGAACAGTTAAGTTTCAAATAGTAAGTGTTAGAGGTGTTGTCTGAGATCTGAAGAGCCCGGCCCCAAAAGATTTTCCAAGTTATCTTGATCTATCTGTTTCAAGCAAAGTTGAAAGAATTGGTGAGCTCTAGTAATGCATTCAAGTGAAGTGGGAGGATTGTCCAAACTTGAAGGACCACTACCCGAAGGGTAAATGACGGTGGGCAGAGACCATTACAATATAGTGTTTGTTTGTCTGTAAGGCAGGACTTGACTCAATAGCTGTGCCCCGGATTATAGTGTTCCTTGAAGGTTCTCATGAGATCAGGCAGAAGGATGACAATAAACTGAAAAGGGTTAAAGACAAGAAGAGTTCAGAGAGAAAGCTTCCTTTTTAATAATTCAAAATTATTAATTTTTTAATAAGATTATATATAATATTTTTGGAACACTTTGTACAATAAATAATTTCTGCATGTTTTCTAATTTGTCATTACAGTTCTGCTTTATTGTTGTAGTATTGTCACCACATAGCAAGCAAATTGCCAATCTTTGCCTACCTAAAAAGGAGAACACAACAAGCTATGTTGTATTTCTATAATTAAAGTTCAGGAGTGGATAATAATCAAGTCAATTAAGATTGTCTAAGGGGCACAGGTGTGAATCAAGATCTCCACCAGGGGTTTGGGGATTTTTCACATAATAAACAGATTGGGGTCACACTTGCTAAAACTTAAACGTGGCATCATGTACAGTTGTTGTCAGAATGTACATAATATAAATATTCCATATTTGAAACCACCATGGTGGTGATGTGCTATTGAGAGCCATGTGCTAAAAACATGTGTGTTAGTAGTGTGAGTACTTTCCCCATTGGCGTTGTGAGGGGATAGGAGCGGTCATCTCCTCTCTAGCCCATCAAATTAATTTGGGGCTATAATTACTCCAATGATATCTTTAAATAAAAATATTATAGATTTCCAGTATACATGGATATGCGTACACTGTCACCAAATGTGTGTGTAGAAAATGGGTGACTGGTTGATTGGGTTTTGAGCCCTGGTCAAGCAGCAACCATAATCCTGGTCAGGATAAGGCACAAACAAAACTCAAATTAACCTGTGCTCAACGCCCGGTAGCTTGGCACAGAGCAGTCAGGCTAAACTTATAAGCAATATGTAAAGTATTTGTGCAACACTTAAAACCGGAATTCTGTGACAAAAACTGCACTCTATCATCCCACGCCAGGTTAGATCAATAGAGCTGAATGGACTAAATAAAAGAAGACAGAAACAACAAAAATCCAATTAGTACAACTGGAGTTATCATTTTCTTAAGAATAAACTGTAAAATAGCACCTAACAGTGGAAAGCGCCAACTAAGGCTATCTGGTCACACTGGACTGGTTCAAAGTCAAAAGTTCAAGCTGACCGTGATGAAGCACTGGTCGGATACAGTACCAGATTAGTCCCGCAAAACTCTTACCTTCTCGCTTTTTTGTGGCAAGAGCCCCATTTGAGTTGAAGAGGGTTGCGGGGAGCAAGGAGAGTGTCAGTGGCAGTGGTCAGAGTGGCTCCAAGAGCAGGCCAGGCCGGCTGTTGCTTGGCATCGGTGATCTCCCATGAGTGATCAATTCTTTCTGTATGAAGAGACAGGATGATTTTTAGTGTGAGCAGCACGCTCTTGGTGCAAACGTGCCATCACAAAGAGCGCAAAAAATTGAATTTAAGAGTGCTGGGCCACACCAAAGGTCGAGGACAGTGGCAGCTGGTGACATTTGAAAGTAATGGGTGTAAAACAGTAGCCGTCCTGCAATTTTGCGAGCGAGTCTAGTGAGCAAGCCCAAACCATCTATGGGGGGGTTCTCCCTCCAAGAAAAGTTTGAAAAAAGAGTGGGCAAATGGTGCATTTTCAAGAACATTTGAGATAGCAGGAAGGTTAATAAAGCAATTGTGAATCTGTTCTAACAAAAACAGTGACTGGCAAAACTGTCAGTCTAATTTGATGCATATCAGACGCCGGCCTACCACATGCTCTGTCCATCTGTGCCACTGTGTGCTATTCTTTCACAAGTGATGGTTTGTACTAAAGGTCACGGTCACGGTCACATATTTATAGATGCTAGTCATTGAACTAGTTAAGTCATACACAATATATACAAATTAAACAGCATGGGGCTCAGTATGCATGACTCTTTCAGCTGGCCTTGATTTTTTTAGACGTTGGAACTTTGCATATTGGATTTGTTGAGCCCACATTTAAAATGTTCAAAATTAAAGTACAAAACACGGAATTCAGGGGCCCAGGGCTAAAATGCAAGGCTAGCTAAAAGTTCCACAAATTACACCGTGCCATGAGTCAGCTATTCACAGGACACAGGTGTCTGGTGTCAGTCAAAATATGTATTTCATTTTTTTCCTTCAAAACAAGCTATTTTTGTACCATGAAGTTTCCAAAAAAGAGTGAGCCCTGGGGAATGCTTTTTACAATCACCGTAGTTTCTAAGTCACTCATGTTGACAGGTACCTAGGCCAAAATAAACTAAAAATCATGCACTAATGTGTGATTATCTGCAGTGCTACATTGGGCAAACGGGGAACATTATGTACCACCATTTTTACAGGGAGTTGCGCACTGATGATTTAATTGGCCACACTGTCCTGTCCAGGACAATGGCACTAGGACCCTGGGACAGCGCAGGGGCGAGGGGACACCGGACACCACATCCGGTCAAGGGGCGGGGAGAGGGACACTCGACTGCTGGACCTCGAAGCACGAGGTTGTGATCTGTACATGCTGCACGAAACAAGAATAAAGGCATACCTCTCTAGCACCATCGTGTCCTGCGTGATTTCCTGGGTTTGGCGACACGACATCTGGCAACGAAGGTTCGACAGACTGCATGCTGTGCCCATCGGAACATCGCGATTTAAACCAGGAGCCCACCCTGGATTGCGTCGTGGTCAAAAGGAAGAGGGAAGAGTGAAGCGCCATCCAGAAGAAAGCAGCGACGTGGGAGCCCACCCCGACCACCGCGAACGAAGAAGAAACGAGTCCGGTAAGCGCCAGCCAAAGAGCGCGAGTTTCAAAGAATAAAGGAAAAGCCAGCGCGAGCTCTCGCGAGAGTCTCGGCGGCCATATTGGGGCCAGGCACGAGGGCCAATAGGGACAAAGAACAAGCGCGGCTGCCATTTTGAAGTCAGGCTGCATCGCGATTGGCCGCGAAGTCCCGCGAGAAGACGGCGGCCATCTTAGAATCAGGCTGTACAAGCCAATAGGAACAGAGAACCAGCGCGGTGGCCATCTTAAAGTCAGGCAAAGGGCGAAAAACATTAGAAAGTGCCGATCAAAGAGGAGAAATGGCACAAAGAAGGATAAATAACGACAACAAGTGGGCATAAGAGAAACACCAGAAGAAAAGGGGCAAATAAAAGGACAAAAAAAAAAAAAAAGAAAAAGAAAAGAAAGGAAATTAAGAAAAAGGCACAAACAAGCATAAGCAAAGGCAAAACGAGGCAAAATAAGAAAATAAGGGTTGAACAAGCAGCAATAGAGCAAAGAACAGAAAAGAAGGTGACAGCACAACGAACAGGTGCAAATAAAGAAGATACAAGAGAACAAAGCACAGACAAAGAAGAAAATAAAGAAAGAACAAAGGGTGACAAGGACGAATAAGAGAATCGAACTAAGGGAATTGAGCGCTAATAAAGCACAAGCAAAGACAAAAACAGTAAATAAGAGAAAAAGACAACAAATAAAAAGAAAGAAAGGAAAATAAAGACACATAAGAGAAAATAAAGACGACAAAGTGCTGAAAGAAAAAAAAAAAAAAGAGTGCCGAGTTGAGCACCAGGAAAAGAAACAAGCACAGGCGACAAAGAAAGGAGGACAAAAGAAAAAGATAATAGAAGAAATACCAAAAGAGTGCCAGGAAGAGCACAGAGAATAGAAGAGTGCCGGAAGAGCACGGAGAATAGAAGAGTGCCAGGAAGAGCACAGAAAACAGAAGAGTGCCAGAAAGAGCACGGGAAACAACAAAAGAAAAAGATAATAGAAGAAATAACGAAAGAGTGCCAGGAAGAGCACAGAGAATAGAAGAGTGCCGGAAGAGCACGGAGAATAGAAGAGTGCCAGGAAGAGCACAGAAAACAGAAGAGCGCCAGAAAGAGCACGGTAAACAACAACAGAGTACCAGAAAGAGCACACGAAAGAGTGTCAAGAAGAGCACAGAAAAGAAGAAATGACAGACCCCAAGCCAGAAAGACAAAGTGCACAATACAGAAAACCACCACCATTCAACTTGTCGGAGCCACAAGTAGGAATAAGGTGGGAGAATTGGATCAGACATCTGGAGAGATACATGGAAGAGACTGATGTGACAGAGGCAAAGAAACTGGGTCTATTACTAAATTCTGCAGGCGATGACATTGGGGACCTCCTAGTGATGCTACCAACAAAGGAAACAACTACTTATAAAAAACTAAAGAAATGTTTAACAATGAAATTTGACCAGCAAAGAAATATTGATCTTGAACGATACACTTTCGCAACTGCGTCTCAACAAATAGACGAAAGACCAGATGACTTTGTGACCAGACTGAGGAAACTTGTAACACATTGTGAATTTGACAAATTTGACAACACACAAGCAATAAGATTGCGAATCATAGAAGGATGCCGTGACACGAGCTTCCGTGCAAAAATACTAAAAGAGCCAACATCACTAGAAAACATCCTGGCCCTAGCAAGAGCGGAGGCTAGAGCGACAGCAGACGAAAAAGAAATGGAGCGAGGAAAGTTCACAGAAGAAACAGCGCTGTGCCTGTTGAGCAACGTCACAACGCAAATGATGGGTCTCATGGCAACTGAAAGACTGGAAGAAGATGATGCCGCCACAAGCACCCCACTGAAGGGGCTAACAAACAAAGGAAAACGTTTCACATGGACCGAAGAGCACCACAAAGAATTGAAAGAGATCAGATTTGCTATGACGGCCGAGGACGACCCAGCACATGCTGACCGGAGGCTGCGCAGAGAGCCAAATTCAGATGGCAACGAAATAGAACTGGTAGCAAAGGTGACACAACATCAACAAAAAAAAAATCACCGAAGACAGGTGGTGGCACAATAAAGCAGAAATGGAACGACGATGAGGGAATCAAGAAGAGTGAGACTATTACACACAAGAAAGGAAAAAGAGTGGAACAAGAAGACACTGCTGCAAGAGCTCAAACAGCAAACGCAACAACAAAGGCTCAGGAAAAGAAAGGAAGACATGCGACGAAACGGAAAAGAAAGAAAGGAGGCATCGCGATGGTCAAAGAAGGACAAGCGAGGAAATAAAGCAACGAGATCCCCGGAGGCAAGTTGAAGATGACAAAAGCAAAAGAACGGATGGCAAAGGCGGCAGTTTGGCCAGTATCACGTCACAGGGCACCTTTCGCATGTCAGCAAGGCAGAAGCAAGAGAAGCGGAAAGGTCAAAGCAAGAACTATAGAAAGACACACAAAAAGAAGAAGCTCAAGTGGATATCAGAAAACAGCGATCAAGAAGGAAACACATGGAACCAAAGAGACTAATTGAGGAGGTGTAAATGAAGAGGCCTATGGGCTCTCTCTCTCTCCTCTCTCTCTCTCTCTCTCTCTCTCTCTCTCTCTCTCTCTCTCTCTCTCTCTCTCTATCTCTCTCGCTCTCTCTCTCTCTTTCTCTCTTTCCTTTCTCAAAAAAAAAATGTTTGTTTTGCAACAAGGGGGGAGATGTCCTGTCCAGGACAAGGGCACTAGGACCCTGGGACAGCGCAGGGGCGAGGGGACACTGGATACCACATCCGGTCAAGGGGCGGGGAGAGGGACACTCGACTGCTGGACCTCGAAGCACGAGGTCGTGATCTGTACATGCTGCACGAAACAAGAATAAAGGCATACCTCTCTAGCACCATCGTGTCCTGCGTGATTTCCTGGGTTTGGCGACACGACACACACATGCAGGAAATTCCACTTTAGGCATTGCACCACAGTGCAAAGGTGAGTGAGGCGTGTCAGATTTATTTGTAAGGTAGACCCACTACAAAAAAAATACATTCGCAGTCACAACAGGCTATGGTTAAGTCACTTAAAATGTGTAATTTTGCAGCTGTGGCACGTTATACGTGGAAAATGACAAAATATTCTGCATTCCCACTTTTTGCAAGTGGTTTCATTTTGTACTAGGTCTTACCGCAAAGGTCACTCTACTTTAGGAAATCTGTCTTTGCATTGAACAAATATAATGTTGGCCTGTTCCTGCCTCATTATGCCCCCTTTGAATACCTTAAGGGCAGGAACACTGGAAATATGCGATTCTACTGCCATGGTTTTTTTGTTTACATGATTATGGATTTGCCAGAAGTGCCACATAATCCATCATTTGCTACATAATATGCTACTTAAAAAAAAATTCTCTAGCTCAAACAGATCAATAATTACTAAAAACATGGCGTCATGTTCACACACAGTGGAATCCCATTCGCAAAGGTTAACTGGTCATCCTTAGGTTGCTTTGTTTTGTATTTGGTTGTCAAACCGGTACCAATGAGGTGAACTCTTTGCCAAGACACTATTAGCATGTGTAAAAGTAACATAACAATGAAGTATTAACAAATGTGACGCATTGTATGTCTGTTCTTGATGCAAAATGTGGTCTCCTGCCGCATAATTCCAGTGGCCCTGATTATAGGGGATTTAGAACTCCATGATGCAAAGGCATTTGGTGCTGTTGTCACGTCAACTTTGGTGAAAAAATACCTTGGCTCTCCAAAAATGTTTTCTCTGCCATTTGTGTCACATTGAAAACTTTAGGTAATTAGGGATCGTGGTTACAGTTTACAGCTCATAGAAGGGACTTCTCAAATGTATTCCCAAGAGAGGAGATGAAGTGTTCAGGAAACTCTAATTAACTAAGTAAATAATTACTGCTTTAGTTTGACTACAGGGCATTTTGCTAACAATCATCACCCGGGCAGTTAGGATCCAAGCACCAACATCACAGGGCATTTCATGCTGCAGTGACAATAACACCAAGATGTCAAAAAGTCAGCATTTGCACCCTTTGGCAGCTAAGACTGCAGCGATCGGGTCAAGCATCCGCAGCAGAGTGAGTCGGCTGTGGCTTAAATAAAGCACCACAGGGCTCCTCTCCTCTCCTGAGCTCCCGCCTCTTCCGGTGCAGTCTGTGGGAATGTGAGCATGTGCATGTGCTGCTGTGCTCGTACGTAGCTGCATCTCTGCAGTGTGCACAGATCTGGACTCTGGGGAAGCGTGTATGTTCACAGACACCACAGTGCAAAAGGACAGTTTCTGAGGGAGTGCTGTGCCTATAGTCTGCAGTGTGCCGGCGGTCGGCCTCTAAATCAGAGCTGTGCAGAAGGACACACTCAGCCTGAGTGACAGTCACAGTTGGCATGACGGGCGGGTGAGGGGGGCAAGGGTCATGGGGGTGTGGGTGGAGTGGCCCGGGATGGTAATAAAATAAAATAGAAACTTACCTTCCCTGGGATGCCGCGTTTTCCTGCTGCCGCAGCTCTCCTCAGTCCTCGTAATGGCAATGGCATTGTTGTGATTGGTGTGGTGCAGAGGCACAGCACCCCAGCCAGGAGCCTAATCAGAATCCCATATCTTTATGTAGGCTGCATGAAGCCTACGTAGAGAAAAGGGAGAGTGCGAATGACTGCTTTGGTCGGCCCCAGACCGACCAAAGCAGTCAGGGCCCACAACAGTGGGCAAGCCACTCACCCCCTTGCACTGGAGCAGGACGCCCACCCGCTCACCCACAACCAGACACCTCTGCTTTCTCGCAGTGCGAGAAGCAGAAAAATAAAATGGTAGTTTTATCATTTTATGTTTCTGCTTCTCGCACTAAGAGAAAGCAGTAGGGCGACGCCCCGATGCCCCTATGGAGGAGCCACCACTGGTCGAGGACCTGAGGAGCACCATTTTGGGGTCTGGAACTCACTGCAGCTGGGCTCAGGAGCTGCTTGGGGAGCCCTTTATGTCCTTGAGGCTCAGATCAGGAGGCCAGTGGACTAGCACTTTGAGTCACTCTGGGGGGTTGGGTTCCCCTGTCCTGGCTCCAGCTGGCTGAAGTGACAATGCAGGGTCATTAGGCTATTTGCGTGACAGCAGAGCACAGGGTATTTAGTTGGAAGTGGGGCTATGCTCAGCTCTGCCTCCCCCATACTGCCAGTATATAATCCATCCTTGCACGTCTTATCCCTCTATTGTGTGACTGTCTGTGAGGAATTCACAAAGTGAATGGGTGGTCTAAGCACTCCCCGTGTTTCAATTGTTTAGAGTCAAGTTATACACTATTGTTTGATCAATGTGCTCTGCCTGACCGAGTGTACCTAAGCACTCACTCAAAATCAACTAAAAACTGTGGCTAGCCTGCTCAACTGCCTGCTAGACTCAGGTACCCAAAACTATAATTGGTTTACAGTCGGGTAAACAAAATTAATACAAAGCTTAAGGCACAATTAACATTCTATACATGTTATTCTTTACGAAAGAATTGTCTCATTTTGTAATCAAATTCAGAAAAACATCTTTTCCTTGATGTAGATTTTTAAATTCTCAGGAGTTATTGTTGGCGGAACTCCCTAGTTCAAGATTGGAGTACCACGAAGAGTGAGTCTGCGTTAAAATCATTACGGTACGTGAGAGTATCGTTTTGTGTAAGCGATACACAGTGATATGGGGGCATATTATCAAGGGGGTTTATCTCCGCTTTTTTGGCTTTAAAAGCCAAGAAAGCGGAGATAAAATTATCTCCCTATTACCTAGCTGTCGCTAACACCAGTTAGCGACAGCTAGTAGGAGATAGCGACCATCTTGGGCCCCACTTTGCATGTCAGTGATATTTATCACTAATGACATGCAAAGTAGGCGTGCCAAGATGTTAGCGTCTGGAAACAGTCGCTAACATCGCTTTCTCCTATTACCAACTTTTGGAGATATTCGTGCTAAGCGCGAAGATCTCCAAAAGCTAACACCTGCCCTGAGCAGTTCTTAGCCATGTTATCCAATGGGAGGTGGATAACATGGCTAAGATCATTAGCTCGCTAATGCATGAATATCGCTGACTTTTCAGCGATATTCATGCATTGCGGCCGATTTTTATCTAATTTGCGATAAACCTTGGTAATACCAAGGTTTATCTGCGATAAAAATCGCCGCAGCTCGGCGATAATTTTTTCACGCTAACCAAGCAATAGCGATAATTATCGCTATTGCTTTGTAATATGCTCCATGGTTATTAAAACTTCGTTCTTATAGTTTGTGCTTTGGTTTGTTCACACAGGTGGTGCAACATCGGAAATTTAACTTGATAGTAAGAGCATTTAGTGTTTTTGTTAAAACTGTCACTGAAGCGTACTTATTGACGTCGGTTGGTTGATACAATGTTTTTTATTAAACAGTACATCGGTGGACTACAACATTAGTTGTACACCCGGTGGGTGTTGTTACCTACAATTGAGAGTAAGTTGTACCTATGAAGGTGATGCACGTGTTTTGTTGGCACAGGTGGTGGTCTTTTCTAAATACTTTTTTTCACACTTATGAACACACATTATGGCTGTTTTTGTAACAAATATGTACTATTCTCATTAAATCGAAAGACTCCCCGTAAAAGTGACATGAGCTATGGCATTGTAAATGGTATTTATAGATCCTCTAATGTTCTAAGCATATTATCTCATTTTGATTATGCTTTGATTTACAGTGTTTTCCCCTGATGAAGGGACAGTGAAAAGTCCTGAAATGTATTGGGTCATCAACATCTGCATTGTTTAAAGAAATAAACGCCATTCTAGTTTTATGTTCAAATATTGAATTATATTTACTATTGTTTTTTCTGACATCAATGAAAAGATGTTTTTCTGAATTTGATTACAAAATGAGACAATTCTTTCGTAAAGAATAAAATGTATAGAATGTTAATTGTGCCTTAAGCTTTGTATAAATTTTGATTACCAGACAGTAAACCAATTATAGTTGTGCGTACCTGAGTCTAGCAGGCAGTTGAGCAGGCTAGCCACCATTTTTTACTTTCTAAAGTGGCATTTTTATAATTGTGATCAAAATCCCAACTTCACCACGGAATGTAACTAGTTATCTCTTCCTATTTGGAACGTACCCTCATAAAATATAATAAGGAGAGATGGGTCTTATAGTAGTGAAATATGAATATAAGAGTGCTTCACTACCAGGGCATCTAAAACTTAAAAGTATATGTCCGTCTTTTTATATACATTAAACCCTGCCCTTGGTACTGTCAAGGGCCTGCATTAATTTGAGGTAACTTATAAGTATTAAAAAGGAAGGTATGGGCCTGACAAAAGGTTTAATTCGTCAGGTCAACAAGGCAGTTTAAAACTGCAAAATTGTTGAGAAATGAGGCGTCATTACGCCCCTGACAAATGCACTGCAAAATAAGCCATTTTGGCCATCTTGTATACTTGGTTACTACCTCTTAAATCAGGTTTTCATTCTCATTGTACTCCCCATGTTTCTCCATAATTTTCAAAATAAATTTTGTAATGTAAATCCCCATAAGGAATCATGCGCCAATTTTCATGCTTCTTAAAGTTTAAACAGTGCCACTCCGGACCTCATGTAAGAACCTGACAAATGCGTGGTTTATCAATGGCAGTGTTTATTAAACCCAATGCATTTCGGGCAACGCAGTGCCCTTCGTCGGGGGTCACTGTAAACAATAAAAATGATACCCTGTTACTACGTATAATTTAACATTTTGCTGCAAATATCATCATGCTTAAATATTTAATATGCCAATAACCCTCTTCTCACTTGTTCTTGTCTCCCGAATCTAACACAATACTCCCTGTCTATCAATCCTCCACTACTCTTTGTATGTCGCTCAAAGCGCCGCTATTTAAAATCTTTCGTGTCACAGTCCCCTATCCCCATAAACCCTTCCCAACACTACTGATGTATAACAATTAATTCAATTTGACTTCCGTTAACTTTCTTTACGAAAATTTTTTGTTTCCAAATGCTTTCGTCCATTGCTCTACTTCAAATAAGTTGTCCACTCTGTCTTCACCTCACTCCTGTTCTAACCAACATTACTGTGCACGTGGCTGCCACAACGCTTTCTAACCACTCTTTCTTCTCACCATCACAAAACAATCATTACTTATATGGTTATCCCTCCACATTTACATGGCTGCCAATTAATGGGTTAAGTCGCTTTTGTTTCGTCATTAAAGGTAGCATACAAGGGTTTCCTTGAAAGCTTAAACAAACTACATGTCCCATGTCATTATCCCTTCCACCTTTAAATAGCTGTCAATTGATACTCTGAGTCACTTTTGTTTCGTCATCGGCGGTAGCATACAAGGGCTTTCTTAGAAAGATAAAACACACTACATGTTACATGATGCAATTTGAGTGTGACCCAAACTTTTACACTTTCCATATTAAACAAGGTTATCATGATAAAACAATCGTTTCCACCACTGCTTCAAATTCTGTGATAAACCCGATGTTACGATCACCTTGTGGGGGTGATTCCTATTTTCTTACTTTCTTACGGCCATTTATTAAGCATCAATCTCTTTCATGTTCAAAACTGCACACTAACAGACTGGAATGGCAGGCCTCAGACATGCATAAAGGGTTTCTTAATTGGGTGGCACAATAAGTGCTGCAGGCCATCTAGCAGCATTTACTTTTACGGGCCCGGGCATATGGTATACCACTGTACAAGGAATGTACAACTAAATTAAATATGTAAATCAGGTGTAAGCCAACCAAACCATGTTTAACCCCTTTGCTGCTAGGCCTTTTCCACCTGTACTAAGCGTTTTTTTGGCTATTTGGGGTAGTTCGTGATTAGACCCCTGTAACGTTTTGACCACATAAGGTATCTACACCAAATTTGTGTCCTTTTTTCCAACATCATGGGGATTTTAAAGGTCCCCAGGATTTGCTGATTTCCCTGGAGGGGACCCAGAAATTATCCAAAATACAGCAAAATGTCAGTTTATTTGGGAAAGAAGTACTGCAAATAAAAGCATCTGGTTTCTTCCCTGCAATTGGTATCGATAAAGTGTTTGCAGTTCTGAAATCACCATCGTCCCAGCTTTCAGGGACTGACAGACTTCTTTCAAAAAAACTAAATTTGTTCCACAGTATTGGCAATTTACTAGTGCATAGCCTATTTTTGCTATTATTTATTCTTTTAACCTCCTTCCAGTTAATGGTAGAAACGGATCATGGAAAGCTATACATTTCAGAAAAGTAGACAGCATTCTGAATTGAGCAAGGGGTACTTTGTGTAGATCCTTCAAGGTTTTTAATAGAAACTAACAGTTGAAAATAGGAAAAATTGAAAATTAGTTGGAGAAAAAACAGCCATTTGTGCCAACGTTTTTACCTGTAACTTCTTCTAAGTATGACAGATCTTTTGAAGAAGAAATATACCATTAGATCCGCTGGACCCTTCTGGTTTTGGTGATATATAGTACTTGTAAGTTCACCAAGAACCCGGCGTACCCAGAGCCAATAACTGAGCAGGATCTTGCAATGGTTTTTTATTGTGTACCAGGTATAAAGCAATTTATTTGCAAAAATATAAACAGTGAAAAATTGGTATGGAAGACGCCTATGTATTTCTAAAATGGGAACAAAATATAGAGTTTAGAACCAGTAGCTGTTTGCTCATCTCCAAAATTGTGGGTATCCATATTAGCATGTAAATTATAGGACATTTTTCAATGTGACTTCTTTTTCTACACATTGTCTTACATTTGGAAGGCAGAAATGCATCGAAAGTCAATAGGTAATAACAGTTGCTCTACAATTCTGTGTTCCCCTAAGACTCCAGATAAAAAAATGGTACATCACTTGTGTGGGAAGGCCAAGTGCCTGCAACAGGAAACGGCCCAAAACTCAATGTGGACAATCCACATTTGTACTGTGAAAACAGACCCTTTTTTGCAAAGTCCTAGCTATGGATTTTGAACTAACTCAGCCAGCACCTAGGGAAACCTAGTAAACCTATACATTTCTTTAAACTGGACACCCACAGGAATCTAGGATGGGGAGACTTGACTGGCTTTTGCCAGGTTCTGTTACCCAAAATCCCTTACAACCCTAAAACTTTGTTAAAAAGAACACATTTTCCTCATATTTGTGTGATGGAAAGTTCTGGAATCTGTGTTGATCTACGAAATTCCTCCCACTTCGAATTACCCCCCACTTCGAATTCCCCAAAGTCTACTAAATAAAATGATACCTCACTCGTGTGGGTAGGACTAGTGCCCGCGACAGGAAACGGTCCAAAACCAAAGTGGACACACCACATTTTTACAGTGAAAATTAGCTCTTTTGTTCCAAAGTGCCTAGCTTTTGAACCCTAGCTCTGCCAGCACATAGGAAAGCCTAGCAAACCTATACATTTTTGAAAACTAGACACACAGGGGAATCCAAGATGGGATGACTTCTCTGGCTTTCACCAGGTTCTGTTACCCAGAAGCCCTTGCAACCCTTAAACTTTGTTAAAAAAAACAAACACATTTTCCTCACATTTCTGTGATGGAAAGTTCTGAAATCTGCATGGATCCACACACTTCCACCCACCCGCATTCCCCAAAGTCTTCTGGGAGAAAAATGGTCCTCACTTGTGTGGATAGGCCTAGTGCCCGTGACAGGAAATGGCTCAAAATGCAACGTGGACACACCACATTATTTCACTGAGTACTCTAATCACTAGTATATGCAGTAGTCCGCTGTGCTCTCTACCATTCCTATGTGACTCTTGGAGTATATCCAGTCATATCCCTTCCCTATGTCTATAGAGATAACTCTAATCACTAGTATATGCAGTAGACCGTTGTGCTCTCTACCATTCCTATGTGACACCTAGAGTATATCCATGTGTATCCCTTCCCTATGTATATAGAGATAACTCTAATCACTAGTATATGCAGTAGACCTTTGTACTATCTACCATTCCTATGTGACTCTTAGAGTATATCCAGTCATATCCCTTCCCTATGTATATAGAGATAACTCTAATCACTAGTATATGTAGTAGTCTGCTGTGCTCTCTACCATTCCTATGTGACTCTTAGATATATCCAGTCATATCCCTTCCCTATGTATATAGAGATAACTCTAATCACTAGTATATGCAGTAGACTGTTGTGCTCTCTATGTGACTCTTAGAGTATATCCATGTGTATCCCTTCCCTATGTATATAGAGATAACTCTAATCACTAGTATATGCAGTAGACCTTTGTACTCTCAACCATTCCTATGTGACTCTTAGAGTATATTCATTTGTATTCCTTCCCTATGTATATAGAGATAACTTTAATCACTAGTATATGCAGTAGACCTTTGTACTATCTAACATTCCTATGTGACTCTTAGAGTATATCCATTTGTATCTCCTCCTTGTGTGACTTTACATCTTGTACATTTGCAATTTCTTTCTGTTTGTATCCTTTATGTAACACATGTAATCCTAAGTCCTTATGTTTTTCAACTGGTTCTTAAGTAAAGCGCTCTGACACCTTCGGGTAAAGTTCGCGCTATATAAAATCGCATAAATAAATAAATTAAATAAATTAAAACCTAGCTGTAGATTTTGAACCCTAGCTCTGCCGGCACCTAGGGAAACCTAGCTAACCTATACATTTTTTTAAACTAGACACCCAGGGCAATCCAGGATGGGGTGACTTGTGTGGCTCTCACCAGGTTCTGATGACCCAGAATCCCTTACAAACCTCAAACTGTGTGAAAAACAAGCATTTCCTTAGATTTCTTTGATGGAAAGGTCTGGAATCTGCATGGGTCCACAAACTTCCTCCCACCCTGCATTCTTCAATGTCTCCCGATAAAAATTGTACCTCACTTGTGTGGGTGAGTCAAGTACCTGCATCAGGAAAAGGCCCTGAACGTATTGTGGTGACTTCAAAAATTAGCTATCTTGAAAAGACCTGGTTTTGTAGGGTGGGTTTTTGGCCCAGGGTTCAGAGGCCATCTAGGGATACCTACCAAACCCACACGTTTCTGAAAACTAGACACCCTGTGAAGTCCAGTGAGGTATGCCTTACATGGATTCCCCCAGGCTTCTCTACCCAAAATCCACTGCAACCCACAAATGTTGCTGAATAAAAATCACATTTTTCTCAAACCTACATGAGTGAGGTACCATTTTAATGGGAGACCTGGGGGAAAACTGGGTGGTAGGAAATGTGTGAGAGCCTGGTAATCCTACAACTTTCCCACACAAAAAATTGAGGAAAATTTGATTTTTTTTCAGCAAAATTTAAGGTTTGCAGGGATCCTGAAACGTTGTGGGACCCATGCAAGCCATACCACACTGGACTCCCCTGGGTGTCTTGTTTTAAAAAATGTATGCGTTTGGTAGGTTTCCCTAGACAGCCGCTAAGCCCGGGACCAAAAACTCATGTGACCCCCCTTGCTAAACCAGATAGTTTTGTGATAGGTAATTTTGATTTCTCCACAATACCTTTTGGGCCCTTGCCTGTCGCAGGTATTTGGCCCACCCACAAGAGTGAGGTACCACTTTTATCGAGAGACCTGGGGGAACGCTGAGTGGAAGGAAATTTGAGTCAGCCCAGTCATCCCACAACTTTTCCACACAGAAATTTGAGAAAAATGTGATTCTTTCAGCAAAATTTGAGGTTTGCAGGGGATTCTGGGTAGGATGGCTGCCAACCCTGACTCGGTTTGTGATGACCAGCCCCTCTGTTTTTTCAGCGTTGACTTTCAGAAGGTTATTGGTCATCCAATTTAGAGTGAATCGGAGCAAATTCCTTACCGATTCCTGTGCTTCCCTTGTATCTTCCAGCTGGACCAATAGCTGGGTATCGTCAGCATAGTTAAAAGTTTGACAATTCCTATGGATTAACTCCTCCACCAGGGGTTGTAAGTAAATATTAAAGAGCAAGGGAGAAAGTGCGGACCTCTGGGGTACGCCCCAGGTCACATCACTTGCCTCGGATAACTGGTCTCTCAGCTGCACCCTCTGGGTTCGACCCGTCAGAAAAGATTCAAGCCACTTGAGCGCTTGTCCTGTTATTCCCAGCTTTGCGATACGGTCCAGCAAGATGGTATGGCTGACCGTATCGAATGCCGCTGACAAGTCCAATAGAATCATGGCACATGGTTGTTTATTGTCCGCCCTGATTCTCAGCTCATCAGTGAAAGTGGCCATTACTAGTTCTGTGCTGTGTTGGGGCCGAAAGCCCGCCTGCCTGGCATGGAGTAAACCATGTTCCTCCAGGTAGCTAGCCAGTGTGTTCAGAGCATGTTTTTCCAGGATTTTGCCCAGAAATGGCAGTTGCGAGATAGGCCTATAGTTCTATAGAGCCTTGGTGTCTGCTCCTGCTTTCTTTAAGAGTGGAGAGACCCTAGCTTCCTTCAGCTGGACTGGGAGATAGCCCGCCTCTAATGAATCGTTCAGTAGGCTCAACAGCTGAGTTTGAATACCAGGCAGGGCCATTTGAAAGATTCTCAGAGGGCATGGATCCGTGCTGGAACCTTACTTCACTTGGCTGACAAGCACAGCCAAGCTCTCCTCGTCAATACATGGGAAACTGTTCAACGTCCCTGTCGCCTCCTGACTAGCAGGGCAAGATGACAGCAGAGGTTCAGCTGGGATCTCCATGATATCCCTAATATTGTCCTGTACTTTCTGAAGAAAGAACCTCTGAAAGGTGTAACAGTCGGGTTGGTCACTAGCAGGAATCTTCCCATCCAGCTGCGTTAATTCCCTCAGGATCGCAAAGGTCTCCCTTTGTTTGTTCGTGGCCCCTCTAATTCTATTCTCATAGAAGGCTGACTTCCTCACCAGGATATCCGCCTTGTATGTTGAGAGAAGAATTTTATAGGTTTCTGACTCCGCTGGGCTGTAGCTGGGTCTCCACCTTCTTTCCGCCTTACGGAGAGCTTGTTTCTTTTCCCCGAGTGTGGCATCAAACCACTGTGCTCCCTTTCCTTTTGCTCTGGTCTTCTCCTGCCGCTCAGGGGCCAATTTGTCCAGAGCAGCACGGATCCAGGCCATAAGGGCAGTAGTATCGGAGTCTAGGTTCGTCTCCCTCATCTTAGGAAGTGGAGTTGTGGGATCACTGGGCTAAAACAAATTTCCTACCACCCAGCGTTCCTCAGGTTTCCCAATAAAAATGGTAACTCACTTGTGTGGCGTACCCGTGGCAGGGAAGGGCCCAAAACATATTTAGAGACATCAAAAAATATCTATCACACAATGAACTGGTTTTGAAATTTGTTCCACCTGCATTTTTGGCCATCTAGGAAAACCTACCAAACCAAGACATTTCTGAAAACTAGACACCAGAGGAAATTAGGGAGGTATGGCTTGCGTGAATCTCCAAATGTTTTCCTACCCAGAATCCCCTGCAAATCTCACATTTAGCTAAAAAAAACAAATCATATGTTCCTTGCATTTTTGTGTCGGATCACCACGCCGGAAAAAATGTCCTACCACCCAGCATTTCCCTCGGTCTCCTGATAAAAATGATACCTCACCTGTGTGGGTATCCAATGCAGAATCGCATAAAAACGTATTAAAAAACAAATATATAATGCTTAGAGTATGCAGTGCTATACCCTCAATCCTTATGTCTTTGGCCTTTCCCAGTTACAGGCACTTGGCCCACACACACAAGTGAGGTATCATTTTACTCGGGATACAGGAGAATGCTGAGTGGTAGGACATTTGTGCCGCCATCGTGCTTTCAGCCAGAAAGGTGAGGAAAATGTGATGTATTAGCTAAATTTGAGGTTTGCAGGGGATTCTATGTAGGAAAACCTTTGGGGATTGTTAGACCTGGCACCATTGGCGTGGGTCTTCCTTCCATTTTTTGCTGTTGCCTCCTGTGTTTTTGCTATGTTTTTGCTGGTCTAGATGCTTTGGACACTTTGCCACTGCTAATCAGTGCCAAAGGGCAAGTGCTCCCTATTGTACATTTTTGTAATGGATTAGTGGCTCCATGATTGGCTGATTTGATTTACTTGTCAGACCCTATTACAGTGCATCATGTGTGCCCAGGGTCTGTAAATCAAATGTTGCTGGTGGGCTTGCAGCACCGTGTTCTATTCTCTTTCCTATTATGGCTGTCTCTTTAAATGCTTTTCTTTGCAATACATTTATGTTTGAAATACCTTGTGTAATCAGTTGCTATGGTACATGATGTTCCATGTTTCGTGCAACAAAATCCGAAGAGATACTTTTGTCATAGTCGACTGAGTGAGGACACTTAAACCTAGTTTAATTTCTAAAGGTTCTTCCAAATATAGTCCTGCAAATAGAGTTGTTAAAATCAATCTTAACAGTGTTGTAACTCAACATGGAATATTGTGGAACGTAAGACATGTTGTCAAGTGTCATGCATGATGTTCCATGTTCCATGCAACAGAAGCTGAAGGGATATCTTGCCATGCAGTTGAGTGTACTGTGCTGACCAATACTACTTCAAGAATAAAAATCCTATTTTTGTAATTTTTCCTCGCTTAGGATCTATTCATTACACACAGGTTGTTCCTCCCACAGTAGCAGCTTGTAAATTATGGCTCAGGCATGCCATTGCAGAGCCTGTGTGCAGTCTGGGGCAACCATGTCCACTTGGCAAGTGCACTCACTTGCCAGTACCTAAACCTTCCCTTTTCTACATATTAGGCACCCCTAAGGTAGGCCCAGGGGCAAGATGCATTGCATGTAAAAGGTAGGACATGCTCTACTGTGTGTGGCATGTCCTGATAGTGAATTACAGCCAGTTTAGTTTTACACTATTACAAGGCCACGTGTTTCCATAGGCCAGAATGGGCAGTTTGATTGTAAACATCTTATAATCCTAACTGACCCAGGGAACTAGGTAGAAATTGGAGTTTAGTATGCCTGAACTCAGAATGTTAAAACATATCTTTTAGTGAGGGTTATTTTTACATTCTGTGTTTGAAAATACCACTTTTAGAAAGTAGGTATCTTCTTGCCTAACCATCCACCATACCTCTGCTATGTGTGTGTATTCCATGTCTGATTTGTGAGTGGCAGGGGGCTGGAGAGGGCCTTGGCTCCAGCAGTCTGATGAGTCAGGGCTGGGCTGAATAGGACCTGCATTGAATAGAGAGTGGGAAGAGGAGATTTCCTTTCACTGACCTGAGCCCTCATGGAATAGAGAGTAGGGAGAGGAGATTACCTTTCAGCTACCTGGGCCAGGTCTGCTTTCAACAATGCTGTCTCCACCTCCTGCCAGATAGCTGCACCGAACTGGTTTTGGCTGGGCACAGGAACCCTCTGCCTTCAGAGGACAGAGGATTTACTGGTATATATATTGAGGCCCAGACTCACAAACTTTAGATCACTTCTTGGAACCAAGACAAACCTTTGTAAAGGAGAAGAACCAAGAAAGCTGAAGGAGGAGACTGCCCCTGTGCTGTGCTATTTCTGGGATTGACCTGCAGTGGTTACTTTATTTGCCAAGGAAAGGGGAAGAGAACTTTTGTGAACTTGTCCACATCTTGAAGCAGAATCTTCAAGGGCTTGAAGTGTGCTTGCCTCCTGCCTGAAATACAAGGGATACAAGACTCCACCACCAGCTCCCTTGAATTCCCTTGCTGGGAATTCTACCCGCAGAATGGTGCCTACTGTTGTTTGGGCCCTCTGAGAAGACTGTGTCGCTGGGAGCTGATAGTGCGACGCAACAAGAAGAAGTGTGTCACCGCCACAGCAGTTGCCGTCGCATCACCGAAGAAGCGTGCTGCCACCACAGCTGTTCGCCGTTGCATCACCAACAAAACATGTTGCATCACCATAGAAGCATGTCGGCGATGCAGAGGTTGTCGGAGATGCATGTCACAGGCCTGTCGCAGCTCAGAAGTTACCGATTTTGCCGCACAGCCATCGGGCGTGCATGCATTGCATCCAACCTTGTCGCATTGCATCAAAGACGCCATTTTGTTGCATCGCACTGGATAGTCGCATCGCAGTGAGGCACCATCTTGTCGCATCATCACTGGGCTGTAGTAAGAAACGACGCATCAACTCCCAACACAGTAAGGAAGTGACGCACCACCTCCCCTGCGCAGCAGTAAGGAACCGACGCATCCACTCCCCTGAGTTTAAGGAACGGCGCATCAACTTCCCTGCAACCCTTTTGTTTGCATTGCGTGACGCATCTAAGGTACTTTAAGAGTAAAGTGTTGCATTTACCATCTACGTAGAACTAAGCTATTCTCTACCATTTTAAAGTCTTATTGTTGATTATAGTATTGTGGATTTTTGTCGTTTGGTCATGTGCTAAGTCTCATAATGATTACTTATTTTTCTAAACTGGTGTGGTGTCCATTTGTAGTGTTTTCACTGTATTACTAGATGAGTTCACAAATGCCTTACACTGCCTCTTAGATGAGCCTGTCAGCTCATGCCAAGCTACCAAGGGGGTGAGCATTTTAGAAGTATAGCCCCTTACCCTGACTAGAAGCAAGGGTCCCTATTTGGACAAAGGTACCTACCTCTGCCAACTAGAGACCCCCAATTCTAACAGGGATCATTGCAAGCATTACTTCCCTGAAATCCCTTGGGTATCTAGTTTTCAGAAATGTCTGGGTTTGGTAGGTTTTCCTAGCTGGCCACTGAGTGCTGCACCAAAAACGCAGGTGCCCCCTTTGCAAAACCAGGTTGTTTTCTGGCAGATAGCCGGCATCTGCGTTTTTGGTCCCGGGGTTGCTAGCCATCTAGGGAACCCTACCAAACCCATACATTTCTGAAAAGTAGACACACAGAGGAGTCTAGGGAAGTGTGATGTGCGAGGTCCCCCTAACGTTTTCCTACCCAGAATCCCCTGCAAATCTCAAATGTTGCTGAATAAATCAATTTTCTTACATTTCTGTGTGGGAAAGTTGTGGTATCAATGGCCTGACACAAATTTCCTACCTCCCAGCATTTCCCCAGGTCTCCAGATAAAAATGGTACCTCACTCGTGTGGGTGGGTCAAGTACCCACGACATACCCATTCCGTCACGAGCACTGAAAAGGTTAGGAACAGAGCACAAGCACTATAACACTGGTTAGTAGTGGTAAAGTCCAGAGTCCTAAGGCCAACAAAACCAGATTTAGCAAGAAGTTGAGGGTGAAGGCAAAAAGATTGAGGTAACCCAGTAGAGAGGGCCAAGTCTAACATGACGCTCTTCCACCTGAAACCAGGGCAGACTAAGCAATACATTTATGGACTTCCCTGTTTAGGCGATGGAACCTGACAGTGGCCTACTACCACAGAGCCTATGCCAGTTCTATGGCTGTCTAAATTCAGCTGGATCCTGCTGTCTACACTCTCCTGAGTCACTGAACTGACCCAAGAGGAACCCTTCTCCTCACTTGTGGACCCTATCTGTGAGGCACCTAACATTATTTTGCTCACAGATGCATCCCAGTAGGCAGACAGTACCACCATGCCCAACAAAGTGATTGGCTAATTTGACCCCTTGGATCAGGCTTCTGTCCCCAACCCAAAGAAAACAGAGGCCCCTGACAGCTGTCATAAATAAATACAATGTACCCTAAATAAACATCTCCAGGGAATGGGGTCCCTGGGACCTGATATAGCTTGGGATGGAGCTGCATGCCCTCCTCCCGGTTAAATTGTATTTGGCCCCAGGCGATAGGGTCCCCAATGCTTTTTAAGGCTTGTGAAGAAAGATACCACTCCCCTTTTTATTAGAACTGGCACAGGGGATGGGGTTACTGGGGCTGATTAGGGGTTTGGAAGAGGCTGCACACCCCCTTCCTTTAATACATTGGTTTTGCCCCAGAGGATGTAGTCCTTGGGCGAAGGATAACTCTATACTGTTCATGCTAAAGGCTGCTTGCGGTGTGAGGTTAGCAGCCTGCTGGGTGTTTACCCACAGAGCATGGCAGCAGGCCAAGCCCTGTGGCCAACACCCCACTTTGCATGGCGAAAGGCTCTGTGCAGCAATGGGCTGGCTGTCTGTAGGGGTTGGAAACAGCGTCTTGCAGCAAGCAAGGCATTGTGGCCAACCCCACACTGCGTGCAAGAAAAGATTGACTGCCAAATGTCATGGACTGGGGGGTGTAGGCTTTTCCTATGGTAAAAAAATGTTACTTCACATTAAAAAAACACCGGAAATTCACTGAAAAAAATAAAGGTTAAGTAATGGTATAGTCGTTATAGTTATGTCTGATAAGCAGATCTGTTTTTGTTTAAAAAAATGTAGGAAATCACTGAAAAACTAAAGGTTAAAGTTACGTTATAGTTCGGGGACTCTGTCAGTGACAACATTAATGTTTTGAATGCAAAAAAACACACAAATTCACCAGTTATAGTCAGCAGAGACAACTATACCTTGTGCCCTGCCACAAACTATTTATGACCTCACATATTGCATCACCCCTGACATATTCTAGGACATCATTTAGGGCATAACTGGTGACATCCAAACTTCTTTTGCACACATTGCTCTATAATTAGGTATGGAATTAGAGCTATGAAAGTAACTGCAAAATAACTCAGAATAATATGAAGCATCATTAATGCCATCAAAGATACACCTCCCTTATATGTAGCCTGCACATGTTATGTGCAACATTGGTCCTATACCATACACTTCAAAGGTAGCCTAGTTCACATTAACAATCAACCACAGACATATGAAAACCCTCAATCTGACGCTACTGCTGGCTAAGCCAAAGCACACACTCTTGCGTCATAGAACAAGGGGTCCTGCGCTACAGGCAGGATTGTTTTGTGCAGGAAGGGGCACATTCCTGCACAAAAACAATCTTTAACCACTTTGATGCCCCTAATGGAACCATGCCGTCATGAGTCACGGTTGGACTGTGCTAATGACGGCATGGTTCCGTTACGACCACGCCCCTAATTGGAATGTCCAGCACAGGGCTGGAATTCCTGCCGCAGCGAAGGCGTTAAAGACATTTTTCTCTTTCTAAGTGTGCTGCAGAATGCAGCATGTGTAGAAAGAGGAAATAATGAGGAGAAATACATTTCTCTCTCCTCGTTGTGCCTCTGGTGGAAAGGTATCCAATTATGAGGAATTCCCAGGTCTACTGGTGTTGGTAAATCAATGAATGCTTCAAAATACATGGGTAAATGCATGGGAACTCCCACGCTCCAAGCATGGTATGCCCCCACCACACAGAGTAATGCAAGGCTACAACTTGCTCTGCCTTGCGATACTCCAGATATACCAAGCCACGCAGGGCCATGCAAGGTGGACTTTCATGGTTAGGTACATCTCATTCTTGGTCTTGTGATGCCCTGCATTGCCTTGCATGGTGCAAGGGTGATGCAAAACGTAAAGAATCTGGGCCTAAGTCCAAACATTGAAATCTTCACTTCAACTTCGACCAGTTGCTCCCTGAGAAGGATGCCTCTTCCTCGGACACCGCCGGCTGCTTTGCTCTGCAGAACATTTACCTTCTTAGATATCTATCTTAAAACCTTCTTGTAAGTGCAAAGGCGAGCAGAGACGGGGCTCAATCCACTTCATGTCTCCAACCATCAATCCATCTCAGTTAGCCTAACGTTTGACTTTACTCTGATCTCGCGCAACTAGATGTCCACGGTTGGCACTTTCATCTTTGAGATGTTATTTTGCACTTAAAAGTTTCAAAATTCATAAATCCATTTCTAATGATTAGATTTGTGTGGCTTTGGTTAAAAAATATTATTAAAATGTACTCTATTTTTCTAAATTTGTGTTGGATTTTTCTTGTGTTGTGTTTTCACTTGATCACTGTGCAAGTGATGGATAAATACTTTACACATTTCCTCTAAGTTGAGCCTGAATACTTTTGTGCATAGCAACCAGAGGGTTAAGCACAGGTTAGTTTAGTGACTTTTTTCGTTCACCCTGAGTAGGATTGTGGCAGTTTCTTGAGAAGGGTTTCACCCCCTTCAACCAACAACCTAATTATATAAATATTACCTTCTGGTAGTTCTAATTAGGATATAGTTTCCTTTGGGAAAGCTTTGTTTTACTTGCTTATAACTTTGGTGCCGTTTGATAAATCTTAATAAAATTTTCCCAAAAAGTACAGCACTTTGTCTAGTTGGGCATGGAAAGTTTTAGGGCCAAGAAAAAGGGGGGTCAATAATGTGTATTTCCCCTGGTAATTCCCATGGAGATTTTAGACACAACTACAGCCGAACCGCTCAACGGAATTACACCACATTTGGCAGAAAGGTAGATCTTGACACAAAAAGCGTGCTTGTGTTGTTTGGTATAATTCATTTCAGTAGCTTTTGAGATATTAATGGAAAAAATATAGATCTCTAGGGATGCAGACCCTATGTGGATCCCCAGTGGTGGACACACAAAGTCACGTGACACCAGCAACGCTGTGATGGCTGGTTTCAACCTGAGTAGAAAGTTCCAGCTGTCATTTTAGATATCGGGGAACGGTCCCCACTTGGAAAAAATCAGCTCTAATGAAGTAGAAGGGGTCAGAGTAGAAGTACTCTGACAACATGGGTGCAATATAGGGGTCTGTAAGTGACCCTCTGATGGTTATAAAATACTCCACATGTGATAGTACAAAAATCCACTGTAGGCTCAGCGTGGCCCCCATGTAAAATTATGACAAAATTGCGAATTCTGCTCAAATTAATGAAAAATAAACAAATACTCACATAAAACCACTCACACATTCACTGAGGTACACTCACTGACCCACTCAGACACTCATACATCCATTCACAGACCCTCTAGACTCTCACACACCCACCAGAGACCCATTAACATATTCGCACACCCACTCACAAACCCACTGACCTTCTGACACACCCACTCACACAACACACAGACACTCACAAACCACATGCAGACCCCGTGTGGATCTGCAAATTGACCGGGAAGTTACATGGAGGGCCATGCTGAGCACCACCGTGGATTTGTGGAAAATACAACCAAACTTGGCTTCTTCACAGAAGACATGGAAAGGGTTAAAGAAATACTCACCATTGAACTAAAAAAGGTATAACAAAAATAAAAGCCAAAAGTAGCATGTAATGTGTTAACTAGAGCAGCATAAATAAGAGCACATGGTGAAGAGTAGCACTTTTAGCTGAGAATGGAGGTGGATTACTTGAGTTGTCACTGGAAATTTGGATTGAAAACAGATTTTAACAGGCAGGATAACAGCAAAGAGCTTTTACAAGTTTGTTAATTAGGTTGTAGTATATAAAAATATATTTAGATAAAATGTGAGTGTATATAAGCTGAAAGAAAATGTGTTGCTTCTAGACACTATAGTAGAAGGGAAAAAAGAAGGGGGCTTAGACCATTAACTAAAAATACATTGAGGAGGAAAGAAGAAAGAGGAATTGCTATACTGAAAGTATAGTAATTTGATTAAGCAATGAATGAATGTGTTTGAAATTAGATGTGAGCATTTGCTCATAGTATGTAATATGGTAGTATGTAATTTACACATACTTATACAGTCAGACAGACACTTACATATCCTTACATGCCCACAAAAGCACTTATGCTGCCACCACTCATATAGCCAAACAGACACTGCAACACTCAGTCACACACCCATAAAACCATTCACACACCGCAGAATATATCTGCACCACAGGAAGAGTTTGTGTTGAAATTTTTTATTAGAAATGAAGAGGTCAACTTCGGCACTCCTGAGAAGGGAGTACCCTGATTGTAGTTGACAACAGAATCAGGGCCACAAAGGGTAATGGCTTTGAGATGGAGGACGAGGAGAAGAGAAATGACTGGGACTCCAGGGGAGAGCGGGGATCCCCTAGAGCGAGAGGTCCCTATTGGATTTGATGAAAGAAGTACTGTCTCCTTGCAAACTTAATCCCATGAGGACCTCAAAGACAAACAGGCTGGGTGGGACCGGAGGCTGCAGCTGGGCCAGCTTGCTGCAAATAAGAGATAAACTTAGGCTAAGAGAGCTTTGGAGAAGAAAAAGGTCCTGCTGACTCATGAATTCAGTGAGAAGGAGCAGGACTTAAAGGCCAAAAAGCTGTTAGAATTGTGATATGTCCCTGCAGGCTAGTGCTGTTCTCCCTATGTTAGCATGAACACGCTGAAGCCTTTGCTTTGCACAAATTACTATGCACATATATTTCGCTTTGTGCCACACTGTACTTTCACAGAGAACCTACTGTTTTTTTTGTATTCTGTTCTTTCCTTGGGGTTTGGTCTGACCGCTGTAGACAAGGTCAAACAACAATGTTCCTTGTTATTCTGTTTTGGTCAGGCTCCAGCACATAAACAAAACACACAAATGCATCTATTGTTGGAGAACACATACTCTTTGTCATATAGGTATGCACAGACATGCAAATACACAGACGAGATCGTGACTATACCTGAGCTGTAGAACCTTCATCTGTGGGTCCACTGCAAACACCCAGATATCTTATTATTTATTATCACTTTGTTTCTGTAGAAGGGGAGTAGGGCTAGTTTTCCCTGTCTTATATAATTGACAGCTCATTGTATGATATTTAGAGCACAAGTGTGAAAGTGAAAGGGTGTGTTCTGCCACCGCGATTTCTGAGAGGGTTGGGAGTTTTGTGTTCTAGGGTTTCAAATCACTTGTTCTTCTGTGATTGAGTAGGAGGGCAAGTGAGATACTATAATTTGTCCATCCTGGGCTCAGGTACTGAGGTGGTGGGATAATTCAGTCCCTGTCTACTAAGGTTTTATGGTCCCAAGCACAGTTGTGTGACTTTGCAGAATCACTGCAACAGAATCCAGTAAAAATGGTGGAGGCACCGCTACTGTGTCCAGTGCAGAAGAAAGGGTCCATATCCCCACAGACAAGGTGCCTGACTTTAAGGAGGAGGGGGATACAGACAGGTACTTTCAGGCATATGAAATAGCTCTAGAGGTACAGAGGATCTCTGAGGAGGATTGGAGAGATGGCCTTTGGAGTCATATTCCTGGTGATGGGAGGGACAACCTACTGGCCTATAAGAAAGGTAAGAGGTTGAGGCATCCCACCATAAAGGAGGCCCTTGTCAGAGATTTTGAATTCACCCCTGAGAAGTAAAGGTTGAAATTCAATGGTAGTCTTAAACTATGTCACCACTCCTGGGAGGATTTTGTGGAGGCCTTTTGAACAGTTTGTAAGACGTACTGTTGTTGTTTAAGAAGGTTTTTCTAACAGTTTTAAACTTTTTCTTTTTTTTGCAAAGAGAACTGGGAAGAAGCAACTGGTTTCAGACTGTGAATAACATGAAGGTTCAATGGGGAACTAGGATAATAATTAATTATCAGTCAAACAACTCGCAAGCGGTGAGGGCTCAGAAACGTGAGCACTGGGGTATAATCCTGGTTATCAGTCACTGACATTTGAAGTGCACTCTACTCTCAGTAGTCCCACAGGCACTGGGGCATTTGCCCTCCAAATTACAACCTATATCCAAGAGGAGCATCTTTATCAATAATTTTCACAAGCTTATTTCTTAATAGTATCCACATTCAAAGTGAGTCCATAGCAGTCTTAATAAATGTCCAATTAGTATGTTTTATTTCAAAAACCTCCAATTCTTAAATTCAGATCAAATCACAAAAGACAATCCAGGAAACGCGTTTCGTCCACACTGGACATCATCAGGGCTGTAAATTGAAAAAAACAAATACATCAGTGAACATTCCTCCAATGTCCCTTTGCCAAATATACCAATCATAATCCATATTTCTTTCATTTGCTTGATTTCTGTATAGGAATACATGCCTATATACAATCTTTATAGAAACAATCCCAATCAACATTCACATGACAGGCTGGTGAGAACATAAACTTATTTTGCACAGTGCACATAGTGCACATCAATGTCATTGTGAGAACGCATCATTAATACACATGACAAATTAATCATCCTTAACTTTCCTGGCCTCATAGTACAGCTAAACCCATGGCCTAAGTTAAATCAGAACCCGTTCATCCTCTCCCAACCCAGCAACACCATTATGTCTGCTTGCTCATTTATCTGAATTATTAATTTATAAATATTCAAGTGTCACGTATGCCAACAGTTCCCAATGCCCCTGTGCCCAATTCCTTATAGGTATATTCAATAGGACCAATATCCTCCATGCATTACCTCCAAACTTGCTGCTAAGTGAATATTCCATGTTACCCATTTGGGCTTCATCCATCCGCCCCTTTATTGAGGTTTTTTATATATGGGAAACCGTAAATGAAATCTGCTGTCATTCAAATGCGAGCAGGCGTTCTTTTAAGCCCCTTCTTTTGTCCTCTTTGAATGTTAATTTTTTTAAATATTTTTTAAAACCATCCCCACCTATCTCCTGATTTACTCCTGAAGTATTGAGTATATTCACTGCAGTAACCATCACTATTCTCCAATGTGAAGCGGATTAAACCTGCCCTCCCAGAGTTACGGCGAGCTTACCGCAGGAGATTTCTCGTCCTGTTACCCGCTCTGACCTGTAAGGCTGTGCGTTCACATCCAACGTGTCATCTCATCCAGTCAGTGTGATAATTCCCACCATAATCTCTACCCTGAATCCTTCCTACTATTTGTGGATCCTGACTCACCAATCACAGAGCTGCAATTTCAATCCCTGGTTTAGCCTACTACAACGTGGTTTCCTCTCAGGTGACCTCATTGGCTGACTACTATCCCCTATCTACATTCCATCCTATCCCAGTGTTGGCCAATCAAAATCCTGCTGGCCAACACGCGACGAAGGGCCTCATCAGCCCACAGATTGCGAATCCCTGTCCCTCTCCAGTACACCATGTCCGCAGTGGCTGTATTATACAGGACCTCCCGCCCCTTTTGCTGGCCGCTATAATCACCATTGTTATTCGCCCAGTACTAGTCATAACATCATATCCGCTTACTTGGCTTGCAGACTTCCATCCTCAATGGAAATGCTACAATAGTTTGTTATGGGCGTGGCTAGTGATCGCTGTCTATCCCCTTCTTTGCCACAACAGTTTCATCCTAGTGTCGACGCGTCAGCAACATTTATAGCAAGCGCTGGCATTGATAATATCCATGTGAAGCACATGTCTACATCATCAATCATATAAATCAATGGTCACATATTAAGCACTCTATTAGCCAAGCTAAACTCTATCTTCCAGCCGCCATAAACGTTGAACTTCCTGTAGACTGTCCAATCTATTATTATTGTTATATCCACTCCACTCATGGCTCAGATCATCATAACTTTAGATTAGTGTATGCCATACACTTCCTCTAATTCTCACTATTGTTACAATATAAATTCAACCCGGGCCATTCTTACCCTGCTCGGTTTACTTATATTCATGCCAAAAATAATCCCAAAGGCCAACGTCCCTTCCAACAGATGCTGTCATGAACAATCATGCTTTCACAATTTTAAGCAGTGAACGAGGGTCAGCTCCTAGTCAGCCCCTGGTGTCTCCCTTCCAACTGGGATACTCGTCCACATCCATAGATAATCTCTGTATCAAGTCAATTAGATCTCAACCCCCTCCATAGTGGGACTACACCATAGTTCTGGGTCCCATTCCTGCTCTTAATAATACGTCTCTCTGGAGTGTAGCTATTCGCTCCAACTGATTCACCTGCAACCACTTGGTAAACACATAAACTCTATTCCCTGCTTCAAAATGCTGTGGCAGTACCTGACCTGCCCCTGTTTACAAAGAGTGATGGAACTCATTGTCACTGTTAAGCCCCTATTAACTGGACCTGAGTCTGCTTATCAACCTGGCCTCTTCCTGCGTGAGTTTCAGTTCCCAATCTCCTCCTCTCACATTGGGAGTGATTCTTTGTATACCATGGAAATTCACATTCGTTAGAACAGGGTGATTATCCTTAAAATGTTGATAGATTGGGGACCTGACATCCCCATTCAGTATAGCACGACGATGCTCCTGAATCCTGATTTTCAGTGCTCTCTTAGTGCTTCTTACGTATATTTGACTACATTCACAAATGATCCCATAAATGACCCCAGACCTGATACAGGTTATGAACTCATTGATATAGTGCAATCTGTTAGTGTTGAATTTGAAAGGTATAGTGTGACTCATGCTGCAATCATAGATACTACAAGATCCACAAGTTAAAAAAACCTTAGATTGACCGGGTAGTCACTTGCATCCTGTGCGGGTTCCAAGTAGTTTCTGGTGACCAAATTCCCAATGGTCCGACTTATTCTATATGTGACTACTGGTTTATCTGTGATGCAGTTGGTTAGATCTTGACCTCCTTTTAGCAGATTTCAGTTTTAATTCATAATCATATACATCTTATTATGTTGTGTACTGAAGGTGGAGCCACATGCCAATCTCTCTCAAGATTCTTTCCTCTGTTTCTAAATCAGTGTGGCCTCTCTTTTGATTACCTGGACCCGGTTTCTGGCTTTATCCTGACTCGGTTTTGTGTAACCACTTGCTAGCAATCTTCTTCTCAATTCAGTCAAGCCTGTATCAAAATCTTCCTCTGTGCTTCAGTTCCAATGGGTGCATACCATCTCTTCAAAGGAAATCCCCCTAGTTAGAGCAGGAGGATGTGCACTGCCCGCTCCCAGGATTGAATTGGTGGCTGTTGTCTTTCTGAACAGCCTGCTTTGTATTCTGTTCTCCACTATAAACAACTGCACATCTACAAATTCAATTTGATTTGTATGGTGAAACATGGTGAACCTGACATTATGGTAATTGTGTTCGGAAATTCAAAATGGCCAGTTCCTCTCCATATTAGCAAAATATCATTGATGAACCTGCCCCAGAACAGAATCAGGTCCATCGATTTGCTTGCCCTCTTAGTCCAGGAATGCTCCCTCTCAAACCACTCCATAAACAGGTTGGCATAAAAGGCATAAAAGGGAGCAAACCTGGAACCGATGGCTGTGCCCTGGATTTGGTGGAACCGCTCCCCCTCAAACTGAAAAAAGTTAGTCTTCAATATCAGGTCACTCATTTCTAGAATCATCTTTGTGTGTTCATGAAGGCTAGCACTATGACTGCCCATAAAGTGACTGAGTGCATGTTGTCCTTTCTCATTTTCTATGCATATGTACAGTCGCACAACATCAAGTGTCACAAAACTCATTTCCTGGTCCCAGACAATATCTTGTGGCTTGTTAAGAACATTCATAGGATCTCTAATGTACGGGGGCAGATTGACCACTAAAGGTTTTAAAAACAGATCAACAAACCCTGAAAGGTGCTCAGTTAGACTCCCAATGCTTGAAACAATGGGTCTGCCCAGGAGATCTTGCATTGATTTGTGAATCTTGGGCAATGTGTAAATAAACGGATAAGTGGGGGTAGTGTTTTTAGGATACTTATATTCTTGGTCATCCAACAGACCCTGCTCTTTCCATGTGTAGAGTCCTCTTCACAAACAGGTCTATTGCTGCAAATTATTGCCCTTGCCGCACACATTTGGATGTTGGTTTCAAACCACTAGTGTGACCAGTTGAAATATTCAACATAGCTGTGACATCCTCCATCCTATATTCTTTCTATTCAGATAACAATAAAAAGAGCTGTATATCAAGCATATATGCAATTGTTGGTTCAAACTTTTTAATTGTACCTTTCTGCATATTATCTGGTTTTTCAACAGTGGCGAACATTTGAGTCTTCTGGCAAACTTGAAAAAGTCAATTTGTAATTCACTACATTCCTCTGCCTCAATGACTCCAGGTTCCTCATACTCTCTTACATCTTGTTCTTGTTCTGGCTACAAGTGCCCATTCTTATATTTTCTGTGCCTCCCCCTGCCCCTCCTTGTTCTGTTCCAACCTTCTTCCTCCCCCTGCGCATCCTTTGTATTTCCTCTGAAAAAGAAGAGCTGGTTGCGGATCTAGACCCTACAATATTAGTAGCCCCCTGATCTTCATTGGAAGACAGTTCTGAGCTGCTGTAATTTACAGAGCCAAGCTCCCCTTGTCTTTCTGCCCCTTCTACAGGTTTGGGTTTATTTGCTTCATCAAAACTTTTGGCAAAGGTGAACACCCTTCTCAGATTATAATCTCTTTCGTCCCTCCTAATCTTACTGAGATTTTTATCATTAATCTGGAGTTGGTGCTTGCTAATCACATCTTTAGGATAACATAATTTGTCTCAGTTACTTCTGGCAGTTTCATATCCTTAATTTCTTTTTCTAACTCTACAATCTGAAGCTTCAGTTTTTCCACCTTTATGCACATGCAAAAAGAAGAAGAATTTAAGTTCTTCTCCCACCCTTTAAGTAAATCACCTTCAAGATCATCAAAGGTGGGGAATATTAAGGTTCTCATACCCCTTGGTACACGTTTGTTCTCCACATAGTTCTTCAATGTGATTCCGTTCCACCATTTGAACAATTCAGTTTTTTTTTAATTCTTGCAATTTATTGAATTTCTTTCTTAAGCTGTTGCTTGGGAGATTTCTACTAACATCCGTGGCTGCCATTTGACTCTGTTGAAACAAATCTGCCACAAGTCTCTCACAAAAGTCATCCATGATCCCGTTTGTATTGCTCTATTCAATTCAAACTGTGTCCACCAACATCGTGCAGCACCTGCCCGTTACTGAATCAGTCAAACAAATCGACAAGTGGCTAGGGCTTTGAAGCATGTGCACTGGTATATAATCCTGGTTATCAGTCACTGTTATTTTAAGTGCACTCTACTCTCAGTAGTCTCACTGGGCCATTTGTCCTCCAAATTACAACCTATATCCAAGAGGAGATAATTTTCACAAGCTTATTGCTTAATAGTAACCACATTCAAAGAAAGTCCATAGGCAGTCTTAATGAATATCCAATTAGTATGTTTTATTTCAAAAACCTCCAATTATTAAATCCAGATCATCCTCATTTTTATCTACAGATACCTGTGCCTGATTACCAAAACCTGATGAGCTCCCTACCATATTCGCAAATTGCTCATCCGAGAACCCAAAAGTTGGTAAATTGGACATAATTACTCTGTTAATCCTGCCACTTGGTTACTTAATTTCTTCAATCAAAAGTTACTTAGTTACTTATCCCATCACCAAACACAAAAGATACATACACATAACCACATATAACACAAGGTGCAAAAAATAGCAGAAACAAAAAAAAAAAAACCTTTAGACCACAGGATAAATATATTCAAATATTCCGAACATGGGAAAAATAAAAGATAAATGTGAATGCCCCTCACAGGCAGGAGAAACAGATGTATAATACTTTATCGACATGTATTTAAAAATATGAGTTAGACACAAGGTTGTACCGATCAGCTGTGTTTCTTTTTCTCTTTTTACTAGGATATATTATGTCGTACTCCCACGCACTTTAAAGATTTTAACATATGGAAATTTAGAACATCATTCAACGTACATGGAGTGATTTTAGCTGTCGAGGTTAGTATATCCTTCACCATGTATATTTAGATATCTAGGAGAGATATAAAAGAGAATTATTGAATTTAATACAGTTCGATGTGATATATATCTATAAACTATTTGGAGGATACTACTTGAATCTTCAAGTTTATGGTGATAATTGAAGAGGTGAGTGTTCTGTTTGTCACCATATAAGTCTCCTTATAGTAAAGCTAGAGACCAAAAACGATACGTTTTTATAGGTAATAAAGGTTAATTTATCGTTACAGCTACAGTATATACTCTTCATATCCTATGAATCGATTCATTTGATTCCCATGTTGGAATACAAGGAATCAAAGGATATAATTGACATAATTTGGGTAAGTTACTAATAGATATAATAATTGGGAGTTTGCATATAGAAAAATTAGGTAATAAATATAATTTTACCTTTTCAGTGACAGCTTGTTATTTATTGAATGCGTGTACAATGAAGCTCTTGATCAGTAGATACATTTATCGAAGTGAGGAAAGGGAACCTAATAGATCTGATAAGGGGCCATTAAATGCTACTATGTGTATATAAATGTTGGCACAAAGATATTAGGGCCAATCAGAAAATGATATGGAGTATATCTATGGATAAAAACATATCCTTTTTTTCCCAATAAATTCCAACATTCTAAAACAGAGACAAAGAGAACAACTAACGAAAATAATATCCCGTAATATTCTTAAATTGCCCACAGCCTTGAAAAGATGACTGATGATTGACATTTATGTTATGTATATAAACCCAAATGGGAAAAGTCAAGAAAGGATTTACATCTATGTAGTATCAACCTTTTAGACAAATAATATCACTCTTGGAGTGTTATAAGAGTCTGTATGTTATATGTACACAAGTTCTGTATTAATAAACATGGATGCATTTTATAGCGGAACTGGAACCTTTGAAACTTGTTGACCCTGCAAATAGGGGAGGGTGATAGTCTTTTGTGAGACATCTCAATGTTATCATTGTAATTTGCAGTTGTACCATAGACCACTATAAATTGAAGTAAAATCTTTTCCATTCTAGTAAACCACTGGTGTGAAAACCCTGAGGAAGCCTTTCAGCCGAAACGCATTGGTGCTAGTAAAGATCTGTAACCAGTGTCTTCTCAAAATCAGTACATATGTGGTATCTGACAATCAACAACTGTGATCAGTCTATCTCAAATGGACACAATTTTTTGTGTCTAATTGAACATCACTTAGATATATTGTATTAGATCAACTGTGACTGCTTTTGTTTACTAGCTGAAGACATTTGTACCTCAAAGGTGTACCATACCTTATGATAACTTGTAGTTTAAATGTGTACAGAGAAGGATTTAGGATGTGTATTTTATGGAAATGATCATTGAGTACATGTATGTAGGTTTTTTATAATATTTGAAATAATTTATAAGATGAAAAAAATGGAAGTGAAAATAAAAGGATATCTTTTTGTATCATAGTAGTATTGGTTGCATAATTTGATCAAATGATCTATGGTCTAACTGCTACACAGTTTATTATTGTGCACTATGCCCAGTGCAAATTTGTTTTCCAAATAAGTTGTTTCCTTGTTAGGGTTTTATCCTTTTTACAGGGGGCCCGTGTGTTTTTTCAGAGTAGCAATCATTATCTTATCCATGATTCATCCAGACTTATTTGATGGTGTTTCATCCACCCTTATGAGTTGGACGATGTTTTCCTGTGATATATAGATATTTTTACTTTATATCTTACATTGTGGCAAAAAGGTTTCCCTAAGTCTCTGTATTTAAGACTAATCAAGTGATCTCATGAATATGCAGATAAGTGTGATTCGTGGTCTGACTATGTACACTTTTGATTATTAAAAAAACCTATGTCTGGAAAGGCTGTGAGTTCTATGATAGGTACGTATGTTGTTGCTAGGTGTAGTGATCATAACTTTAGCCTTTCATCGTGTGATAACCATCCTGTCATGAAATACAAGCTCAGACACTCTCGCACTTACCGACTGCTATCTTATCAAGGGTCATGCAGATCAGGCTGCCTTATTGTCACACACTATGGGAGGAAAAAGGTTTTTTCACTGTTTAAATATAAAATCGGAAAGTAAAGCTGTTATTTCATTCCGAACTCCTTTCTGTTGTAAAATTTGTTGTATATGATTCTATATACATCCTCTCTATTTTTGGATGATATGGACCCTCACGCCCTAAGCATTCTCATTATAGGTAAGTATGCCCCAAACTACTTTCCCTCTGCCTTCCCTGGATTGCTTATTCCAGAAGGACACTTGACCATTCTTAGTGCCCCCGTTCATGCTTCTGCATCAATATTGGATCAGTATTAGAACCTCTATCAAAATGTACAGACCACTTCTTGAGACCACTAGTACAAAGAGTGCCTTCCTATCTCAAGGACACTAGAGATATTATGGTACTACTACAGACATTGAGACTCAACAGAACACCAACATCTTCATCACACTGGATGTCGATACGCTGTATACCAGCATACCGCAACAGGCATCCCTATGGGTAATTGAGACTATATTGATGCGAGAGGGATGGGAATCTATTACACTAAAAAGGTTTGTTTTTGAATTTGAAGGAGATTATTTTTTACAGACTCATGGAACATCAATGGTTAGCACATGTGCCCCAAGCCTGCCCTATCTGTATGTCCATGACTTTGAGATGAAACACATCTATAAAAACAACAACCCCTTTGACATACAGGTACTAGTATGGAAGAGGTTTATAGATGATATCTTGCTGATTTGGAGAGGCACTGATACAGAAGCCATAAACTTTTTAGCTTGGCTCAACACCAGAGAAGAGTATCTTACCTTCAACATGACTACAAGCAAGGAATAAATCACCTTTCTTGACTTAAGGATCTGGTCTGAGAACATGATACTCAAAACAGAGATGTTTTATAAACCAACCGATGTAAATAATCTCCTCATCTATGATAGCTTCCACCCGAAAGTCCTTACAGACAACCGACCAGTGCGGCAATTCTTGAGATTATGGAGGAACTATTCAGTGAAAAGAACTTACAAAGTGCATGCAGAATTTCTGGCGAAAAAACTAGAAGAGAAATCTTACCCAAAACAACTGGTAAACGGGCGATCAAAAGAGAAAAATATAATCCCAGAGAAACACTACAAGAGACACACGAAAACCGAAAAACACCAGGGTAGCATGCGTAACCACCTATGGCACAGAATACAATGCAGTCAAGAGAATAATATGCAACACTGGAAAACGCTGAACTCGGATCATTAAGTTTGGAGAAACCCATGTTTGCATTCAAATGAGGAAAATCCCTGAGAGACTCAGTAGTACATACCCGTCCACGACGGACGAATGATGAAAACCGAGCACTACATACAATGTGGGACATGCCAGAAGTAGTAGGCCACGTCCCATGTGGGAGTTGCAATGTCTGCCCCCTGACAACAGAAAGCAAGGAGGGGGATTTGGGGTTACGAACTCCATTGGAACTGAAACAACATTCAAACTGCAACAGCAGCAACGTGGTATATATCATCACCTATAAGTGCCAGCTTAGTTACATAGGTATGAATACATGCAAATACAAAATGCGCATTAATAAACACCGCAGTTCATTCCGTTGTGGTAAAACCATCACCAAATTGATGCACCACTTCCAAACCTCTGACCACACAGAAAATGACTTCACCTGGATGGTGATAGATAAATTACCCACAACAGCAAGTGACAAACAGTTACTGAGACTGGAACATACATGGATTTATTGCCTCTCAAGCACAACGATGGGACTGAACGAAGAGATACCCTGGCCAATTGTGGCCTAAAATCCTGGACAACTCTGGCCTAAAATTCCAGTGATGCTAGGTTACATGAGAAACCATGAATTCAATCTTTGCATTATGTTAGAAATAAGTCCAGTGAAAAAAAATGAAACACATGAGACCTACACCTAGGGACTCCATTGTAACCTACACAAGTGTTTTATTATTATTAATTTTGAAGCTTGTAAAGCGCACGGCTACCCCCATCGGGGGTGTCCCGGCACTGCAGACGAACGGCAATCAGAGGGATTCAAAGAGGGCTAGATCATGGAGAAGAACCAAGTCTTGAGTTTCCTCTGAAACAGAGGCTCAGATGTAGTGAATCTAAGTTCCTTCGGTAACTGATTCCAGAGTTTGGATGTGACCACAGCAAAGGCCCGGCCCCCAGTGCGTGCGAGACGAAAACGTGGGGCATGCAACAGGCGAAGATGATTTGATCTGAGGTCACGTACAGATTGTGTCATCTTAAGTCTATGCCTCAAGTATGCAGGGCCTCGTCCGTTGAGAGCCCTAAAGGCAAGGACCAGGGCTTTGAACTGAATGCGGAACCTCACTGGTAGCCAGTGCAGTTTAGCCAAATAAGGTGTAATGGAGTGGCGATAAGGAATATTACAGATTAACCTGGCCGCTGAATTCTGCACTGTCTGAAGACGGTTAATGAGATACTCCGGGGCTCCTACATACAGACTATTAGCGTAATGCAAGTGGGACGTAATTAGAGCATGAACCACCGTCCTCCGTGAATCCATTGGGAGAAAGGGAATGATTTTTTTAATCATTCGAAGCTTTCCAAAGCAAGATGCCAAAACTTTATTGATTTGGGTTTTACAGGATAAAGCTGAATCAAATTGGAAACCCAAAATACGGGCAGCTTGAACTGGTTCCGGAGGGGGGTTAAGCTCAGGCGGCCACCAAACATTGGCTGGAATTGGGGATTTCTGATTAAAAAATAACACCTCCGTTTTATCTGTATTCAGTTTGAGATTATTGGAGGACCTCCAGGAGGCGATGTTCAGCAAGCAGTGTCGGAAACTAACCATGGAGCTATCAGAGTTGTCTTTAAAAGAAAACACAAGCTGAGTATCATCATCATAGAAGATCACTCTGACGCCCCAGGATTCGATCTCTTTTGCTAACGGAGTCAGATATACGTTAAATAAAAGAGGGCTGAGTGCAGAGCCTTGTGGGACCCCCCATTTCAATGTTTTTTCCGTGGAGACAAACGGCCTGAGAAAGACCTGTTGAGTTCTGTCAGGAAGGAAGGATTTCACCCAAGCAAGCGGGTTCCCTCCTATGCCCACCTCGCTGAGGCGATCCAACAAAGTGTAATGCGATATTGTATCGAATGCTGCGGATAGGTCGAGGAGGACCAGCATGGGCTCCTCTCCCCTATCGACACACTCGAGAATTGACTCAGACACTTCCAGTAGGGCCGACTCTGTACTGAAGTCTGGCCTAAAGCCTGACTGGGAGTTATGTAGCATCTGGTTAGATTCTAAATATTCGGACAGGTGCTCCTGTACCGCCTTCTCCAGAACTTTTGCTGGCTTGGGTAGAAGTGAGATCGGCCGGTAGTTACTGAAGCATAGTGGATCGGCATCTGCTTTTTTTAAGATTGGTAGCAGCATCGCATGTTTCCACAGAGAGGGAGGTATTTCATATTTCTAGTAAAGGGTTAATCAGTAGCGGGGCCAAGTCACTCAGAATCTGAGCTGGGGCCCGGTCAAGTGGGGAACTTGATTTACATTTTAGGAACAAAGACAGAGCATATTCTTTGGTCAAGGGTTTAAATGAAGTAAACACTTCATCATGAGAAGTGTCATTGTCTACAATCGCCGCTGAATGATTCTGATTGATTGCTGCCGAAATGTTAGCAATCTTCTCATAGAAAAAATCTGACAAGCCATCACAAAGCAATTGACTTGAGGCAGCAGAGCAGGCCAAGGCAGGGGGGTTAGAAAATTCTTTAACAATGTTAAAAAGGGTCTTAGTTGAGTTTTTCGCCATTTTAATTTTTTCTGCAAAATGATCTCTCTTAATGCTGCGCTTGAGTTTATGAAACTCTTTAAGAGCTGATCTGTAGAGGGTTTTGGCCGCCGGGTCATATGACCGGCACCAGGCACGCTCCCGTTTTTTTCATCTGCTTCTGTGCTCCCGTAATTCCTCTGTGAACCAGGGAGCCGAAGGCTTGGACCTTCGGGAGGTAAGATACTGCATTGCCTCAATGCAGTATCTTACCTCCTGAAGGTCCAAGCCCCAATTTACTCAATAGTGGCAGAAAGATCATTGTTAAATTTGTATGCCTCCGCATTAAGGTCACCTGACTGTGGGCCTGTATTGCTCATATATGTATGTTCCAAGGACTTACAAGTGATCTTATGCCATTTTCTGCCCTGTTCTCTGATCTTGGATGCCCGATAGGGCGGGCGAGGTGAGGATACTTCAAACGGGATGAAGAAGTGGTCAGCCCACGTGAGAGGCAGAGAGGGAAGCACCTTGAGTTCAGCCCAGTTGGAAAAGATCAGGTCAAGAGTGTGGCCTGCTGAATGTGTAGGACCCCTGACCCACTGGGTCAGATTCAGGCCTAGCAGAGAGTCCAAATGATTCTTAGCACGTAAACAGCTGCTTACATCAACATGAAGGTTAAAATCACCTAATACGGTGACATGGGGGTGTTTAAGTGACAGATCTGCAATCGCCGCTAACAGAGAGGCCATGGCGGATGGGGGGGTTCCGGGAGGGTTATATACAAGGACACCCGAAAATATGGCAGAGGAGGCGTCTAAGATATATAGGGCCTCAATGGAGCCTACATTTGGAATTTTCCTGGTAGTGATCGTCAAGTGAGATAGGAGAATAACAGTAATTCCACCACCAGCCTTCGAGCCTTCACGTTTTATGCCTGTTAGTCGATAGCCCGGGGGAATAGCCAGGTTGATGTCTGGATTAGAAAAATCCTTAATCCACGTTTCTGTAAGAAAGAGTAGATCCCAGGCCTTCGACAAGAGCAGCAGCCATATATCACTAGAGTGACACGGCAAGGAGCAACAGTTCAATAGGCCAGCCGTGTAGGTTCTAATAGGTATGGAAGGAGTAGGGACATTTGCTAGTAAACCTGGGTGATTTTTTATGGCGGTAAAGGAAAAGGTACAGTTGTTACATTTGAAATGGGGGACACAACGCGCCGCAAGATTGCACCGTACCTGAGGAGTACAGGCCCCCTTTTTCATCGCCATAAGCTGAGATCTGGACCAGGGTCGCCACTGAGTGGAGTGGCAACTGGCAGCGTGCTTGGCCCTAGGTGCGGTACTGGCGCGGACGGGCGCAGACAGGCTTGCCATTGGTGCGTCATCGGCGCGTCCGCTGCGCGTCGTGAAAGCCATGGGCTTAAGAAGCTTAGCCCGCCAAGCCCTGACTCCAGACTCCTCCCACGAACCCGGAAGTGAGGGAAATCACACAAGAACGCCCCGCTACCCTCCACATCAATCAGGCAGCGCCTGCGGTGGAACGGGGTAGGGGGAATAGGACAGGTAGGCAAAGTACAATTTTAAAATATTCGTGCACAACACAGCGTAATTTAAAATAGCTGACAGACCTAGATCGTCTGTCTGCACTTAAAAGCAGCTCTAATAGTCCAGCAGCCAGCGCACAATCACCCCTCGAGGCAGCGCGCTTATGGGACATATCTTCCTTTCCCAAACATAATAAGCTTTCTGTGAAACAATATGTACCTCCCAAAAGTTGAAAATACATGAAGTCGCCTTTTGGAACGGAGTGATGCATGCCTTATATACACTACACATAGGAGTCATGTGTCCACTAAAGCAGTTACATTTTTTTTTCTAGGTCAAGGTGCATAAAACTTTATGAATAACCTTGAACTAACAATGGTTCTGATTGAGCAAGGTCAAGAAACACAAACGTGTACCCTTAGATAGAGGGGAAAAATAATCTTTTTCGGTGCACGACATCACTGGCTCCCACCTTTAAATAAATAAAAACAATAAAAAGTAATGTGAAAGAGAAATCCCCACACTCTAAGCGCGGTGTCTAGTTTTCAGAAATGTATGCGATTGGTAGGTTTCCCTGGATGGCTGCCAAGCCTGGGACCAAAAATCCAGGTGCCCCCTCTTGCAAAACCAGGTATTTTTGTGATAGGTAATTTTGATGTCTCCAAAGTATGTATTGGGCTCTTGCCCATCGCGGGCACTTGGCCCACTCACACAAGTGAGGTACCATTTTTATCGGGAGACCTAGGTCCCCTAGATAGAGAGGAAAAATAATCTTTTTTGGTACACGACATCACTGGCTCCCACCTTTAAATACATGAAAACAATAAAATGTAATGTGAAGGAGAAATCCCCACACTCGAAGCGCGGTGTCTAGTTTTCAGAAATGTATGAGATTGGTAGGATTCCCTAGATGGCCACCGAGCCCGGGGCCAAAAACCCAGGCGCCCCCTTGCAAAACCAGGTAGTTTTGTGATAGGTAATTTTGATGTCTTCACAATATGTTTTTTGGCCCTTGCCCGTCGCTGGCACTTGGCCCACCCACACGAGTTAGGTACCATTTTGATTGGGAGACCTGGTGGAATGCTGGGTGGTATGAAATTTGTTTCAGCCTGGTGATCCCACAACTTTCCCACACAGAAATTTTAGAAAAATATGATTTTTTTCATCTCAATTTAGGGTTTGCAGGGGATTCTGGGTGTGAAAGTGTTGGGGGTCCAAGCAAGCCATCCCTCCCTGGACTACCCCCGGTTTCTCGTTTTCAGAAATGTGTGGGTTTGGTTGTTTTTTCTAGATGGTCGCTGAGCCTGGAGCCAAAAACCCAGATGCCCCCTTGTTTAACCAGGTTGTTTTGTGATAGGTAATTTTGATGTCTTAACAATATGTATTTTTTTTTACAACGTTTGAGGTTTGCAAGGGATTCTTGGTAACAAAACTAGGTGACAGCCACACAAGTCACTCAATCCTGGTTTCCCCTGCATGTCTAGTTTTCAAAACTGTATAAGTTTGCTACGCTTCCCTACGTGCTAGCAGAGCTGTGAAACGGTTTTGTGTCCACATTGGATTTTGGCCCGTTTCCTGTTTCAGACACTAGGCCTCCTCACACAAGTGAGGTACCACTTTTATCGGGAGACTTTGGGGAATGTGGGGTGCATGGAAGTTTGTGGATCCACACAGACTATAGACCTTTCCGTCACAGAAATGTGAGGAAAATGTTTTTTTTTTTTTACAAAGTTTGAGGATTGAAAGGGATTCTGGGTAACATAATCTGGTGAGAGCCACACAAATCACCCCATCCTGGATTCCACTGGGTATGAAGTTTTATAAAATGTATAGTTTTGCTAGGTTTCCCTAGGTGCCGGCAGAGCTAGGGTTCAAAATCAACAAGCTAGGCACTTTGCAAAAAAGGGTCAGTTTTCACTGTAAAAATGTGGTGTGTTCATGTTGCATTTTGGCCTGTTTCCTGTAATGGGCACTAGGCCTACTCACACAAGTGAGGTACAATTTTTATTGGAAGACTTTGGGGAATGCGGAGTTGCTATAATTTTGTGGATGCAAGCAGATGTGTTTTGTTTTGACAAAGTTTTAGGTTGGCAAGGGAATCTGGGTAACAGAACTTGAGAGCCACACAAGTCACCCCATCCTGGATTCTCCAGGGTGTATAGTTTTCATAAATGTATAGGGTTACTTGGTGTCCTATGTGCCAGCAGTGCTAGGGTTCAACATCTGCAGCCAAGCACTTTGAAAAAAAGGTCAGTTTTAACAGTAAAAATGTGGTGTGTCCACGTTGCATTTTGGCCAATTTCCTGTCGCGGGCACTAGGCCTACCAACACAAGTGAGGTATAATTTTATTGGGAGACTTTGGGAAATGCGGGGTGGAATTTTTTTGAATCCATGTACAAAGTTTGAGGTTTGCATCGATTCGGGGTAACATAACCTGGTGAGAGCCTCTGAGTCAACCCATCCTAGATTTCCCTGGGTGTCTTTTAAAAAATGTATAGGTTTTATAGGTTTCCCTAGGTGCCGGCTGAGCTAGGGTTCACAACCCACAGTTAGGCACTTTGAGAAAAAAAGGTCTGTTTTCACAGTAAAAAGGTGATGTCCACTTTGAGTTGTAGGCCGTTTCCTGTTACGGGCAATAGGCTAACCCAAACAAGTGAGGTATAATTTTTATCAGGAGACTTAGTAGAACACAGAATTAGGGCTGTAACCCGTTTCAAAATTCCTATGGAAATTAACATGGGGAAAATGTGTTTTGGGACCCCCCCTTTTGTCTCGGCCCCCGCTTCACAAATCACCCTGAAAGTTTCAAGACAGGAGCTGACCAGAGCACCCAATACATTTTTAAAATTTCACGAAAATTTGTCCAAAGACGCCAAAGATATTGGCAAAAGATAAAATGAAAAGGTGGATGGGAGGAAATACACCAATCTCCTAAACGTGGTCATGAGATCCCAGAGGGACTGAACCAGGCCAAAAAGCATTCTTAAAGGAAAAACAAATCTACCTCAAAATAGTGATATTCGGGCATTTGCAGCATTTTTTTTTTTTAAACCAAGCATGGTCGTGATTTAAAAAAAAAAATGTCCCGGGATGAGCCAGGTCCAGTAGCATTTAAAAGAAAATAGGGGGTTCATGGGGCTGCTATCTATGGGCTCTCTAAGCCCTGGGAACAACAACCTCCCAGGGCTATTAAAAAATTGATGGGGCTGCCCCATAAACCACCACCTCCCTAGGGCTTAAAAAATACCCAATTCATGGCCAGCTGAGCCCCTCGGATACTGGGGACCACCACCTCCCTTCCGCAAGATACTTTAAAACAATGGGAGCAGGGCAGCACGCCCACCTCCAGAGCCGTACTTGGACCTGGGGACCACAACCACCCCACAGCAGGCCCTTAAAAATTAAAGGGGGCATAGGGCGGCTCCCCTCCTGGAGTTAATAATGGCCCGGTGACGCCACTCCCAGGGATAGTTCCTGGTATGTCCTGGGTTGCCCACCCCTGGGATATTGCTGTTTGCTTTAGCTCTGTGGGAGCTCACAGCTCCCACTGAGCTAAAGCAAACGCTCTGCTTCCAGCGGTTTGGAGTGCATAGTGCTCCCACCCACTGGAAGCAGAGGTTTCATCTCTTTCCCTGCCCGCAGACATGCAGGCAGGGAAAGAGAAGAAACAATTTCTCCTACATGGAGGAAGCTGTCTTTCCAGCAGCTTCCTCCGTGAAGCTGCAATGCTGGCTCCCACTAGAGATGAGGAGCCGGCTGGGACTGTGGGGGGCCTTGAGGCTCCCTTCGCAGTTCCGGGGAAAAAGAGTAGAAGGAAAAAATATAAAAGACAGAAACAAGCAGATAAAGGCAGAATAAAGATCATCAATGAGCAGAAGAGGCAGAATAAATGTCAGCAAATAGCAGAAAGAGGCAAAATAAAAGGTCATAAATGAGCAGAAGGAGGTGAAGTAAGGGTGAGAAATGAGCAGACCGAGGCAGAATAAAGGTCAGCAATGAGCAGAAAGAGACAAAATGAATTTCAGAACTGATCACAAAGAGGAAGAATAAAGATGTGAAATGTCAGTAGTGGCAGAATAAAGACCAGAAACTAGCAGAAAGAGGCAGAACAAAGGTCAACAGCAAGCAGAAAGATGCAAAATAAAGATGAGATATGAGCAGAAAGAGGCAGGTTGAAGGTCAGAAATGAGAGGAAAGAGGTAGAATAAAAGTCAGAAACAAGCAGGAAGAGGCAAAATAAAGGTGAGAAACGAGCAGAAAGACGCAAAATTAAAGGCCAGAAACTAACAGAAAGAGGTAGAATAAAGGTCAGACTGGAGCACACAGAGACAAAAGAAAGGTCAGCAACAAGCAGAAAGAGGCAAAATAGAGGTCAGAAATTAGCAGAAAAAGGCAGAATAAAAGTCCGAAATGAGCAGAACGAGGCAGAAAAAAGGTCAGCAATGAACAGAAAAGGCAAAATAAAGGTGGAAAATGAGCAGAAAGAGGCAGAATAAAGGTCAGAAATTAACACAAAGGTGCACAATAAAGCACAGCAACAAGCAGAAAGAGGCAAAATAGAGATTAGAAATGAGCAGAAAGAGGCAAAATAAGGAGTGAACAGAAAAAAGGCAGAAAATAAGGAGAAAATATGCAGAACTCACTCAGGCAACAGTAGGGGGACCAACAACCCTCAAAAGCCAAGGAGAGTTCATCCTCCAACCAGAGGTGTGCCAGGAGGTGGGTTTTCAGAGTGGTTGAGAAAGGGTGTGGGGCCTCTGAAGATGTCTCAACAATCCCGAAGGGGACTTACTTTTGGTAACAATAGGCGTTCTTGTCCCCCCAACGACCCTCAGCAGCCAAGGGGAGTTCATCCCTTAACCATGTATTATATATCCTGTACTGTTTTTATATTTTGTAAAGATACTGTTTTTTAAATGTACTTTTATGTTTTTTCTACAAATTATGGAAACCGAATAAAGATAAAATTACTTAGTTACCCTTAACCTGTAGTGCACCAGAAGGTGCGTTTGTGTAATGTTGAGAAAGGAGGCTGGACCTATGATGAGGTCTCAGTAATCCTGCTGTGGGGTAATACTTGTGGCAACAATAGGGGTTCTTGGCCCCTAAAGATCCTTAGCAGCCAAGGAGATTTAATCCCCCAAACAGTAGTGTGCCAGATGTTGGATTGGCAGAGTGTTTGAGAAAGGGAGCTGGCCCTCCAATGAGGTCTCAGAAATCCCGCTGTGGTGGATTTACTTGTGGCAATAATTGGGGTTCTTGGTCCCAATGACCCTCAGCAGTCAAGGGGACTTCATTGCCCAGCCAGTAATGGGGCCAGAATGCGAGTTTGCAGAGTGGTTGAGGAAGGAGGGCTGGCCTCCAATGAGGTCACAGTAATCCTGATGTGGGGGACTTACTTGCAGTACCTATAGGGGTTCTTGGCCCCCAACTACCCACAGCAGCCAAGAGGAGTTCATCCCCCAACTAGTAGTGTACCAGGAGGCGTGTTTGCAAAGTGGTTGAAAAAGGGAATGGGGCCTCTGACGGGGTCTCAGTAATCCTGATGTAGGGGAATACTTGTGGAAACAACAGGAGTTCTCTGCCCCAAACGCCACCCAGCAGCCAAGGGGAGTTCATCCCCCAACCAGTAGTGCACCAAGAGGTGCGTTTGCTGAGTGGTAGAGAAAGAGAGTTTGGCCTCCGATGAGATCTCAGCAATCCTGCTATGGGACACTTTCTGGTAGTAACAAGATAGATTTTTAGCCCATAACCTCTCTCAGCATCCAAGGGGACTTAATTAGGGGTGGTAGTATTGCTCATACTCCACCCTCTCAGGACACTCCGTAAGCCTGATGAAGGCCTAACAGGAAGAAGAAAAATAAAGGTCAGCAACAAGCAGAAAGAGGTCAAATAAAGGTCACAAATGAGCAGAGAAAGGCTGCAAATGAGTAGAAAATAAGCAGAACCCACTCAGGCACTGAAAGACCAACTTACAGAACAACTGAGACACTCACTCACCCAGTGAAACATTCATGCACTCACTAACATACCCACTGACACTCATTTTCTCACTCACTCATTCATTTTCAAAGGTCATAGGGTACAGTTAGATAATAGCATTAAAAATCATAGAAATTCTTTAAAAAAACAAAGATTAAAGGGATGTTATAGTAAGGCTCAGATGTCACTCGTTCAAAAACATAGAAATGTGCAAGTTAAAGTTACTTGAGCTAACCATAACTCACACCCCCGCAATGCATTGCTTATGACCTTGCATATTACATCAGTGATGACATGGTCAATGACATCACTGATGACATTAGTGATGACATCTCAAATGACATCACTGATGATATCACGTATGACATCATGGATCGGACTTTAACTATAACATCCATGTAACCTTTGTTTTTTGCAGTGAATATATATATATATATGTAGTCCCAAAAAATGATATGCTAACTTTTGCTGCTGTCTGGAAAGTTCCGGGGAGATCCGTTAAGTGGGAGACGACAAAAATAGGGGTTCCCAAAATGCATTCTCCCACATGTAAGTTCCCATACGGTCTTTGAAGAGGTTACAGCCCGAACCACTGAGCAGAATTACACTAAATGTAACAGGAAGCTAGATGTTGGTCCAGAGTGGTGCCATTGAGTAGTTTGATGTAAATCCATTCAGTAGCTTTCAACATATTAAGAAAAAACCAAATTTGTCAGCAAGCGCTGATTGGCTGACTGCACCTTCACAGAAAATTTAAGGCCACCATGTTGCTTTTCGGGAACAAGTCCCTAAGGCTGAAACGTTATTTGAATAATGAATAAAGGGGTCAGGGTAGAGGTACCCTGACCCAAACTCTGTGTTAGAGGGGTCCCAGAGAGACCCATAAAGGCCAATAAATTGTCTTATAACGTTTTTTTCTCAATGCTCTGGAATTCGAAAGGTGGTATGGTGAGAACAGATTAGTGATGTTAATGGCACATTGCCATAACACAATGCCTATACTGTCCATTTTAATAATAGAAGTAACCTAGGTTGAGATTCCCATATTGTAATGCAAACAAGTCTTGCTGAAGCACATCTATTGTGGATGAAACAATGTTACCCAAAGAATATATTCTAGATGATACAGTAGTCATACCGTTGTCGACTACTATAAGAGCCAGGCCCGGACTGGCCATAGCGGTCACCGGGCAATCCCCCGGTGCGCCACAAGGGTGGGGCCGGTTTTGAGCCCCTGGGGGCCGAATTTGTTGCAGGGCCGTTTTTGGAGGGGGGTTGGAGGTGCCGCCGAGCAAAGCGCTCGGCGGCACCTCCACCCCCCGAGTGGGGAGAGGGGGGGTGTGGGCGGCCGAGCACTTTGCCAGGGCTGATTTTGGTTCCCAGTCCGGCCCTGGAAAGAGCCTGTTCTAAGTTGGCCCTGTCAATCTCACTCATCCTTTCAGTCGATTCTTGTTGAGAGATTTTCTGTATCTCATTATAGATAGCATGAAGGAAGCACTTTTGAGGTGGTTTCTGAGGACCCATTAAAAAGTCTTGTAAGTCCACATCATCAGAAAGAAGGAACAATGTGTTAGTGTCTAGTGGCCACACTAACCATCCTTACAAATTGAGATCTGATGAGTTTTTAAAACTTTTTTTATTGCAATTTTCTTGGCATACTTTGCATTTGGAAACAGTTACATCACATGGACCACCCCATACAATAAGCAATACATTCCCTGGTCCGAGGTCAATGAACCAATACCGGTGTCCACTGAAGCTACGATCAAACCATAAATCAGCAAAAAGCATCATCATGAATCACGTTATTGTTTTTTTATAACTTATGAACAAACACCCCCCCTAACCTCCCTCCCCCCACCGGGTCCACCCTTCTAAAGGTCTAGTTAACAAAGTTTCAGTTTGGGGCTTCCTCCTGTCTCTCCCCCTGTCTGGGGGACTCTGGGACATATTACCAAGCAATAGCCATAATTATCGCTATTGCTTGGTTAGAGACAAAAATTTACCGCAGAGCAGCGGCGATTTTTATCGCAGATAAACCTTGGTATTACCAAGGTTTATCGCAAATGCGATAAAAATCGGCCGCAATGCATGAATATCGCTGAAAAGTCAGCGATATTCATGCATTACCGAGCTAATGCTCTTAGCCATGTTATCCACCTCCCATTAGATAACATGGCTAAGAACTGCTCAGGGCAGGTATTAGCTTTTGGAGATATTCGCGCTTAGCTCGAATATCTCCAAAAGTCGGTAATAGGAGATAGCGATGTTAGTGACTGTTTCCAGTCGCTAACATCTTGTCACGCCCACTTTGCATGTCATTAGTGATAAATATCACTGACATGCAAAGTGGGGCCCAAGATGGTCGCTATCTCCTACTAGCTGTCGCTAACTGGTGTTAGCGACAGCTAGGTAATAGGGAGATAATTTTATCTCCGCTTTCTTGGCTTTTAAAGCCAAAAAGGCAGAGATAAACCCCCTTGATAATATGCCCCTCTGTTCCCTCATGACTATCTCCTGTGGTCGCCGTCTGTGTAGAACTAGAGAAATTTCCCTCTATCTCTTGGATCATTAACCCCTATGCCTGCAACACCTCCGAGATCTGATGAGTTATGTCTACTTTTACAGAGCAAAGTATGGAAAGGGAAGACCACTCGGTCCCCACGAACGTATGGATGGGTGCCCCGATCCCCCCGGGAAACCATTTTGGGCGGGGGGTGTGGTTCGGCTGGTATGCCCAAAGCGGCGTAGCCAGAGCACGCCCTTCATGCCCAGAAGGGGTTGTCCTAGACACCCGCCCGGAAGACCGCGCCCAGTAGGCGTACCTGAGGAGGGTCCCCGCCCTCCTGCAGATGGATAAAAGAGCGGGAATCCAAAGGAGCATCCTCTTGTTCCAGTGCTCTGAAGGCTGCACCACTCGTTGCTGGTGAGCCCTCGACGGAACAATCGGCAATTTGGAGAACTTGTAATCTTGTTTTTTCTCTTTCAGTTATCGAGAGTTCGAAGGATCTGGGACCTCGTTGATCGACTTGAGCGGAGTAAACGAAGCTATGGCCGGCAAAAAAGCGGGAAAGAGCTCCGAGCTGGAGAAGGTACTGCGCACCTTGTCGAACCGAATGGCAATCATGGACCGAAAACTCGGTAAAGTTGATTCGATCGGTCGAGGTTTGGCCGAAGTTAAAAAGCAGTTAGCGGCCCAGAACAACCCCTCAGGCCGCCCTAAGAAGGTAATAGGCCCGGCCTTGCCGGGAGTTGTCCCTGAGGGTAGGGGGAAGCGTATTAAGAGGAGGGCGGTTTCCGGGGAGGATCCGGTTCCTGAGGTGCCCCCACCCGCCCCATCACACCGGCGGACAGCCCGGTACCAAGTCCAGATATAGGTCTACCAATCCCGGTTGTAATTACCCCTGTTAATGATGATCAGATGCCCCCAGAACTGGCTCTTCAGTTAGCGGCAGTATTGCCCTGGCTCAAAAAGAAAGCAGGGGGGGCAGTGGCGGCGGGGGATCCGGCCGAGGAGGCAAGATTGATAATCGAGCAGTTGCGGCAATCGAGAGAAGCCGGGACGGCGAATGTTCCTTCTATTTCCCCACAGGTAGCGCCAGGAGCAACCACAGTTGGCTGGGAAAAGACAACAGACACGGCGGTTGAACCTGGTAAGAATCCATTGCCAATTGTGGGGGAAAGTTCAGTGCCTTCACGGCGTGAGAGGGTGGCCCAGCACATCCCAGCGGCCACTAAGGAAATGATATGGGGGGACAAGTATGTGAACATGTTTTCTTTATTGACCGACCATCGCAAGATGGAATACGCAAAGACCCAGAAAGATCTATGGCACCCCAGGGTGTGGCGGGCCAAGATGGCAGAATTTAGGGTCGACGAGACCGTAGCGAACTGAGTGAAGGCCTTCTCAATATTTACGGTAGTAATGGGGGAGCGTAAGCCTGAAGTGTTGCCCGAGCTATCCTGTTACCAGAATAGGATCATGGATTTTTATAACATGTACAGGGGGAATGAGTGGAAAGGATATGACATGCAATTCCGAAAGTCTAAAGAGTTTGATGTAACTTTGACATGGGACTGCCTCGACACGGTATCGTGGCACAGGCAGCTCTTGCCTGGATCAGCAGGTACGTCCTCGCCGGGCGGGAGCGGGCCTGGGACAGTTTAGCAAAGGCCAGCGCAGCCCTTTCGAGCAAGCGCCGGTGGGGAGTCACAGCCCAAGACCGGTGGGAATGGGGGCAAGCACGGGGTCTGTTGGGGCTTCAACAGAGGAAACTGTAACAGACCCCAGGGAACGTGTAGGTTCCGGCATGCTTTTGCGGGCTGTGGGAACGCCTCACACCCGGAGAGTAGCTGTAGATCCAAGAACAGTGGTGCGGTAGGAAAGGGGGGGTCCAAGCAAGAGTGAGGTGATGCTTGGTAAACAATCCCCTTCACCCGTTGACATCATGGCTTTGACTCCCTGGTTGAACAAATACCCTGATCATATATCCGCCGGGATGTCGAGGAATGGTTTCTTATATGGCTTCAACAACCCGGCGGGAAATTTTCAAGGGACCCCCTTTGGTAAAAATCAGCTATCCGTCCAACACAACCCTGCAGTGGCAGCCAGAAAAATTACCAAAGAAGTCAGCCTGGGGCGGGTAGCAGGACCCTTCCCATGCCCGCCGGTGGCGGATTTCGTGTGTTCACCTCTGGGAGAGGTCCCGAAGAAAGACCCAGGGGAGTATAGACTCATTCACAACCTGTCGGCCCGAGGGGCGCTTCAGTGAATGAAGCTATTGATCCGGATATCTGTTCAGTCCGGTACGCATCGTTTGACGATGCTGTGACCCTGCTGAATCGCCTGGGACCTGGGGCTCTGATGGCGAAATCAGACATCGAATCGGCATTCAGGTTGCTCCCGGTACACTCACGGGACCAGCGCTTGCTAAGATTCATGTTCCAAGGGAAATATTACATGGATAAATGCATGCCCATGGGTTGCTCAATTTCTTGTGCTTATTTTGAGATGTTCAGCTGTTTTTTAGAATGGGCATTCACTAAGGCCACAGGACATAGAGAAGTGATGCACTATTTAGATGACTTCCTGTTCTTTGGGCCGGCAGGCAATGCGAAATGTGCACAGGCACTGCAGGATTTCTGCATTCTCATGCAGGAGTTTGGAGTCCCATTGGCACCAGGTAAGACGGTGGGGCCATCTACTTCACTCGAGTTTCTTGGAATTGAGCTCGACTCAGTGGAGGGATGCTTCCGTTTGCCAATGTGTTGTAATTTGACAATGGCCGAGTTAGCGCTTAGCTGTGCTACACGTTTTCCCCGCTTAAATTGGCTATACTTGAAAACGCCATTTTGTAGGTTACGGCGGCCATCTTGGATCATAAGCGGCCTCGTGGCTAGTGTGCCCTTTTGTCCGTTGTCCGTGTCACTGACCACTCGAGTTTGCCCAGCAACAGGCTATTTTTAGTACTGGTCAACTCGTATATGCGCAGTCCCCACTGACCAGTCACCCCTCAGGAATGTGCCGCCAAACTGACCAGCGGGTTTGTAACCCTCCAATGAGCTGGCTGTGTTCCAAAAGATGACCTTATATGTACATAACGCTCTGTAAACTTTGTGCCGCCTATCTTTTATTACCTACAAACTGTATAAAAGAATGGGTCACACCGATGTTCGGTGTGATACTTCTTGCATTACCGAAGGGTGCTGTAGGAATGTACCACCACCCCATGGGGTCTTAATAAACTTGTTCTTTGAATTTTTCAGTTTCCGTGCCAACAGTTCTTGAATGTAAGTGGGTTATCTTTGGAGCATGTAGGCCTTGGGAACCCGATACTACAAATTGGCGACCACGAAGGGACTCATCGCCGACTCGGATGCCCGAAGGAGAGGTCGTGACGAAGGTTTGGAAACTCGCCATGGACGCGTACGCTGCCACCGAGTGACCCGAGTCTTGGCACCCGCGGTGTTTCTTCCTTTCCTTCTGATCCGACCTTCCAGGTGGCGCCGGTCTCCGACTGAGATCTTGATCGTCTGCGTTGCTGGATAAAGTGCCGTTTGGCTGATTCGATTAAAAGACCTTGGCAGTTGGAATCTGGACCTTTGAGACTTTGGGTAAGATTTGTGACCGGTAAGGTAGTCTGCGGACGCTTACTGAAGTTCTATGATTTGTGGTCGGTAAGGTAGTCCTCGGACGCTTGCCAAAGTTCTATGACCTATGACTTTGATTTGAGTTAGCTAACATTTGTGAATTTGTGAACTTTGAATTATATGTGTAGTGCACTTCACATAGGCAGGCATGTAGAGATGTTTCTCTGATTTAGTTTTTTTTTCCTTTGAGCGGCACATTTGTGTAAAGTACAGTAAGTGCCATTGTATTTGGTATCACGCTTTCGTGATACTGTGTGAACATGCCTGTTTTAAGCACACTCCGAGGGATGTGCTGTTTTGGAAATGGTACCTCAATTAGGTTAGCGGAATCACAGCCGGCTCCCCCAGAAGGAACTCCAAATCGTGAGATGTATATAAAATGTGGCCTTCCCCCTATAATGTACAGTAAATTATGGAATAAGTATACTAAATCGGATCCTGAATTGCAATGGCCTCTACATGGGTCGTTCGATTTGCGTAAAATACAGTTTGTGGAGCAGTGTTTGTTCCAACGAAGGTCTAGACAAAATATGTTTGATTGTGTACGAATGTGGGAGAAAGCGGTGCGTGAGCGAATGAAACGTGAAGTTGCCTTGGCGGACAAAGAGCAGCGCAAGGCTGCTCGAGATAAGGCTTTACAGCTCGAGGAAAAGGAGGCTCAGGAGAAGAAAGAGAGGGAGGAACGGGAACGTAAATTGCAAACAACTGGTCAATTCCCTATTCGCCGCCCGCTTTATCCTGTCCTTAATAATGAAATTGATGATTTTTCATTGTTAGATCGGTCACCGCCTCCGTATGTTTCGCCTACGGCTCCAGCTGCAGATTCGGAGGAGGATGGACAGGATAAGCCGGGAAAGAAGGGTGTATCTGGTCTCAGGTTTTCTGCGGAGAGATCCGCACATTTACGTAGTTGGGCTCGTAAGGTGAATACGAATTTTGTTTCTCAGTCTGAAGTTGTTACGGAAAGGGGTAATTGGACAAATAAGGAATTATTGTATTTTCTGGCTACTTTGGCAGATGAAGTTGTTACTGCATATCGTCAACTTTCAGATACGTTAGAATCTAAAGCTGTGTCAGTCCACCGTGAGAATCTGGATAAAGGTTTATTTGATCTTGCAGATGTTGATGCCCTTTACAAGCAACTGATCCAGCTGCGAGATGAGACTACCAGATTGCGGGACGAGCGGAAAAAGAATAAGGAGTCCGGGCCGGAGTCTAATGGGCAATCTAAGGAGTGTTCTCTCCGGGGTTCAGATAAGAGTTCTGCATTGCATGTTATGCCTATGCGTGAAGCCGCACCCTTGTATGTTCCACCTAAAGGGGAAGGTACAGATGATGATAAATTGTCCAAGGATGCAAAGGGATATTTTGTATATAACTGGGTGTATACTCCTTGGAAATGAGCGGATGTTATGGCGTTGAAAAATTCTTTACCTGATCTTCGTAAAAATCCAGCGGCATTCTATGAAGGTGTGGAAGGGGCTATTTCGTCTTGTGTGATGACTCTTGTTGACATAGATCTGTTTTTTGGGTTAATTCTTCCACCTGATATGTGGAGACAGATTCGTAAAAATAATGATGAGACGATACTTGGGGGAACTTGGAAAGAAATAACTGCGGCTGATTTAGACAGGGAACCGGCATGTAAGCCTTGTCAGTTGATTTTGGACCTCCCGGTGGCTATTTTGAATAAATTAAAAACACTCGTACCTTCTAAAAAGATCGATTGGACTATGTTAGCTTCGTGCAAGCAAAAGCCAGATGAAACGGTTTCAGATTTCTTTACACGCTTCGAAGAGGCGTTTCATGATTACAGTGGTCAATCTTTAACAGAGGATACGGGTAGGCATTTGTTTGTTGATAAGTATGTAGCTAATCTCCTACCGGAGATTGCGAAGCGATTGAAATCGAGTGAAAGTTCCTGGGCCACGGCTACCCCTGCGTCTTTGTTAATTATGGCTCAGTATTATGAGCGGCAGGAGTTGGAGGCTAAAGAAAGTATTGATAAAAAAGCAAAAGAATTGAAAACGAAGGTGATGTTGGCACAGGTTCGTGGAACACAGGGTAGAGGGTATGATAGAGGTAGACGAGGTGGAGGCAATACGTCGTATGGTCGTACAGATATAGCGGAGGATCAATGTGCGTACTGTAAAGAGTTTGGGCATTGGGCTGACGATTGTCCGGTACTTCGTGAACAACGTAGTCAGCGTGGTCGTGGAGGTGGTAGGTCGAGAGGAAGTTACACGGGAGCGAGAGGTGGCGGAGGTGATCGTGGAAGGGCTGAGGAGAGGGGCCGTGGCCAGGATGAACGAAATGCTTTTGATAGACGAAACCAATACCAGATATCGGAGGGAGAGAATGTGGAGCACCAGGATTATGTGCATGCATAGGACTGCGTAGGATGGGGTGCGGAATCAATTGAAGTGCCGGTAGATCAGAAGGGTCCATATGTAACAGCAGGCATTTTGGGTTCTACTGATCAATTTCTAGTCGACACAGGAGCTACTCGTAGCGCTTTGTCAAAAAACTTGGTTCCGAGGGCTCCCCTGTCTGGCGAAATGATGACATGTGTAGGGTTCGATGGCACACCCTCCCCTAGCCCATTGTCAAAACCCTTTGCACTTTGTATTGACAAATTTTTTAGTTTTGGTCAATTTTTGTTATCGCCCCATACACCAGATAATATCCTGGGCATTGATTTGCTTAAATATTTTCGAGCAACGATACGGTGCGCTCCTGAGGGAGTGCGGGTCATCCTGAATGACAATTATCCTGATTCAGACAGGTTTTGCACTATACTAGACATTCCAGCTTTGGCCTCTCTCCCGCATACGTTATGGGCGACCTCAGACACGGATGTCGGAGAGATGCGTATTCCACCTATTCACATTACTGTTAAGGAGGGGGCCTCTCTGCCACGGGTACCACAGTATAAAATTTCGAGGGAAGGTCAAATTGCCCTGACACATATTGTCCAAGATTTGATAACGGCAGGAGTGGTGGAGGAGGTTCCTTATAATGTTTGTAACAGCCCTATTCTTCCGATCCTTAAGAGGGATACTGACGACAAAGTCTATCGGTTTATTATTGATTTGAGAGAGATTAACAAAATTGTCATTCCCCAATACCCGGTGGTGTCCGACATTACGGCCTTGCTTACATTGGTGCCACCAACGGCCACGACCTTTAGTGTAATCGATTTGAAAAACGCATTCTTTTCTATCCCTGTCCATCCTGATAGCAGATATTTGTTTGGCTTCAGGTTAAATAATAAATCGTATAGATTTTGTCGTGTTCCTCAAGGTTACACTGAGAGCCCTAGTATCTACAGTCAGGCTCTGAAAAGACAGCTTGATTCCTTTGAGTTACAGTCCGGGGTTGTCCTTATCCAATACGTGGATGACCTCCTGCTTTCTGCAGACTCTTATGCACAATGTGAGGAGAGTACGATCGCTTTGCTTTCTTTTCTGGCACAGAACAATCACAAGGTTTCTAAGAAAAAGCTTCAATACTGTAGACCCAAGGTGACCTACCTCGGTCATCTTTTGTCTAAGGAGGGGCGTGCATTAACATCAGATCGAATTCAGGCGATTTTAGATACACCAGTCCCCCGCACGCAGAGAGATGTACGTGCCTTCATAGGTTTAACGTCCTTTTGCAGACAGTGGATCATGGGGTTTTCGCACATTATAAAACCTTTGTTAGCGTTACTGTCCAAAGCTACACCAATGCCCCTTGTATGGACAGATGAATGTCAAAATGCTTTTGAACAATTGAGACAGGCCCTTTGCGCTGCCCCTGTATTAGGCACACCAGATTACACGAAGATTTTCACATTGTACGTGCACGAGAAAGAGGGGTGTGCGTTGTCAGTGTTAGTGCAAGCACACGGGGATAAGCAGAGACCATGTGCGTATTTCTCTGCCATTCTTGATCCTGTAGCACGAGGGTTGCCTGGGTGTTTTCGAGCAGTGGCGGCAACAGCAGTAGCCATAAGGCAGAGTGAGGGAATAGTGTTATCGCACAAATTGTTGGTGCTAGTTCCCCACGCAGTAGATGCCCTGCTAAATCAAACAAAGACTCAATACCTTACGAGTGCACGGTTAACAGGATATGAGCTTACACTTTTGGCGCCACATATCACATTGAAAAGATGCGCTACCCTGAACCCTGCCACTTTATTGCCCTATCCGGTCGAGGAGGGTCAGGAAGACAAACAACACGACTGTGTTTTTCTGACCGAGGAACAGACAAAGGGTCGTGTCGACTTACAAGATATGCCACTTCCAGATGTGGATGGAGAACTGTGGGTTGATGGATCGTGTTTGAGGCTGCCAGATGGTACGACTTCCGCAGCCTATGCGATCACGACACTTAAGACAGTGGTGGAAACAGCTAGAATACCACAAAAATCGGCTCAAGCAGCGGAGCTGATAGCCTTGACAAGAGCCTGCGAATTGAGTGCCGGCCTATGTGTGAACATATACACAGACAGCCGGTACGCCTTCGGAGTAGCACATGATTTCGGGCTACTCTGGAGAGAACGCGGGTTTTGGACTTCACACGGAGTGCACATTATGCACGGAGAACTAGTGCGTGATCTTCTAAACGCGTTGCTTTGTCCAAAGAAAGTAGCGATAATAAAATGTAGTGCCCATAAAAAGATCACTGATAAAGTGGGTCAGGGAAATGCCTTTGCGGACAGCATAGCGAGACAAACGGCTATGTCCCGAACTGACTCCCCCATGTACGTGACACAATCACAGGCTGAGCGCTGGAACGACGCCAGAGCAGAAATCCTAGATATTCAGAAATCAGCTACTGAATCAGAACTTGCGGCATGGGCAGCAGATGGGGTGCTAGATGATGAAGGTTGTTGGAGAAGTAAGGACATGGAGAAATGGAAGTTGCCTGCGGCTTACTTACAAGCGATGGTCCAGATGGCACATGGGTTGGCGCATGTGGGAGCTCTTGCAATCACTCGACTGTTAACACGAGTTTGGGAACATCCCGAGATTGCTAATACTGCCAAGAGAGTAGTGCAGACCTGCCTGGTTTGTTTGCAGCACAATCCTGCAAAGGGGACCCATACTCCGAAAGGAGGGTTCGTTCCACCTTCTGCACCATTCGAGGTACTCCAAATGGATTATATCCAGCTTGAGCGTTGCAACAATCTGAAGTATGTCTTAGTGGTGGTATGTGCTTTTAGCAAATGGGTAGAGGCTTTCCCCACGAAAGACAATACAGCTCTGACAACAGCTAAGGTGTTGCTTAAGGAGTTTTTCCCTCGATTCGGAGTTTGCAAATTTTTGTGGAGCGATAATGGGCCTCATTTTGTTGGGAAAATTGTGGAGTATGTGCTGAAGGGGCTAGGGATTCAGCAGAAGTTTCACGCTGTGTTCCACCCTCAGTCGGCGGGTCTTGTTGAGCGGTACAATGCCACGTTGAAACTTAAACTGGCTAAGATTGTGGCATCTACATCGTTGAAGTGGCCGGATGCTTTACCGCTAGCATTACTCTCTCTCAGATCAGTGCCCCACTCGCGAACTGGCCTCACACCGTATGAGGTGGTGTTTGGAAGGCCCATGAATATTTGGGGGGTGCCCAAGCCGCGATTAATACATGATGTGCCTTGTATAATGATGAACGATTATTTGGCACGATTAACAAATGATTTGCTTTCTATTCATCAACAGGTTCGAGAAGCGCTCCCTGACAACTCTACTGGAGAGGGCCATGATCTTCGCCCTGGTGATCATGTTATGATCAGATCGTTTGAGAGGGCGAGCAGCTTGGAACCGAGGTGGCGGGGCCCTGAGCAGGTCCTTCTGGCAACCCGGACAGCAGTACGAGTGACAAATAGGAAGCGGTGGGTGCACTCAACTCACTGCCGTCGTGTCTCTCCTGATCTGGTGAATCCTGCTGTGCTAACAGACTACAAGGAAATTTTGGAGAAAGAAAAGAGCCCAGCTGCGACATCGGCCGAAGTTGAGGGAGCCTTCCCGGACCATACTGTTTCTGGACGAGAGCGCTATAATCTGCGGCCACGATAAAGAAGAAAATTTTTGGTTTTTCGAGACTGGTTGGTTACCGCTCTGGGGTTTGTGAAACGGAAACCGGGAATCTCAAGGGGGGGGGATCAGTTCTGCCAAGAGTAGCGACACCCGTCTTGACCCCGGAGAAGAAAACAACGGCTACCTCGGAGCTCAGCACCGTATTTTTCTTTTTTAGGTATATAAATATGTATATTTGAGACTTTGTGAACAATCTGAACTATTTGAGACATTTAAGAACTTCTTGAACAATGGCGTCTTCTGCATCAAGAGATAAAAGAATACTTGGTGCCATCCTTTTCGTTTTGACAATTGTGGTAATAGCTGTGATGGCCTGGGTAGTTGAACTTGTGGTACCTGTACGTGAACATTTACTGTCGACTACCCCGGCTCCATCCGAACATTTTAATTTCACGTTGCCCTACCATGAAGAACGGCACCGACAGACTTATTTGAACAATAGCTTTATTCAGATTCTGCATCATACGCATAATATGACAAACACGTCTAATTGCTGGGTGTGTGGGATGTTGCCTGGGCATCAGAAGAAAGGGGGCACTCCACTCATTCCTCTCCCGTTTTCACATAATGGATCCTGTAATGCCTGGTACACTCTCCTCTTCACTCTGAGATGGCCAACAAAAGGGGGGGTGCTTTTCCGTTTGAATAAAATTTGTTATCACGACAGAGATGGGTTTCCACGGGCTGAAGGTACTCGATTTGAATGGGAGGAGTACCGTCCCGATAATGTGTCTGCCCCGCGTGTGTACAGCAACCAACGGAATATCAATGCATCCAGCTCACATGTCATTAATGTCATTGCTACTAAAGCTGATTTGTGTATACGCAATAAAGGGTCAATTCCGGTGGGGAAGAGTGAATGCAACACTACACTTACCTTTGATAGTCCGAATGGCATCTCATTTGTAGCATCTCGCAATACTTATTTCATTTGTGGAACGAAAGGTTATCATCAGCTTCCGTTGGGATGGTTAGGTACTTGTTATGTATCTTTTGTGCTACCCCCTGTATTCATCGCCCCACCAATGTACCATAATGATTATATTTTGTACCACGACTTTGTTTTGAATCGTGTCAAACGGACTGTTGTTCTGGACGACATCGACCAGACCGATACTGCCTTACAGCAATATGTGGACTTTAATCTGGGACTGTTTTCCTTTGTGGGAGCCGCACTGAATAGTCGGAAAATACGACGATTGACCCGTGTTGTTGAAGCTGTAGCTAATGACACCGCCATTGCACTTGGGAATATTACGGAAGAACTCCAGATTTCTAGAATTGTTACACTCCAAAATAGAATGGTGTTAGATGTAGTTTTAGCTGACCGTGGGGGGGCATGTAGAATTATCGGAAGTAGCTGCTGTGTTTACGTACCTGACAATTCACCATCCGTTTATGACGCTATCTCTAAACTACATAAGATAGCTGCTGAAATACACCCGGACAATGGAACGTGGACTCTTTCAGGGTGGTTTTGGTCAATGCTTACTGCTTGGGGTTGGAAGCTGTTAACGATTCTATGTATTATTGTAGGGATACTGTTCTCTGTATGCTTATGTATTCAATGTGGCCCAGCTTTATGTTCTATGTGCTTATCAGTTTGTATACCATCAAGACGAGCTCTTGCTCATGACAAAATGATGCTTCATAAAGAAGTAGCCCAAATAATGCTAATTGATGTTGAGGATGAACACCCTGATTATGTCCACTATGAGGTAGCTTCAGCTAAACGCTAAAAGGGTCGTCTGTTGTAATTTGACAATGGCCGAGTTAGCGCTTAGCTGTGCTACACGTTTTCCCCGCTTAAATTGGCTATACTTGAAAACGCCATTTTGTAGGTTACGGCGGCCATCTTAGATCATAAGCGGCCTCGTGGCTAGTGTGCCCTTTTGTCCGTTGTCCGTGTCACTGACCACTCGAGTTTGCCCAGCAACAGGCTATTTTTAGTACTGGTCAACTCGTATATGCGCAGTCCCCACTGACCAGTCACCCCTCAGGAATGTGCCGCCAAACTGACCAGCGGGTTTGTAACCCTCCAATGAGCTGGCTGTGTTCCAAAAGATGACCTTATATGTACATAACGCTCTGTAAACTTTGTGCCGCCTATCTTTTATTACCTACAAACTGTATAAAAGAATGGGTCACACCGATGTTCGGTGTGATACTTCTTGCATTACCGAAGGGTGCTGTAGGAATGTACCACCACCCCATGGGGTCTTAATAAACTTGTTCTTTGAATTTTTCAGTTTCCGTGCCAACAGTTCTTGAATGTAAGTGGGTTATCTTTGGAGCATGTAGGCCTTGGGAACCCGATACTACAAATGGAGAAGGTGGCCAAGTTCAGGGCATCCTTAACGCAATGCCTGGGCAAAGAGAAAGTGACCCTGCACCAGTTACAACAAACAGTGGGTCAGCATAACTTTGCCTTGAGAGTAATACCGATGGCTCGCCCATTCTCACGCTCCATTGCACAAGCTATGGTCGGCCTCAAGGAGGGACACCACCGCACGAGACTGTCGGCAGAGGTTCGCCAGGATATGCGCATTTGGTTGGCATTTCTGGCGGACTTCAACGGTCGAGTAGTGTGGAACAAACCCCCAGCTTCATCGGATGAACTGGGTTTGTGGACCGATTCAGCCGGGAGCGTGGGATTTGGCGCCATCTTTGGTAACCGATGGTTGGCACAAGTATGGCCGACGTGGTGGCACTCCAGTGGCCTAACAGGTAACATTGGGTTCTTGGAGCTGTTCCCCATTTGGGTGGCTCTGTTGGCATGGCCAGACGATTTTAGGGACCGATCAGTAGTGTTTTGGTCGGACAATATGACTGTGGTTGAGTGCATCAATCAGCAAGCGGCCCGCTGCAAGTGGATCTTGAGACTGTTGAAAGAGATTTTGTTACATTGCATGAGATTGAATGTACAGTTCAGGGCAAAACATGTGCCGGGTGTACTGAATAATTCAGCTGATGCACTCTCTCGTTCACACATGCAGGCTTTCAGGGGCTATCTACCCACAGCGGACCTAGTGGCGGCACCGTTCCCGAAGCACTGTGGCTGATCGGTGCCCCGGATTACAAGACCTCGTGGCAGCCAGCTTAGCGCCCAGGACGAGGAAGGCTTATGAGGGAGCGTTTCGTTCTTACTGCGCCTTTTTAGGCCCGGCAGGGAGACATAGCTGGGGGCAGGAGGAATCCTTCCTGGGGTTCCTAGTAGCACTGCACAGAGAAGGCAGATCAGCCGCAACTGCCAACAGACATAGGGCGGCCATATCATTCATGGCACAGCTCCATGGTATAAGGGATCCAACGGGTTCCTTTTTAGTCAGAAAGGCGCTTCGCGGCTGGCAACGCCTGGAGGGTCGCAAACAAGATACGAGGCACCTGATTGGTTTAGAGAGATTGTCTCGGCTTTTAGCAAAGCTGGATGAGACATGCTCCTCCCCTTCTGAAGCAGTTCTGTTCCGGGCAGCTTTCGCCTTGGCATTTCATGGGGCCATGCGGGTAGGCGAACTCGTGGCGAGGAACAAGAAAGATATGGAGGGAGGCCTTTGCAGGGATCACGTGCAAATACGGGGTGATTCGATGCTAATCTCGATAGCTAGGTCCAAGACAGACCAGGAAGCTATGGGGGATAGTGTGGTTGTGCAGCGCGCTCGAGGGTGCCCCACTTGTCCGATAAAGTGTTTAGAGGAATACTTGGCACAGAGGCCGGCGACATGGGGAGGGAGCCTGCTTAGGTACAAAGATGGCACCCCTCTGACGAGATTTCAGTTTCAGAGGGTGCTAGCACTGACAATCGCCGAGGCGGGCATGGACCCGTGCGATTTTGGGACCCACTCCTTCAGAATAGGGGCCGCTACTGAGGCTACGGCTCGGGGTCTGGGTGCAGAAGAGGTAAAACAGCTAGGCCGTTGGTCCTCGAACTGTTTCAAAAGGTATGTGCGGCTGCACATGTTGTAAAAGACTGATTAAATGCACTCACGCTTGTTGTCTTTTGCTTGAATTACAGTTTCGCGAGCCTGTGACGCGGGGCGGAATCTGGGATCAACCCATCACCGGAGGACCAGCGGTCGGGGATCACCGACTGGAGAGCAAGTGGTATGGGTTGTGGGCCACTCATACGTGAGGCGCGCCGGAGAAGTATCAAAGTATCAAAAGTGTTTTCATTTTATGGTGTCAACCACTGCCATCTATCAAATTGTGTAAGAGTGGGAACCTTTGGTGTGTTCAAATCTTTTATTTTGGCTAAGTCAAGACACATTGTCTATTGCACAGTTTTTCTCAGGAAAATCCTCTGTTGCTGCACTAAACAGGCTCTGAATAAAGCCCCAGTTCCCTGAACCTGCCTGTCTTTAGTTCCCCAGAGAGATTGTACATTTACTGTATCCCTCCAAAAGTCAAAACCTTGTACCCAGAGTTGGGAAATAAAAGAATCAGAGTAGATCAGCTCAGTGTCAGTAAACATATTTTTCATTTGCGGGAGAGGTGCAAGCCTATAATAAAATGAGGCTAGGTCAGTGGTGTCATAACTAGAAAAATAGTCAAACCTGTACAAAAATGCTTTTCAACTACCCCTTTTGTGAGGTAGGGCAATGTTCCCATTGTGTAAAGTTAAATAATGCACTAGCCTGGTGTAACAAATGATGACTGTAATGTTGAAAACAGAACATCTCATCAATCTTAGCAGTACCATATTAAACCTCATCAGAAAAAAACACAGTGAAACGTTCTAGATCACCTAACATTTCATATACCATATCAATGTCCTAATCATCAGGAATAGTACTGCGGGTGATAACGTAATTCAAAGAAACTTCAAGCAAATGTGGAATTTGCAAAAGTTCAGTGGAACCATACACATCAAACGATACCCTGTTCCATACAATCTCATCCAGAACTAGAAAAGCTGAAATGTTCACCAAGGACAAGTCTCTTTGCTCGTGGTGTGATGATGCGTGTGGTTTCTGAACCAAATTTACAGTGTGTACTGCAGAGCCTTCTGGGATCCAGTGTCCATTCAGAAGAAGGAAGAACACAGTCACAAAACCATTCCAAAGGACTAGGTAAAGTAATAGAATTGTAATATAACTGTGTAACCATGGAGGACAAAGTATGTTCTTTTCAGCCAAAGATAGAAGACACACACCTTTAGTTTGAAAGGCAGGTGTTGTGAGGGTGAAGGAACTTATGATGCATTGGAGGGGAAGTCATCAATGTTGATGAAGTAGCCAGATGTCGTCCAATCTGTCTTGGGCAGCTCAGCAGGCTGCTTTGAAGTAGATGAAGACTTGATCTGTGGTACAATGACACAGACCTTGTTTTCTGAGGATTCTAGATTGAAATCTGTGTTTCTGTACTTGTAGACTGCACAGGAGTTGTTGTTTTTAAAACAGGTAAAATGCATGCTTCATTGTTGTTCATTCCTGTGTTTTGTTGAAGAAAACAGGCTTTGTTTGTAAGTAAAGCGTCCATCTGAACCTCCTGTATGGCAGCAAGAGGAGATTAGTGGCTACCCAGGAGTCAATCCAGACTACTCTTGAGAATACGGACATATTGTGGTTTGATCAGATCAACAGCGACAAACGTTTTGTCTCTGCACCTGACAAGGGGCAGGAGAAGTACAGATTGTGTACCTTCAACAGCCAGGATAGGCACAGGAGCTCTGTAAGATGTCCTAAAATCTTTCCTGTCCACAATCTTTTCTCAGAACAGATCTCCAATCTTTGGGATCTATCCGGTTCTTGCTTTAACAACTTTAACTTCCCCAGTGGTGGTGCTTGGACGTTGCTTTGTTCGTTCCGAAAATCATTAAATTCCCATAAAACAGCCAAACGTCCATTGATATCAAATGGTATTTCTGCCACCACTGTGCAGGCATTATCAAGGTCTGGAACCCACATCTTAACCGTAAACAGGATCTCATAAGGAGTCTGACCACCCAGGGACTTTTATGGCATACTTGTCAAAACCCTCTGGATCTCGTATGGGTAATGGACCTAACTGTGACCAGAGCTTAAAACCCTTGCTGTTAAAAACTACTTCAAGTCCCGGTTTTTCCTCTTCACAACCGCGTTTCCCTTGGAATTATATAGAAATAAGAAATGCAGGGTCACACCCAAACTTTCAATGGCCTCTTTGTATGCCTGAGAACTAAACGCCGGACCCTGATCAGAATGAAGTGGGTCAACTGAGTATGTCCGGGTAAAGACTAGCAGATCCTTTATAACAGATCAGGTATCTGCTGATTACTGTGCCCATACCCACAAGAATCAAGAGAAGGAATCCACTGCCACCAAGATGTACTTGTTAGACCTGTATGATGATAGAGGGCCACAAAGGTCCAAAGAAACACAAGCCAGAGGCTTGTCTGAAATCAAATGAGGTTTCGAGGGTGGATGCGCCATGGTGGAACCCTTCATCTGCTGACGAATGTCATATCTCAGGACAATGTCCTTGGTCTCTTTGTAAAGACCCAGCCACCATAAGCCATACGGAAAAAGAGAAATCATAGCAGCCACCCCTGTATGTGCAGAAGCCAGACCCTCATGGGCAGCCAGAATTAATCCCATTCTGTGGTCACTGTTTAGTATTTCTCTGTCCCCCACTCCTGGAATTGGAGGATACAGTGTGTTTTGAGCATCTAGATTTTAGGAGCACTTGAGTGGAAATCCCTTCAGCAGCTGCGTGTCATTGCATGCAGCATTGATGGCCACCATGATGTCTAGCTATTATCGTAGATGAACAAGGTATTGCAGCAACTGTGGCAGTGTGAACCATCACCTTTGTCTTAATCAGTCAGTTAATTCCCTGCAACGTGAATGCCAACACATGGATGACTAAATGTATGAATGATATGAGCCACCAGTTCTCAAAGCAACTTGTGTTTTACTATACAGCCTATTGAGTCCTTGAATCCATTCTAGCTCCCATAATGAAGATACTCATTAGATGACTGCACACAAAAAACTTCAATGCAAGTTTGGTTACAGTGTCCCTGTCCTTACTATGCCATGAGTGCCTTGCTTCACTTGAGGGTCACTCCTTGACTTGAGTCGGACCGTTGGGCTGCGGGCAGGTACTTTAAAAGTGAGATTGAAGTGGTGCTGCAGTTTTAAAAGCACTGCAAAGTTCCTTGCATATTCAGCAGTTTTTAAGCAACAATAAACGTGTCAGGTTAACCTTGGTGATTTAATAATGTACCTGCTGGAGAGAGATGGGAGTTTTGTCTATTGGCAGTTTTCACTTAGCTAAGGTTTAATATGTCTGCTGCAAGGAATGTGTACCATGCATATCAAAGAACAATATTTGATGTAGATAGCTCATTTGGTTACTGCTTTTTTTACTGCTTTTGTCACAGAGATTCTGCTATTACCGTGCAGTTACATTTGTAACCGAGCACAGTGAGCTATAGCCTGTCACCTAAGAGTTGCATGCCAGCTGCAGGGCACAGATTAGAAAGTTTTGTACACATTCTTTCTATCCTGATGTTGCTAAGATAGGTTTATTTTGGTAGGAATACATTTTTATTGTAAAAGTCAATCCTAACCACTGTTATGTTCTGAATCCAGTTTGAGCTTTTCCAGACCAAGCACCAACTAGTATGAATGACATGTAATCCTACACCTTTTAGTCTCCTTTTCCTTATGTAACATTTTCTACACGCTAATATACACAGATATGATTCATTGTCTTTGTATGTGTGTGTGATGGATTTTGAAAATGAGGAAAGTTTTGCTTTAGGAGAAGTGAATAATAGAGTGATGTTTAAATGCGGACTGTAACATCTGCATTTGTAAAGCAAGAATTCAAGCCTTTGGGCATTCTGGCTGTTAGATAGGATGTTTGTTGCTGGTAAGGTATGCTAAAGCAGAACAAGCCTATTATTGATCAACACAAGTAATGTACCAGTGATGTGCATATTTTCTATAGAAGGAATTAAAGATAGTAAACCTAGAGAGATTCAATGGTTCCACAGGATTAGAAGATGTATAGCATGTCATGGAAATGATGGTTTCTTGTAGATCTTGACCTGCATTAAATATCACTGTTATCTACTTCCCAAAACTGATATTTAATTACATGGTACTCCTAGTTTCTAAAACAAATGATAAAGTGAACTTTTTTTAACATTATAGGTTCATCAACCTTCCCATTCTATAATTTATTTGATATTGATAATGGCTGATTTCAACTTGACTAGTGTATTTTCCTTTGTTGTATACTATATGATAGGTTCTTCAATGCTACGTTATCTTAATTGTATATCTGAAGATACTACCCGAAACAATGTGCTGCATTTTCAATAGGATTTGAAGTTTATAGGGTACTTCTTTTGCATATGTAGAGATTTTCCAGCCTCTGTGGGTGATGTTAGTAACCAAATGATAGAAGCATCACTTCCTGTGATAGCATCAATCCAAAGGTCATGCAATGTCGCTTACTTTGATTTTATGGGGGTCAAATGTAACGTAAAGTCACTTCCTGTGATGCCATCAGGTCAAATGACTTTAAATGTCACGTCCTGTGACATAATTGGGGTGATTTAAATGGCATGTGATGTAACTTCCTGTGATGTCACAGGTCAAAGTTCATGTGAAATACTTCCTGTGACATCAGGCAGGGGTCACATGGCATGTGATATCACTTCCACTACCCCAGGCATTTTGAGGACTCGGTTTCCATGCCCCCTTCCCTTTTTTGGTTGAATTTGGCCCAGGGCCTGGGGTCCCGGGGTCCTAATGAGTGTCCGGTGGGGGGCAGACAGCCTCCCTCCATATGTAATTACATTTCAAGGCTTTTGGCGGGGGGGCACATGGCCCCCTCCCCCTTGTAATGTAATTTAGGGAAGGGTTTTGGATCTCTGGGCTACATACCCCTGTCCCTATTATATATGGTTTGGCCCTGGAGGTGGGGTCCACAGGGCCTGAAGGCCAACCATACACTGTGCAAGATAAGATCACACATTGTAAGGTCTAGTCAGCTGCATTGTCAATCTGCGCGGTCGACTGGCCACTTTGGGGTAAGGGGCTCCTCGCCCCCCGGCCCCAACCGCAGACGACCAAAAGGACTCCAGCGGGCACAAGGAGAGCACAGACGCGCCATACTGTGATCTAAAAGAACAGGAACAAAACAGGTATTACTCATTCTTGCAAGTAACATTTGTCAGGAGGCACATGTTCCCATATTTCCTTCCATGGCTTCATGATTATTAGGACATTGTCCTTTCCTGTTGCAATGATTTCTGCCTGTTCGGGGGTCTATTTGGAGACTCTACCCACACTTTGGCTCCTGGGTTCTTATCACTTGAGCAAAACCCTCCTTCCCGACGTACGGTGAAGAGAGCTGGGGAAGTCCCCTTCTTAACCACCCCTCCGTACACTGGCATGATCACAATTTGAGCAACTCTGTCTCCACTATTAAGTAGGATGACATTGATTTCACCTTGATAGTCTGCATCAATGACTCCTCCCAGCACTTGGATGCCCTTTAGAGCAAATCCAGATTGAGGGACAATTAAACAAAAGGGCTCTGGGGGTATCCGAGTTCCCACTCCTGTCTCAATGAGTGTAATATCTCTACATTTCAGTCTGTACAGTTTAATTTAATATTTGTAATGCTTCACTCAAATGATCTCTCCAATTCTTTGAAGAGCCATCAGACAAATTTCTCAATTGATCTTTCAACAATCCATTCATGCACTCAATCAAACCCGCAGCCTGTGGGTAATAAGGGATATGAAAGATCCACTCAATATTGTGTTACACACAATAATCCTGCACCAATCTACCTTTGAAATGAGACCCATTGTCACTTTGCATCCGTGATGGAATTCCATAATAAAAAATCAGCAAGTCTAATGTTTTCAATGTGTTCACCTGAGTAGCACAATTACATGGAAATGAGATCAAATATCCAGACTATGTATCCACAGCCATGCACACATACTGACATCCTCGATTAGTTGGCAGAGGCCCAATGTAATAAATCTTCCAAATCTTTGCTGGTAATTTTCCTCTACCTAGCTGTCCTTTCACTATCTGTGGGACTAATCTATATCAGGCATGCTGGCAAACAGGGCTCTGCAAACTCACAGTTTTAATCAAATCTAGGGGAATGTGTATCCCTTTATTCTCTGCACACCTGCTAGTAATCTGTTCTCCAAAGTGTCCACACTTCTGATGTGCCCACCTCGCAATTCCAACCAGGTCAGAATCCAGCGTTGCCACTTCGGCCTCTGAAATCTTAGCTTTTTCATCTGTGAGAGAATTGAACCAGCGGTCAAGTGAGTCGGTGGAGCAATGAGCATCTACATGATACACAATAACTGTACTTTGTGTCAACATGGTCAAGATCTCTTACCACAATCTCTTACCCCACACTTTCTTTGCATTTATCATCCAATTATGAGCATGCCATATGGGAAGCCAAGTTGCTAACCCATTGGCAGTGGACCATAAATCAGTGTAAATATGACATGTTCCTGGCAATTCTTGTTTCAAAGCTTAATATACAGCATATAGTTTTACCAACTAACTACTCTTTCCTTCTCCAGTAGTGGTCAACAATTTCTGGGTCACACGTTTGTATGACACCGCCTTCCAGTGCTTCTTAGCCCCTACATACCTGGCTGCACCATCAGTAAACCACACATGCTTCTTGTCTTCCATGGACAATTCGCTAAATGGCTTACCCCACTTTACAGGAGACTCCTGTATTTCAGGTACATCATCTAACACCTCTGTCTCTTCCATCAGTGCCTGTGCCACCTGCTCATGTAACACAGTGGTGCCTTTGGGACCTACTTGGGCCCGATCATGTATATACCACTTCCAATTGATTATGCTGGCTTCCTGCCCATGTCCAATTATGTGAGTCTTGGGAGAACTCATCACCCACTGCATTATTGGAATTTCAGGTCTCAAAATGACATTGTGCCCTAGGGCCAATAGCTCAGTATCCACCAAAGCCCCATAGCATGCAAGCAACTGTTTTTCAGAGGGGGTGTACCTCTGTCCAGCATCTGGCAATTTCTTTTTCTAAAGCCCTAAAGGTACTTTTGTTCATCCCTGCTTCTGCCACAATGTGTACTGTCACATTCTGCTCAACACCTCCCTTCCATACTGGCCACAAATCCAAAGCATGCTGTATAGCCTCTTTTGCTAATTCAAATGCAGTCTGCTGCTGCTCACCTCACTCAAACGCATTTTCCTTTCTCGTAACTTTGTACAAAGGGGCCAAAACCTGACTCAAGTGATGGATGTATTGTATCCAAAAACTAAACAAACCAATGAACCTCTGAGCTTCCTTTTAGTTTCGTGGCACTGCAAATTCTCTATCTTTTGTTTCACTTGGGGCACCACCTCTCTGTGTCCCTGATGCCACTGAATACCTAAAAACTTCACACTTTGAGAGGGTCCTTGTAATTCGGCGGGATTTATCTCCCATCCCTTGCTCTGCAAATGCTCCACAATCCTGTCTAACTGAGTCTGCACTTGTTCATGTGTTTCTACCTGTATCATCACATCATCAATGTAATGACAAAGCTGTGCTCCAGGAATAACTGACACCTCAACTGAATGCTCTGCCACCAGCCGGTGACAGATCGTGGGACAATGCAAGTACCCTTGTGGTACATTTTTAAATGTCATTTGTCTAACATACCATGAGAAACTGAATTGCTCTTGACATTCAGGGACAATAGGTATTGAAAAGAAAGCATTGGCAATGTCAACAGTCGCATACCAAGTCCCATGGTGATTCTGTGTTTTCTCAATTAAAGTAACAGTGTCTGGGACAGCAGCAGTCAAAGGAGGTTTATGCTTATTCAATTCACAATAATCAACTGTCATGCATTGTCACTCTTGCACACAGGCCACACAGGGTTATTCCAAGTGGTAGTGATTGGGGGTCACCAACCCTGCCTCTACAAAGTCCTGTATGGTTGTACTGATCTCCTCATGCCCTCCTGGAATTCTGTACTGTTTCAAATGAATTACCTTAGTAGCCTGGGGCACCTTCACTGGGGGAATCTTCAAGTGACCCACCCTCACAGCACCAATTAAAATGTACTTCTTTGATCCAAATTGATAGTACCCATCCTCCAAATACAGAGTCATTCCCTTCAAAATATAAATTCCAATAAAATATTCAGATAGGGGCACAATCCATACAGTGAGGCAGCTAACGGACCCGTTTTTGCCTGACACCGTGGAAGACTTCATCTACCGGCAGCACCTGCACTTGCAGCCCGCACGCCGATTTACAGACGCGCTAGGAGGTGCTTAAAGCAACGCCTGGGCTCCGGCAGCACGGTACGTGCGCAGGCATGTCCGGTCCGTGCCCAGGCGCGTTTGAGGCCAGGCTGGTCTCCTCCCCTTTTGGCCTGTAGTCCGGAGGTTCCTGTACACCTAATCTACAGTAATTACGGTTTCCAAACTACCGGAGGAGCATGCTACTTGTCTACTTGAGTGCCATTATCAGCGACTAAGAGAGGTAGGAGTGTGCAGTGTGGTGGCCTGGGATTGTTTCATGACTGTTTTATACAGATAATACACAATTACCTCTGCTTGTGGGACTTTCCCTGTCGAGTGGGCTCAACTAGCACTTGCCTACATCTTTTTGTGTACCTAGCCATGGTTAGGCGCAAGGCCACATCAGCCACCACTGTGGGGAAGGGAAAGTCAGGCACTATTGCAACAATTGCAACGGTTACCACCATGGACTCCTTTTTGCAGAGGGCAGCAGCAGTGATAGATAAAAGAGATTGAATTGGTTAACAGGCGCCTTTCGCGATCTCCAGTAGCCATCTCACAACTCCCTCTATCAGTTACCCCTGCTTCCCAGCCAGTGACTGAAGGTGAACTTTTGAGCCTTTCCAGTAGCCCTGGGATTTCGTTGGATTCATATTTTGACGCTGGGACAACTACCGTGTCAATTGCCCTTTCTAAACAAGCACCAACGCCATTGCTCCTCTTGCCTGTCACTAGAGTACGCAATCAGGGGAGTAATGTCCCTGTTCTTGCACAGGGGAATGTTACTCGCACGAGCAGCAAACCACTGGATTTAATCCTTGGTTGCAGAAGTGAAGATGTAATTTTGGCAGCTAATTGGAACCTGCGCCTGGCTCTAAGAGGAAAATCCAACCTACTGGGGGGAAAGGAATAAACCGAAACTCACCATAGTCTCTAAACCTTCTGCACCCTCTGCACTCATCACAGTATCCCTACCGCTAGCTCTATCACTAGCCCTGCTTTTGATCTTCATAGGGCTATGGAGGCTTTCCAGACAGTGTTGTCCAGTATGATAGACTTAAAACTGGGTCCTATCTTTGAAAGGCTGACTTAGATTGAAAAATCTTTAACTTCCCCTGTAATGTGGACAAACTTGACTTACTCCACTTTGGACCTGCTACGATCTCAATCGCAGACACAGTCTGCAGTACGGGGGGCTCGGCGCACAAAACACAGTTGTTGAGGAGAGAGGAGAAGTAATATATTTGGTCAAAATGAAGCCACAAATAATAGTGATGGTTTAATGGCCGGGAGGTTGGTGAGTAGAGAGGCCCGGCCATTGAGTCTACAGATAATTGAGTTGCCTTCGGAATCCACCCCCTATGTAGTAGTCCTGGGGAATTTTCCACCTCTACCCCGGGGAAAAATCAAGGAATATCGGCAGTTGAAAAACAAAGTACTTCATTGGCTATCACATAACACCACTTTGGGTGCACGGGTGGCAAGTAACATCATTATGATCCGCAGAGTTAGCTGGATTGGTAGTTCCTGTAAATCAGGCACGGGTGATTGTGTTATCTTGTATTTTGATAGGCCTCATCTTGCTGGTAGGATTTTATCCAGGGACATATTCTCCACTCTTTACAATTCTGGATCTGTTGTCAGGGCATTACCATTGGGCCCAGTAGGGAATATCTATAGGAATGTTCCCTCAGAAGCTTCATGCGTTTGGCGGCTACATAGAATACCACCTGCTCCCACACAACTGTCTATCCCTGCGGTCCGTGCAACGTCCTTGTAAAGCTGTCAATATATTGCCCCTCCCATGCTCAATTTAATTAACAGATTTTCCCCATTAGCAGGGATGGAGGAGTGTGATTGACTTGGGAGCCCCTCATTTACTGGTTTCAAACCTGTTTTAACTATACAGTACTCACCAGTTCCAGTTTAGGGGGACTCCTGTTTGTCTGCCAATAATATTCTATCTTGAAACGTTGCAGGGCTGGCTAATAAGTTCCATGATCCAATTTGGTTGCAATTCGTAAAATTGCAACCAAATGATCTGTTTACAGGAAACGTGGTTGGTAGATTGTGATTTATTTTTGGAAGGCTATAAGGCTTTTTTGTGCCAGCCTCCCCTTTGGTGGATGGTAGACCAAAGGGCGGTCTTATTACTTATATCTCCCTGGCAGTTGACTGCCTGATTAAGGTTGCGCTGTCTCCCAGCCCAGGAATACAACCATTGATTTTTAAAAGGGGGGCTATGAGTTTGGTTCTCATAAATTTCTATAACTCCATTTCCTGCCCTCCAGTTGTCTGTAATATAACATCCCTGGTTTTTTTATAAGGGAGTCCTATGGGTCTATTTTACATAATCTGTTGGTCCTATGTGTCCAAATGTGTGGGCAGCTTTTAGCGCGAAGTAGCTGCATGGCATCTAAGGGTATGCTTAGACCAACTGATGGCACTCATTGGCTTAAATGGTCCCAGATTTCTCCAGAGGAGTTTTACTTTGTAGTAAGAGAATCCTGTGCTTCTGAATTAGCTTTGTGTACCTCTGCAGGCACATCCCCTAGTGAAGTTATCAGCTCCTATAATGCTATTTCTATTAAAGTTGGTAATCTCTTAAGGGCACGGGCCTGTAAAGTAGTGACCACAACCCCAAGATGGTTTGACTTCTCTTGCTCCCAGGCTGCGAAAAGGCTGAAGGTAGCCCTGTCTGCTAAGCCGAGAAACCATTCCCAGGTTTGCACATGCTGTAAAGAATATAAACTAAGTTTGGCCAAACCGAAGGGTGCTCTGAAAGAGCAGGCTTGGAGGGATTTACTCGAGTCAAGTACCTTAAGGAATAGCTGCAGGGTCTGGAGCATTGTTAATAGACCTTTTTTTGAATATGAAGCTAGGGGGGCTCTAGATTCACCTATCACTGAGGAGGAATGGGTGCTCCATTTTAAATCTATATTTGAAAGTCCTATAGAGCAATTAGTGCAGCCTCATCGTGATCTGAATGCCTCCATAGTGATTTTTGAATAGGGTGAGGTTGAGGCTGGTATTGCAGAGTTAACCAGTAACAAAGCTCCTGGACCCAATGGTATCCCTCCAGGCCTGTTTAAGTCGGGTCCATCCTTTTGGGCTTTGGTCCTTACGCCTCGGTCCTTGTGTTTAACACAGCTGCTTTGAATGATTGACCTGAGTCCTGGACCTCCTCCACTATAGTGCCAGTTTTTAAGAACGGTGATCGAAATAGCACTTATTGCTATAGGCCAATCTCACTTCTCGACTCAGTGGTCAAGGTCGTGAGCGATATTCTCCTTGAAATATTATCCATATGGGCAGAGGAGCAAAAGATCTTGTCTGATGTCCATTTTGAATTTCGCCCAGGGAGATCAACCGTAGCCCAGGGTCTCAACTTAACCATGTGAATATATAAATATACAGTTGCACGCCCAGGTACCATTTATCTTGCATTCATGGACTTGCCTTCTGCATTTGATTGCGTGAATAGGGTCAAACTGTGGCAATCCATGAAGGTAATGGGGGTAGAGGACAACATTGTTCATTTTCTAGAGGACCTCAGATTTCTAGGGATTTTGAGATACAGAAGGGAATGCAGAAAGGTTGTATCCTGGCTCCTTTCTTGTTTAATTTTTATATTAATGAACTGGACTGTGCCTTAGGAGCTACTGGGGCCTACTATCTGTACGTAGGGCGGCGTAGCCTTTCCGTCCTACTTTATGCAGATGATGCTGTCCTTTTATCGAGGACTGCTATCGGCCTGCAAACCTTGTTAGATGCATTTTCTAACTTTATGGGGGTCAGGATCTAACAATCAACAACCTGAAATCATACATAATGAGCTGGGTTCCCGACCTAAAAAAAGTTTTGAATTTTGAGTTGGCCCGCTAGAGTCCCCCGCACAAATCTCTTCTCTTATCTTGAGGTCCTATTGGATAATCAAATTAAATGGGGGCCTTTAATTTCTAGGAAAATCGGGGACTTGGCCCGGGTGAACGCAGCTATTTTTAACTTTGCATCTAAACTAGGGAAGAGACCAATTGCAGCACTACTGAAGGTTTACCAAGCGAAAAGTGTGACGATAGCTAGCTACGGTAGTGAAATCTGGGGGTATATTCCAGTGGACTCTCTTCAGGTGACAGAGAACATTTCTTTGAAGCGCCTGTTGTGTGTGCCACGTAGGCTGTCAAATCTGGTGCCCCATGAGGAATTAGGGGTCCCATTTCTAAGTTGCACCCTGGCACTACGCCCACTTGTGTTTTGGTTAAAATGTTGGCTGAAGCAGGAGTTAACACTTAATCATCTGATTTTAAAAGAGTGTATGTCCCTCGATAATGCATTTTGTATATCATGGCTTAACTATGTTAGAAGTGGCTTTGAAGGGCTTGGGCATGCCGAATTATACGCTAACTCAGAAACTATTGTTAGAAAGGACATGGAGCTAATCAGGGAATCCTTCCTCACACTTAGGAAAATGGAAAGGGACAAGAGGGAACTTCTCAAACCAAGTGTTCACACTTTTTTAATACTTAAAACAAGTCGGTATACCAAACCTTATCTCCTGGGATCCTTATCCCAATATGAGCCTTTTTTATTGACGAGGTTTCTAATGAATCTTTTTCATCTCTTTCTAGCTAGGCCTAAAGGATGTAGCAGAGGTCAAATGTTAGCACCCTATGGCTGCGGCGGACAGTCTCCACAGGATCTGCTACACTGTATGTTTTTTTGTAAATCTTTGCGATTCCCAGGAGATATTTTTTAGTCCCTATTTTAAAAAGGATGAATTTTACACAGGCCCGTCCAGCCCTTCTGTATCTCCAAATGCTGAAGGAGGATTGTATTTTTTTATTGTGGGTTATCTAAAATCCTAAGTGAAAACCAGAGCCTGCTTGGACATGTAGTTATTGGTCTAATACATTATTAAAGACCTTAGAGGTTGAGGAGGAACAGCTTATCCGTGCAGGGTAAATTCAAGTAAGGGGGATGCTCTTACGGTATTATGTTTTTAATTGTTGTAGATCGTAATGGGAGGTTGTCCAATAGGTTCTCTTTATATCTTAATTAGTGTGTTATCTAATGAATTTTTGTTTTAATGTATTATGGTTTTTATACAACTTTAGTGGTTTTATTTTTGCGAAACCAAATAAAGTTTATTTGATTGATTGATTGATGGATACAGTGTGCTCTCTTTTTGGTATTCTCCCGATTTTCATTTGGACTTTTGTTTGCACTGCTGGTGTCTCTTCACCGCCTTAGCCTGTAATTGTGAAATACTGTCCTACTACGATGTTTCCAATAAATTTCTATGTCAACATAAGATCTATTGTCTTTGCGAGTCCATCTCTGTACTGGAGCTTGATCTATTTCCTAACCTGCCTTGGATCTGTCAACCTTTGCCCCAGACAAATCCGGGTACAATCTTACACAGCCTTGAGGGAGGAAATTCTCCTCTCTCTGGTTCTCAGTGAGCCATTCGCTTTCTAAGCCTCACCCCTCCTTCCTGCTTGAGTGGGCAGGTTTCTCCCCCTCCTACTCCTGCTCCCCGTCCTCACCCTCAGCTGACTGTCTTTGCATTTTATTTTGTTTATTTACTCTCCTGTTCCTTACTTCTTATCCAAACCTCTTTTCTGACACATCTCCCACAGACTTTTAGTCTCTATTCCATCTATCTTTTCTTTCCCCTCACCATCTTTTTACAAAGCCATAAACATATCTCTTCTAGACAGCCTGTTATTTTCTGTATGAGTCTCAGACCTGGAAGCTCTTTCAGTCTTTATCCTTTTCTCCAACTCTCCTAACTCACAGACTGCCCCATCATCACTTATTTATATGTAGGGGAGCTGTACAAAGTATTCTATTTTGCACAGACGCATTTAACAGCCCATCCATCAACCTATGAGCATTGTCCAAAAAAATAGCAGTTTTAATCACCTCCTCCATAAGCCTCTGTATAGCATCTCTCAATGTATATGAGAGTTTGTCATTTACTGGCCAGTCTGACTCCGTCGGGTATTTATGACTACATCCAATTACTGCTAACTGCAACAATCTGATCTGATTATTGTCACTGTAGTTCCTACTCTGCTCCTGCACTGTAGAATCAGAACTGAGTGTGCAAAATTTCACTGCATCTCCATGATGAAACATCACACCAGCTAAGTCCAGATCAAACAACCTAACCATCCACGTAAGCAGAGAGTCTCCAGGTCTTTGTCAAAATCTGTCTGAAATGTCATTAATCGCCTGCTGAGTAAAATCCTCCATACTGTCCATCGAAACCCCCTGTGGGTAATCAGGACCGCCGTGGATTTTTCTACGATATATGGGCAGCGCCTGAATCACTTTGCGTTCCATTGACTTACCCTTCCTGCCAGCCTGGTCATGCTCACCAGCTTTATCACACTCTCCTCCAGAGTCTGAGAACTCTGAGGAATTCCAAATATTTCCATCCCACATTTTAGGGTCCCAGTCAATTCCAACCTTTGCTATAGCTAAAAGTATTTTTCTCTTGTTAACCCGTCCTCTCCTTTTCTTATACTTTTATTGTGCAATACGAACCACAGCCTTTTCTGCTACAGTCTAGCAGGTTTCCAGTTTATCTTGCAATAACTTATTCTGACAGGTTAACATGGTAGAGGTATTTGTGGCTTCAACTAACTGTTTCCCTAATTTTTCACATTCACCCTGCAACTTAACATATTTTTTATGCATTATACGATAAGCATTTAAAAGGATCCAACCTCTTCTTCCAAATATAGCAAGCTCCTTCCCTTTCTTAACAGGTACTTTTTGCAAACACGCAAGCACCCCTGCGCTGGCTCAGCGTAAGCTAAACACACACTCCAATTCTCACTCAAAGCAGCACATTTAGCCCACTCATGGACTAGCGCATGATATGGGACTACCTCCCATGCAGGAATTTCAATTGGTATCCGGGAATCTGCCTTTTATTTTCTAGAAAACCTATTTCTTCCCCTTTTAAAATTCAACGTTCGAATCCTGTGAAAGTGACGCCAAGATGTAATGAATGTGCTTTTCACTAAAAGGACACACCCAAACCCTGCACTCCCACTTTAGAGGCAAATATACTACTGCACCTTTAATAATACACTTTGAGCAGCACCTCCTAAATACGAGGCAAGAACACAAATTCAGGTGCATTTAAAAATAACACACACAAGATTATTATTGCAATGTTCAGAAAGGTAAGCCAAATATAACAGTAAATGCAGATTCCCAAAGGACAAATGAATGATTAAATGAACAATTTAAATAGAATGCAATATATTTACGAGTAGCAAAGAAAAGAAAATATGTACAGAAATAGTTAGAAACACCTCACCGACTGATTCTGCAACATCCTTGCCAACTCTAGCTGGGAAGGAGTTCAGTCAGGACTCAAGCTCAGTCACCTCCACAGCAATACGTCTATTCTGTGGTGAACTTCCACCTGGCCCCTGAAACCTCCCAGCTTTAATACCATTATTCAACATAAGATGAAGCTTCTAGAAAACCTTGCCCCCGTCTCATGAGAAAGAACCGAGCGGGCTGTACCAGTCTGTGTCAAGGCCAAGACAGAGGCTGGCCAAGCTCCTGTATTTTGACTTCGAGGCAGAGTTGCACATTCTAAAGATAATATCCAGTTCACTCTAGTCGGTGAGGTGCAAAAAACAAGTGAGGAGCAGAAAGACCTTGAATATGATTCGCAAGCACTGCTGTGCACACAAGAGCAAGCCAAAGTCAGACATGAGGCCCATGTCAAAGCCAATAGTAGGCACTTATAATATTAATGTACTGTTCTACTCCGTGACAGCTCTCACTAAAAGGCAACAGGATTACAAGACTGAAGAGAAGCAGGCATATGCAGGACCGTCCCAAATTGAAGCTATGGTAAAATAACACACTAAAGTCAGTTAAAATGGCGGTAGTTGAAGGTCATCATATGGTGCCCAAACACAAGAGTGGCTCTTACACTACAACTGTACTATCCAAAAGCTGTGTACGGCATGTGGTTGGCAGCCTGCGGGGGTTCACTGCTTTTGGGTGGGTTGACCACAGGACCAGACCCTGGCCCTATGGATACAGGTCCAGGCCCTGTGGCCAATACCCTGCTGTGCACAGCCAAAGTGGGGTTGGCTTCAGTCAACCTCTCATTAAGCATGGCTGTAGGCATTGTGCAGCATGGGGTTGGTTGTCTCCAGGTGGAATGACCTTCAGTCAGGCCATGTTGCCAACCCCTAGCTGTGCAGGGCCAAAGGCTGTGCGCTACGGTGGATTGGCTTCATATATGGACATCAAAAATTGATGGCCTTGGAACCTGGTGTGTTTCTGGACTGGTCTTTCCTGCTTCCCAGTGTCGATAGACCCTAGCTTTCCTTGTGACATATGACCTGAACTGTTTCAGGATGAAGCATTTTTGCTAACTGGAGTCATAGTAAGTGGTTCAATTTTTACCTTTTACAATTATATCAGTGTCTGTTTATGTTGAGCCTTCAGCATTACCCAGCTGCCAAATGTTCTGTTTGCTTAATTCAGCATATGTATGACATTTCAATGCCTTATTTATGAAACTGTAGCCCTAGTTCTGAGTTGCATGATACTGGCAGGCTTCAAATTCCCGACATGTAATTACTGGAACCTGGGGTTTCACCCTTTCTGGACAATCCCTCTGGAATGAGGAATAAATGTGTGATCTGGCATTGCCGGGCAGAATTCCATAAAGGTTTCCTATTCATAGAGGTTTAACACACGCATTTGACACCTGTTCGGAGCAGGAGATAAATGTGTTTAGGAGCGTCCGTGTAGGCGGTGAAGTGGGAGGATGTTGGAAGAAAAAAGAAAGACGTTGAATGGAGTGTAGACCATTACAATATCCCCCTGTAGCCTTGCTTACGGGTCAGACAGGGGTAATGAAATAGGTCAGGCCGCAAGGCATCAATTTCCCAATGTGATTTTACTGGTTCGATTTCCCAGCTGGCAAAATGTGATCTTTGGTTGATCCAGGTGTGGGAACAATATCCTATTCAGGATTGAGTGGAGCGGAATTTCACTTGGAACAGCGGATTTTGCTTGTCTCAATTCAAAATGAAAACCTATTAGTGTCACTTTATCACTTTTGTGTGAGGATCTCACAATGTCATCATACATGCCAACAGACCCAATTCAGGTGGGAAGCTCCTGATTTTGGAACTAAAATTGGCTTTATTGTACCTGTCCTTGCCTGAATTTACCTGTGTGTCAATGGGGAAATTACGTTCCCCTGATTTTTCTTTTTTTCCAAAATCTCCCTCTTGCCTGTTCTAAAATGTTGGTATGGCTGTCCTATGGGATGGTTTTAAAATTTTGACCCCTTCATAAATTAAATAAAAACTGGTATGGTTTTTTGAAAAATAAAAGTAGGAAGAAAAAAATAACATTTGAAACAGAGAGAAATGTGTGTGGCCATCAGTGCTATGTTGCCACTCAGCCCCCATGAAATTCTTGAGTGAGTGACCGATCTTGAGTGATGTAATATGTGACGTCATAAGCAGTGCACTACAACTGTTAAATTTTGGTGGTTTTTTTGGGTTCCTAAAAATCTTTTTTTTTTCACCAGAGAAGTTGATGGGTGCCTCAAGTATACAGATTCACACACAGACAAGGGTTTGTGAATACGGACTTTCATCATAACGTCCCAGTACTTCATATGTATGTACTGTGTGTACCATACAGGGAAACCCTTGAACCTTCTAATATATTTGGCCTGTGAAGGAATGGAAACTCTGCAGTAGCTGAGTCATTTGATTAATTTTCATTGCGTTCTTTTATGTTTATATGCTGCATATGTGTATTGCTTTGCCGTCACTGAGGTAAAACTTCAGCTAGAAATTAAAGGTTGTCACCTGGTAAACGTTTCCCTGTGCTTCCCCAAGAATCTGTTTTCTGAAAATTCTAAATTGTAACCCCGAGCACATTGAGGACTTAACGATCAAAGATGTTTAAAAACCTATTTTTAATAAGTTAATTCTGTGGACTTCACGCGCGAAATAATTGTCTAACCTCCACTACCAATGGCAAAAAAATGTACTTCTCTAGCACTGGAGAAATAAAATTGAGCTCATAGTACGACTCTTACCTTAGCCGTGAGACTATATTATACAACAAGACTGTACACATAGAAAGACTCTTTTTTCTGTGTTTCTTGGAGGTTAGCATTGCATCTTGAAACCAACAAAAACTATCGTGCGTAATCAGGAACCACTGATACGCAAGCTGGAGAGCTCCATGTGGTTCCACTTCCATCGTTTTAACAGCGCCAATTCCATCTCTCCAGGTACCTGGAAGTAATAACATGAACGCTCTTGCAAACAGCTGGATACTTGTCAGTAATTCCACGAAAACCTGCAATGAGGTGTGGAGGAAGTTCAAGCGCACAATGTATTATAGTAGTCGACCACTGGCCAAACCACTACTACACAGCTGAAAGAAATCACAAAACATTTTTGACTGACGCTATTTCATGTGCTTATGTTAAGGCAGTGCCTGATTAAAACCCCATTTACTTAGGTACTATGGGGCATATTTACAAGGAAATTTCAGAGCCTTGCTCCGACATTTCCAAAACGCAGGGATGTGCCATATTTAAAACAATGAGGCACACCCCAGTGTTTTCCCTAGCGCTAAAATTAGCTGCCCAGTGCCAACGCAGGCACCCTTGCGCCATAGTACAAAGGTCCCTAGGTTGCAGGGAATGATTGTTTATGTGCAGCAATGTCCTGCACATAAACAATCAATAATGGTGATTTGCTACTTCTACATGTGCTGCATTCTGCAGAACACAAAGAAGTAGCAAATAGAAATTATTTAATAATTGTTTATGTGTATTAAGGGACACCTGCCTGCACATAAACATGGCGTATTGCTCTTTCTATGTGTGTTGCAGAAGGAAAAGCAAAAACAAGCAGAAATAAAAGTATTTCTCCTCATTGCTCCAGTCTAACGCCTGCTATTGCATGGTGTTAGTTTTAAGCGCAGCCTCAGATTTGCACATCCTTGTAAATCTGGGGCAGGGTCAATATGCAATGGGTGTTGCAGTGGAACGCCCACAGCAACACCCAATTGTGCACCCCTTTCATGCAAAGTGATGCGTGTAAAGGGGCTGTATTTACAAGGCAGCTTTAAGCCACGCAAAGGGGCTTAGCACCACTTTGTAAATATGGGGTCAGTCGAGCACTACCAGAACGCCGCTAAAGGTAACGTTCAGGTGGCACTATCCCATTGTAAATATAACTCTATGAAAGGTGAGCTCAGCAAGTGGGGATGTGAGACTAGAATGTACATGTTTGTCCTGTGTATGTTTTCATGCTGTTGTACCTTTGTGCTGTATTATATAATGTGATGTTGTTGCAGTGTTCTTAGGCTGTGTTCATGTTTTGTGCCTTACATTTTGTGTTGTTCAGCTGCTTTGTGTTATGTTATTGTGTTGTGTTATATTTAGCTCTACCAACGTCAAAAATACCAATTTTACTTTCATTTTTTATATGGATGAGGCGATTATACCATAAAATGACTTTTTCTAGCAATATAATTGACCCTTTGACGAATTGGCCCACAATTTTCCAAAATAAGCTTACATTGACATCAAATTGATCTTGGAACGTTTTTCACAATTTTCAAAGCATGAAATGTTATAGTGGTGTTCAAAAAGTTTGCTTTCTATTCAGAGTCCCAAGGAAGTATTTTCTCAAAATCACAGCATACATCACTTGGGGAATGTACATTTAGTCCGATATGATTTTTTTATATTGCTGTTTATCTGTCCAGTTCTTTTGAAATATATTCCACAGAGGACAGCAGAATCTCATAACAGCAGTGAACGCAATACTTTGAAGATCTTAAAGATATAATGTTTTTTAAAGACAATAACAAACTTTTACAAATAAAGGCATTTATGCACCTTCTGGGTTTTTTTGTCGATACAAACATAGGCTTAATTAAATGAATCTGTAAGTAACAGAGAATGAATAGAATGTGAGCCAAGTCAACTTCTGCAGACCATTTTCTGCATAAATAAAAATGTCTTTGCATTATTGCTTTACCAACCCATAATGTGTCCACCTGCAATAAAAAACACATCATGTCCATGAATTAGCGTAAAAGGCCATTTATTAGGACATGGTTGGAAACACTTATTTTGAACTTTAATCAACATATATAACATTAACTTTGCAAGTACAACACTCCCCATACATCCTGCAACCACTCACACCTCAAACCAACTTTCAATCCCCCAAGCAGGTATACCTTGTTCCATACTTCCCTGTTCCACTCACTGGTCTCTTACCATATATTCAGGCTCTCCTTCATTTTCCTACCAAACGCTCTCCCTTGAAACTCTTTCCTTGCTTGACAATGTACTGCACTCTCTCTTTTGTCACCTGTACTCCGTTCTTTTCCCCCCAGTGGGTGTGGATACGATCACATGTGATTCTCCAACCCCCCAAAATATTGCATACCCAGCAACCTGTCTTAACTTTGGCAAAAACATGCTGTGAGCCAAAAACATTGCTCCTTTCCCCTTTAAGCATGTAGGATGTGCGGGTGGGCAAACGTTTTCTTCAGGCCTCTCTCCCACCAGGTGATGCTCGGTGTCAGGAAGAGGCCAGACACACCCTTCCTGACTCTTAGAAGCCCTAATCTCCCTCCCACCCATCCCCTCAACTACCTATCATATCCCATGTTCTGTTTTGTGCACTAGGCACCCCAGGAGAAGACTAGTCAGTGACTCCACTTCCCCTGGGGGCCATCATCGTGCAACAAAAACACACCATGTCCATGAATTAGCGTAAGAAGCCATTTATTAGGACACAGTTGATAACACCTATTTTGAACTTTATTCAACATATAGAACATTAACTTTGCAAGTACTGCACTCCCAATATATCCAGCAACCGCTCACACCCCACTCCAACTTTCAGTCCCACAAACCCTCATACCTTGTTCCATACCTCCCTGTTCCACTCACTGGTCTCTTGCCATATATCCAGACTTTCTTTCATTTTCTCAACAAACACCCTCCCTGAAACTCTTTACCTGCTTGACAATGTACTGCACACTGTCTTTTGTCAAATGTACTCCATTCTTCTCCGCCCCCAAAGGTGTGGATACGCCCGCATGTGACTCTCCACCCAGAAAAATCCTGGAGGGTGTTTTTGTGCCCCCTTGCTCCAATCCTAAAAACATATATCAACGGAGATCTCGCCTGCACCAGATGTCGTTATGGCATAAGTTGTTAACCACATTCCGCAACCCCATCATATAGTAAGCATTCCCCATTTCAGAAAGATGCACCCTGCATCAAAAAGACAAACGTCATCTTCTTTAATGCCCCCAGGCAAGATCACTGTAATATTCTTACCCATGCAGAAAACCCTCATGGCCGTTTTGAGCTTTCGTTGAGTCTTGTCCATTGCTGCATGTCTCAGAGCCCCCCTCCAAAAGTGACATGGCAAAAATTCTGCACGTACTATGCATGTCCCGCAAAAGTTCCATTTGATTGCTTCCAGATCCCACTGCATGTGCTCTAATAGTGTTAATCCTAATAATTAAACCAATAATTTTCCCCCGGGTAGATCAAAAGCATATCAGGCCAACACCGCTGAGGAACCTGCCTTTTCAACCAACGTAACAAGTTTCCCCATGGCATTCCCCTTTCACTCCATCATAGTAACTCATGCCGGCTGCTGTGCAGTTCCAGGTTTTGTCTGTATACTGTCTGGTCCTTATATTTCGCTGCCCAGTGCACAATGAATGTCCCATGATCCAGGTCACCTTCTTGGTCCATGGCCCCCTTACACATCCTACATCAGATTAAAAGTAAATTAGGTCTGGCGTCCAACACTGACCCCGTAAACCACCCCCAAAAACCAGAAAATAACCCCTTCATTTCCTCACATACCATTCACAACACTGTGACCTCCACCTGCAAATCTGACAAATCTGACCCCAATTCCACTCCAAGTTTGATGCTGCCATTGCTGAACCAATCTGAAAGGAGAGTGTCACAAAAACAACAGGATCCATCATCAGGTGGCACAGACCCATCTGCAGTACTGCCAATTGAAATGCCGAGACCTTCTGGCCTCCTTTGTGACAAAAATGGCCCCAAACCGCCGACCAGGCCACACCTGAAAATGACTCCCAAACCGAGCACACCGCCACGCTCCCCCTTCACATATGCCATACCCATTTTCCCTTACAGTGCTTGTCAGTATGAGTGTTGTAGCCAAATGCGCAAACATCCCAGATAGAAACAAACTTCCTTATCATATAGCACCCCACCTCCCTCGTAGATCCCAACAACTCTAAAACCTGAAAAGACCCAAAGAACATCCAAATCATACAAAGATGAAAAACAGCCACCTCAAATCTATCATAACAGCATGCAGGGAACACTGGCAACAACTCCCTCTACATTTCAAAGGTAATGGCCTCTTGCACCACAGCACCCCCACATCTTGTTGTTTACCCCACCCCTTCAGAACCCAGCCCACTATGTCATCTCCAGTACAGTTTCCTATAGAATAAGACCCCCAGCTGGACAGTCACAACAACAAGATGCTTCCGAATCCCGGGGCCAGGACCGCTCCTCTACCGAGGGCTCTGCTGCTGGCCCCAGTAAGTCCTCCAGTTGTTAATATTAATGATTAAATTTCCCGAACTTATACTGCATCTTATTTTTTTCCGAACTATTATTTCCGTTTACTAATTCTATTTTTTACCTAATCTTCTTCAATCTAGACTATCTGTTTCTAAATTCTTGTTATCCCTGCCTTTAACTGCCTCTGCTTTGGCTCTCTGTACTACTACTATATTAGTCTGTCTGTAGCTAAACTTGCCCGGTTGGCCACTTTAGTTTTATTTAAAAGGTTTTAAAACTCAGATTCAACAATAGCTCTACCCACTGAGACCAGTTCTTTTGGTTGTCCTTGTCTAGTCTTCTTAACATTGATAGGCTTTTGGACAATCCCCAACAACAAAATGCCCAATTAGATATTTTACTAATTTTTTATAGGATAGGACATACTCCCACTAGTGTCTACTCTACTACCTGATTTCTACTGATGTATGTGTTATATATATGTATTTTAACTTTTTTGCAGTCTTGCTGCTGAAAAAGAATAAATAAGGGGAGATGTATATGGCATCTAAAAAATGTGTAATGTTTTTTCTAGGCGTACCGACCACCGGTGCCAGGGCCAGCGGCGGGGCAGGCCACGCCAGCCAGGAGGGAGCAGTGGATGCAGCAGCTACCACAGGGGTGGGTGAGCCAGCAGCAGTGGCGGGCGGTGGTAAGTTATACTTATATTCCTTAATTATTGACAATAGTTACACACTCTTTGCAAGGTTGTACGCTGTATGTTGAGGGAGACTAAGTTGTTGTGAACAACGGTTAAAGAAGGCAGCCTTTACTTAGGATTAGAGAAATAGCATTAGAGGTGGGAGTAGTAGTTGAGTAACTAATGGTCTCTTCTATCTGACGTCAACTCAGCTACGAAAGTTTTATGGAGAAGACTAAGTCAGATGACCTTGATAGCTGGTTTGAACAAAAAGGGGAAGGAGATAGGATGGGTGAGATGTAATATATATGACTGGCAGAGAAGGATATGTGCCACGTGGGATGCATGCGTAGGTGGCTGATAAGAATCAGATGCATGGGTGGTTGAAGGATGGGTGGAAGTTGAAAGAAAAGATGCCTGCCTGGGTAGATGAAACTGTATGGGTGATAGCAAGAATCCTCCGGGGTGTTTCATGGGTCAAACTCAAAGGCAAACTGAACGCAGGTGGTGAGGTCATGGAATTATGGGACGCCACCAATTGTAGTGGAATGCTTATTATCATTATACCAGATGAAATGTCTATACTTTCATGAACTCTCATTTCTTGACTCATCACCATGTGGGCTTACTTCCATATATGAGGTTAAAATATTACGAGTCTAAAGAGAGGAATAAAGAGAGGAATTATTGAGATACATTGTGTAGTCAGAATGGAGAAACAGAAAAACAGGGTAGTCCCTCTTATTTAATTTAAGAGAAAGGGGATAGACCTTGTTTATATCATGCCACCATAGCTCAAGAGATCTACACAAATAAAGCCACTAATAACAATTATCACAAAATACAAATACACTTCAAATAAAATATCTCACAGGTTTATTACAAAAGATTTGTACAATATCAAACATCAAATAACTGTGCCACAGTAGTAAAATTAAAAAAAGAGTGTCAGCATCATGCACAAATGATGTACATCTCTATAGTATATACATTACACAATTTAAAAACGGCAATAGATTAAAAACCAAGTTGTCGACGCAGCGTTTCGGTTTCCTAAGTTGACACCTTCATCAGGACAGGGTTCTATGCAATAAAGAGACAGCGAATTAACACAACATTTTTTCTTATCCTAGACATTTCCTTCATATACCAGCCCTTTGCTCTCTTTTTTTGGCAGCGTATCTAATATTTACACAACCATATTCTTTTATTTGCAAAGGGACATTTTTCTCACAAGTTAAATGCAGTCTAAGGTAACATGTTTCATCTAAGTTCATATTCTAGAGAGCAATCAAATACCCTGTGGCACACAACACCGTGGCTATTAGATCTCATGAGCTAAGTTGGAGTTATGGTAGATATTAAATAGTGCATAAACTGATAGTCAAGCAGGAGTGGAGTGATGAAACATATTTCTGCGTATAGTTTTCTATAGACTTACTAAAAAACGGACTCGTGTAGTCTTCGAGCCGTGACTTCCTCTCATTCAATCTGAGGAAAATAGTCCTTAGTACATCACAGGACACCACATATCAAGCGAGTCAATTTCAATAATTCTAATAGACTCTCCTTATATCTGAAAATGCATAAAACCTTTTATTAGAAGAAATTTACTCATAAAATGCACCTATTGAATTGATGACATTCTGAGTTTGTATCTCATATTAAGACAGATTACCTTGGTAGTATCAAGGAGATGACTTTGTTATGGAAGAACAAGGAGCCACCGGTATATGGGATTGTTATTTTCTCAAAGTTCCTTTCAAACAAAAAATTTTTTGGGACAAAAGGGTATACAAATTAGGACCCTAGCTTGATATTTAAATAAAAGTAATAAGATTTCACCATCATTGTGCCATTTATTAATGAACTCACCCTTTTCGGATAAGGGACCAGCAGGAAATGTAGCACGTGACTGGATGTCGTCAGGCTATTTGCATAAGCGGGAGGGTTTGATTCCTTGTCAGGGTTTAGGAGGTATTTTTTGCATTCACCACCTGGGAGAAATATACAATCATGAAGCATTTCTCAATTCTCCTGCTTCACCAGTATATATCGTGCAACCATGATCTCTATGGTCAGGAGTCAATATTGATGCCATAGTACACACTTTATGGTTTTCACGTCAATGCTTGCCAGTATTACAATAGATCGTGGTTAAAGTGACCATGTTCATGCATCAGCGATCGCATGTACACAAAGTAAATTATTTTAAGATTTGCGAAAAAAACAGAAATAAGACACTGATCAGGCAGATCTCAGTAGTTGCCCTATCTCTAACCATATGGGTTATGGCGGTTTTTGTTTACATCAGATCGGTGCATTTAAGTCTCTCTTTGGCAGATTAAGACAGAGATAGTGCTCTTTATGTCGGGCTATTTAGGTTGTAGCAATTCAATTTACACAAACTAAGTTCATTCAGTCACATTAAGCATTAAAAACCGGGCTGTTTGTACGCTAATTGGCTATCACTTCTCGCAGTTGCCTCCCTTGTAAAAAGGTAGCGAGTTGATAACTGTGCTGTCTCGTTTTACTAAAAGCGGGTGTTGGCGCTTACCTTTCGTCCGAGATTCGGCCTCCCTGCTCCTTGTTCTCTCCGGGTTCATCGGGTTGTAGCTGAATGTACGAGCCCCTCCATTAATTTGAGTCATTCGGGTTCGCGCTTAATTTAGCAAACCTCGCGAGATTATGGCTTTGTTTTCGCGTGTCACTAAATGCGACGGTATGTTTACGAACTACCTGGGTAGTTCAATAATCGAGTGGGGACTTTTTATTGAGATGATCCTAATAAGTTACTGTAGTTGTTTATTCCGGATTTCAGAGTACCAGCTCATTTGAGTGCGACTGGGTTTTACGAATTATTTGGTTAAAAACTGAAATAAAAGCGACAGTTTATACAGACTACCGCAGTGGTCTGTTTTCTGTTTCTACCTATCGACTGTTGTAGTGATCTGTTTTCAGATTCTACATTTCGACTGTTATGGCTCATTAATTTTAATACTACTACTTAGGCTATGTAGAATTAATTTTGACTATAGCTATTTGTAGACATCCTCCCAGGTTGTATGTTCAGTAGTACTATTCTATTGTACATAAATTAATTATTCTGTTTGAAAACAGATTTTATAATTCAAAGTTATTTGTTCAAAGATCTACAAATTTTTCGTCAATTCTGGTGACTAAGCTACAGCACTTTATTGCACATTAAATTATAGCCTCTCTTAATAAGTGGCTGGTGCTCGTCACCCGTTGGCATATGTTAATAAAAAAATATGTTAATAAAAAAATATGGGGTATCAGCAAAGGGCGCACTATAGGAGAATGGAGAACAAATACATTTTCTCTTACAGTACTGAAGTATTCTTTCTAAGATTCGCTCCTAGTTCAGCAACATAATTTATAAGATTCGCTCCCAGTCTTCTTTATTATTTAGCCCGGTTCTCACGGTGTTAAATCGGGACATAAAAAATTGTTCCCGTTTTTTTCTTTTAAGGTCTATGTCACCTCCTCTTAGGTTCATTCGGATACTTTCTACTCCACACCAAGCAAGATCATTGATTGTGTGGTTGGCCTCTTGCCAGTGTTCAGTCAAAGGTGCACCTCGTTTTAGAAAAAAACGGGAACAATTTTTTATGTCCCGATTTAACACCGTGAGAACCGGGCTAAATAATAAAGAAGACTGGGAGCGAATCTTATAAATTATGTTGCTGAACTAGGAGCGAATCTTAGAAAGAATACTTCAGTACTGTAAGAGAAAATGTATTTGTTCTCCATTCTCCTATAGTGCGCCCTTTGCTGATACCCCATATTTTTTTATTAACATATTTTTTTATTAACATATGCCAACGGGTGACGAGCACCAGCCACTTATTAAGAGAGACTATAATTTAATGTGCAATAAAGTGCTGTAGCTTAGTCACCAGAATTGACGAAAAATTTGTAGATCTTTGAACAAATAACTTTGAATTATAAAATCTGTTTTCAAACAGAATAATTAATTTATGTACAATAGAATAGTACTACTGAACATACAACCTGGGAGGATGTCTACAAATAGCTATAGTCAAAATTAATTCTACATAGCCTAAGTAGTAGTATTAAAATTAATGAGCCATAACAGTCGAAATGTAGAATCTGAAAACAGATCACTACAACAGTCGATAGGTAGAAACAGAAAACAGACCACTGCGGTAGTCTGTATAAACTGTCGCTTTTATTTCAGTTTTTAACCAAATAATTCGTAAAACCCAGTCGCACTCAAATGAGCTGGTACTCTGAAATCCGGAATAAACAACTACAGTAACTTATTAGGATCATCTCAATAAAAAGTCCCCACTCGATTATTGAACTACCCAGGTAGTTCGTAAACATACCGTCGCATTTAGTGACACGCGAAAACAAAGCCATAATCTCGCGAGGTTTGCTAAATTAAGCGCGAACCCGAATGACTCAAATTAATGGAGGGGCTCGTACATTCAGCTACAACCCGATGAACCCGGAGAGAACAAGGAGCAGGGAGGCCGAATCTCGGACGAAAGGTAAGCGCCAACACCCGCTTTTAGTAAAACGAGACAGCACAGTTATCAACTCGCTACCTTTTTACAAGGGAGGCAACTGCGAGAAGTGATAGCCAATTAGCGTACAAACAGCCCGGTTTTTAATGCTTAATGTGACTGAATGAACTTAGTTTGTGTAAATTGAATTGCTACAACCTAAATAGCCCGACATAAAGAGCACTATCTCTGTCTTAATCTGCCAAAGAGAGACTTAAATGCACCGATCTGATGTAAACAAAAACCGCCATAACCCATATGGTTAGAGATAGGGCAACTACTGAGATCTGCCTGATCAGTGTCTTATTTCTGTTTTTTTCGCAAATCTTAAAATAATTTACTTTGTGTACATGCGATCGCTGACGCATGAACATGGTCACTTTAACCACGATCTATTGTAATACTGGCAAGCATTGACGTGAAAACCATAAAGTGTGTACTATGGCATCAATATTGACTCCTGACCATAGAGATCATGGTTGCACGATATATACTGGTGAAGCAGGAGAATTGAGAAATGCTTCATGATTGTATATTTCTCCCAGGTGGTGAATGCAAAAAATACCTCCTAAACCCTGACAAGGAATCAAACCCTCCCGCTTATGCAAATAGCCTGACGACATCCAGTCACGTGCTACATTTCCGGCTGGTCCCTTATCCGAAAAGGGTGAGTTCATTAATAAATGGCACAATGATGGTGAAATCTTATTACTTTTATTTAAATATCAAGCTAGGGTCCTAATTTGTATACCCTTTTGTCCCAAAAAATTTTTTGTTTGAAAGGAACTTTGAGAAAATAACAGTCCCATATACCGGTGGCTCCTTGTTCTTCCATAACAAAGTCATCTCCTTGATACTACCAAGGTAATCTGTCTTAATATGAGATACAAACTCAGAATGTCATCAATTCAATAGGTGCATTTTATGAGTACATTTCTTCTAATAAAAGGTTTTATGCATTTTCAGATATAAGGAGAGTCTATTAGAATTATTGAAATTGACTCGCTTGATATGTGGTGTCCTGTGATGTACTAAGGACTATTTTCCTCAGATTGAATGAGAGGAAGTCACGGCTCGAAGACTACACAAGTCCGTTTTTTAGTAAGTCTATAGAAAACTATACGCAGAAATATGTTTCATCACTCCACTCCTGCTTGACTATCAGTTTATGCACTATTTAATATCTACCATAACTCCAACTTAGCTCATGAGATCTAATAGCCACGGTGTTGTGTGCCACAGGGTATTTGATTGCTCTCTAGAATATGAACTTAGATGAAACATGTTACCTTAGACTGCATTTAACTTGTGAGAAAAATGTCCCTTTGCAAATAAAAGAATATGGTTGTGTAAATATTAGATAAGCTGCCAAAAAAAGAGAGCAAAGGGCTGGTATATGAAGGAAATGTCTAGGATAAGAAAAAATGTTGTGTTAATTCGCTGTCTCTTTATTGCATAGAACCCTGTCCTGATGAAGGTGTCAACTTAGGAAACCGAAACGCTGCGTCGACAACTTGGTTTTTAATCTATTGCCGTTTTTAAATTGTGTAATGTATATACTATAGAGATGTACATCATTTGTGCATGATGCTGACACTCTTTTTTTAATTTTACTACTGTGGCACAGTTATTTGATGTTTGATATTGTACAAATCTTTTGTAATAAACCTGTGAGATATTTTATTTGAAGTGTATTTGTATTTTGTGATAATTGTTATTAGTGGCTTTATTTGTGTAGATCTCTTGAGCTATGGTGGCATGATATAAACAAGGTCTATCCCCTTTCTCTTAAATTAAATAAGAGGGACTACCCTGTTTTTCTGTTGCTCTTTAGCTCCTCGTCCCTGGATTGGTTTCTTGAGGAGACCTCCCTTTCTGTTTTTTTATTGTCAGAATGGAGAAATCATATTGAAAGCCCTGAAGAAGACCGAGAGGACATAACTGTTGGCTATGTGTTTTAACTGACTGTGAAGATGAAGAATTAGAATAAAGGATCATAAAATAAGTATGTCTGATTGGTATGATAACGGGGAATCTGTGTTACACCATCTAAATTGTTGTTCTGCTGAACTCTATCGAACATAAAATCATGTGCATGATATATTGATGGGTGCTGAACCAATATAGTGGATTGAGGTGTTAAGGGTTGGTCAAACCCAAGAAGTTTAGGGGAACTTCCGATTCTGTGCACTAAAGATTAGTTCTGATTATCCCTACATTTAGATAAGTGCAATCCTTGTTGCCTCAATCCCCGTGGAGTCAAAATCATTTTGCAAAGTAGCCAATATGTAGTTGCTGAGGTTTATGGCCACCCGTATTGCTTCGTTTTGATAGATGAGCTACCCGGTCTACTGTGAGAACAGTGGAAGTCCCAGACCTGCCTTTCGCAAGGCAAAACTATCCAAGTAGTGGGAGTCACAAATAAGCAGATGCTGAATCCAATTTCAGAGAATGTCCAGGTAAAAATAGGTACATTTAAAGAAAATCACCAGATGGTGTTGTGTTTCAAACACACAATGAGGATGTCAATTTCAAATTATTTAAACAACAAGCCGAAGTAAGGACGTTCCCTTTATTGACCATTGATGCAGAACCTGAGGAGTCGAGGGAAACCATGAATGCAGACGTATGGGATTTCACAGAAAAAGTTATCAGACTTATCAATGGTGTAGAGCTGGTCCGCTTAAATGTGAAGCCATATGCTATTTACGCCAGAACACCAGCATATCATTTGACTCCACAGACCACTGCAGGAATAATACCAGGGATATGTTGTGGAAAGGGATTTGCAGGGAAATGATGGGGAGTCCATGTAATTCCCCAATTATGTGTTTACAGAACCCCAATGGTAAATACAGGATAGTTCAGGATTTGAGGAGTGTGAATGGATTAGTGATGTCCTGTTGTCCTGGGTACCAAATCCAGCCACTGTATAGTTTCCAATACTATCTACTACAGCATGGTGTACTGTCATTGATTTATGCTAAGCTTTTTTCTCAGTGCGTTTGCATGAAGAAATGCAAAAAGAACAATTTATGGACAATTGAGGCAGAGGGTCAAGACTGATTTGCATATGGCCAGGAATAAGCTGGGGTGTCATGGTGAGCAAAAGAATGATGGATTAAACCCGGATCTCTTGACTTGGGGTGAATGTTTTGATTTGTTCTGCATTCTGTCCATCAATTGTGTGTCTTTTGCTTTGCATGAAGAAAGCCAGTAATTTTTTTGCTTTGTGTTCCAGCAGAAGTTATTAACATAGTGTCATGTCCCACATTGGTCCATCCATTTTTAATCAGATCCTGAAAAGAAATCTAGAAACCCTCCAGATGCCCTGTAAGTCTACCCTTGTTCAGTATATAGATGACCTGCTTGTGGCATCAGAAACACATGAGGCATGTAAACATGCTGCTATTGCACTCTTGAATATCCTGCCTGAGAAAGGACACAAAGGGCCTGATTACGACTTTGGTGGTGTGGGGCCGGGTCCGTCCTACCACTGCACCACCAAAGCCATGGTAAGACCGCCCTCCAGATTGATTTTTTTCTTCTGTCTGGCAGGTTGGTTTTTGGCATTCCGAGGGCAAGCCTAAAAAAATGGCCACCGCAATTGGAACACCAAAAACATTTCCTGCACGGCATAGACCAAAAAGTCCATGCTGAGCAGCAACTGGGGTGCATGCACACAGCGGGGACACATGTTGTGTCCCCCCGTGTTCATCCCCATGTGGAGGAGGCACAGGGGGCCTTGCAGGGCCCCCTTTGTTTTCCTCTCCCCCACAGTGTTCAATGAGGAGGAACCTCCATGACACCGCCAGTGGAGAGGAAGCTTGTAATATACTTGGCCAAGCATATTACGGCCTTCTAATCACTGCAACCCTGCCAGGGAATGGCGGTTCCCTGGTGGTTGCAGCTGGGCTGTGGTGGTCCAATCACCCAAATCGTAATAGAGCGGTTAGGAGACTGCCATTGTGAAGGGAGTTAGGAATATGTCTCCAGAAAGGGTGGAAGTATCTTATAAATGAATCCGCCCCCAACTCAAAAGGAAGTCAGAATGTTCCTTGGAATGGTTGACTACTGTAGGCAGTGGATTTCAAACTTTTTCTTAATGGCAAAACCTCTACTGTGGTTGACACACAAAGATGTGTCAGATACGATTACATGGGACAACAAATGTGCAAAAGCATTTGTGGAACTGAAAGACAAATTGTGTGATGTCTGGCACTAGGAATGCCTGATTATATGAAAGAATTTACTTTATTTTGTAGTGAGAGAGATGGGTGCGCTATCTCAGTTTTGACACTAATGCTTAGAGGAGCTCGAAAGTCTATAGCCTATTTGTCCACTAAACTTGATCCTGCAGTGGCAGGTCTTCACAGTTGTCTAAAACCGGTAGCCATGGTTTGTACTAGTCTGGAAAAGAGTGAGAACATAGTGATGGGATACTCATTAACTGTTATGGTCCCACACTCTGTGGATCTATTGACGTGAACTAAAACCCAACTTATGACTCATAACAAATTGACCCATTATAAGTATTCTGTATGCAGAAAATATCACATTAAAACAAATTGTACAAATTTAAACCCTTCCACAATACTGCCTGTAAATGAAATTGATGATAAATGTGATGAATATGACCATGATTGCCTAGATGTCACGGAACTATGTACCAAAACCAGTACTGACATTAAGGATTTGTGGATGGTTCATGCCTATGAGGAAACTATTAGTAACAAAAAGGAGAGATTGGACGTATTATAACCTTGAATTTTCTTTTAGAAAAACACTTATTTTTGGCAAAAAGACAGGGTTTGGTGTTTTTATTTCACCTTCTTACTTTCACTGTGAAATGACAGGCTCTGGTAAGGGAAATTAATTCAGCAACTTGTGGGGAAAACACTGTTTGAAGCTATTATGCTTCTAAAACATCATTTATAGTGCACGCAACATATGCTGCTCTCAGTGTGCCATAGATCCTCATATTTTTATAACATGGGGGGTTAGGCCTGTATTTACGTCCAAGCTGGGCCAGTGGTACAACTAGGCACAAAAAGGAGGGATTGGACGTATTATTAACTTGATTTTTTTTTTAAACCCTTCTTTTTGGCAAATAGACAGGGGTTGATGTTTTTATTTCACCTTCTTACTTTCACTGTTAGTTTTTAGCATACAAAAAGACATTGAATTCATGCCATAGGAAAAGGACATACATATGCATTCAATAATACATCAAAAGATAAATACAAAATACTTGACGTTTAGCAATAACATGACAAAAAACATTAATGACAACAAATGACCAAAAAAGACCAGTCCTCAAGTTGGAAAAGAAATAGTAACAGTGCAGACTTATTTACAATTTACATTACTGCAACCTGCTACACACATCTAGTCGATAATGAAGGTACAACATTGCCTACTGTGTCAATCAGTGAAATGCTAATTGTTTCGTCTAGATGTATAGGGTCGACGCGTTTCAGAACCCTATTGTCAATGGCCCCTGAGGAATCTGGCAGCTTTAAGTGCTGAAGGAGGGACAGTGAGGATTAGTTTAGGGTGTTAAAGGCCAGTCAGGAGGTGTTGAAAATTCACTAAAGGAGTAAAATGGCTCAATGGAGTAGTCCGATATTATTGGCAAAACTATTTGATTGTCGGACATAATGTTAGAAGAACCATGAGATGAGACCCAAGTGCCCCTGTGAACTGACATTATGGACTGAGGAGCTGTGGGTGATGGCTCAAACTAGAAATTATATTTTTAGTATCCTTTATGTATACATCCATGTAATTTTCTTCTTCTGTCTTTACAGACAGGGATATATTTAGGAGGAGTCTTCTCTTTTCTTTTTTCCGTTTCCAGGTCAAGATGGCACTCGCTTTCGCATTCACTGAGGTGTAGCCTGCTCCTACTACTGATCTTATTTCCTGTTCAAATTATACATATTGCATATTGAATCTTAAATGTATCTCAATGCATTTGGAATAGTGTTTTTTGATTGTGTTAATTTCTCCTTTAATTCTTCTCCTTGTCACAGATTGTTCCTTCAGGAATATTTTCTTCACCTCATATTCAGCTTTCAGAATCCCATCTTCAGAACCTTCTCCACTCTTCAGTGCAGTCCACAGACCAGATTCCCTCACCTTTTTGTCTTGATCCAATCTGAACTTTGAAATCTTCAAGGAGGTTTCTATGGCCATTTGGTTTTTACATCCTTTCAGTGGCTTCTTTTTGAAGTATACATGATGCCACTGTGTACGCTCTAGCATGTGGCAGCGCCATGTCTACCATAAGGAGCCAGCCTTACTGCTTTTTATCGAAACAAGAGAGGAGGTATGGCCATTGTGTCCTGTGCTTGCCATGCTTTTGAGGGATTTGTCACTGAATGCATTCACTGAATGCAGTACTACTTTCAGCCAGGGCAATGGATGTTAGGTGGTGCTAGGATGTCATTTCCTAAGTATACCTCTTAAATGGCCTACGTATGGATAGCTGTGTTCAGGAGTTAAGGGAAAGAAGATAAAGGTTTGCACTTTTTAGGCAGCTTGTTTACATGGAAAATATTTGCAAATAGCAGATCAATTACTTATTCAAGGGATAGTTCTGATGGAGCTAGAAATGGGATTAACTCATATCATTTCGGAGTGTCTAAAACAGATGGTCTAATTTCTCCTGAAGGGAGTATTTGAGGAAAAGGAGTTCCGGTAAATGGGGGATTAGTAGGAGAAAACAGCCTGTCATCTATTTTTGTAACTAAACACGATAGTTTTTCTTGTGATAAAATCCGTGATTTGCATATGTTTAAATACAGCTCAGCTCAGTATTATCAACATGACTGTGCGCTATGAATAAAGCATTCTTTTGGTTCAGTCTCCGAGGCTCTATGTAGAGAAAAAGGATGGCTGAAATTGTGTAATGTTTTCAAGCAAGATTTTGAAAAATTCCAAATATTTTTGGGGAAATATTCTTTTACAGAGAAAGTAGCATGTCAGTATCTCGCGTGACTTTTTTCATGAGACTGCGCACTTTGTATAACAAATCCCAAGTCCTATGAGATACCCAAAAGAGACTGGTTTCAGCAAAAATGTCTCTTGTTGTGATAGTTTCTGTGCGAATGCAATTCCCCTAATACAAAAAATATAAAAAATTGTGCAATGTAACATTTTAAGTAATTTCAAGAATTATGTATGTTGCGAAGTCTGGGAATTATGTGAATCTCGCCAGTGTAAATAATATTTCTCCCATAAAGACTCAAGAAGGCAGTGGCTAGGTTTATGCCTTGGGTGCATCCACAGATCACTGATGTGAATTCATTGCTTCGAATGTGTCAATTTGACAATGTGAGCCCTATTAGTAATTACCTGTAAAAGCCCATGCAGCACGAGTTTGGTGCAACTTGCCATGGTCAGTCATGTCAAAAGCATCTAATAGGTGTAATAGGTCAAGCAAGCATATGCCAGCATTTTCCTTAATTTGAAGTACATAATTCCTTATTTTTTGTGTATATTATTCCATGCTGAAGCTGGCTCTGAAACTGGATTGCCAATCAGCAAATGGAAATTCCTTGGAAATTACAGCATCACTGCAGCTTTGGCTAAAGGAGGTAGGTTTGAAACAGCATGGTTGTTGAATAGATGTGTATGTTCTAGGTTGAGTGTTTTGAGTAAGGCAGTGATTTCTCGGACTTTTTGTAAACTCAGGGATGAACTCTAGCCAAAGGAGGCTTTGACCAGGTTCATATGAGTATTAACAAAAGAAGATTGACCAGGAGTATCTTTGCTGTAATGAGATAACAAAAAAAATTGAAATATTTGTCCAGTGCTTTTTAATATTTTGGTGGGGGGGGGGGGTCTTTGTTACGTTTCTAAAGTGCCAGAAGGGAGATTGAACAGCGTTAGGTGATAATGGTATTTCCTCTTGGTTATATTTAGATTTTGCAGGATAATATTTTACCAGCTATGATAATGTTTGCAGTCTTTCCCTGGTTTTCTTAAGTAGTAATCTTTGGATTTTCTCCATTTGCTATCAGTTTTCCTAAGATTGCTTATTGCTTGTGAAAATGATACATAGAATCTGGGTTGAGATGGTCTTTGTCTAAGTTTTTTCAGTTGCAAGGGTGCTATCATATTACCTCACGTGACTGTGATGTTCTCACATACCTTTGGTGCTTCATCATTGCTTTGTGGGAGATTTGGTAGCTTCTTGGTGTGATGGATTCTTGAAGGAGGGAAGGAGGTTCATTTTTCAAGAAGAAATTCCTTTTTCTCACCATAGGTAATTTAAAGACCAGGAGGTGGACATATATGTGAAAAGGGGCTCAAAAGTGCTCCAACCAATAAATGGGTTAGTGGATCGATGAAGCTCTTAAGTATGATTGTCATGCAACTGCTTGATATGTGTCGTCTATCAGCCTGATGATTTTCTAGACTTGGCTGGCTATTAGGTCTACGACTATGTATTCACGTTCTTTTACCTAGGATTCAGGGATACAGATTCTGGTCAGTTATCCCATTGAAAATTCGATTCTGGGACTGCTGTTTTCAAGCCTGAAATTAATGTTTGCGTTTTAATTCAGACAAAATATCATAAATGTGATATTGACCAACAGAAAAATTGAGTTGGTAATATCGTTAGACAGAAATATTGCCAGCAAGAATATCACTTACAAGATTATCGATTTTATGTTAAATAATATCAATGTTAGGAATATAGAAAGCGTTACTATTGATGACAAAAATACCTATTCTATTAATATTGATGTTAAAAATATTGTGTCTAATTATGATGTCGGTGGGACTGACACCGACGGCATGTTGGTGTTGGTCCTACCGATATCTGCCCCTGCGGTCCGCCCACTGCATTACGATGTGGTAGGTGGAGGCGGGACCATGAGCCCATCAAGGTGTCGAAAATGCTCACTATCCCTTAATAACGGAAGCTTTACCATCGGGATAATGATGTAATTTCCCAACAGCATTTCCGTGTTGTCCTTTCCGACATGGAAAGACTGTCAGAAAGTGACTTTGGGGACCCCTAGCAGGGCCCCTTTCCCCCCTGGCCCTCCCTATGGGGCATGGAAGGCACCTATGGTGCCCCCTAGACCGTCCTGCACTTTGCGGCAGGCACCGCATGGTACCTGCCACACGGCGTAGGGATGTTTACAAACATCCATTTTACAATGGCAACTTGTGCTGCGGGCCATTTCTACCCACCAAAGAAGCTGCCATTATAAAATGGATGTTTACAACTGTCCTATGGTCGGTCACTTCCTAATACTGAGGTCGAATCTGCCAAACTAAATCGGGCAGTTCCAGACCGCTGCGGTGTTGGGCGGATGTAAGTCTACTCAACATCGCAATGAGCCCCATTGTTGTTAATGATATTGATTTTTTAGTATTTTACTATATATTTTAATTGTATATTTTATAAATTGTTTATGTAAATATTGTTAGTGTATTTTAATATAGTTTGTCGAATGTAAGCACTTTTTACATTTAGTTTAATAGTTTGTTGTTATTTTTGGTATGTCCTATACTGCCAGTGTCTGGAATTGATTGCTTCAGCGTGGAGCCTGTGTCAGAGCCACCTGAGCTGCCTGAATGAGCCAAGCTGAGCGCCGCACCCGCTCCCAACAACTGGTATAGCAGCATTTCCGGGACTGCCAAGAGTAGGCTGAGAAGCAGGAAGAGGCCGCAGAAGCTTCACGACCACCCGTGCACTGAAGCTGCCGGAGAACGGGGCAACCCGCTGATGCGTCAACCTGATGAGGAGGCAGCAAGGGACAATAAGGAGGAGGCTGACAGGCAGGTAATCCAGGCCCCCGGTAGCTCCTTACTGAGATGGAAGCGGCCGACTGCAGGCCGGTGCAGCTTGTCTGGATGGGGGCCCCACCTCACCCCACATTCCTGTGGCTGGACGTTGCAGTTACTGTGGTACCCTGGTGTTCGGGCTCCCTTCCTGCAGCAGGGGCAATACAGCACCACCCACCTGCGGCAAGGGAAGATGGGGAGATCACCAGGAGGCAAGGGGAGGGATGGGGGCCACTACAGACACAGCCAGTCCAACAACATACTTCCCCTAGGCCCCCAACCCTGTTGCCCCTTTTCTCTCCCACCATCCCTGTCCCACCCACTGCCACAAAGGGGCTGGAAAAATCTTCCTTTGTCCCTACCCGGCTCCTAGTGGACAAGAGAGCCTTTGGATGTGTGAGATCAGAACTGGGGTGGGCCCAAGCAGCAGCCAGGCTTGCCCTGTCCTGCCTAGGAACACGCAATACATCCAGAGTCAGCCGGAGATTGAAAAAAGAGGAAGTGAGATAGAAACTTTGTGATACTCTCCAGCCAAGTCCAGTGAAAGCAATCAAAAAGCAACAACATCCATGGGAACAGCTGGAGCCAAAAAAGTCCAGCCGAACCATGTTAAATGGCATCAAACATACCTCCCAAAAATTTGGTGAATAGACCAACTTGGAGAAAAGCGACTACTGACACACAAACACCCTGCACACATCTGGAAACTGGTCTATAAATTACCTTTCAAGTTGGGGGACAGGTTCCTATTGAAAACAAACAAACGGGCGTGCTGGCTACAGGGGTAGAAAATGCCAAAGAAGGGAGTAGGGACAAAACATCCTCTACTAAAACAAATTTTGTGAGAACGCCAGCTATGGAGAGTCAAGTCCACCACAAACACAAGGAGATGATGGATGGAGCGCTGAAACTTTTCAGATGCTCACCCCCAGTCACAGATCTGGGTTTGATCCATCATTGTTCTTTAGCTCACTTCACCACCCCAGGTCAGACACAGCTATATGCAAATCAGTCTTGATCCTGTGCCTCATGGGAACACTCCAGTCCGAACCTACAAGCCATGTCTTCCCAAGCATCCTGGGACCGGTTTCTGGGTAACTCCCTTCATCAGCCAGGCTAGTGTGAATTCAGTGGCAAAGTTAGCAAGGGACCCACGACTGGGAATACCCTGCCAACTTAGGGCGAACAAAGCAAACACAAGGAGATAATGGATGGAGCACTGGAACTTTTCAGACACTCACCCCCAGTCACAAATCTGGTATGAATCCATCATCATTCTTTAGCTCACTTTGCCACCCCAGTTCAGACACAACTATATGCACATCAGTCTTGACCCTGTGCCTCATCGGAACAGTCCAGCCGAATTCAAGTCCACCCCCATCATACATTCAAATTCTGATGTCATGACAATCCACAAGTACTTCACTCCAACACCGGCTATGCTGAGTGCACAAGCAAAAGGGGAGCCATGCAATCATGCTACAACATATGAACCACCCTCAGCAAACCAAACAAAGCAACAACCAGATAACGGTCCGAGCCAGGAACCTTATTCGCTAGAAGCTGGCCAAGGGGAGTACCTTCTGCCCCTTGAACAGTGGAGCTGATCGTTGTTTGCCCCATGAATCCCCGCAGGGGGAGGCAGCACAAGAAAAACCTGAAGTTCTAGAAATATCATCAGCACTGGATTCCCCAAAAGGGGAAAAAAGGTGACCCCCCCCAGACAAGAGAAAGTGGCCTCACCACGATCTGTCCCTCACAAAACTTGTCAGCAATGAAGTCCTACACTTTCAATGAAAGCTCATGCTTCTTGGGACTGGAAGTCAATAGTCCCTATGGGGAACAGATCTGCCTCCACCTACTGGGCGTGACAAAGCTCATAACCCAATCCAGGTGTTCCCATCCAAACTCTCTTTTATCCTCAATAAATTCAACATTGATAACCTCTGTCAATGCCCTTACATGGCATACGCAAAAACTTGAAATCCAAATGGACACCTTGCAGGCAATAGCAACAGCTATAATTAATATATCAGCCAAAATTGATCATTTAGAGGGAAATCTGGAACTGTTGAAGAAGTAGCACTCAGTGAGGTGTTCTTGCCTTCCAATTGTAGAGAAGCTCAGCTCTCTGCCAGTAGTTTTTACGGATCACTGACTAAATATCGGCGGACACAATATAGACTACCCAAAATATCGACGCCAAAATATCGACGGACAAAATATCGAAGTCCTATCTACAAACAGGTAAGTACAAAAATATTGAGTCCAAAATATCGTTTATATATATATACATTGTAAAAATATCGAATTTGTTAAAAATAATGTAACATTAAAAAATTATTAAAAATAAATAGCTAAAATATACTTAAAAATACTTAAATTACCTTACAATATTTAATAATTCATGTAACTTATAAAAAAATACAATCATATCTGTTAAAACATATATATATATATATATATATAAACATACTATTAATTAAAAATACACAATATTATTACGGTAGGATAGCGTAGGGGTAAAAATTACTATTCCCACTCCTGAGAGTGCAACAGTAGTGAAAGCGTTGGATAGCGTAAGGGTAATATTTACTATTCCCACTCCAGAGAGTGCAACTGTAGGGAAAGCGTTGGATAGCGTAGGGGTAAACATTACTATAACCACTCCAACGAGTGCAACAGTAGGGAAAGCGTTGGATAGCGTAGGGGTAAAAATTACTATTCCCACTCCATCGAGTGCAACAGTATGGAAAGCGTTGGATAGCGTATGGGGTAAAAATTACTATTCCCACTCCAGAGAGTGCAACAAGAGGGAAAGCGTTGGATAGCGTAGGGGTAAAAATTACTATTCCAACTCCAGTGAGTGCAACAGTAGGGAAAGTGTTGGATAGCGTAGGGTTAAAAATTACTATTCCCACTCTAGCGAGTACAACAGTAGGGAAAGCATTGGATAGCGTAGGGGTAAAAATTACTATTCCCACTCCAGAGAGTGCAACCGTAGGGAAAGCGTTGGATAGCGTAGGGGTAAAAATTACTATTCCAACTTCAGTGAGTGCAACAGTAGGGAAAACGTTGGATAGCGTAGGGGTACAAATTACTATTCCCACTCCAGTGAGTGCAACAGTAGGGAAAGCTTTGGATAGCGTAGGGGTAAAAATTACTATTCCCACTCCAGAGAGTGCAACAGTAGAGAAGGCGTTGGATAGCGTAGGGGTAAAAATTACTATGCCCACTCCAGTGAGTGAAACAGTAGGGAAAGTGTTAGATAGCGTAGGGTTAAAAATTACTATTCCCACTCCAGAGAGTGCAACAGTAGGGAAAGCGTTGGATAGAGTAGGGGTAAAAATTACTATTCCCACTCCAGAGAGTTCAACAGTAGGGAAAATGTTGGATAGCGTAGGGGTAAAAATTACTATTCCCACTCCAGTGAGTGCAAGAGTAGGGAAAGCGTTGGATAGCGTAGGGGTAAACATTTTTTTTCCCACTGTAGTGAGTGCAACAGTAGGGAAAGCGTTGGATAGCGTAGGGGTAAAAAGTACTATTCACACTCCAGAGAGTGCAACAGTAGGGAAAGCGTTGGATAGCATAGGGGTACATTTTCATATCCCCAACTCTAGTGAAAATAAATTATTATAAATCACATAATTATAAATTAATCAATTAATACATTTTAATTACCAATTAAGAATTAATTAATTACCAATTAAAAATTAATTAACAATTTATTCTAGATAAATACCAATTAATTAATGAACATGTTTAATTAAATATATTAAATTATTTCCCACCCTATTCCCCTATAAACCCACAACCCGCTACTAAAAATAAAATAATAGTATTCACATAATTATCAATTAATCAATTAATAAAAAATAATTATCAATTAACAATTAATTAATCACCAATTAACAATTAATTGACAATATATTCAAAATAAATACCAAATAATTAATTAACATATTTAATTAATTATAATTAAATTACTTCCCACCCTATTCCCCTATAAACCTACAACCCGCTTCAGAAAATAAAATAATATTATTCACATAATTATCAATTATTCAATTAATAAAAATGTATCATCAATTAACAATTAATTAATTAACAATAAAAAATTAATTAACAATTTCTTCAAAATAAATACCAATTAATTAATTAACATATTTAATTAATTATAATTAAATTACTTCCCACCCTATTCCCCAATAAACCCACAACCAGCTACAGAATTAAATTACGCAAAAATTAAATAACATAAAACTAATTACTTACAATAAATTACAAAAAAATATACACTTTTCACACATAAACTAACTTATAAAACACTTTAAAAAATTAGATATTATTAAAAAGTCTATATTTTTAATCACCTATACTATGTACTTCGATATTTTGACTGTCTTTTTAAATTCAATATTACAGTACTTACCTTCAAAACGATATTTTGGATATCTATATTCTGTCCAGTCGATATTTTTCCATTCTATATTTTGGACTCGATATTTCGGTTACTCGATATTTTGGAATCGATATTTAGACCATTTAGCAGTTTTTACAACACTAGTCGCAGAACTAAAACAAAGAAAAACAATGATCACAGACCACCTGGACCATTGCATTCAGGGAAGGGCTCCAATTAAAGCAAAAAACAATGCAACTAATGAGATAGCTGGAGCAGAAACCTTCGCAAGCATGCCGAAGATGATAACAATGAAGAGCCCAAATTACGCTCCACAGAATCAATATTCTGAAGTTAGGTCCTCCACCTCTCCTAAAAACCAAGCTAGCAATCCCATTGCAGGCCCAGATACTCCTCCAACTTCTTCACAGCTGACAAAAGCGACAAGTCAAAACTAATTTTCATCACGACTCAACAGCAACAGGTATAGCTGGTCCAGGGAGCAAAGGTCCAACCGACACCCGCCTGAAGAAGCATACAAAAAAAATCAAACACTGGCACTGTGTAAAGGAGCTACAATTACGCCTGGTTTCATCAGACAGTAACCCAGGCCGCAAAATGAACCCAAAGACAGACCAACAACCAAAACCAATCAGGCCACAGAAATTCTACCCAATCTTTCAAAAGGTGAGGTCCACCGTCAGTTCTGGGAATGCCCAGCTAACCACATGACCAGCAGTACACCCACTCACAAAATCATCCTGCGGGATTGGCCAAGCCAATGAAGGGCAGAAGCAAGCCCCACAGGAGATCAACCTCCCAGCAAAAACTGACATCAGAGGGGGCACCGACACAGCACAATACCTAAACAGACAGGAGCAAGATGGGCCTCCATCCAAAATGGACAATATAAGAATGCCTCTCCCCCAAACAAAAAGTAAAGGGGCTTGCAAGACCAATGCAGCTCAAATAGACACCAGAACAAATAGACTTTGCCCGGAAACAAATGTTTACCACAAGGCCAAGTGTCCTCCCCCGAAGGGAACCTGATAACAACATCGTAGTGCTCAAGCCCGAATATATATCCCGGGGAGGTTTAGACACACTAAATAGGGAAATATTCAACAGATCCTCTAATACATTCCAGAGTTAATACATCTAACAACTGAAGATCTAACCCAAGTTCAATTCAAGGTTCCCAACAGCAACACAAGAGAATTGACAATAAGAACATGGAAAATCAGCACGACAGTCCAAATGATCACGACAGAGAAGGCCCATTTTGAAAAATGGGGGATTAATGTACATGAACCCGAAGAGGAAAAATACCCATTTATGCTAACGGGCAGACCCAGCAACAGAAAAACACAGCCACAGTGAAAGTGTATTCTAAGAGGGACTACCCAAGTTGCCTATCCTACACCATTCTCCAACCTGAGAATACATTTCTCACCTACCTTCGCTGCAACAGGACGTAAAATCATTGAAAGTGGAGAGGCTGAGTAGTACACCTATGATCAGGATGGAACAGCAATAACCCTGTCAGGACAGCGACCAAATTGCTCCTAGCTCAAAGAGACTCAACAGGCCTGCAAGTAGAAGAAACAAGATCCTAAAAAAAATAATCTCATGGAACGTGTTCAGGCTGAAAACCACGCTACAAAACAGAGACACCTGTGAATTTTTACAAACTGGGGACTTGCTGTGTCTCTAGGAATCCTGACTACCTGCCCCCTTGATCATACCAGGATTCAAGGAATTTCACACTTGCAAGGCCTGAAACTGAACGGGCCCCCAATAATGATTTACTCTTGAAGATTGACTTTAATTGCAAAGACAGCCTCAGACACGGCAAGATGAGTGAACTGTTCAGCAACTACCCAAACTGTGGGATAATAATGGTCGCGACTTCAACACTCACAACTTGGGAACAGAAACAGATGCCCCTCGACCTAGGGACCATGCTGGTAACTTGCTCATCTCTAAACTCCTATAGTCTAAGGTCTGCACAAGAGGTGCAAGTCGCAAATCACACCACGTCTAGAGACTGCCTAGGAAAACCTAAACCATCTATAGATCTGATTTTTATGAGCCACTGCCTCCAAGAACAAGTGGCCGAATTTCTAAAACCAGTACAGCAGACCAGTGACCACCTCCCACAGTCCACAGCTATTTCACTGCCAACGGTTCCCGTTAAGCATACTATCTCTGTGGGTGCATCTAATGGGGAGAAATTACACATTCTCCTAACCTGACTAAAATGGAATTAAATCAACACATCTGGCCTGACATCCTGGAAAAGTAGTTGGCATACACTCAATAGCAGACAAAGAATTCCCTTTTTCTAATGGTCAAATGAGACACACTAGTTCTCTAAAGAACACAAGCAAACCAGAAATAATATATCTGTGAATTAATGTCAATCCAAAACCATTAGTGAAAAGACAGTAACTTGGTTTCCAAGTTGCTAAAATTGTAAACAAAAAAAGTTGATGCACAGTTAAGAAGGAATATTATAAACAATAGAGCATATCATACAATGTAAGAATGTCTTGTGCTAAAAATATTTTTATTTAAAAACTACTTCAATTAATTCACAAGATTCTCTTTAATTTATTCACAAAACCTTGTCAATTAAATAAATCTTCACATTATTTTGTACATATATGTTAAAAACAATATACTTGCAAACACATTAAAGTAATTTCTTAAAAGAACAGTTCTGAATGAGAACACAGGCTCCCATTGACAAAAGGGGTGGTTGGGGAAAACCTTTCACCCTGTGGCGGGCACCCCATGGTGCATGCATTAGAAGGTGGAGGGACCCATGGGTACCCCCAGGGGCCCCATTTGGAGGGCCCTGGGTGAAGGTGGGCCGGCTATTGGCCCCCAAAGTCAGATTCCAACAGCGAATTTGTTTCGAAACAACCAATCCGGAAAGGCTTTCCAAATCTGACATGGTAATAGCCCAGCTTGAAACGCAGTCCATAAACTGCTATGATTTGGCTCTTACTGACTCAGTTATGTAATGCTTTTGGAACAGAGTCGAACAGTTCAATTGCTATCCAGCCATCATAATCGCTCGTTCGAAAAAGTGACTCAGTCGGTCAGAAAGGCGGGTTTCCGAATCGGATTCGGCTAATTAAATGCTGTTCGGACCCTTTCCAGACAACATTGAAATCGACCCCTAAATGGTAAAGTCATGTTTTTCATTACAAGTTTGAAAATGCTACCTTTAGAAAGCTATTCAAACTTTAGGGGTTGGGACTGGCGCTAAGCCTAAGGCTTGACCAAATCAATAGTATAAACAGTTTTGTTTTGCCATGGCTGGAAATATTTACAAAAACTTAGCTTTTTAGGGTTCAGGATTGTATGTGCAAGAACCTTAGTTTATATTTCCCATTTTTTTTCATTTTTTTGTGAACATTCCTTATGTCAAGCACATTAGATCACATAAAACAGTGGTATCAGGGACCCTTGAACCCTAGATTAAATCAACATAACAACTAACACATTCAAAGACAAGTGTTTCATACATTTGGATTACATATGACACAACCATTTCCCAAATTGACACCTGTTGCCTGATATTTAATTATCACAAAAATTAAATAAACCAAAAAAACAGTCATAGACACGAAAAAGTCAATATTAATTTTCACTTTTTTTAGATGACTCCTAAATGTCCACAATACCCAAGGATTGTGTCAACTAACAGTTTGGTTACCCATAAGAGACACGATTTTTTCAACTCATTTCTACCTCCTCCATTTGAGGACGCTTCATGGCCAAGGCCGGTATTTAAATTGAAAAAAAAGAATTTCAATTCACAATATTGTGCAGATTAAAAAGCTTCTTTCACAAAGACAACTTTGAACAAACAAGACTCCGTTGAGAGGCTTGCATTTCGTGGGATATGAAGGCTTCTCACTTCTTGTGTCTTCAATCACCTTCTTCACAAATTGAATTGTATAGTAAAATAGCACTTCACTATTCACTCTCCTTGCTGTTTTGAATGGAAAATGTATTTAGTATATGGACGTCCCATCATATTCATGATTCATTGTTTATTTACTTTATCATTTCACTTACCTGTGAGTTAACTCTGACCCATTATACAGCATGTCATTCCCTTCTGCTCTCTTTCAAAACTCATAAAGGCTTCCTGACCAGGGTCGGACTGGGAACCACAACCGGCCCTGGCAAAGTACTCAGCCACCCCCCCCCCCCCCCCACACCCCACTCGGGGGGGGGGGGGACGGGGCGGGTCGGCTGCTGGAGATGCCGCCAAGCTCTTTGCCGAGGCCGGTTTTCGGCCGATTTTGGTACAGGGCCGATTTTGCAGCTATGCTGCAAAAACGGCACTGTAACAAAAACGGCCCCCAGGGGCCCCAATCTGGCCCCCACCCGTGCGGCGCACCGGGGGATTGCCCGGTGCCCGCTATGGCCAGTCCGGCCCTGTTCCTGACTCACTGTTAACAATGTTGCAGCCTGAAACACATGAACGGAAAGTCTCTGTTGGTTAAATTCCTGACTTTCCTTTTCATTTCTCGCGGCCCATTTTAATCCAGAGCTCGTAAGGCTTTCTGTTCTGAATTAATTTCCACTTACTTGATGCGAATCATGCCAGCATTCTAATTCAACCTCTCGTGTAGTTGGACAGCATTTTCCATCTCTGCGGCCATTGCTTTTCTCAGAGTAATCGTCAGTCTCTTAGAATCGATTACCTATTCACATTTGTTTTCCAATCTGATGCATGATGCTATTCGTAGTTTTTTTGCCAAAACTGGGAAATTTTACGTGAACGTTTTGCAAAACTTTCATGGAACATATTGAAGTAATCCCTAGTCTCCTCAGATCGATTACTATTTTCATCCAATCTGTTACATGTGGTTTACGTAATTTTTTGCAGACTTTTTTCACCTCTCGGACCATTGCGGTCTGCCATTTTTTCAGACTCTGACCTATTCTCACACAACTAGATGTCCACAGTTGGCGCTTTGATCTTTTAGGCACTAGTATTTACTAAAACGTTTTACAATTCATAACTTTGGTTCTACAGATTGGATATTTGTTATTTTGTTGTCAAATACCTTTTTTTTAATTTGCTCTATTTTTCTAAATTGGTGTGGGAATTTTCCCTTTGCTGTGTTTTCACTTTATTAATGTTTGTTTGCTGCAGAGATACTTTGCGCATTGCCTCTAAGTGAAGCCTGATTTATCTATTTGCTAAGCTGCCTAATGTTGATCACAGGTTAATTAAGTTACTTTTTGTGGTTCACCCAGCAAGAAATCATGACTATTTTATGACCAGGATTCTAACCTCAGCCAACCAACAACCCAATTTCTTGAAATATTGAATTATTGAATAACTGTTGCTGTACTCATCTCAAAATCAGACAGACATCACCACCATGTGGTGGTCTGTCTTAAGTGCCAGTGCAGACAATTAAGCACCAGTGCTGAGCACTGGAAACCATTGGCTCAAATTAAGCAATGATAAACACATTTGGCCAATAAACGGAAGCCAAAATTGAGAAGTTCTGTGGTCACAGTATTGGAATAGAGGCACTGAAAGAGAGCATCTCTGCTCTGTAAATGGATCCTGTCTCATACCTCAAGGATCAATGAGACTGTGAGGAATCTCAAGCTTGAGAGAGGGGACTATGAGAAAAGAACACTAAAATCAAAACCAATGAGGCTCCAAAGGGCCATAATGGGGAACCGAAAGCAGTCCTGAAATTGCTTTTTCAAACTAGCCCCACTCTTTATGTCTCCTTGAGCTATCTTTCTCTTTTCATCCATCCATTGTCTCTCCTTTTCTCTCTCTCTTCCACTGTGATTGCTTTCTCTCTAGCTCTCCCTTCTCCCTCTCTCTCTTTCTCTTTTTCTTGAAGCATCTTCTTACCTTCTGCAATTAATTTCGGGGAAACTGACGGAGGCATTAGCCCACCAGAGGTGGACTAAAATCCTGTCTGCTTTGGCCAGGGGGGGGAATGACATTTAGATGCCTAAGTAAAATGTGTATCTAATTTGAAAAGTGAATGTTTGTAAAGGAGAACAGCAGAAATGATGGATGGTATGTTTGAATTAATTCCACCTCCTATATTTACTAGCATTCCAATCCATTGTTTGTTTGGCCACTAAGCCATTGCAAACAGGTACCATCTTTATGCAAAACAGCCTTGCTTCTGCCCCTAAAGAAACTACCCAGTCTAAACTGGAAGGCCATGTAAATTCTGGAAGGTAACTAAGGTAACACCAGACATCTCCTGATAAGAATTAAAGTAGTTACCCTTTTTTATCATTGTGGGGACTGAAAGGTATGCAGCTTGACATAGGAAACAGGTCTTTTCTTGCTTAAGGTTTGATTGAGGTTATTCATCATTTAGTCTGCGGAGTGATCTCACTATTCTTTCAGAGTGCCCTCTACCCTTTCTTTCTTTAATGTGAATCATTGGTGGGCAATCAATGGTTTTCTTCTTTGTTGCAGTTCATTGTTTTGTGTTGAAATTTTCCTTCAAGACAACATCAAACCATTATTAGTGCACTATGGGGCATTCCGAACAAGCAATAGAGAAAATGGCCTTTGAGATAGCGTTTTAATAATAATAAGAAAATATTATTGTTTATAATAATGTGCAGAATTAACGTGTAAGCTTAATGAAAATAATGCATTTTTAAATGCATAAGATGAAGTAAGCAATCATATTTACTGGTGCAAGACCTCAAACGGCTCAAGCAACATTGCTTCATGAGCTTACTTGACTAGAAAAGCCAAATGCACAAAAAATAAAATTCATTCTTGACCTTTCCATGAATACGTTTTCAGAATAAATAATATTTCCATAAATGTTTTCATATATTTACACAGAATGTCTCTACTTACACAGAGATCACCGTTAGTCTTTTAGGGCCATATGTATCAAGCAAATTCGCATTTGAATGCAAATTTGCCAAATGGTATGTATTAAGGAAATTCTGGTGCAAAATAAGGAATCGCAAACTTTGCTATTCCTTATTTTGCAATTGAATTTAAGGAATCACAAATTTAGCGATTCCTTAAATGCAATGTATGAAGCAAAAAAAATTCAAATTGTCCTTAAGTAAGTAAGTAAGTATTCTTTATTGTTTACGTTAATTGAAACCATTACAAAAAAATGCATTAAAACAAGTCTCCACAAGAGAAATAAAAAGAGGAAATGTAAAAGCAAGAAGTTTTAGTTAAAAAAAATAACAGTTCTGAAAGCCAATCTAAAACGAGGGGGGCATATTGTTCTTAGTGGCTGGTCACAGCCCGTGGATTCCTCTTAGCCAACTACCTGGCATGTTTGTTTCCGTTCTGCTTGTTTCAGGAATTTCACCAGCTTTCCATTTAGCGGCGGAAGACCAGGATTGAAACAAGCAAGAACTGCTTGTCTGTGTGAGCGGATGCTTAGTTCGTTAAAGGCTGTTTTTAACAGAGCTACTCTCTCCTCATTCAGCCTCGAGCAAGTACATAGTAGATGCTCTAAATCTTCGACCCCTGTTCCGCACAGCCGGCATCTAGTCCCACAGCTCGTTCTCAGCCACGGTGGTAAGTGTGGAATGGCAGGTAGGATCCCTAGCCTATGTTTAAAAAAGGCTTCTTTTGTTTTCCAGCCATATCCCAGACCAAAATAGGCTTGGAGCCCCGGAGTTTTGTATGTGCACAGAGTCATGCAGGCATGACGCCTGTGAGAAAAGGTGGCTTTGTCCTCCACATGCGAGTGTCTCTTTAAGCTCTTATTCACTGCGTGCTTAAATTGCGCATGCGATAGAGGGATCTCCCATAGCTCTTTCAGACCTGTGATGCTCAGGGACTCCTCTAAATATTTTTCCGCCGGTGTTCTAGAGGAGCTAATCAGGTGTTGCCAGAGTTGTTGATTCAAGGTGTTTTATGGAGAATTCTTTATTTTGTGCCAGCACTTTATATATGACCCTCTTCGTGCAAACGTTTGGCTCATCAGACCAAGTTCTAAACGAATCTGAGCTTGTGAGGTGTAGGATGGCAGATTAAAGAGGAGTCTGTAGGCCTTTGATATGGTTGTATATTGAAGTTTTGCGTCTGTACCTCTTAGGGCCTCGCTGCCATACGTGATTGATGACTCTATTTTAATTTTAGCCACTCGAAGCACTGGCAGTAGAGTCTCACCACTCAAGTTGGACTTTAGCTGTTTCAGTGTCATGGTTATTAACATCCCTTTCCTCTTAATGGCCTCTAATTGGTTTAGGTAGCGGCTGCCTTTATCGACTATGATCCCAAGGTATTTATATTCCGAGCAGTTGGAGATTACTTTTGTGCCAAGAGACCAGGTGTGCAACGTTTTGTTCCTAGTTATGGACAAAACTTTGGTCTTGTTGATGTTGACTTCTAATAAGTTGTCATCGGCGTATCCATGGAGTGTGTTAATCAGATTTTGAAGACCCACTTTCGTGTGGCTGACCAGGACCACGTCGTCAGCATAAGATATGCTGGGCAGCGCTTTGCCCCCTAGCCGGGGGGGCGTGGGAATTGCAAGCCTCTAGTGCGGGTGGCAGGTCAGCTGTAAATAAATTGAAAAGGGTAGGAGCTAGCACACACCCTTGCTTTAGGCCTTTTGTAGTTGGAATACGCCTAGAGAGGTGCGAGCCGTTCCCGAGCTTTACCTGGACCCACGTGTTCGCGTGCAACTCAACCAGGAGACTTAGTAAAGACGAGGGAATCCCCCAAGAGGCCAGTTTCCGCCAGAGTATTCCTTGGTTAACATTATCAAATGCCACCCTAAAGTCCACAAAGCAGAGGTGGAGAGCCTGTTTGGTCGCTCTTGCCTTGTCGATGAGTAATGAAATGGCTACCAAATTTGTTGTTGTTCCGGTGTCTCTGCAGAATCCCATTTGGCTAGATGGTATTAAGCTGTGGTTTGTTGCCCATTCTCGGAGCTGGGTCAGTAAGAGGCCCACAAAGTATTTGGCCTCAATGTCTAGGAGTGCAATCAGGCGGTAGTTTTTTGGGAGTGTTCTATCCCCCGCCTTATAAATCGGTGAAATGTTTGAACCCCTCCATGAGGCAGGAAGGCGCCCCGAGTTATTGACAGACATATAGAGGGGAATCAACGTATCAGCCCAGCATTCCGGTTCGAGTTTGAAGAAGGCCGGAGGAATTCCATTGGGTGCGGCTGCACCATCTTTTCTACCTTTGGAAATTAATTTCCTAATCAGAACCGCAGAAGGTTCAGATTTGGCATCTTCACATGGTGAGACTGTTTGAAATGGTCGGCCTTCCAGTAGAACCTGGGGCTCGCCTGTTTTTGCGGCCTGTTGGTTGAAATGTTTGTCAAGAAAGGATTCCCAAGACGATTTGGTTATATAAGATGTTATGCCATTACTTTTCGGATTTAACAATTTATTTATAATGGACCAAAACTGGGCGCTGTTGTTGACCCTGGAAGCATAGTGGAGTTTTGCCCAGAAGTCTTCATCATTAGTTCTTTTAATTTCCCATTTCAACTTTTTGAGATCAGCACAATGCTTATGAAGCTGCTCTAAAAGTATTCCATCTCCCGGGCTTTTCTACAGCTGTCTTAAAGATTTGTTTATCACTTTTTTGTGGGATTTCATAGCCAGTTTCTGGGTGCCTGAGATCTTCCTTGTGACACCGGGTGTAGATAGTGGAAAGTGCCATACAGTTGTTGAATAATTGTTTGCAAACTCAGTCGTGAATTTTTCCCAGCCTGCTACTGTATTGCCCGAAGGGTAGTTTGCGTTGTTTAATTGGCTTTTTGCAGCTTGTAGTACCTCCACAGTATTTGCTACCGAAGTTTTGATTTGTTTGAGATTCATGGTGTGGCTGTCATGCGGTCCCATTGCGTTTGAAAATATGGCCTCAGGAAGGGCTCCTAGAATGACTTCTTGAGGGCGATGGTCACTGTCACCCTTGTCCCCTAAGTTGAAGCTCAATACATAATGGAACAGTGAGATGGAGACTAAAGTGTAATCAATTGTAGTGATTGTCTTGCCTGAGGTGAATGAGGCCACAGACGGTGAGTCATCGGGGAATCTTCCATTTAGAGACCTTAGGCCCATATGTTCCAGATCTTCCAATAGTGACTTTGCAAGCTTGGATGCTTTACATTGGCTGCTAAATGATTGGGTTGGTATATTCCAATGGTATGACTAGGCCTGAATGTCACTGTTTGCGGAAGACCCTAAGATGCATTGATTAAAGTCTCCAGACAGAATTAGATTTGTTTATGTTCGAGTAGTGATAACATGATGTAAATGGTCCGTTAGAAGTTTCCCCTCATGTCTCTTATTTTTTGGGTTAATGTAAGTGTTAGTCAGTTGGATCTCTTCCCCCCAAAGTTAAGTGATAACTCTACTGTGTTTGTGGCTGAGGAATTGGTGGTTAGAGCCCGCGCATTGCCAATAGTTGATATTTTAAGGTAGGTTACTAGGCCTCCTGACAACCGACCAAACTTGCTTTTCCTTGTTGTTGCGGAATGGTAGCTGGTGTAACCCTCTAAATGAACCGGCTCTTCCAGCCATGTCTCCTGGAGGAGGATGATGTCAAATGATTTCACGTATTGTAGGAAATCAGTTTCCGCTGCTTTGTTGTTAAGCCCGTTTATGTTCCAGGAGCATAGTTCCAGGTGCGGTGCGTCTGTGCGCATATCCAGCTCTGTTGGATATCCTTGTCATTGAGGATTCATTGTTGTATTACTTATTGTGAAGAGCTGATGTTCAATCGTGCGATACGAGTTGGCGGACCGTGAAGTATTCACTGCAGGTGACCCCTGGGATGCTGTAGGAGAGCGACCCAATGTGCCCCTCAGCACAGACCTTGTCATTGAAGTTGTGTTGGGTGGTTGCTGCTTGGGCCTCTCGAGCAAGGGCAACGGGTATCCTGTATTATAGTGGACGGCTGTGTTGATCCCCAATGTTTTAAGGAGACATTGCTCTTCGAAGATTTTATTAGCAATTTCAGGCGAAATCCATGTAGCTTTTGTCTCTCGTTCCCATCCAACCTATCAGTTCTTATGAATTCTATAGAAAGCAGGTCCGCTGAAGATAAGTCCTTTAGCGCTGGTATGGTGCTAAGTAGTTGTAGTAGATTCCCTCTGTTTAGGATGTCAAATGGGCCCTTTGATTGGTACTCAGGAGTGAAAAGGATGAAATTGTCCTTAAGGAATCACAAATTACCACCAACTTCAAGTTGGTGTTAATTTGCAAATTCCTTGAAAAATGCAAATTTTTGCGTTTTTCAATGAGCCATGTGATGCACATTCATGCCCTTAGGGCATGTATGTGCGCCACATGTGCACCCATGCTTATTTCAGGGGAGCAACAGGGTGTCCTTTGGACAGCCCTGCACCCTTGAAATGTTTCTCAATTTGCGATTCTCAAATTGCGAATCAAAAATTGAGAATAACTTCCCATTCATTCCTATGGGCCTCCTGGCCCATAGAAATTAATGGGAAAGTATTCCTTAATTGCGATTCGCAATTTGCTAATTGCAATTAAGGAATACTAAGAATTTGCAAAAAAATTGCGAATTTGTACATACATCCCTATTTGCAATTCTGAAATAGCAATTCCTAAAAAATCGCTATTTCAAAATCGCAAATCAGGTTGATGATACATATGGCCCATGATGAGGTAATGAGGTGTTTCAAATACACAAGATGCAACATTTAGGAAGAAAATTAATAGATATTATGGTAAATGTTTTCTTTTTCGTTAAATTAGTGTTTCGACTTCTACATAGACCATTGCTAAGGATTTTGAATGTTAGAGATGTAGTTTATACATGGAAAAGTTGACCTGAATGGGAATTGACCCACATGAACTTCAGATTGTTACAATTTAGTTACTAATTTAACCTTGCTGTCTGTGGACTATTGCATTTCAGTGAGGGGATGAGGAGTGAAACTGTTCCCAGGAGAGCATCAAACGGCAATTGGCTGACTGAAGACTGAAGGAGCAACATGTTGCAAAGCTTCAGTATATGTTGTCTATAATAGTGTGCGTTCCTAGAGTAGGGGACTACTACTACTTCCATTCTTTACCAGATTCATTTTACCCAGACCCAGACACTTTGTCACATTTCGTTGATACTCTACTGAGTTTCTTGAACGTCTCTTCATGGGAAGTTCTGCTTCAATATATTTTTGATTTATTTGAGCTCACATTAATGCTAAAGCTTCATGTTTTTTTCACTCTCTTGAAAAAGAACTCTTTATGGGCTCTGACTGACTCAATTTTAACCTGATTCTTACAATAGGGATTCTTTCCATTCCATTACAGAACATGCTTTAATGCATTTATAATAATTTATTAACCAATACAGATTTTACAGAGTGGAGTGGTGTGGCTCACTGGTTAGAGGTGGCAGACCCGGAAGCAGAGGACAGCCCGGGACCAGGGTTCAATCCCCGACGTGGCAGGGTTTTGAACCAGGGTCAGCAGACTCGATAATTCTCACCTCGGTGCCTACTCTAACCAGGGATCACACTCGGCAACTTGGGCATTAGCTTGCCTCATCTCCACAACGGCCCCCCACAAACGCCGGGGATGCCTGGTTTCACCTTGGAGATACCCAGGAGGGAACATCTCACAGGGAAAGCCAGGACGGGTTCCCCAGCGGTCTATAGCACCAGGACGTCTCCGGGTAGCAGTGCGCTTTACAAGACACACACATTTACAAGACACACACATTTACATTTCTGTAAAATATATTGATGATTGAAATTAATACAAATTTAACTTATGATATCCAATAAAGATGAAGTACGAAAGGACTGACTAATAAAACTCTTTAACTAATATCAAACTCTCATTATTGACTCAAAATAGATTAGTGATAATAATTTATGTGATGTTCCGCTCTCCTCTTCTGTAAAACAACCGCAAAGATCCATCTCAAAGAGAAACAAGGGGCAGAGCAGTGACCCCCCTCTGTTTTTCACTTTAACATATTCTTATTTTTTGTTCTACTTTCACGTTTTGTTTGGATTTGAGGTTTTTCTCTACCTGGTGCACATCTTAGTAGAGGTAATCAGTCCTTCAAACTCCAGATTTTTGTTTTATATTTAGGTTTGTCACTCGAGTTTATTTCCTCTGTTTTTAGACCTCAATGGGCCCATAGGTAGGTGTCCTCTTATATTTTGCAAACTCACAGAAGGTTTTATTAGGCAAGTTCATTTTTCTGGCACTTCAAAAAGTGACTACTCACTTTTTACATCTGTGGTTACATCTACAGCTGAACTAAAATTGTTTGGCATTTGTATCAGATTCCAAAAGATTACATTAATTGTTGTCGGCATAACTTGCCTATGAATACAAAAAGCAACATATGAATTCATAAGAAGCATTTTATAAACACATTCCTATAATATGAATCATCAGCATGTGTTAGAAATGGGGGCGTCTAGTTGGCAGAGGTAAGTACCTTTGTCCAAGGAAAGACTCTTCTTCCTAGTCAGGATAAGGGAGCTACATTCCTAAAATAACCCCTGCTCACCCCCTTGGTAGCTTGGCAGGAGCAGTCAGGCTTATTCTAAAGGCAGTGTGTAAAGCATTTGCACATAACCAACAGTAATATAGTGTAAGTACTACAAAAGGACACCACACCAGTATAGAAAAATATCCGATATTTTTATATACTTAAGACAAGACCAAAAATGATAAACAAAATCGACAATGCAGTACTTAAAAATCTTCAGTTATCAAAATAACCTTGAAAAACAGTTCCTTGAAGTCGATAGCTCCGTCCGGGGCTATCGCAGCGTTGTGAACAAATAACTCCAAACAGTTCTAGCTGACTGCAGCATCGCAGGCCAACTACAGTGTCTGGAAGACCCGCAAACAGTACCTTTTAGAAATGCAGGGAGCCGGCGACCTCTCATTGAGCTTCTGAAAGCCCAGCGACCGCAGGCGTCGGTTCCGGAGGTCGGTGCAGGAGTCACCTGGGCCCTTGAATTCACACGTGTTGCAGATCAAACTCCTCTCTGGTGAAGTCAGGAGCGCTGGCGTCGGCAGGCATCGGGTGCTGCGGTGTGAAGTGCATTGGTGCGGCGTGCAGTGCCCTCAGGTCGCGGTGCAAGCAGCGGCTCAGTAGCGGCATCAGATGGTGTCGTCGGTGAGACCAGGATTGCGGTGCCAAGTGAATGCGGTGCTCGTCACGGTGTGGGCCGGTCGCGGTGCAAGCAGCACCGTCATTGTTTTTTTTAATATCTTTATTGAATTTTGCATGTAATACAAAACAAGAGACTGTATCTTGTAGTATAGCAGTGACAATTGTACATATCAAATATATAGCGTAAGTTACATCACCAGGAGATATCAGGCATAGTTGGTTACTTGGCATTAGAACATAAGAACGTATGCCCCCCATAGTAACTGTCCAGAGCAAGCTCTCTGTCAAACATTGAAATCATCCAAGTAGGTGAAGAAATAACCCCACCCACCTTTACAATTTGTTCAAGCACATATGTTGCTTAACTGGAAGCGTCTGTAATTGGGGCAACACCCCCCCTTGTCTAAGCGTAGGTTTCATACAAAGCCCAAAAGTTTTTTGGTCGACTCCGTGGCGGTAGCAGGTCACTGAAGTTTTCCGTTTGTGTACTGCAGTACAGCATATCACTCGACCATTGCGATAGCGAAGTCGGGCCCCGGAGCCAACACATTGCCACCCTGCGTTTGACTAACAAAAGACCCATATCTACTAATCTGTGAGCCCACTAAGGTAACAACTTGGAGAATCCCAATAGTGCCAGCGCTGGATCTGGGGTAAGGGGGATCGCCACAATTCGACAAATTTTTTCGAATATTAGGTTCCAAAATTTAGCCATGCTAAGTGTATGAAGTCAGCCCTCTGTTCACTACACCTATCACATTCATCCCCATCTCTTAGTCCATATCTACAGAGTCTTTCCGGGGTGTAGTAAACTCTATTCAGGTACTGAAAGTGTATGAGTCTGTGTCTACCATTTAACGATATGCGCTTCGTGCTCACACAGCAGTAGGCCCACATTGCATCATCAATCTCCCTGCACAGATCTCTCTGCCACTCTAGTCGGGCTTTAGTGTAGTGATTCTACCTGTAATCCATGGCTAGCTTATATATCCGCGAAACCATCTGATGTGGAGACGCAGCCTTAATAATATAGGATAATGCTGGCAAATCACCCAGGATGTGCAGTATTGCCTGTCGTGGTCTGTGATACTGGAATTCAGTGAGATAAGTAGCAGCTGTATCTTCTGAAACCAACTTATCCCATCTCTTTGCAATACCCCCCAAAATAAATCCCTGACAGACTGAACGTCTATAGCATTAGGCGCCCTTGTAACCCCTTTTTCCCTGCAGGGGGGCAGCCAATGGCACCATTCCAAGAGTGTGTGAGGAAAATATAATAAGGCTCCTTCCTGCAATTTCAGGAGATGGTGCCAAGCATGTGTTGTGGCATTCACTGAGGCCATTATCCCCATTCTGCAATCTGGTGGTGAGAAAATTAAAACTGGGAAGGGCTGAAGGGAGGCCACCACTCTCTCTATGTATAAATGTGGGGTGTCCGGTAATCCATGCATTCAATAGTAGACATGGGCACACTGGGCAGCTCGGTAATAAAGCTCCAGGTCCGGCGCACCCAGTCCTCCCATATGGTATAGTAACGTAAGTACCTCCCATCTGACCCGCACATGTTTACCCGCCCAAGCCAATTTGATCAGCAGGGAGTTAAGATGGAGGAAGAAAGAGCCAGGGAGAACCAGAGGTATATTGTGAAAAAGAAACAAACATCTTCATAATGGAGACTCTGCTTAGCAGGCATAGTGGCAGCGCCGTCATTGTTGCTGAAGCGCTGTCGTCGGCAGACGAACTGGAGTCGAGGGCACAGGACTCGGTAGGCCAAGGCTGCTGTGCGGGATGAGGCTGGTGTGTCGTGTAGCTTTATGACCGGTGCCCTCGAACCACCGTGCAAGCAGAAGCATTGATTCCGTTGAGGCCAAGGCATCGTGAAGCGAGGCGGTGCAGAGTGCCGTGCCCACAGGTCGCGATGCGAGCAGCGAGTTGGTGGCGGCATAAGCAGGCATCATCGGTGAGACCAGGGTCACGGTGCAGCATTGCGCGGTGCCCTCAGGACTAAGAGTTGACAGAGGTGTCGTAGACGTCTTCGGGTTGCTTTTTCTTCTGTTGCAGCACAAAACACACTGTCCCCAGTGCTGAAGGCAGAAGAGCTTGAAGTTTATGCTGTTCCTGAGACTTCTTGAACAGGGGGCAAGCTCTACCTCAAGCCCTTGGAGAAACTCACAAATGTAGATTGCAGAAAGTTCAGTCCAGTCCTTTCACTGCCCAAGAGAAAAGCAGCCATTGTAGGCCAACACAGCAAAGCACACAGAAAATTGGTAGTTCCTCCTCACAGCTTCTCCAGCTCTTCTTGGCAGTCTTCATGATCCAAAAGAGTTCTAAAGTTCAGGGGTTTGGGCCTCAATACTTATACCACAAAATCCTTTCTTCTCTGAAGGCAGAGAGTGTCTGTACCTGATCAAAACCAGTTCTGTCCCCACTGGTGCAGGTTATTGGCATGAAATGGAGACGCCATTTTAGAAGGCAGACCAGGCCAATTCGGGTGAAAAGGTAATCTCCTCCCCCTACTCTAAATGCAACCCAGGTCTATTCAGCCCAGCCCTGACTTGTCAGACTTCTAGAGCCACAGTCCTCTCAAGCCCCCTGTCATCCAAAAGCAAGACATGCAATACATAAACCTAGCAAAGGCATGCTGGATGGTTAGGCAAGAAAATGTCTACTTTCTAAAAGTCGTATTTTCAAACACAGAATGTAAAAATCACCCACACTAAAAGATGCATTTTACCAATTCAGGCATACTAAACTTCATTTTCCGATCTTTTTCCTTGGGTTAGTTATGTTTATAAGATGTTATATTCAAACTGCCCATTCTGGCCTATGGTTACAGATAGCCTTGCAATAGTGAAAAAACTAAATTGGCAGTAATTAACTAGCAGGACATGCTACACACATCAGAGCATGTCCTACCTTTCACATACACTGCACCTGCCCACAGGGGTACTTTGAGCCTACCTTAGGGGTGACCGAAATGTAATAAAAGGGAAGGTTAGGGACTGGCAGTGGGTGCACTTTCCAAGTCGACATGGGAGTCCCAGACTGCACACAGGCTCTGCAATTGCAGGTCAGAGTTACACTTCATGGGTTGTTTGCGTGGGTGGGACAATCCAGTGCTGCAGCCCACCAAACAGTATTTGATGTATGGCCCCCGGCACACGCAGTGCACTTTACTATGGACTGATACATAAATCAAATAGGCCAATCAAGGAAACACCAATCCATAACACATTTTACCACAGAGGCACTTGCAGTTTACCACTGGTCAGCAGTAGGAAAAGTGCGCAAAAACACTACGCCAGCAAAAACCGAGTCAAAACCGGGAGGTCAGAAAGCAAAAACTCAGGGGAAACACGGCAAAAGATGCCAAGATTAACACATGTCCCCTCCAGCTGAAAGTAGAGAGAACTACTTAACCTCCTAGGAGATCTTTGCTCTAAGGCAGAAGAACCTGGACAGACCATCTGCATTGGCGTGTTCTGTGCCAGGGCGGTGTTCCATCGTAAAGTCCATTCCCTGTAGGGAGATGGACCACCTCAACAGTTTTGGATTCTCATCCCTTATTTGCATCAACCATCTGAGGCCTGTGGTCTGTCTGAACCCGGAAGTGAGTCCAAAACAGGTATGGTTTCAGCTTCTTCAGCGCCCAGACCACAGCAAAAGCTTCCCTTTCTATGACACTCCACCTCTGTTCCCTGGGGGGTAGTCTCCTGCTAAGGAAGACTAAAGGCTGGTCTAGACCCTTTTTGTTAAATTGTGAGTGCACCACTCCCACACCATGCTCTGAAGCGTCTGTCTGCATGACTAATTCCTTGGAGAAGTCGGGTGCCTTGAGCACGGGCGCAGTGCACATGGCGGCCTTCAGGGCATCAAAAGCCCCCTCGCAGGACTCAGTCCAGATCACCTTCTTGGGTTGCTTCCAGGAAGTCAGCTCTGTTAAGGGGGCAACAATGGTGCGGTAGCCCTTAATAAACCTCCTTTAGTACCCGGTGAGATTTAAGAAGGCTCTCACCTCTGTCTGGGTCTTGGGGGCTCCTAAGCCAGAATGGTGTCAATCTTGGATTGTAGGGGCGCCACCTGGATGCTTCCTACCTGGTGTCCCAAGTACACCACAGAACCCTGCCCGATCTGGCATTTGCTGGCCTTGATCATGAGGCCTGCCCTCTGCAGAGCCCTCAACACTTCAATCAGTTGTTGCAAATGCTCTTCCTAGCTGGAACTGAACACTGCGATGTCATCCAGGTAGGCAGCACTGAAATCCTCTAGTCCAGCGAATACCTGGTTGACCAACCTCTGAAAGGTGGCAGGGGCATTCTTCAGTCCAAAGGGCATCACCCGGACCTGGTAATGTCCTTCTGGGGTTGTGAATGCTGACCTCTCCTTGGCCCCATTTGTTAAGGCAATCTGTCAGTACACAGATGTTAAATCAAACGTGGTGAGGAACTTGGCAGCTCCCAGCCCACGGCAGTCCACACAAAACCGCAGTTCTGCGGTGGCACCGGGTGCAGCAGCCTGTGGAACCAAGACCACTGAGCTGGCCCAAGGACTGTTCTGTTGGAAGGCTTGATCACCCCTAACACAAACATCTTAGAGACCTCCTCCTTGATGCTGTCCCTGACCTGGTCAGTCAACCTGTAAATCTTGTGCTTCACAGGAGGGCTGTTACTGGTGTCCACGTCATGGGTACACCAGTGAGTAACACCAGGGGTCAGAAAGAACAGTGGGGCGAACTGTCCCAACAACTGGCGACAGTCCCCTTGCTGCTCTGGGGTCAGTGTAGGGGAGAGGATCACACCTTCCACTGACCCATCGTGCTCCTTGGTGGACAGGAGGTCCGGGAGAAGCTCATTCTCCTATTCCAGCCCATCTTTCTGTGGCCAAGAGCAAGCTCACTTTGGACCTCTCGAAGTATGGCTTGAGGTGGTTCACGTGGAAGACCCTCAAAGGGTTCCTTGGAGTCCGCAAATCCACCAGATAGGTGACGTCACTTTTGCGCTCCACCACCTCAAATGGCCCAGTCCACTTGTCCTGCAAGGCACAGGGTTCCACTGGGGCCATGACCCACACTTTTTGTCCAGGTTGAAACTCGACCAGAGTGGCATTCTGGTCATACCATTTCTTCATTTCTTCCTGGCTTGCTTCTATGTTCGCCTGAGCAAGTTTCCTGAAGTGGCCAATTTGGTTACGGAAGGCCAGCATGTAACTAAACTCATCCTGGGGGTTCTTCCAGGGAGCTGCCTCCCAGCCTTCCTTCACCAAGCTCAGAGGTCCTCTGGCCTTCCGTAACCAAATTGGCCACTTCAGGAAACTCGCTCAGAGGTCCTCTGACAGGCTGGCTATACAGGAGCTCATAGGAACTGAACCCAAGAGACTTCTGAAACACCTTTCTTTATGCAAAGCGAAGGCATGGCAAGAGGACGTCCCACTTATGCTTCATGGGTTCTGTTAGACCCTTAATCATGACCTTCAAGGTCTGGTTGAACCTCTCCACCAGACCGTTACCTTGAGGGTGGTAAGAAGTGGTGAACATGTATGTTACACCACACTCCTTCCACAGGGATCTCATATACTTGGATATAAAATTGGTTCCCCTGTCAGAAACCACCTCTCTGGGGAACTCCACGTGGGAAAAGATCCCCATTAATGTCCGGCCTACCACTGGTGCCATTGTTGTCCTGGAGGGATTGGCTCCGGGTACCAGGTGGCATGGTCCACCAAGACAAGAAAGTACCGGTTTTCCATGGCTGTCTTTGGATCCAGTGGCCCTACAATATCCATCCCTACACTTTCAAAGGGTGTTCCAACAACTGGAAAAGGTTGGAGAGGAGCTTTTCCCACTCTTGCCACGTGCCTGGCAAGTTTGGCAAGAGCTGCAATGTCCAACTGACTGCCTTCTTCTGTGGGGACAAAAGAAGTGGGTGACAAGCCTGTCAAAGGTCTTGTCCCAGCCCAAATGTCCTTCCAAAGGCACGTCATGAGCAAGATCCAATTGGAAGGTCATGACCTGAAGAGCTGCGGTACGACCAGCACTTGGGCTGGCCCTGGCTCAGCAACCTTAGGCCACTATACAGGAGACCATTCTCCTAGTAGATCAAATGTGTTTCGGACTGATCACCAGATGCCTGTTCTGAAGCCTGCTGCTGCAGACCCCCCAGAGAAGGGTACTCTTTCTGCTCCCTGCAGAATTCCTCCCTGGTGGGACCATCTTCTTGCCGGCAATCGGTCAGCTCAGAGATGTCCCACCAGTTCAGCTGCTTGTTCCCCTGTAGGCACCGGGGCGTCCCGGTCAAGGTCAGGGTCCTCCCGGTCCATGGGAACTTCAGGGGCCAGTTTTCCGCGCCCCCTGCCCTTTCTCGTGGCAGGGACCTGGGCAAGTGTTTCAGGCTCAGGGTCCTTCTGTTCACCCTGTTTGGTCGCCATTGACTGAGTAGACACGCATGTCCACTCTGGCAATCCAAACATCTCCAAGTGAGACCTGAGCTCAACATCCTTCCACAAGGACTGCTCCAGGTCGTTACCTAGCAGACAATCTACAGGCATGGTAGGGCTCACAACCACCTTCAAGGGACCTGAGACCCCACATTCAGAGAGAACCTGCGCCACCATACACTGGTGCTCTGAGTTGTCCACAGCAACTTCTTGGTGGAATGTCCCTGGGACTACCTGTCCTCAGAGACCAGGTGACACCAGACAGAGGTCGCACTGGCTCCAGTATCTCTGAGAGCCTCTACCCTTTTCCCATTGAGGGTCACCCAGGTGCTGTATTTTCTTTTTGTTAGGAGGCACCTGGTTTCCTGGGACCATCCCACTGTGAGACTTGGGTCATTTCTACGGGATCTCCACCCTCATGTGGGCAGCCCTCCTCCCCAAGTGCTACACTAGCCACCACTTTGAACTGCCCACCAGTAGGTGGCTGTGTCCCCTTTGGGCAGTTGGGGTCCTCCTTCATGTGACCCACCTTGTCACATGCAAAACACTTGCCGGGGCTGGTCTCAGCAGGTTTTCCTGTAGAGGCCCCTTTCTTCTTATCTCCTGGGGGATGGGAACCTTTACCTTGAGTATTAGTTTGAGGCCCTTTAGAGAACTCCTGTGCTTTACCCTTGTCCCCCCATTTTTCTGCTGGGGACCCTGCCCACCTTCAGTTGAGTCTCCCCCAAACGATTTCTTGTGGATCCTGGTACTCACCCAGCGGTCCGCCACCATAGCAAGCTTCCTGGGGTCAGTCAGCTTACTATAGACTAGGTGCTGGCACAGATCAGCAACACATAGGCTAGACAAGTGCTCTCATGGAATCAAATTGTAAAGCCCCTGAAAATGTGTCACATTACTGCCCTACACCCATCCATCCAGTTGCCTGCAAAACATATCTACACATTCCAACCAAGTGTTGGCTTCAGACTTCTTACTGGACCAAAACTGCTCCCTGTACTTTTCAGGAGTGAGACCATAACTAGTGAGAAGGACCTCCTTCATATAAGCAGAGGTGCGGTTGAGCCCCTTTCCCAAAGCTCTCTTCTGGAAACAGAGGCTACAATACTGCTCCCCAATTCTTCTCAGGGACCCCATTCATCTGTATCGCTGCTTTGTAACCCTGAAACAACCCTTGTATGTCATCCCCCTTTTTGAACTCCCTGTCCACATTCTTACGGATGTGTACGATTCTGTCTGCCTGTCTTGACGAATTGCTGCCACTATCTGAGCTGGGTCTACTCCTTTGATCCAGCTCCTTCATTATGATCTCATAATCTAACATCATCCTTTTTTCCGCCATGGCTAACTTGAGCTTTTCTTGTTCTGTCTCACCTGTTGCATCCTGCCTGTCTTCCAGCTCCTCTGGGGACGGGCTACTACTGCCTGCCCCCCCCTCCCAAAAGCACATCCACCCCAGGAATAGGCTCCTCCGCCTCTCCATGGATAATACTAGATTGCTCACTGGCATGTCTGGCTGCTACCCAGGCCCTCAGCGCTTTTTGTAGCTCCTCCATCCTAGTGAAGCCTCTGACTTGGACTTTTAGTATTTTGCAAATCGATTTCAATTCATTCACTTTGTAGGATTACAACCTATCCTCCTCAAAGGCAATTTTGAGGGATGCAACAGATGTTGCTCCTGATTCAGGCATGATGTAGTAGCAAGTTCAAACTGGCAAGATCAAAAATAGGCCTGTTAGAAGGTGTTTCTGACACTATGGGCCGCCCGGATTTTTGAGCACCTAATTGTTGAGCTTTTACTGTGGGGAAGCCTCATAAGTTGTGACACCCACAGTGAACTCAGGATGAAAGAGACTGCATGGGGATTTTACTGGTGTCTCTTTGCCTTGACCCGGCCACTGCGCAGCAGCTGGAGTAAGGGACACCGGGCTGGTTACATGCAGACACATGTGTACAGGCATGTGAACACCTGTAGGGGCATTCGCACGGGAGATTCCTAGCGTGCGCAGCCAAGGAGCAGGTGCATATTGACTGGTGTGGTAGGACTTATGCAGAATGGGGTGGTGACATGGAATAAGCTTTATATAGTGGGAAGAAACATGCCAGCGAAGGTCAGTGTGCTTTATAGTATGTATTCCATTATTCTCTTATGGGGATAGGGAGCACCTGTGCTAGTTTTACTTTCCTAACATTCCAGACATGCACTAAAGTCCACTGTAACGGATGTGAGAAGGAGTATTCTGCAAAGTCATATTTGTACTGCTTTTGGGTCATCGAGAAATGTTTCATTTCTCTGAGTCAGCCATAACCAGGGCCTAGCTGACGGCTGACCTCAGAAGGATAGATTGATAACCTTTCTTTCACAAGCTATGGCCTCCTCTCCATGAAGAGAAGATGGGTTGGGTTACAGGTTCATCCATCACCAGCTATCACTGGGTGCCAGCCACCAGGCTGCACCAGGGAGGGTAGGCAGCGTGGGGGGAAGGAGCTTCAGAGACCATGTGGCAAGAGACCCTGGACAACACCATTTTGAACAAACCCAGAGAATGGACAGGAAGGAGGGAGAAGGGGCAGTGAAGTGATGTGTCGCTGTTTGAAAGGACAAACAGAGACTTCCTGCCAGTCCCCTACTCAACTTTTAAAAAGTGCTTGCACAGGAAGAGAAGCTCTCTCTGGGGTTTGGTCTGCTGAGGCAGAGGGTGCTGAAGCCTGGCGCAATTGGCAGTTGGAAGGATGAACCCCTTAACTGCCCCAGAATCCTGAACAGCGCCAGGAGAAGAGTCCGGGACCCTCTGTGAGGGTGAAGAGAGGCCCCGGAGGAGAGCCATGCAAAAAGCTGGCCCAGGGAGCACGTGAAAACAGCTCCCTGCATAAGTTCACCCTCTTGGACGCATGGAGGGTGGCGAAAAGTGCTCCAGATGAGTAGAGCTTGCCTCCAGGAGCCAGAAGATGCCAGAATTGTGAAGATCAGGCAGAGGGGGGCCGACATATGGCCCCCAGAGGGTAGGCTAGCTTTGACCTGGCCTGAAGACCTTCGACGAATCTTGTAGAGCTCTGCCCCAGAAGGAGGAGAGGCCCGGGAGCGCCAGTGCACCCCTGGAAAGTGCCTACGGGGACCCGGCATCCGCAGGGCCCCCCACGAAAAAAGGCAGGGAGCGCCATCGCGCTCCCGGTGAAAGAGCCACCCATGACCCCTAACAACAACCAGAGGAGGGCGGATGCGTTGTCATGCCCCGGCAACGAGGCTCCAGGGGCCCGGGACCACCAACCTCGGATTAAGCCAGGGAGCGCTTTCACGCTCCCCATGAAGACCGCGGGGACCCGGGACCCCAACTCCGGGCCCCACCAAAGTCTGGATCGCCGGCACGCTCCCCGTGAAGTTGGGCAGGTGAGGGGTGCCAGGAGCCCACCCTGGCCCCCAAGGAGAACAAAGACGGGGGAGCGCTATTGCACCCCCGGATGCCTGGGGGGGGCCTGGACCCCCATCTCCGGGCTCAACAAGAAGTGGAAGGAGGAGGGAGTGTCGCCGCACTCCCACATGGTCCAGTGGACCAGCGCTGGTCTCCGAGTCTGCCCACCAGTGCGGGCAGACCAGAAGAGAGGTGCCGGCCCCCGTGGCAATACGCAAGGGTTCTGGCCAGTCAAGGGGCTGGTAGGAGCGGCTGGCGGTGGGCTCCCCGAGGCTCTCCAACAAGGAGGAAATGCAGGGAGCCCGGGTGGGACCGGGCTCCTGAGTATGAAGACGAGGCGCCAGGGGCATGGGTTGGACCGGGCCCCCAAACAACAGGAAGAGCAGCCAGGGGTGGGCTCCCTGAGCTGCAGGACTCACCTGGGGGTCCGGGTGGGACCGGGCACTCAACCGAAGCCAGGAGAAGTGACATGAGGCCACCCGGGGCAGCGCTGCTCTCCCTGGAGCAGCGGGAGAGCCACTGCTATAATATGTAGAAATTCCTATAGTGCCTTGCAGGCCAGAACCGGCCTTTACGAGCACACCAGCATTTTCTCTGCTTGTGGTGGCCCCAGGAGAACGGGGTCACCATCAAATGTGTGCAAGGGTGCAGGGGGAGCTGCAGGAGAACGCAGCTTCCCCCAGCTCCAAAAGAAGAAGTCCCTCCCCAAGTCTCATGGGGACTTGAGAAGAATAGCCCCTCAAGGACTTAGCCAGTATTTTAACTCCTCTTGGGCTGGAACTTGTGTTCTACAGCTGGATGGAGGATTGAGAAGTGTGCCAAGGGAAGAAGGGTTGAGTTGGGGAAGTCGGAAAAAGGGGCAACTCCTGGAGGTGAAGAGGTGTAATCGCCTGCATTTACTGTGGTTATTTCTGTTAGAGGGACTGACGTTCACATGTGTAATTTGAAGTACCTGTGTAAGGTGATGTCATAAGCAAAGTGGGGTTATGTTGTCAGACATTCCTGTTAGGGTGTCTGGCTGTATATGCATAATCCTGTGATTTCATCTGTGATGCCTTTAGGGGCTGTAATTGCAATGCATTCTAATGATCCACAAATATGAGGAGTACTGTCAATCTAAGGTGATACTTAAACATGGATTCTTGCTGCTGCGCTTAGGTGAATAACCCAGACGTGTAACCCTTAAGGTGTTGGAAATGCTCAGTCAGGGTTGTGTATCACCAAGGCAAGGTAACATGTTTTAAATGCTTGCTGAGATAGTGGGGTGGGTTGCCACTGGGATGGTGCCACTGCGCATGGCCCTCGCTCCAGGTTATGATCAACTAACTGCTTTGGGGGCAAGATAATGTGCATACATGGGTGTGGTGGTACTAGACCCCACCCCCCTGCGGTAGGGGTGGGGATGTTATGCAATGTCACAAAGTAATTCAAACAACTTATGTATATTTGTAAATTGATGCATAGTGTTGAGTAGTTTGTGTGTTTAATAAATGTACTCTTACTTTTATAAAGCAAAGTACAGACTAGACAATCAATTATTGAGTGTTATTTCTGTGCACCTGCAAATGGCAATTACTAGCCCACACCACCTCCCTTGAGTAAGACTTGAACTGCTCTGCAACGCTACCCTCTGGGAGTCAGACGCTGCCCTAGGGTGTTTGGTTCCCAGTGAAGAGCAAATGTGACAAGCTTTTGTGCAGGCCTCACAAATGCTGCCTCGTTTTCCAACAAGGCCACAAAGAAAAAGAACCAGTATGTGGCACGTAATGGTCTGCGATATGGTCGTAGTGCACCCCAATCTCTGTAAGTCAAGTACAAATGCAAGTCCTATCCTCTTTCTGACAACCAATCTTAGAAATGGGGGTTTCTAGTTGGCAGAGGTAGGCACCTTTGTCCAAGTAGGGACCCTTCCTCCTAGACAGGATAAGGGAGTTAAACTCCTAAAATAACCCCTGCTCACCCCCATTGGTAGCTTGGCATGAACAGTCAGACCTTATTCTAGAGGCAGTGTGTAAAGCATTTGCACATAACCAACAGTAACACAGTGTAAACACTACAAAAGAACACCACACCAATTTAGAAAAATATCCAATATTTTTATATACTTAAGACAAGACTAAAAACGATTAAAAAACACAATAAAGTACTTAAAAATCGTCAGTTATCAAAATAACCTTGAAAAAACAGTTCCTTGAAGTCGATAGCTCCGTCCAGTGCTATCACAGCGTCGTGAACAAACAAATTCAAACACTTCTGGCTGACCCCGGCGTTGCAGGTCAACTACGGTGTCGGGAAGACCCACAAATAGTACCTTTTAGAAATGCAGGGACTTAGTGACCTCTTGTTGAGCTTCTGAAAGACCGGCATCCGCAGGTGTCGGTTCTGGAGGTCAGTGCAGGAGTCGTCGGGCCCTCAAAGTTACACACATTGCAGATCGAACTCCTCTCTGGTGAAGTCAGGCGCGCTGGTGTCGGCAGGCGTCGGATGCTACGGTGCGAAGTGCAGCAGTGTGGGATGCGGTGCCCTCAGGTTGTGGTGCAAGTAGCGGCTCGGTGGCAGCATCAGATGGCATTGTCAGTGAGACTTGGGTCGCGGTGTGAAGTGAATGCAGTGCTCTTCACGGTGCTGGCCAGTCGTGGTGCAAGCAGCGGCGTCATTGTTGCTGGAGTGCTGTCGTCGGCTGACGAACTGGAGTCGATAGCACTGGCGTCAGTAGGCCAAGGCTGCAGTGTGGGATGAGGACGGTGCATCGTGTAGCTTTACAAGCGGTGCCGTTGAACCACAGTGCAAGCAGCGGCGTTGATTTTGGCATTGATCAGCGTCATCGTGAAGCAAGGCGGTGCGGAGTGCGGTGCCCACACGTCGCGGTACGAGCAGTGGCTCATTGGCGGAATCAGTAGGCGTCATCTGTGAGAACAGGGTCCCAGTGAGATGTTGCGGCGGTGCCCTCTGCGGCGCCTTCAGGACACAGACTCTGTAGGTGGACAGCAGCAGGGGCACTCGGCGGAAAAAAACTCCAGAAAGGTTTCTGAGTCTGTAGGTAAAATTCCGACCTAGGTGTACTGCGAGAGGTATTCTAGCAGGGTTCCATTACAGTCGGCCTCAAACATTGACTTTGTCCTGGTCGAGCACGACCAGATGTCCAGAAATGGCCCTATTGGTTTCTAAGCAAGAGAAAGTGTTTATTCTTTCAAAATTCATATCTACGGTTCCCTACAATGGATCTTCATACGTTTGGTGTCATTTTAAAGATACAAATATTTCGTAATTTTATAAATTGGTGTGGGAGTTTTTTAATGTGTTGTGTCTTACTTATGTACGGTATTGCCATTTTTAAATGCTTTACATGCATGTCTCCTAAGTTAAGCCTTATTGCTTGGTGTCAGCTACCAAGAGATGAGCAAGGGACTAATTTATAGAGACCCTATTTAGGACTCAGAGCAATGTTGGTGGCCTTGTTCCTGGTGTTAAGTGCCTACCTGCCCCTCCCAATAACCCACCTTCCAACATAAACTTGCAAACCTAAAATGCAACTTTCACGAAAAATAATGTGTTTGAATATTTAAAATTACAGACTGTATTTCATTTATTCGTACTAGGCCTCATAACCTATTAAAGTAGCCCTGCTTGAAAACTGCTTGAAAGCAAGCTTGACCAAAAAGTGCTAAATACCATAACAAGTTTGAATCTTGACCTCACCATGATCATGTTTTGTATTAATTAATATGTTACACATATAGTTTCAAGCATTTCTGTAAAATGTTTCTGCGTATGCAAGGATCACTTTAACACATGATTAACTTTGTAATTTAATAGGGAAGTGAAGAGTTCGTTCATTGAAATACAAAGCCTAAAGTGCGGACTTGACTTTCTAACCTACTTGTTTTTTTCCTTCAATGATGATTTTGCAAAATATTTTCCTTTTTATTAATATAGATGTTTTAACTTCTGACTGGACTATTATCTAAAGGAATTGATATTATAAGGTCAACAACGTAGAGTATATGTGGGAAAGTAAGCCTGAGTGAGGTAACCAGATGTAAATTTGTAGTTATTATAAAATAGTTGCAAATGCAGCGTTGTTTTCTGAAGACTATTGTATTTGTGTGAGAAGATGAGGATTGATCCTGTCCCCAATAGAGCACTGGACACTGATTGCCTGACTGGAGATGAAAAGAAACATATTCCAAATAATTTAGGGAAATCTGATGTCTATAATAGTGCATATTCCTAGAGAAGTTACCACTTTTTCCATTATTCCCTGACAAAGACTATATGTTGCTTTAAGCCTCTTCTGAGTTTCTTGAACCTCTCCTTATAGGAAGTTCTTGCTTTGATATATTTCGAGGTATTGAGCTGATTTAAATGCTGAAGCTTTATGCTTTGTCTGACTCTCTTGGACTAGAACACTTTATGGGTTCTGACTCTCAATTTTTTCAGATTCTCCCATTATGGAAAACGCTTTTTGATATATTTAATTCTAACCCCGGGTGGAGACCTCCGCTCCACCCGCAGAGTGTGCAGAGATTTGCCTACTCCGCGTTCCGTGGAGTACGCGGAGTAGGCAAATCTCGGCACATTCCGCTGCGGAGCAGAGTTGGCCAGCCCCTGTCTCCCACCCACACTATTAACAATTGATTCAAACTTGAATAAATAGACTGATTTAAAGTAAATAAAAACCACTTACCTTGGCTGCGGCGTTCCCGGGCTGCCCTCCTCCACTTCATTGCCATCTCTGGGACAACTTGGCATGCGCAGGTGTGCGTGCCTGCTCAGATTTCCCAGAGATGGCGATGAAGAGGAGGAGGGCAGCCCGGGGACGCCGCAGCCAAGGTAAGCCATTTTTATTTAACGTCTTTTATTAGAAGTTTTAATCAATTGTTATTGGGGGGGTGGGGCAGCGGAGCTCGAAGGAGTTCCAAGCAGTTTGTTCTCAACTCTGTGGCCCTCCGCGTTGCCCCGCTACGCCCACTACGCCCAGGGTTATTTATTTTATTAATTGATTATCCGATATTTATTTTACATTTCTGTCATTTATTGACTATTGAATTTAATCTGAATGAACGTGTGATTTGCAATAAAGATAATATACTAAAAGATTTTGTTAATAAAACCCTTTGAACCTTTACCAACTCTTGTTATTGAATACAATTTAGATTAATGGTTGGTATAATAATTTGCATGATAAATTGATTTTATCTTCTCTAAAACAACGGTGTAGATCCATAACGTTGAATAGTGGGAGACAGAGGGTAAGCCCTAATGCTGGTAAACCATGTCCTTTAAATCCTTGTTTTGTGCTTTAACAATAATCATCAATCATTGAACTGATAGCAAGATGTTCTACACAATAATTCATATTATAATAATATAATAATGCTAGATATACTTCTGATGTTCGCTACCCCAACAGAATATGTTAGAGAGACCACCTATATCCAAATGTGCACAACACAGAGCTAAAGCTATATCATTTCAAACATTTGCAAACTCAACAGTATATTCCTTTCATCATAACAACAATCATTTAAGAACTAATAAGAATAAGTTAGTTTAAACAATGCATACCCTCACATTCATAACACTCATCAAATTAATGTGATAGAAGTTAAATCTTTATGCTTGTTCACGTAAATATTTAAAACCTATGAGCACACATGAACTCTTTGGTAATGGGGCCCAGCATCCGCTACCGCTTCTGTGCTTTTGTGTGAAATCAAACCCTTCATCGAAGAAAATGATTTTAAACAAGTTTTATAAGCTGTTGGACATTCACATTGGAGTATGGGAACTCACTGCTTGAAGTGGTTCCAAACTTAACCCCTTTCAAAGCTGTGTTATATGCAACGGCAAGGTTGTCCACATGTACAAGCAAGTTTGGTCATGTACCTTCAGTCATACTCACAGTGATCTGGCTCCCTAGTTGAGGCAAGAAATGCCTACAAGTTAGCCTGTTATCACTTTGCTCTTGTTCTTCAACCCATCTAGGCTAGAAATGAGTAATTTCAGGGATGGACCAACAATTTCAGAGGGCAGACTCCCTCAATTTGGAAATCCCATCATTCAAGAAGTAAAACACTTTCATTCACTCCTGTGAGACGATGGATTCTCCCCATCTAATCCCCCCAAATGTTTTGCTTTTAAATCACATTGTTTTTTGGCATCACTGGTGACTCACACAAGGTAAACTCATGGTAAATGGATCTAGCATGTTTACTACCAGTGTCTGCCTTTCAAGATAAGGCTTCTGCAACACGGCAAGGGGCACTTGGCTGGGTACATGTGAACACATGCAAACATGTATGAGGGCTGGGCCTGCAGACTCAAGCCATGCACAGCCCTGTAACTGCTCACAGGTATCCTGGTCTAGAGGGGGCTCTGCAGGAGGAGATATTGACCAGGGTTAGGCTTTTTAATGTTGGTGTACACTCATAGGAAAAGTCTGTGTGATTTATTATCTTGTCTGCAGTGATACTCCAGTTTTCATCTATGGGGAAGATAGCCTTAGAGTGCAGCTTCGCTTCCCTTTGGCCTACAAAGAACAGTGACATATTGAACTGAGGGGGAATCTGTGTACCAAACACAAATATAAGAGTGCCAAAATGATATCTGTACAGCCTATGGGTCACCCAGGATTGTCATATTTCACTGGCTCAGCTCAGGATCAGAGCCATGGTCTTTTGTCACTCTGGTGTGCCAAGTTAGTTACATTTTTCTCCGTAAGCAGGAACAACCCCAACACACACACAAAGGGAGCAATTAGCAGTGCTTCACTCAGCTCCTGAGGAGTCAATGTCGGGATGAAGGATCTGCATCAATCAATCAGCTGTCATAATGTACCAGGAATGGGCCAGCCCAAGCCAACTAAAGAAAGGAGGGAGCCCAGACCTCAGGAGCCAACACAGGAGTGGGCTTCCTTTAAAGATTTGGTGAGAAAGGCCATGGCAATGATGTCAACGAGGTGTGAAGATGGGGCCCTCAGAGCACATACGACTAGGGACTCCTGGGTGATGCTATTTTGAAATATCCCAGCAGGCTGTGCAAGAGGACTGGGAAAATAACCCCCTGATGCCCATGTGGGCTAAGTACTCTAAGAGTAGTTGCCCCATAGGACCTGAGGGCCTCCTCCTACGAGCAGAAAAGTTGGTCCTGTTACACCCCCTAAGTCCTAGTGGGGGAAAGAATTTGACTTCCATCCCAGGGAACTAAGAGACCACAGAGGATAAAAAAGGCAAGAGGCTGGCACAGGTAGCCAGTGGAACCAGCACTCTTCACATTTTGGCATCTTGGAGACCTAAGGAAAGTGCTCCAGGTGGCTAGAGCTCGCCGTCAGGAGCAAAATGAGCCTAAAAGCTAAAAGGAGCCTAAAATCATGCAACATAAGGGGTATGAGATAACAGCTTGAGAAGTATTTGACCTTTGACCCCCACCAGCATGATCACAGCGCATTGAGATCCTAGGTGGGCCAGGGCCCGGGGGTCAGCACAAGAAGGAGGGGACATTTTAGGGTTCGTTGTCCAAACCCAGAGGGCCTAGGTATAGCAACCCCTGGGCCAGGTTTATTCAGTGGGTTCTGGAATCCCCAAATCTGAGCCCCGCCAGAGAGAGGAATGTGGGGAGACTGTTGTACCCCCCAAGTATTACAAACTGGTCCCAGGATCCCCAACTCTGGGCCCGGACATTTGACAGCATGATGGAGTGTTGTTGCACTTGCCCAAGCAGTGTGACCCGCCTTGCTCCCTGTGCACATGTCTGGGGGGAGTGGGCGGGGAGAAGAACTGCCAGCTCCTGTTGCAGCACAGGGAAGTGCTGCTGGTGCGGGGAGTCAGATGGGGGAGTCAGGGTGGGTTCCCTGGGTTGCCCCCCAACAAAGAGACACACTGGGGGGCAGGTGAGACTTAGCACCCCCAAAAATGAATAGAAAATGCAAACCATGTTGCACAAGGCTGTGAGCTTCAATGAAGAGAGCAGCAAGGACCCTAATCAAATATGCAACGGCTCCTGGAGGAGCACCCCATAATGCCCTGCCTGGCTTGGAAATACAATGCAATTTCTCCTACTTGTGGTGGCCCTATGATAGCGAGGCCACCCCCAGCATGACAATAAAACCATCGGGGAGCTGCAGGAGCGCCACAGCTCCCCCAAAGGACACCCAAAAGATGTTATTAAAAGTACTGACCCTAAGTTGGTAGGCTCATAGAAACAAAGGCCATCCCTGTCTGTGTTCATGTTTGCATTCACTTCCCAAGCTGGAGCTTGTGCTCTACAGCTGGGAGTGTGATGCCCTCTAGGGAATAAGAGTATTGTTGCATGTATTGTGGCTTGAATAAAAAAAAAATATACACTTTGTACAGTACCCTCGCGGGGCTAAGTGTATGGTTACATTTTGTGTGATTAAAATGTGAAGCTCTCTAAGGGCTGTGTTAATGATTGCACTTTTATAAGTATACAAAAAACACACAGACACATATGTAGTTTGTTTGTAGATGCATTATTGAAATAGTCATGTAGACAGTGGTTACTGATCACAGTGCATAAACTGTATGTAACATTAGTAAGTGCATTCACACATAGTTATTATTAATTATTGCATTCACTCCTACTATGATAATACAGCTTGACATATATTTGTTGATCTTGAAGGCTTACCTCATGTGCTTATAAAGACCCGTTAGGGACCCTTTAGACCATCCTTATGTATATTTGTAAATTACTGCATAGTATTGAGTAGTGTTTATGTAATACATTTACTTTTCCTTTTTTCTAAAGAAAAAGCACAGACTGGACATTTATTTATTGAGTGCTATTATTGTGTGCCAGCAAATGGTAATTACCAGCCCACACCACCTCTTTGCTTAAACCTTGGACTACTCTGCTCTGGTACCCTGAGAGAGTCAAGTGCTGCAATGGGGTGTTTGGTGCCCAGTGGAGGACAACTGTGGACCTACTGTGCAGGCTACACAACTAATGGTTTGTTTTCTTACAACTCCTTTTCTTGGAGTGCCCCAAACCCCTATAATTCCAAACCTCCAATTAATAGGACATTAGCCTCCAAGAAAACGTGTAAAAAAAGAATCACAATATTGTTAGACCTGGTAACCTTGGCATGGGTACTTCCCTGTCTTTTTACCTGCAATCATCCTATTTTGCTGACTTCGGTTCTGTTTGCTTTAAGACTCTGCTAAGCAGTGCTAAGGAGCTTGTGCTCTCTCCTTAAAACACTGTAAAATCAGCTTCTACCCTGTGACGTGAGCAGGCCTACTGTGAAGAAGACGGTGTGGTGCGAAAGGATTAATTAGCTTATGCAATGTGTGATGAGTAAAAATGAGTGTAGAAACCCCCTGTCCCATGCTGACATGGCAGATAATCTTGTGATGCTTGTTTTTGCCATTATCATTATTCGCAACTATCTGCCAAGGTGCTCTGTTTACTCTACCAGGCTGAGGAGTGTGGGTTGTGGGTGACATACCATTTAGGTTGTAATGACCTTGGACGTGCCTCGGAGTAGCTTAAGTCAATGGGAGGATGATTTTTTGGAAACAGGGAAGGGAATATGCAAGATGCAGCTGGTGGGAGACAAGAGGAGCTGAGGAGAGCGAAAACAGGGGGTTACAGAGCCCTCGGGGAAGCTCACAGATGGAGTGTACAGACCTGCTGTCACTCCCATAGCCACTGCTTCTGCAGTTCGGTTCTGAGGGAAGGGTCGGAAGTACCTTACTGGATACTACAGGAGGTTTGTAAGGAACTATGGGACCAATGTGGCTCCCTTGACAGAATTTCCCCTCAAAAAAGAATGCCCAAAAAGGTCATTTGGACCCCATGTGTCAGAAGGCCTTTGACACTCTGAAGGAATGTGTTCAGGACCAGTCCAGCTGGTCCCTGACTACAATAAGTAGTGTGGGCTACAGACAGATGCTTCAGAGCAAGGGATTGGGGCAGTACTAGCACAAATATTGCAGGTCTCCGGAACTGACGCATCACCCGACTGCGCGACATATCTCTCCTGCTCTGGTCTTCCATCGCAACATCTTGTCGATGAGATCTTGAACGGCGACGCAACAAGATCTCGCACCACATCTCAGAACCAACTCAATGCTTCAGCTGAGAGACGCATCTTTGACACGGATCCTCGCAATGCACTGCAAACCAGGATTGAAGGTACTTTGTTCAGCGGGCCTAACTGTGCCCCTGTATCCGGCCTGCTTTCCATCGTGCTTGGCCTGAACTTGTAACTTGTTTGAATATGGTACATTCAGATATCCACAGCTGGCACTTTACGCCTTTTGTCTCTATTTTTACTAAGATCTTTCAAATGTAATATCTTTGGTTCTACTGATTGGATTTTTGTCATTCTGGTCTTATTTTATGCATTAAAATCTACTCTAGTTGTGGACTCCTTTTGTGGTAAGTTTTCACTGTGTAACTATTTGAAGAGCTGCATAAATACTTTACACATTGCCTCTAAGTTAAGCCTGACTAATCTGCGCAAAGGTACCCGAGGGGTGAGCAAAGTTTAATTTAGGGTCTGCCTGTGACTTCACCCTGAGAATAATTTTTTGCTGCTTGAGAATGCTTTCACACCCTCAACCATTCACCCAATTTCTTCAAGCATGCTACCTTAATTCTATTTATGAATTCAAACTTTCTCTAACGCCCACATTTGTGCCTTTTTTTACTCATTTGAGGAAGACATCGCACCTGAAACTTATACATCGCAACCGTTCCTATGTAAAGTACTCTATCCCCCTATAGCTGCAGTCCACACTATAGAGAACTATTGAACAATTGTTTAAATACATAATAATTGGCTTGCCATACCAGTCTAGAAAACAGTCTGCTCAAAGTAATTTAGCAAACATTCATTCACAAATAGATCATAAACATTTTATCTTTCACATTTACCAAAGCGACGAATTTTGGTTAACTCATTGACAAGCCCAACATTCACTAACCAAGCACACTGAAACAAACAGCATGCAGCCGGCCTATTAAAAATACAGAACTGTCCTGAAGAAGCGCCCCCATAGCCGATCATAGGAACTATAGTGACACAGAAGATTAGGAACAACCAAAGGAGGTGTAAATTGAGATTTCTGTTTATTAATTAAAATAATTATTTGTTAATAAGTCTTTGAGAACTGACTTGAAAACATGCATTTAAAAGGCTGTGGTTGTGTAACAAAACTTCTGACAGGACTAAAAAATATATAATAAAAAATGCTTTTCGTATGTATTTGGTTCGCTATAAGGTACAGGTGTAGCATTTGAACTCTGGTGTTAAGTATTCCCTATGCAGTGCCAGACTGTGCCCCATGCCACAGAGTCGTTTGAAACTGATTAAGCCATTAGCTGGTAATAACATACACATGTTCAGAATATACCGAAAAATCTTGGAAGTAAAATGCATATTTCATTCATGGGTGAGCCTAAAAGGACACATTCTGGTTTAGAGAGACATCTAATGAAACAGTATCTGCATTCATACTGCATAAAGAAGGTGGAAAAGGGATCACAGATCTTCCCCCTCAACTGGAAAGAACTGCCTGAAACACAATTTAAAAGGGATAATAATGATGTTGCTAGTCAGATCCATGAATATTTATCTCCGACTTTTGAAGGATTTGCAGCCTTCTTGAATGCCGGGTGTCCCACAGGACACCTTTAAGTAGCGGACAGATCTGAATACTCTAAGTATTTCGGATGTACCTCTGGCTCAGTGCATGATCCGGACTCTAATTCACAGGCTCGTCACAGACAGTGGTTCAGCGTCCCACCGAGTGCCGTGAAAAGCCGAGTTCTGAAAAGATTTTTGATGTCAGGAGAACATTTTAATTTGCAAGAAAGAAATCGTGCTCCAATGTGAAATGTTACTGCAGCATTAGAGAAGCCGCTTCAAACACCCAAGTCCTTGAGGCTGCAATTCTCTGCGTCATAGCACAGACTGCACAATGGAACTTAATAACGTGCATTTTTTAATTTCAAATGCAACACAATATATTAGTCACTACCCTATAATGAAACTAAGAACTTTAACAAAGACAAATGCCTAAAGGGTGTTTTTTTGTGTCTTGGGGAATGTGGAAAATGTAGATTGCTGCAATAGCAATATTTCAAGTCAATTTTCTAGGCTAAATCTATATTTGACATTTTTTAATTCAACAGCACTATTTTTAGCATGCAAACGTTTCCTATAACCTGGTTAAAAAATGTGTGCTATTTCGACGGCGGTGATATATACCAGCCTATGAAAATAGGCCGGTTATTCTTTCTAGTAACACTCAGAAATGCTGACTGAATTTAAATTAGGCCTGCAACATCATTTGAAAACTTGAACATTAATGTGAAGGTAGAAACTGGAACATGGGGTAAATGCGCGCGCCAATCAATATGAGTTTATGTGTCTGTGACAGATTAGCACCTGAAACACATTATTAGTCAGCAGATTTCACAGAAAAATAAAGCTTCTTATAACAGGCATGTTTACAAGAAGTCGAAGGAAACTATAAAGATTGGGTTATGTTGCTGCAGTCAGATACTGATGAAAATGTATTTTATTCTCTGACACCGAAACGTAACCTAGCAACCAACGCTGCAGAGAAGCGCCCTCTTCTTCAAGCTGTAATCAGTTCAGCACGTTTTATTGATACGCAGTGTATGGTTTTCTCAGATGATGTGTGTTTTACTGTCAAAACATGTATAAACAATGTGTAATAAAAAAACAAAGCCTCTATGTAACAAATTGGGTTGTTAGTTGAGATTGGTGTGAACTCTTCTCAAACAGCCACAACATTTGTCAGGGTAAACAACAGACAGCCACCAAAACGACAACAATCTAATCAGTAGAACTAGAGTTATGATTTTTTAAAGTAGAAAATTGCACCTAAAAGATCGAAGCTTTAACCGCGGCCATCTAGTCGCGCAAGACAGGGGCAAAATCGAAAGTTATGGTTGACAGTGATGGAGCACATGTACACAAAGTGGATTGGGTCAGATCTGCTCTTACCTTCGGACTTAGATGAAATTTTAGAAGAACATTTCTAAGAATAGCAGGACAAAGCATCTGGTGGTGTCTGAGGAGGCATCATCATCAGGGAACCGTTGCACGAAGATGTAGTGAAGATTCTTATGTTTGGACCTAGTCTCTTTTTTGGAAGTTAAAAATCTCCAGCGGGACAAAGCTGCAGGGTGTCATTGATGAGGGCTCCGCGAGGGCAGATACCCCTTCTGAGAGAGCTGCTGAACAGAATTTACTGCTGCAGAGAATAACTTATCTGGAGCTGCTGTGAAGTCAGGCCCACCTGAAACTGAACTCGGACAAGACGGAAGTCCTCATCCTGCGATCCTCACCCTCCGCCTGGGACGACTCCTGGTGGCCCCCCGCCCTGGGCAGCGCACCCAAACCAACAGACCACGCACGCAACCTGGGCTTCATCCTGGACTCATCCCTCTCCATGACCAGACAAGTCAACGCCGTCTCCTCGTCATGCTTCAAAATCCTGCGCATGATACGTAAGATCTTCCGGTGGATCCCCACCGAGACCAGGAAGACGGTCACCCAGGCCCTCGTCACCAGCCGTCTGGACTACAGCAACTCCCTCTACGCCGGAACCACCGCCAAACTCCAGAAGAGACTCCAGCGGATTCAGAACGCCTCAGCTCGACTCACCCTGGACATCCCCCGTCGCAGCCACATCTCCGGACACCTGAGAGATCTGCACTGGCTCCCGGTCAACAAGAGAATCACCTTCCATCTCCTCACCCACGCACACAAAGCCCTACACAACCAAGGTCCAGGATACCTCAACAGCCGCCTCAACTTCTATGCTCCCACACGCCAGCTTCAATCGACCGGCCACGCCCTCGCTGCCGTCCCCCGCATCCGAAGAGCCACCACAGGAGGAAGGTCCTTCTCCTACCTGGCCGCCAAGACTTGGAACTCCCTCCCGACCCTGCTCCGCCTGACCCAGGACCACCTTGCCTTCAGGAAACAGCTCAAGACCTGGCTCTTCGAGCAGTAGCAGACCCCCCCTCCCCTAGCGCCTTGAGACCCTCCGGGTGAGTAGTGCGCTATATAAATGCTTCGATTGATTGATTGATTGAGCAATGCACCTCATCTCCTCTCGGTTCTCATAGCCCTCTTTAACAAACATTTACCAGGTTTTGGATTTGGGCTATAAGGGCACCTTCAGCACCACTCCCTGAAACCAGGGCTTGAAAGGCATCTCTTGAACAGTCAAGACTCACTCAGGCAGATCCCTGGTGTGGGTTTAAGATGGCTGGAACCGGGGGTCTATAACGGAGCTTCAAGTACTCCGAGCTGCTGCAAAACTCCTACATAAGTGAGTTAGGCGCTAATAGAGCTATATAAGTCTCTATATCAGAATGTGTGCCAGGACAAACCTGTCGAAGGACCTACTGAGATTGTTGGTAAGACCCGTACAGAGATGTGTTGGATTCCCATCAAATAGGTATGTAGATCAAATGTTCTCATTTGGTCATCCGAAAATGGGGTGGTATGTCTCTTGATCAATGAGACCCATCCATCGCCCTTACTCAATTGGGTTGCACCATCAATCGCTAAGGTACCCATGAACAAATGATAAAGATGGGATCGAGTGCAGTGCAAAAATCAAAAGATGTGTGAGTTAAAAACAAGGGGTAAAAGGATCAATAGGCAAAAAAATCTAATGTAATTTGTCCTTTCCCTCAAACAAACAAGAACAATGCAGAGGAAGCAGTCTAAACATATAACTGCATTTACAAGGCCAACATGTTTCAGCCGGTAGGGACAAGATCCCATAGCTTTCTTCAGGGCCAGAGTTCTAAGCATTAGCTACTGCATACATAAAATGAACGAAACGACAATCTGTAAAGGATATACATAAATAGTCCAAAATCGTGTTCCTCTGTACCAAACGGTGTCTCTTACATTTGTTAACAAGAAACAAGAAATAAATTGTAGTAAGTCCTATCAAAACAGGAAAGACCTGGCACTGGCTTCTACTAACTAAGCCAATTTATTTTACTAATGTTACTCACCTGAATAGTACAGGGAGTTGACCTCACCTCTCCTGGAACCCAGCTCAGGAAAAAGGAGGCCCCGCTCTGTGAAGGCAAGGAAGGGGTAATGAACGGAAGGGTGGACAGTACTACTCTATCTCTCCCTCCAATACATAATATAGCCCCTATAACAGTCAAGCTTCACAGAGCCACAAAAAATCCCAAGGGTGGAATAAGTCACAGAGCCCATAAAAGTCCCAGGTTCCCAAGATCCAACACTTAATGTAAAAAGCTTTCCTCTAAATATGAGTGTCCTCAATAGGATGGAGCTAAACTGTAGCAGGTTTAGATCTGGGCTAGCAAACGTTTGACAGACCAAGCCTGGTCTCATATCCCAGAAACATAGGTGAACCAGTCTATGCCACCCCAAAAGAAAAAAGGCCAAAAATAAATCCTAATGAGCCACTAACCTGTCCGGCGTTGTCTCATTGCAGGACCCGAGCTTCGTGGGAGGCAAAAATGGCTGCCCACAGGAAGCTTATAAAGGAGATAGGGGCGGAGTATCACGTACTCTCGCGGGATTCGATTGAACTACAGAGTAATGTCACAATCCACTGTGTTGTAGTTCACCCAAGAACTACAAGATGACATCATTACGGCCATCTTTGTAGTTTGAACTAGTTAAAAAATAAAGGTGCTTTATTTAACCATAACGCAAGTGTTTGCAAGCGCGAAATAGTCGACCGAGCTGATGTCTATTTATAAAGATCCATCAAAGTGGTCTCTGATAATGATCCCCTAATGAACCCAAAGAAAGGTAGCCAATGGTGGGAAGGGGGGAGGAGGAGGAGGGGGGCTGAATCATCCACCCCTCACTTCAAAAACTGAAGTGGTAGAGGGCTGTCAAAACAGTACAATATCGTGCTGTGCCTGCCATATCAGAATAATGATGTTGCTTGTTAGTTCAAACTCACATATAGGCAAACAGTGTGCCAAGGGCACATATGTAGAGAGCCCTAAAGGACCAAAGTGAAGGTGGGTGACCCTAGACTCAAAGGAAACTGAACCTAATACCGATGGATGGGTCTCATTGATCAAGAGACATACCACCCCATTTTTGGATGACCAAATGAGAACATTTGATCTACATACCTATTTGATGGGAATCCAACACATCTCTGTACGGGTCTTACCAACAATCTCAGTAGGTCCTTCGACAGGTTTGTCCTGGCACACATTCTGATATAGAGACTTATATAGCTCTATTAGTGCCTAACTCACTTATGTAGGAGTTTTGCAGCAGCTCGGAGTACTTGAAGCTCCGTTATAGACCCCCGGTTCTTTTGTTGTTAGGATTACAGTTAGGGGGATATGAACTGGGCAGGTCTTTAAATTTCCCTCAGACCCTTCTTCAATTGTTTGTGTTTTACTGTTTAGAGCAGCTGCCATCTGCGGGTCTTTCTCTTAGACTACACTTTATGGAGGTAGTTCTTTCGCTAGGGACACTGTGTGCTCTAGTCTGCACCACTGCATCTTCTGGGGAGGTATTAGGTTCAGTTTCCTTTGAGTCTAGGGTCACCCACCTTCACTTTGGTCCTTTAGGGCTCTCTACAGATGTACCCTTGGCACACTGTTTGCCTATATGTGAGTTTGAACTAACAAGCAACATCATTATTCTGATATGGCAGGCACAGCACGATATTGTACTGTTTTGACAGCCCTCTACAACTTCAGTTTTTGAAGTGAGGGGCGGATGATTCAGCCCCCCTCCTCCTCCTCCCCCCTTCCCACCATTGGCTACCTTTCTTTGGGTTCATTTGGAGATCATTATCAGAGACCACTTTGATGGATCTTTATAAATAGACATCAGCTCGGTCGACTATTTCGCGCTTGCAAACACTTGCGCTATGGTTAAATAACGCACCTTTATTTTTGAACTAGTTCAAACTACAAAGATGGCCGTAATGATGTCATCTTGTAGTTCTTGGGTGAACTACAACACAGTGGATTGTGACATCACTCTGTAGTTCAATCGAATCCCGCGAGAGTACATGATACTCCGCCCCTATCTCCTTTATAAGCTTCCTGTGGGCAGCCATTTTTGCCTCCCACGAAGCTCGGGTCCTGCAATGACACAACGCCGGACAGGTTAGTGGCTCATTAGGATTTATTTTTGGCCTTTTTTCTTTTGGGGTGGCATAGACTGGTTCACCTATGTTTCTGGGATATGAGACCAGGCTTGGTCTGTCAAACTTTTGCTAGCCCAGATCTAAACCTGCTACAGTTTAGCTCCATCCTATTGAGGACACTCATATTTAGAGGAAAGCTTTTTACATTAAGTGATGGATCTTGGGAACCTGGGACTTTTATGGGCTCTGTGACTTATTCCACCCTTAGGATTTTTTGTCGCTCTGTGAAGCTTGACTGTTATAGGGGCTATATTATGTATTGGAGGGAGAGATAGAGTAGTACTGTCCATCCTTCCGTTCATTACCCCTTCCTTGCCTTCACAGAGCGGGGCCTCCTTTTTCCTGAGCTGGGTTCCAGGAGAGGTGAGGTACACTCCCTGTACTATTCAGGTGAGTAACATTAGTAAAATAATTTGGCTTAATTAGTAGAAGCCAGTGCCAGGTCTTTCCTGTTTTGATATGACTTACCACAATTTATTTCTTGTTTCTTGTTAACAGATGTAAGAGACACCGTTTGGTACAGAGGAACACGATTTTGGACTATTTATCTATATCCTTTACAGATTGTCGTTACGTTCATTTTATGTATGCAGTAGCTAATGCTTAGAACTCTGGCCCTGAAGAAAGCCATGGGATCTTGTCCCTACGGGCTGAACATGTTGGCCTTGTAAATGCAGTTATATGTTTAGACTGCTTCCTCTGCATTGTTCTTGTTTGTTTGAGGGAAAGGACAAATTAAATTAGAGTTTTTCGCCTATTGATCCTTTTACCCCTTGTTTTTAACTCACACATCTTTTGATTTTTGCACTGCACTCGATCCCATCTTTATCATTTGTTCATGGGTACCTTAGCGATTGATGGTGCGACCCAATTGAGTAAGGGCGATGGATGGGTCTCATTGATCAAGAGACATACCACCCCATTTTTGGATGACCAAATGAGAACATTTGATCTACATACCTATTTGATGGGAATCCAACACATCTCTGTACGGGTCTTACCAACAATCTCAGTAGGTCCTTCGACAGGTTTGTCCTGGCACACATTCTGATATAGAGACTTATATAGCTCTATTAGCGCCTAACTCACTTATGTAGGAGTTTTGCAGCAGCTCGGAGTACTTGAAGCTCCGTTATAGACCCCCAGTTCCTTTGTTGTTAGGATTACAGTTAGGGGGATACAAACTGGGCAGGTCTTTAAATTTCCCTCAGACCCTTCTTCAATTGTTTGTGTTTTACTGTTTAGAGCAGCTGCCAGCTGCGGGTCTTTCTCTTAGACTACACTTTATGGAGGTAGTTCTTTCGCTAGGGACACTGTGTGCTCTAGTCTGCACCACTGAATCTTCTGGGGAGGTATTAGGTTCAGTTTCCTTTGAGTCTAGGGTCACCCACCTTCACTTTGGTCCTTTAGGGCTCTCTACAGATGTACCCTTGGCACACTGTTTGCCTATATGTGAGTTTGAACTAACAAGCGACATCATTATTCCGATATGGCAGGCACAGCACGATATTGTACTGTTTTGACAGCCCTCTACCGCTTCAGTTTTTGAAGTGAGGGGCGGATGATTCAGCCCCCCTCCTCCTCCTCCCCCCTTCCCACCATTGGCTACCTTTCTTTGGGTTCATTTGGGGATCATTATCAGAGACCACTTTGATGGATCTTTATAAATAGACATCAGCTCGGTCGACTATGTCGCGCTTGCAAACACTTGCGCTATGGTTACATAAGGCACCTTTATTTTTGAACTAGTTCAAACTACAAAGATGGCCGTAATGATGTCATCTTGTAGTTCTTGGGTGAACTACAACACAGTGGATTGTGACATCACTCTGTAGTTCAATTGAATCCCGCGAGAGTACGTGATACTCCACCCCTATCTCCTTTATAAGCTTCCTGTGGGCAGCCATTTGTGCCTCCCACGAAGCTCGGGTCCTGCAATGAGACAACGCCGGACAGGTTAGTGGCTCATTAGGATTTATTTTTGGCCTTTTTTCTTTTGGGGTGGCATAGACTGGTTCACCTATGTTTCTGGGATATGAGACCAGGCTTGGTCTGTCAAACTTTTGCTCGCCCAGATCTAAACCTGCTACAGTTTAGCTCCATCCTATTGAGGACACTCATATTTAGAGGAAAGCGTTTTACATTAAGTGATGGATCTTGGGAACCTGGGACTTTTATGGGCTCTGTGACTTATTCCACCCTTAGGATTTTTTGTGGCTCTGTGAAGCTTGACTGTTATAGAGGCTATATTATGTATTGGAGGGAGAGATAGAGTAGTACTGTCCACCCTTCCGTTCATTACCCCTTCCTTGCCTTCACAGAGCGTGGCCTCCTTTTTCCTGAGCTGGGTTCCAGGAGAGGTGAGGTACACTCCCTGTACTATTCAGGTGAGTAACATTAGTAAAATAAATTGGCTTAATTAGTAGAAGCCAGTGCCAGGTCTTTCCTGTTTTGATAGGACTTACTACAATTTATTTCTTGTTTCTTGTTAACAGATGTAAGAGACACCGTTTGGTACAGAGGAACACGATTTTGGACTATTTATGTATATGCTTTACAGATTGTTGTTACGTTCATTTTATGTATGCAGTAGCTAATGCTTAGAACTCTGGCCCTGAAGAAAGCCATGGGATCTTGTCCCTACCGGCTGAACATGTTGGCCTTGTAAATGCAGTTATATATTTAGACTGCTTCCTCTGCATTGTTCTTGTTTGTTTGAGGGAAAGGACAAATTACATTAGAGTTTTTCGCCTATTGATCCTTTTACCCCTTGTTTTTAACTCACACATCTTTTGATTTTTGCACTGCACTCGATCCCATCTTTATCATTTGTTCATGGGTACCTTAGCGATTGATGGTGCGACCCAATTGAGTAAGGGCGATGGATGGGTCTCATTGATCAAGAGACATACCACCCCATTTTTGGATGACCAAATGAGAACATTTGATCTACATACCTATTTGATGGGAATCCAACACATCTCTGTACGGGTCTTACCAACAATCTCAGTAGGTCCTTCGACAGGTTTGTCCTGGCACACATTCTGATATAGAGACTTATATAGCTCTATTAGCGCCTAATTCACTTATGTAGGAGTTTTGCAGCAGCTCGGAGTACTTGAAGCTCCGCTATAGACCCCCGGTTCTTTTGTTGTTAGGATTACAGTTAGGGGGATACGAACTGGGCAGGTCTTTAAATTTCCCTCAGACCCTTCTTCAATTGTTTGTGTTTTACTGTTTAGAGCAGCTGCCAGCTGCAGGTCTTTCTCTTAGACTACACTTTATGGAGGTAGTTCTTTCGCTAGGGACACTGTGTGCTCTAGTCTGCACCACTGAATCTTCTGGGGAGGTATTAGGTTCAGTTTCCTTTGAGTCTAGGGTCACCCACCTTCACTTTGGTCCTTTAGGGCTCTCTACAGATGTACCCTTGGCACACTGTTTGCCTATATGTGAGTTTGAACTAACAAGCAACATCATTATTCTGATATGGCAGGCACAGCATGATATTGTACTGTTTTGACAGCCCTCTACCACTTCAGTTTTTGAAGTGAGGGGCGGATTATTCAGCCCCCCTCCTCCTCCTCCCCCCTTCCCACCATTGGCTACCTTTCTTTGGGTTTATTTGGGGATCATTATCAGAGACCACTTTGATGGATCTTTATAAATAGACATCAGCTCGGTCGACTATTTCGCGCTTGCAAACACTTGCGCTATTGTTAAATAAAGCACCTTTATTTTTGAACTAGTTCAAACTACAAAGATGGCCGTAATGATGTCATCTTATAGTTCTTGGGTGAACTACAACACAGTGGATTGTGACATCACTCTGTAGTTCAATCGAATCCCGCGAGAGTACGTGATACTCCGCCCCTATCTCCTTTATAAGCTTCCTGTGGGCAGCCATTTTTGCCTCCCACAAAGCTCGGGTCCTGCAATGAGACAACGCCGGACAGGTTAGTGGCTCATTAGGATTTATTTTTGGCCTTTTTTCTTTTGGGGTGACATAGACTGGTTCACCTATGTTTCTGGGATATTAGACCAGGCTTGGTCTGTCAAACTTTTGCTAGCCCAGATCTAAACCTGCTACAGTTTAGCTCCATCCTATTGAGGACACTCATATTTAGAGGAAAGCTTTTTACATTAAGTGATGGATCTTGGGAACCTGGGACTTTTATGGGCTCTGTGACTTATTCCACCCTTAGGATTTTTTGTGGCTCTGTGAAGCTTGACTGTTATAGGGGTTATATTATGTATTGGAGGGAGAGATAGAGTAGTACTGTCCACCCTTCCGTTCATTACCCCTTCCTTGCCTTCACAGAGCGGGGCCTCCTTTTTCCTGAGCTCGGTTCCAGGAGAGGTGAGGTACACTCCCTGTACTATTCAGGTGTGTAACATTAGTAAAATAAATTGGCTTAATTAGTAGAAGCCAGTGCCAGGTCTTTCCTGTTTTGATAGGACTTACTACAATTTATTTCTTGTTTCTTGTTAACAGATGTAAGAGACACCGTTTGGTACAGAGGAACACGATTTAGGACTATTTATGTATATCCTTTACAGATTGTCGTTACGTTCATTTTATGTATGCAGTAGCTAATGCTTAGAACTCTGGCCCTGAAGAAAGCCATGGGATCTTGTCCCTACCGGCTGAAACATGTTGGCCTTGTAAATGCAGTTATATGTTTAGACTGCTTCCTCTGCATTGTTCTTGTTTGTTTGAGGGAAATGACAAATTACATTAGAGTTTTTCGCCTATTGATCCTTTTACCCCTTGTTTTTAACTCACACATCTTTTGATTTTTGCACTGCACTCGATCACATCTTTATCATTTGTTCATGGGTACCTTAGCGATTGATGGTGTGACCCAATTGAGTAAGGGCGATGGATGGGTCTCATTGATCAAGAGACATACCACCCCATTTTTGGATGACCAAATGAGAACATTTGATCTACATACCTATTTGATGGGAATCCAACACATCTCTGTACGGGTCTTACCAACAATCTCAGTAGGTCCGTCGACAGGTTTGTCCTGGCACACATTCTGATATAGAGACTTATATAGCTCTATTAGCGCCTAACTCACTTATGTAGGAGTTTTGCAGCAGCTCGGAGTACTTGAAGCTCCGTTATAGACCCCCGGTTCTTTTGTTGTTAGGATTACAGTTAGGGGGATACGAACTGGGCAGGTCTTTAAATTTCCCTCAGACCCTTCTTCAATTGTTTGTGTTTTAAGATGGCTGGAGCCATTTCTGCCCCTGAGGCTCTGATCAAGATTCCAGCCAACTAGCACTTAGAATCACTCTGGAAGCCCTGGGTTCATGTAAAAGAGCAGGGTTCATGCAGCAGACTCCAGGCAGTAAAGCTGTCCTTCTTGGTGCATCAACACCATCTTCTGAAGTACACAGCAGGCCACAGCAGCAGACAGTCCCCTGAGAATCCACCTGCAGGTCCAGAAAGTGAATTGAAGAGAGGTTTGAAGTTCCTATTTTTCTATCTGGTGCCCCCTTTGAAGTGGGAGTAACATCTGGAGGCTTCTCCTCACAGAAGTGTCTGGAATAGCCTGCCTACCTGCCCTGGTCCCAGTCTGCCTGCAAGAACAATAATCTAGGGGCATATTATCAACAACTAGTGAAATTTATCACTAAATAAGCTTAGCGGCATTTTTTCTATCACTGTGCGTCGCCGGATTTTATCGCAGAGATAACGTACTATTAGCAACGTTTATCTCAAATGCGATAAAATTTCTGACATTAGCGGCGAAATGCATGAATATCGCTGTAAATCCAGCGATATTCATGCATTATCGCCAATGGGGACTTAGCCAGAATATCCACCTCCCATTGGATATAATGGCTAAGAACTGGTCTGAGCAGGCGTTAGGTTTTGGAGATATTCGCACTTAGCGCAAATCTTTCCATCGCTACGCCTGCGTTGATAATAGGCGATCGCTAACAGGTTGGGTACGCCCACTTTGCATGTCATTAGCGATAAATATCGTTGACATGCAAAGCGGGCCCCAAACCGTTCGCTATCGCCTACAAGCTGTCGCTTACTGCTGTTAGCGACAGCTTGCTAATAGGGCGATAGAATTATCACCGCTTAGTGGCCCAAAACGGCTGCTAAAGCGGCGATAATCTCTTATTGCCCGCCTTGATAATATGCCCCCTAATGTTTAGTGATTTGTGAGACAGCAGGGCATAGTTTCTTAAAGTGCAATTGAGGCTGTGTACAACTCTGATCCCCCATCCTGCCTATGATGGTCCATCCAGGCACAGCTAGTTTCTCTATTTTGTAGCTGTGTTTGGGAGAGTACACAAAGGCCAACTGCCAACTACACCTAGGAAAGTGACACAGGAGCTGGCTGCAGGCCCCAAGTGGTTAGAACAAAAACATGCCAACTTTCTAAAATGAGGGTTTTCAGGATTGTGTCTTAAACCCACTTTACCATTAAAGAGGATTTTAAATTATAATTCCACGGACACATAACAAGACTTTCATTCCTGCTCCCAATCAAAAGTTATCACTAATTGCAAGGAATAAGGTAACCCATTGTTATCCAATGGGGGACAATGGACTTACAGTAGTGAGAAACTAATTTGTGAGTTTTTCACTACCATGACATTTAAAATCTAAATGTACATGTCCAGCTTTTTAATTACAATGCACCCAGCCCAATGGGCATTCTAGAGCTTGCTTTAGTTGTAACTTATATTTAGAAAAAGGGAGTTTAAGACTTGACAAGTGGGTTATTTTGCCAAGTTGAATTGGAAGTTTATAACTACCAACAGTCTGCAATGGCAGACCTGGGATATGTTTTAAGGGCTACATTTGATTTATCAGCCCTGAGTATACCGTATATCACATTACTAGGTACTTGTAAGTAAATTAAATATGCCAGTTTCGACGAAGCCATTTTAACCATATTTCAAGGAGTGAGCACAAGCATGTTAGCAGTGAGTAGCAGTAATAAACTGCACAGAGTTCTAAGGCCAACAATGAAAAAAATATATAAATAAGAGCGGTGAAGGCAAAACAAATTATGTGAGAAGATCACCTCCAGGCTGACAGGCCTCACCCTCTAAAAATAGTTACTATTTACAACTTGAAACTAATGTAAAACAATCATTTAAGAAGTGTAGCTGAAGCAGGTTCAATTTAATGGTTAGGCCAGAGGCTAAATTATGCATATAGTCTTCACTGATATTCATTTACAGCTGAATACTAACAGAAACACAACTCTAGAATTAGAATTCTTTGCCAGATTTAAACTTTTAGGCCTTTTATCATTCCTTCCTTTCATTGCTGCTCCTTTTGTTCTTCATTTATCACAATACTTTATTGCATTTTCTGTATGTCAGTACACTAAGCAGTGCAATTCATTGCAAATAATAAGCTTACATATTACAATTCCGGTGAGGTTGGAGGAAAGTATCACACTGAAAAGAACAGAAAAAGCATACAAAAGTTAAGAGTGGAAAGCTCATGGGTCATAAGAGAAGTACTCTCACAGCTGCAAGCAGGGTATAGTGAGTCCACTGAAGAACAGGTTATCTACAAACAGGAATACATATCCCCCAGTCTTGGGCAAGAGCCAGGATATTGCTTCACAGAGGGAGGGAAGAATGATGAGGGGAGCAAGAGAGATCATCTGAGTATCAGTTTCCAGTGAGATATTGTAGTAATGAAGCCGACACGTTGAGGTATTTCAAGGTGGTTTATTGAAGATACGTAGTTGAGTCCAGAAGTAATAAAGTACAAGCCCCACCAGGAGCAGCCAGCAGGCAGCTCAGCCCATCTCAACTGTGCCTTTCTTGAGAGACACCCAACATTCCACAGAGCATCATCACACTGTAACATTCTAAAGGCATTGCATGTGATGAAAGAGGAGAAGAACAAGTAAGGACAGAGGTGTAAGTTACTACAGATAGGGAGAGGGAGCCTATGAAACACTCCATACCTCATTGCTGCTCCTTGACATAGTGTTCCCATATTTTGACCTTAACTACACTCTGTTTTAATGTCAATGATGGCTTATGGTGGAGTTTTCCTTTTGGTGATTGTTAGTAGATGAAGTAATAAGGTGAACGGTTCATTGGGTTCGTTTTCCAATTTATATAAACACATTTGTTGCTAGAGTTAGATATTGTGAGTCATTGTTTTTCTTTAAACAGTAAACGTTCCAAATTGAAAAGAAAAACAATCACTTTTATTAGGCTGTACAACAATACAATTATGGGTGAACAATAAATACATTAAAATTATAGACATGAGTGACTCCCTCTCACCCATATAGAGTGTGGATTGGCATAAATGCAGTGCCTCACTGGTGTGCTCTCACTAGCTGGAATAAAATAGTGTGCTTTTTATATTTTCATATATTTACAGCCTTGAAAAAGTCCCAGGCCTGCGTGTCAACGTTGAGCGAAACGTGTTGACTGTAAAGTCGCCCAGTACCCACTGATCCCCTTCACATAACTTGGCAAGGAAACTGTTGCTTCTACAGTGTTGTTTTGCACATATAATTTGCACAAAACTTGGGAGACAAATGGTTTTAAAGGCGTTTTTACTGTAACATTGTTTTGAATTTGAAATTGCAGGACTTTTTTAACTCGCCAGTAAGAGCAGGACGTTCTTGGCCACCATCTTGGTGGGCGGTCTAGTCTCCACAGGGAGGAGATCACTTAAGCAGGACACTGACATGACCGGGCCTCTTCAAACAAGCACTGTTGCTGCTATAGCGTTGTTTGCTCAAGTTATTTGGATTGGAAATTAAGGAGATAAAGTGATTCAAAAGTATTAAAGTGTTTCTACTGTAATATTGTTTTGAATTTGAAAATCTCAGGACATTACTAACTCACCAGTAAGAGCGGACATTCTTTCCTGCCAACTTAGTCGACAGCCTAGTCTCCACAGGAATTAAAGTACTTAAGAAGGACGACACTGGTGTGTCTGCGCCACTTCAAATGGACACTGTTGCTGCAAAAGTGTTGTTTTGCACAGTTATTTGCCCATAAATAGGGGGACAAATGTAAATTTGGAACACACGCAGCAGACACTCATTGTGGGTGCACTGCCGGCACACTGAAGGTGCACCCAAGGTAATGCAGTGAGATTTTGAAAATCATAATACCTGACACCATCATCATCAAAATAACTTTATTTGGTTCAAATGGACCATAAAAGTATAGCATACATACAAAATTCCTAAAATGATCATGTCTAGTTCATGGAATAATATGACTCCTAATGCTAAAACTCTGTATTAAAAATGTTTTAAAAACACATCCTTTTCTTTTACAATTCATATTGTTCCCTTTTTGTAAATGCAATTCTAATGTAAGTGCAGAAGTGCAAATAGCAGCAGTAGACAGAGAAAGTAAAAAATTAAAACCCTCCTGATCGGTACAAGGGCGTATCTCTCTTGGGATTGGAGTAAGGAACTGTGTTCTCGGCTCTTTATAACGTGATCAAAACTGCATAAAGTGCAAGGTGATTTGTTGTGCAAGATTATTGCAGAGACGAGAAATGAGGTTCTCACACCATCCCGCCTGTTTTGGAAAGGCCACAAGAGAATGCAATGTGCAAAGACGAATTCTAGTCATAAGAAAGTGAAAAAGTGAGTTGATGGTAAAAGACAAATAAAATTGCTGTTGTAAAGGGGACTGAACTCAATGGCTTTGCGAGCCTGATTGCCCTTGACACTTATTCAACTTAGCACGATAAGCTTCTTTTATAATCGTTTTCATATTTGTGTGAATACTAGCAGGGTTATCGTAATAATGCCTCAAACCTATCTCGCAAAATTTCTCTTTGACAAAATGGAGCCATGGAATTGCCAGGGCATTCTCAAGGGTCATGCAATCCTTAATGGGGGGATATTAATTCAATCCTAAATAAAATCCAACCCTACCTCAGATTTACAGAAGGCTGTGGGAGCACATCAGGGGCCTTATTTATGAAGGCCTAACGTCAGTTTTGCGCCGCCGATGCGTCACTTTTTGTGACGCACCAGCGGTGTGAAAAATGCGCCTTGTTGCGCCATATTTAAAAAGTGACGCATCTAGGTAGATGCGTCACTTTTTAAACCCCTGCGCCACATTATACCTGCATCAGGTATAATGTATGCAGAGGGGCGTTCCCCCGCAAAAAGCCTCGTAATAGTGATGCAGTGAAATCTATGAGATTTCACTGCGTCACTTTTAGGACGCTGTTGCGTCAAAATCTTGCGCCTGCCTCACAGCAGGCGTAAGACTGACGCAAGCCCTTTCACATGGGCCTTGCCCCATGTGAAAGGACACATTGCTGGAGTTGCGTCACTTTTGTGACACACTCCAGCAATGCGTCACTTTTGCGCTTACAGATACGTCAGAAATACTGACGTATCTGTAACTCCTTGCGACATGATGCGTCATACATTAAATATGACGCATCAGGAATGTCGCAAGGAGTGCGCAGTAAAACATGACGCATCGCTGTTTTCACGCAGCGATGCGTCACTTATCATAAATGAGGCCACAGCAATCTTTTTATGAATGTTTTTTCTAAGATTTGTAGTTGGGTGCTTTTCTGGGGCCTTATTTATGAAGGCCTTGCGTCAGTTTTGCGCCGCCGGTGCGTCACTTTTTGTGACGCACCAGCGGTGTGAAAAATGCGCCTTGTTGCGCCATATTTAAAAAGTGACGCATCTAGGTAGATGCGTCACTTTTTAAACCCCTGCGCCACATTATACCTGCGTCAGGTATAATGTATGCAGAGGGGGCGTTCCCCTGCAAAAAGCCTCGTAATAGTGATGCAGTGAAATCTATGAGATTTCACTGCGTCACTTTTAGGACGCTGTTGCATCAAAATATTGCGCCTGCCTCACAGCAGGCGTAAGACTGATGCAAGCCCTTTCACATGAGGCTTGCCCCATGTGAAAGGACGCATTGCTGGAGTTGCGTCACTTTTGTGACACACTCCAGCAATGCGTCACTTTTGCGCTTACAGATACGTCAGAAATACTGACTTATCTGTAACTCCTTGCGACATGATGCGTCATACATTAAATATGACGCATCAGGAATGTCGCAAGGAGTGCGCAGTAAAACATGACGCATCGCTGTTTTCACGCAGCGATGCGTCACTTATCATAAATGAGGCCCCAGCAATCTTTTTATGAATGTTTTTTCTAAGATTTGTAGTTGGGTGCTTTTCTGGGGCCTTATTTATGAAGGCCTTGCGTCAGTTTTGCGCCGCCGGTGCTTCACTTTTTGTGACGCACCAGCGGTGTGAAAAATGCGCCTTGTTGCGCCATATTTAAAAAGTGACGCATCTAGGTAGATGCGTCACTTTTTAAACCCCTGCGCCACATTATACCTGCGTCAGGTATAATGTATGCAGAGGGGGCGTTCCCCCGCAAAAAGCCTCGTAATAGTGATGCAGTGAAATCTATGAGATTTCACTGCGTCACTTTTAGGACGCTGTTGCATCAAAATCTTGCGCCTGCCTCACAGCAGGCGTAAGACTGACGCAAGCCCTTTCACATGAGGCTTGCCCCATGTGAAAGGGCGCATTGCTGGAGTTGCGTCACTTTTGTGACACACTCTAGCAATGCGTCACTTTTGCACTTACAGATACGTCAGAAATACTGACGTATCTGTAACTCCTTGCGACATGATGCGTCATACATTAAATATGACGCATCAGGAATGTCGCAAGGAGTGCGCAGTAAAAAGTGACGCATCGCTGTTTTCACGCAGCGATGCGTCACTTTTCATAAATGAGGCCCCTGGTGTCCCCACACTCATGCCCCGTAGGTTGCAACAGACAGGCATTTTGGTTCATATAAACTGATCAATTCCGCTACCGGCTTGTGGCCCAACTTACAAGCGAAGCGGAATAAACCATCTACTGTGCGGCTAGTATGCTGTACCCTATCTGTAACAAGATGGTCACAGTTCAATTCATTGTTAAAGACATTCCCCAAATATGTAAAATTGGACACCTTCTCAATGGTCTTGCCCTTTACAATACGTTTTCTTGTTTTAGTTTGACTGGGGTCACACACCATAATAAAAGATTTACTAAAATGTACTTTTAGGTCCAGTGCTAACATAAAATCAATAAAAACATTCAAAGATTTTTGGAGGCTATTGACGGTTAAGGCCATTAGGACCGTGTCACCCGCATATGATAACAAAGGGACCAAACTACCTCCAATTCTAGGGAAGTCTAGTGCCTGCTCTAATAAGGATGACTCTAGGCCATTCGTGTATAGAAGGAAGAGAAAAGAATCCAAAATTCAATCCCTGGGGAGCTCCGTCTGTAGAAACAATAGGCCCAGTCCTCTCTTCCCCGGGCCAAATAGTATAGCAAGAGTAGTGGACGCATGCAGCCTATGCAAGAGGGTAATGAAAAATCTCTCAAATCCCATTTTCCCAATCTGAGCCCATAGCTTCTCCCGACTGACTGTATAGAAGGTGCTGGACAAGTCCATGAAGGCGAGGTGGATTGAACCCTTCCTGGACCATAATCAGAGACAAATTGAGGCACTGCTCATTCATCCCCATGGCCCGCCTAAAGCTACATTGTCTTTGGGGCATGAGCCTGGAGGTGTCTGCCCAGGTTTTGAGACGCACTAAAATAACCCTCCCCAGTATCTTGACGGTAGCGTTGATTAGGAAATTGGGCCTGTAACAGGCCAGATCACCCTTGCTTCCCTTTTTGTACACAAGTACCACTATGGCCTCCTTCCAGGAAGATGGGATGTGGCCAATTATTGCTGCTCTGAAAACACTTGTCAGCAGAGGTGCCTAGAGTTGAGGGTTGTTTTTAAACAGATCTAAGGGTACCTCGTCAGGACCTGGGGCTTTCAGGCAAATCCCCTTAGCCAGGGCAAGCTCGACCTCACTCACTGTCAGAGAGGAGCTGAGTTGGTATGCAGTGATTGGGTTTATTGGGACGTCTAGGCATGGCTCATGTGGTGTAATCCCATTTGGGTTAAATATGTTTGAGAAATGAGATTCCCAAGCTTTCCCTGAAATCATTGCGTCCATACCCCCTCCTACTCCTTGTATCTTTCAGTGCGCTAGCTCTCTCTAAATCGTCCCAGGCTAACCTTCTCAGCTCTTCTTTCCTCCTGGTGATTACACTTTTATAGGCCTGCCTGGTCTCTTTAATCAATGTTCTGTCACATGGGGTTGCATGCAGTGCCATCTTCAAATCCCTTTGTTCCCTAGAGAAGTCTGCGTTGAACCGCTTTGTCTCCTGGGCTTCCCTTCTGACTATTGACTTTGTCAGGCTTTTGGAAATGTCCCTTGTGATTAATTGTAAACCCTGTATGACCGTGTCTGGGGGAGAGTCTTGATGTAAACAATTCAGAATGGGACCTAAGTTAGCTTTAACAATGTTCTCCTCAAATTTGGGAGGATTTAGTTTGCTCCATTTAACTCTCCCCCTTGATTTGGGTTATACTGTATGGGAAGCTCATCACCCCTCTTCTCCTGAGCTATTACGCAAAGAGCGGCGATAAGGGGATTGTGATCACTTGCATTATTGGGGTCCACCTTAAATCTATCAACAAGAAAATCAAATTTTCTAGATATTAACATGAAGTCAATAACGCTTTCCCTTCCTCCACCACATAACTGGGGTACTGTATTTGGGGGATGCTAACCAGGGTTTCCACCAAACATAGATCATTTATCATAATAATGGTATTTAAGGCTTCACCTGTGGTGTGTGTGTAAAATACGACAACGGTTGACCGCCAGTGTCCAGTAGCCCACACACTTGTGCGTGCTATACCGGCATAAAGTGCAGTTAAAATCCCCCACCCAGTAAATGCACAAAGGCTGCCACTTCCCCAATACCTTATCAATTTCATCCTTAAGAGTGACAATTATATCACAGCTGCTTTCGTCAAAGATGCTATAAAACCAGTTAATCAACAATGTCTTGACCTGAAACAGGCTTGAAATGAAAAGAAGTTGATACCAAGGAGGATCAATAACCGCCTCTGCCTTGAAAGACCCATATTTAACAGAAATCACTGTCACCAGCCCTCCTATTTCCCTCCCTGCTGGTGAGGCAATTGCGTGGACATTAAAAGAGCAGTAACCTTCTAGCTCGATATTCTCCCTATGCCATGTTTACTGAACACAAATTATATCAAATGCTTTAACGCACTCTAGCCAAACCTCATCCTCTACTTTTGGTTGAATACCTGCGACATTGCAACAAAGAATTCTGAGTGGGTGGGTTTTGTAGCTCCTTGTCACGGTGTCCTCCAGGTTACTTATAGCGGTAAGCATATCGGGAATGGGTTCAAACTCATGACCCCCCCGATTCAGAATTGGATATAGGAGGAGGTGTAAGTGGGTCAATTCAAGTCTCAATGTCATGCATATTACTGTCAGTGATTTTTATGTTTTGTAAAGGCGGACCCTCAGAATTTTCAGTCAACCCGGTCCCTATTAACTTGGCCACTTCATTATGGTCACTCCCTAATGTCCTGACTGTTCTTCCAGTGTTATCTGATTTACGTGTTGCAAGGGATAGTCAATCTATATCTGTTAACCCAGAGAGGACCTCGAAGGGATTAGAGTGAAGCCATGAGGTGGGCTGGGGAAAGGGTATCTATTCAAAAGTTGCGGCCCTAGCTGATGATTCCTAGACACCCCATGATAGCGAGGGTAGAAAAAGCCCAGGGGGGCGTGCCTTTATTTGCTCCGAAGATGAGTCTCTGAGATGGCGCAATGCGAGGTCAGCGCACCTCCTATCATTAAAATTCAACACAACACAATCACCCTCTCTGTTTTTAGATGATTTTCCCAACCAACTCACCCGCTTTGCCATGATGATATGTTTCTGCCAATTTATCTGGGACTGGATTTTACTGGTGCACCAATGGTCGGATTTGTTAATAAGACTGACAGCTTTCGTGTTGCTGAGGTGAAGGATATGAAATCCCTGTCAAAATCAGGGTATAAGGTGTGCATTATAGGGCAGGTTTAAAATGGTGGTCTCACCCTGCCTGCTTAGCGGACCGGGGCGGGGCCAATTGTAGGCCTTTTTTGTCTCAATAGGCTTTCCCCGCTATACCCAACAGGTCTTGAAGAATTGGTAATCCCTTGTTCCCCCTTACAGGACCCCTTGTGGGCAGGTGCCGTAACTTGTGGCATCATTGGATGGCTGGTGCAATTATCCATGTCCAGAGGAATATCATTGCGTATAACCATTGGCCCATTTATTGCAGCCCACCCACTCTCGGGAAGACTAAGGGGAGCATTCACTCCTCTTTCTCCAATACCTATAGCTAAAGGACACCCTCCACTTTGTTTACTTTGCGCCACTGGGCTCCCTGAGCCCACCAATAATTGTCCAAGCTGCTCCTTTATGCAATCCAGGCGTGACAAAATAGGTTCCAAAGAGTCTAACACTATTTTACCTATTCGGTCTATCACCATGTCCATATCAGTCTGATGTCTAGTATACCCTCCTCCCCCGCGAGGTCTCCCAACCGTTCCAGGAGGATTTTCATTTATTCTCTTAACCCTTGGCAATTGGCCCATTGCGCAATGCTCAGACCCAGTCCCAGTCGGGTCAGTGCACTTCCTTTTTCCCCAACCGGGCTCTGGTCCCCCCAGTTTCCCATAGGTGGTTATGAGGCAGTTTCCACACCCTCTGACCCTGCACATGAAATGCTCAGGATGAAAATAGCAGGTGAAAGTGAAGGTAGAGGTTGTGTCAGAGAATCAGAGGGCGTAGCTGGTATTGTTATGTGTGGAATCTCAGTGGAAATAGCAGTCTGAGCTGTCTGCATGGTTGAGCAGGCAGAAGGAGGTGGGACTTGTGGAACTAAGGAAAGTCTGCGTTCAGCAAGTTCAATTTCCTTATTAAAGGCCCCCACAGCCTTCTTCAGGAAGTCATCCAGGGTGGTGTCCGTGCTTTTGGCAGCAACTATAGGTTTCTTCCCCCCATCACAGAGAAATATTAGAAGCAAAAGGTTCACCAAACTTTAAAAGCAAGAGGGGAAAAATAAATCTTTTACCATGTCAGCACACCTCCTTGCAGGGAATCTTGCTGCAGTATTTGCTGAAGGTGCCAAGAGAGGGGCCCAACCCAGCCTCCTCCAGCCTGTATGGGCTCAGATGGCCCCGCCTTTGACCCGAGCATTGACTGGGTATGGTCCGGGCACGCCCGCGCACATCCGTGCTGCGAGAGGCTGCAATCAGCTTTAAGGTGCCTCCGGGCGCGAGCAAATGGCGGTGGTGGCAATGGCTGCGTAGGGGGCTATGGACCGGTAGTACTGGTCCTCCTCTCCCCAAAGCTGCAGGTGGCGGTGGCAAAACGGGCTTCCCGCGCTGTGGGAGCCTGCGATCAGCTTTAAGGCACCTCTGGGTGCAAGCAAATGGCGTCGGCGGCAACAGCCACGTAAGGGGCTGGGACCAGTAGTCCTGGTCCTCCTCTCCCCAAGGCTGCAGGTGGCGGTGGCAAAACTTATAGTTAGAGCACACGAAAAGGTTGAAATTTTACATTAAACGCCATAGGGATGTACGAAATAGAGACAAGTGTAGTAGAAGCACATTGAAAGTGTGCTTTTAAAAATTAGATGAAGAAAACATAGGTAGAACAACATTAATATATATAAATTAAGTTGCTCTAATGAAACTTATGCTTCCAAATAAAAGTTTGTGAAAAAGTGAAATAATATGCTGCCTATTGCTAATATGAATCATTTGGAAAATTCAGAGCAAAAATATGTAAACAATAAAATATAAACTTCATATTTTACAGAATGATATTAGAGATGTTATAGAATACGAAAATATTCAAATAAGATTAATAATTTTAGTTTAAAAAAACATGCATTTATGAGATTAATGCGAACATTTTGTGGTAATAGGATATTTCTAACATTAGAAACTTTCATGCAATATTATTTGTGAAAGTGTATAGATTATATGTTAATTGATTTAAATGTATTACAATACAACTAAGTTACAGTTAAAAGCTTATTTCATTTAATTATGCAGTGCTAACTTAAAGGCCTTCTTTTCAATATGCTTTTTCACTAGTATTGACAGTGCCTTGATTTGAATATAAAGGATCGCTCTTTGAAAATATGTATTGTAACTTGTATTTTTTGTACACTACAGTCTCTTGACATTTAATTTCTTTTTCAAATGTTCACAGCAAAATGTTCTGGTGGGAATAGAATTTTAGCTATGACCATAAACGGCAACTTGTATTTATTTTTGTAAAATTAGGCATATGTGGACTAGCAAAGTTTTGTTTCTCATGACAAGCACGGAAAATTAGCTTGATGTGTCAATCATTTTAGGTAAACTGATCTGACCATAAGCCATGTCATGGTCTTTTGATGGGGATGCAATGTTATACCTCTAGGACTTAACCAAAGAACTTATAAACGAAGAAACCCCAGTGGAGGGGCAACGCTTCACAAAGTCCGTTTGCCATTTTAAGCATACAGCTTACAGACTTTTCTTTTGAGATGCCTTCAGAAGCGTGCTACATTGCAATATGAATTAGGATGCTATTTGATTTTTGAATTTTTACTAACTTTGTACTGCCTAGTCTACATTTGGCGACATACGGACCGTGTATTTATGCAGAATTTATTAGATTTTATTCATGCTTTGCTTAGGGACTCCACCTTCATAGACCCTAACTGACTCCTTTTCATCCCTTTAGAGATTGAGCCATTAGTATATCAGTTATCCTTCTGCCTATTCAGTAGTCAGACTCTGTAATTCAGTGGCTATTATTGTTTGGAAACACCTGCTTAAATGCTTGTCATTGTTATTAAGCCAGTTATAGTCCTAACTGAGCAACTTATTATGATGAACTTTGCATCTCTAATACAATAACCACATTTATTCCAAATCTGCTGCTTGAGTGTAATATTGAGTCTTGCTGATTCATCATTTGAATGTATTGATGATTTAAAAACATTGCGTAAAGAATCAGCAAGCTCTGACGGAACATCAGGTGCTGCTTCTCTTATTTTGTGTAGCGACTGCAGAGTCATTGATATGTATAATTGTTACTCATCTTAACTTCTTCAGGAGGTTGGGAATTCCAACTGCTATTCTTTACATTTACAGTAGGTTCTTGAGAGTGGTATATCTAAATTTGATGTCTAATTTGTGAGTTAGCTGTTAAATAATGAGGCTCATTGTACAGCTAACAATGAGTTTAGATATCCTAATTTCCATCCTGTCTATCGATGTAGATAAACTCATCAGAGGATAATTGCCACTGTGATTAATGAATTTGGATTGATCATCTAATCGTAAAGTGCCTGTTATGATTGGAGGAGTAAATGAGTGTAGAATAATTAGCAAACAGAACCAAATGGCATAAAATGAAATGCTTCCGCTGGATCAATGGCAAGCCCGTCTGTGCCTGTTTCTGCACTGACCACGCACAGCACCAGCCATCCTGACTGTCTCTCCTTTGATTTGCGGAGGCCCTCCAGGGATAGAATAAGGTCTAGTATCTGTTATACGAGAGAGCAACTAGTATAAATAGATAAGCTGAACTACAACCTCACATTCACGCCCACTTACACTGGGACAGGGGTAGGCTTTTCCCTGACCACAAACTCAGAGTCGCTTGACACAATGAGATGTGGCCTTTTAAATACAAGGGGGCAGATTTATGTTAACTGGCGCATCCCCAGGGATGCGCCAGTTAACATGTGCCACAGTGCGCCACAGCTCCGCCAGCCATGGTGCGCCGCATTTATAATGCGGCGCACCATGGTGCAAAAACGGCACAGATGCGTGACGCATCTGTGCCGGAAATGTGTCGCATTGCTGGAGTTGCGTCGCAAGCGTGACGCAGCTCCAGCAAGGCTCAGGGGTGCCCAATTTTAACAATGCTGCGTCAAGACCTACGCCTGCTTCAAGCAGACGCAGGCTTTTGACGCAGCATTGGCTTAAAAGTGACTGAGTGAAATCTCATAGATTTCACTCAGCCACTTTTGCGAGGCGCACCTGCCCCGGAACGCCCACCCTGCGCCGGAACGCCCACAAGCGGCGCAGGGCTTTACAACGTGACGCATCTGCCTAGATGCGTCACGTTGTAAATCGTTCGTAGGGATGCGCCACGTTTACGCCGCCTTGCGTGACGCAACAGCGGCGTAAACGTGGCGCAAGGGCCTCATAAATCTGCCCCAAGGTCTTTAGTAAAAAAATTCACAGAAATTAATTGGATGCTAGAGGCTGATAATTGGGATGAACTGTTCATAACAAAAACATGGACTACCCTTGACTCAGCCATAGACTTGGGCAAGGCTTATCCTGTAGGCTTCAAAATCCTGCATAAGCCATGAGTCAACAAGGAAAAGGGAGGAGTGGGATTTGTTTTTAAAGAAAAACATGGAATTTCTTGATTCTCACCCTAGATGAACCAGCAGCCTCCGAACTACTGGGATTTACTCTGAAATCTAGAAAAGGCTGTTTTTTCTCAGAAATTCTATAGTACAGACCCCCAGGCCCTATGAGATTGTATTTGCTTTCACTCATGGAGGTCATTTCCAATTTGGCCCTCTCCCACTCAAACTTCTTCATCCTGGGATACTTTAACTTGTAGGTGGAGGGGACCTATCACCCCCATTTAAGGAACTACAAGGCTTCTGTGAAATTCTAGGACTGTGGCAACTAGTACAGGGCCCCACACATCCTGGAACCTCTTCTTTCTCCAGAGGGGTTAATCACTATGAAAGACATCATACCCATATGATTGACCTACCATGTGTTAGTAACCTTTCACGTTAACACAAAGGAACTGGATACCCCAATTGTTGATGGATCCATAATAAGAATGAGAAGGGACTGGCATAAACTCAATAGGCCTGCACAAGGAAGAACATTCAACCTGCTCTCTACATTTTACTCTAGGAAAACTTTAGACAATAACTACAAAGCATTAGAGGAGTAAATTTAAGGAACATTAGATAAAGTACCATTTAAAATCTGAAATCTCAACACAGGTCCTTTGCCTCATTATGTATCTCTTCATTAAAAACAATAAATGACGCTTGTAAGAAACTAGAAGGAACCCTTACCGAAGTTGAATACTACATTTAGTGGTTAACCTGTCTTTTTATAGCATTCGAAGACTATTTTATGCCAATTTTAGTATTCAATAGTGATCTTTTTGGGAAGGCTAGTGCATGAAGACTACTGATATGTGAGTGGTTCTTCTTGAATACTAACAGAATACTAAGCACATACTTATTTGTAATCGCATAGTCTTCATTTACAATGGAGAATATTTAATGAATACAAACAATTTGAATATTACTGGACTATACCCAGACTACTATTAACATTCTATTCAAGCTGCATGCTGAATGGTAGATCGGTGCCTTGTTTATTATACTATTTGTATGCCTTATTTATTATACTATTGTGGTGTTTGTGTAGTGTAGGGTAGTGTTATAGGGTAGTGTTGGGGGATCGTGCATGGTAGTGATTGAGTGTGGGGACCCGACTGGAGGTCGGGGGAGGGTTGTGCTGGGGGTAGTGCTTTAGTGTTTAGGGTAGCATTGTGGTGTTTGTGTAGTGTAGGGTAGTGTTTTAGGGTAGTGCTGGGGGGGTTGTGCAGGGTAGTTTTAGAGTGTGGGGACCAGGCTGGGGGCCAAGAGAAGGTTGTGCTGGGTGTAGTGTTTTTGGGGTTTAGGGTAGTGTTGGGGTGTTTGTGTAGTATAGGGTAGTGTTTTAGGGTTTAGGGTAGTGCTGAGGGGTCATGCAGGGTAGTGTTTGAGTGTGGGGACCGGACTGGGGGTCGGGGCGGGTTGTGCTGGGGTTAGTGTTTCAGGGTAGTGTTGTGGTGTTTGTGTAGTGTAGGGTAGTGTTTTAGGGTTTAGGGTAGTGCTGGGGGGTCGTGCAGGGTAGGGTTTGAGTGTGGGGACCGGACTGGGGGTCGGTGGAGGGTCATGCTGGGGGTAGTGTTTTAGGGTTTAGGGTTGTGTTGTGGTGTTTGTGTAATGTAGGGTAGTGTTTTAGTGTTTAGGGTAGTGCTGGGGGTGGTGCAGGGTAGTGTTTGATTGTGAGGACCCTACTTTATATTCATTTTGATGAAATGTCTCACACTATGGCAGTTAATTTAAAATACAAATGTAAGGTATAGGCAGAGCGGAGATTCTAGGGGGTACTGGAACCTGAAAAAACAAGCATTGGCATAGCCAATAGGTCTCGCCTTTGGGACCTTATAAGTATTTAATCATGCAGCACAATATCCTTGGTGCAACATAAACTGTTGCATGGCTAAACATTTATAATGGCCCAAAGGCGAGACCTATTGGCTATGTCAATGCTTGTTTATTTTGTAGTTAGTTTTATGTTTCCATTCGGGCTTTTGGAGGGAGGGGGTATTTTATTTTGGCCTTTTGGTGGGATGTGTAGTTCACTTTGGATTTTGGTCGGAGGAGATTTTTATTTTGTTTTTATGTCTAGCCTCCCAATGCGCTTGCGCATTGCTGCCGAGAGATATAGAGGTATTTACAACAAGGGGTGGTGAGGGACAGAGTCTCTGAATTAAACAGAATACTCTCACCCAGTCAAGAGATCAGGGCTAGATCCAACACCGTTTTTTAGCTCACTGCACCATCCCAGTTTCAGAACCTGGCTGTATGCAAATTAGTCTGTTCCTGTCCCAGTGCATGATGGGAACAGGGCAAACCAAACTACAAAAGCCAATTCTTACACTGGGAAGGAAACAAGCTACCGGGGACCGGTTTCTGGCATTTCAGCCGTCTTCGGCCCGGCTTGCTTGAATCCTGATGGTGCAATGAGCAAGGGACTCACATCTGAATATACCCTTCCACGCTTAGGGTGGACAAAAATATTTACAACAAGGGGTGGTGAGGGACAGAGTCTCTGAATTAAACAGAATACTCTCACCCAGTCAAGAGATCAGGGCTAGATCCAACACCGTTTTTTAGCTCACTGCACCATCCCAGTTTCAGAACCTGGCTGTATGCAAATTAGTCTGTTCCTGTCCCAGTGCATATTGGGGACCGGGCAAACCAAACTACAAAAGCCAATTCTTACACTGGGAAGGAAACAAGCTACCGGGGACCGGTTTCTGGCATTTCAGCCGTCTTCGGCCCGGCTTGCTTGAATCCTGATGGTGCAATGAGCAAGGGACTCACATCTGAGTATACCCTTCCACGCTTAGGGTGGACAAAAATATTTACAACAAGGGGTGGTGAGGGACAGAGTCTCTGAAATAAACAGAATACTCTCACCCAGTCAAGAGATCAGGGCTAGATCCAACACCGTTTTTTAGCTCACTGCACCATCCCAGTTTCAGAACCTGGCTGTATGCAAATTAGTCTGTTCCTGTCCCAGTGCATGATGGGAACAGGGCAAACCAAACTACAAAAGCCAATTCTTACACTGGGAAGGAAACAAGCTACCGGGGGAACCGGTTTCTGGCATTTCAGCCGTCTTCGGCCCGGCTTGCTTGAATCCTGATGGTGCAATGAGCAAGGGACTCACATCTGAGTATACCCTTCCACGCTTAGGGTGGACAAAAATATTTACAACAAGGGGTGGTGAGGGACAGAGTCACCACCCCCTTTTCCACCCCCTTTTCTGAGAGATATAGAGGGGCACCAGAAAATCCTTCCAAGAGGGCTTTGGAATGCGGATTATGGCCAGTGCATGTGCGCCGGGCGCAGGCTCGCCATTTGCTCCCCCACCCACCATCAGACTTGAAAGGAAGCCGCTCGCACACCACCATTTGTCTGAGCCTAGTCATCAGACTTCAAAGGCTGCTGCTGCCCCGCCCACCCCCTGCCACAGCAATGCCGAGAGCTTGTCTCTCAAGCTACCCCCTTCCTCTCTCATCTTCCCTCCATACCACCATTCATGGCACTGTCTTCCCCATTTACCCACTTTGTTATTCTTTATAAATCACTTTTCTCTCATGTTCCCTCTTTGCTATCCTTGTTGCGATGATGCCCCACCTCCCTCGTCATGCTGCCTCTCTGCTACCTTTCATGTCCAGTGCCTTATTGCCTTCCTTTCTCAAGACTCCTTCCGGCTGCAATGCTTGAGCCTGTACTATACTGTGATTTTTACGCCGCTGCCTTCCGTGCTCGTTCAGTCTCCCTACCACCCCTCCACGCTCCTGCCTTCCGGAAACAGCTCCTCCTGTTGCTGAGGCCGGGCCATGGGGGGTGGGAGCGGCACTAGAATCTGGGATTTCTGCAGGTCTCCCAGCCCGTCAGAGCGGAGAGGGGGCGGCTCGTGGCATTTGCAGGTGCACTCTTTTATTACCCCACAGCTGGTCATCCGCAATTCTGTGGCCTACAGTGATTTTCACGACAACTAACTAATGTTTACATTTCTAATTTCATCCGAGTCAAAGCGCAAATTTGCTTACAAAAAACCCCGCAAACCTCACATGAATTTCCCTATCCTCGCTGCCCCCCCATCAATTGGCTCACATGATCCATTCTCGTCATGCAGAGTTGCTGGAGCATCTTAGTGAGCCACACTGATTTAAATTGGGGATTACTAGCCATCAAGAATGTTTACACATTTTGGGTCTGTTTAACGAAAAGGAATATTGGTGAAATCTATTGTCAAAAGTGATCTCACATTACACTGCAGTCTATGGGTTATGAGAAAGGCTGAATACAAGAATAAGTTATGAAAAAATGAAACTTGCATGAAAAAAGCGATTAGGAGCTGTCTTTAGTTCATTACTAAGTGTTACATATGAGGCAGCGAAACGTTACTCATAAATACCCTGAAAGCCTTTAAATCTCACACAAGAGCGAATTGAAAACCTGGCAGCTATGCCTATGCCAGCCACGAAGCAGAGCACCCATTCCTAACTAAAACAACTACTGAAACTACAGAAAAGGAGTTAACTGGCTGGTGAGATCCAGGCAAAGAAAGGCACAGCAGAGTTAACACAGGTCTTTTTCTGTCACTGCTAAACAACATCCTGTTGCTTCCTCCAGCGGTATACTATATATCAATATTGCACAATCTGCATGGTGCGGCTAAGATAATCTTAGCAGCTGTAGTGCCTGCCTGCCCTCCCTTACTGAGGACTGCAGTCACGCATTCTGTCTCCCATTAGTGTCCTTCCATTTCTGGTGCTTTGCAGCAGTTTTAAGATATTCTTTAGAGTTTTTCGTTGCTCAGTGGGAAGTAATTGCTAGTATTTGTATGTTTCCTTCGTCTTCATTGCTTGATTTTACTTGCGAGAAGGTCACTCATAGTTCTTGAAATGTCACTCGTAATTGCACTGAAACTATGACAATGTCACACATAGCAATCTGAAACCTTGGTAGCTATGTTCAAGGATGCTGGGAACCACGCGGTAAGGCACTCAGCAGTGGTCCAGTTCGCCGCCGGTCATGCGCGCATCCCCAGTTTCGCTTCTTGAATCCTCGCTTCCTTACAGGAGGTGAGGTCACATCGCCCTCAACATCCAGTTATCACATCCACTGGCCGACTGGGGCAGGCCCAGCCTGGGGGCCTGGGTATAATTGGGCACAGCATTACCTCGTCCAGGTGACGTCTGGCCTGGCCTGGCTGTAGTCAGTGAGTGACTCAGCCACGCCGGGCAGGAATTACAATGCAGCAGGCTACAAAGATACATTGTAGCAGCAGTGCACATGAATGAGCTGGTGGCTGCGCCCCGTCCGGCAATTCTGCGGTGAGCAGCAGAACCGGCGCAGGCTACAGGTGCACGCGAGTACTAGCAGCCTGGCATTGCCAGTTACTTTCAGAGCTGGTTACAGCAGAGAATCAGTGGCATGATTAAAATGCGTGACAATGCATTTCAGTGCAGTGTGCCGCACACCACACTGAAATGCAGTAGTGTCACGTCTGATGCGTGATACTTGGCAGGACTGACGCCCGGGCTTGTGGGAGCAGCACAGAGATCCTGACAGGTATGTGAATAAATCGATGTTGACTTATCCCCACTAAAACAGCACTTTGTCGCGCTGTCTAACCGTGTGGTTAGTGGGGAGGAGCGGAGGCAGGTGAGAGGCGTGATATGTATCCACCTCATCTCCTTCCTAAATTTGGATGGCCGTGCCTTCATATCACTTTAGTTCCGCCCTTACGTAACCAGAAACTAGAAATTTTAGACAGACTCCAGTCTGAATCCTTCCGTAAGTATTTTAAGTGATCGGCTCAAGTATCATCGGCGGGTCATGGGGCTTTGTCCTGAAGAGGATTCTTTGGGTGATCGCTTCGTATGCCTCGGGATGTTTGTACAACCTACCGAGCAAAAGTTAAAACCCAGTGAGATAACTTGCCAGGTTAATGCTGAATGCTGGTCTTCTGTGGGGGGTGAATGTGTCCACACTGTATTGCAGAATGCGCTCCGCCCCCACAAAACACATTCAAACCTGTCTGCTGTTATGCAAGTAGGGTTCACGCAGACATGCACAGTAAGTGTAGGGATACACTACCTTCCCATTCATACCTCATTCGCTCCTTGAAGTTGGGGTACTGGGAGGGGTACGTACGTACATTACTTGCTCCCGGGAACATTGCCGGCTGATGCAACCCCTCTCGGGTTGTGGGTGACCTTGCATTCATTTGCATGGGCATCAAATTCCATGTACCCTCCTGCACAGACCGGATATATCAAGTGGTGACAAGTCAATGTTTTCCAAACTCCCAGAAATCTCTCTGTCAGGTATACAGTTTGTTTGGCTCAATCGTTTCTTCATCGCTTTTCATTTGGCTCGCTGTTCTGGCTAAAACCATAAAACAACAGGACCAGACGGGAATACCAACTACAATATTTTTCTTTTGCTTAAAGCCTTACAGAAGTTGACCAATTGTATAAATAGATGTATGTTGCGCAAAGAGAATTCCTATCCTTCATAACAATAGTAAGCGAAGCGGTTCTTGGGCAGAATCTTCTCCTGTCGCATTACTGTTTCCTTTTCGCCTGACAGTCACCCATTCGTACCAGAGGAAGGTGCATTGTGCCTGTACCTCTCAAAGTAGTGCTTAACAAACTTTTAAGAATCACAACCCAATTTTTAGAACCACAAACGTTTGATATCCACCTAGCTTTAATGTACATGAGGCGCACAATTTTTGATTGACAAAAGCATCCTGTGGTGGTGCACGGCCATTTACAAACAGCACATTTTTCATTGAAATAGCCACTTAATTTGCACAGACGTACAGTTTTACTGAATAAAATATATTACATACAAATGATAATGTGTGGAAATTGGAATTCTGTTAATATTTATTACATGTGCATCACCAAGGAAAGTGTCTTCCTATTTAAATCTTTGTTTCCATCACATTTCAGAATCACCAAAAAAGTGCTTCATTTTTGCTTTCCTAACTGCTGATTGTGTGAAGTTAATTTACAGGTATAGTTCTTGACACTACGTAGCCTGTCTGAGAGCTTGTTTTTTTCTCGGATATCTGTTGTGGTGTTTCGCCCATCGCGTTCGTTGTTCGTAGGGTTGTTGTTGTAGAGGGCAGATTGTTTTGTGTGGTGGTGGCTGCTGACACCTGACTGAGGCCATCTTTGTTGCTAGCAGGCCTTTGCTTGAGGTGTATTTGTTTTGCAGTCAGCTGTGGGGTGTGTCGTCAGCTTATCTGCGCTCTACTGGCCCCATCCATACCAGAGATATACGAAAGGGGTCCCAGACCAAGAACATAGATAATTAATTACAATCACATAATTGTGTGCATGAAAGCAAAACTGATAATGGTACCAAGTGTATATTTATTATCACTGTACCAAAGCACATCCAATGTTTGAAACAAATCATGAAAAAGTACACAGAATTAAGTGCACCCACAGGGGGGGAAGGGAGGTGTGTGAGGGAGGGAAGAGGTTTCAATTAGTTAAACATCACTAATCAAAAAAATCCCTAAGGCATTGATTCAACATTAAAAGCATGATTATCATAGATCCACATGAGAGAGGTCAAGAGAGGCACATATCACAAGACCATTTACAAGAAAAAGAGACTCCCGTATTGATTATTATTATCAGGCTGGGGTTAGGAGTTCTTGATAAAGGGTGGTGGTCTACGTTTCGACCCAAAGGTGTAGGACTGTAGATCCTTACTCGCGGGTCTTCATCAGGACGTGAGGGCAGGGTGAGGGTAGTGTGGGGCTGGTTCCTAGGTACACAAGTAAAAAAGCTAAATTACTCCAAAACGGTCTTACAAGTCCCGACATCATCATATAACAAGACCCAAGGGGGTCTGAGAGATTAAATAGAAAATGGAGAAAAGGTAAGGTATTAAAAAAGGAAGTGGACTTAACTGAGGAAAACTGTTATTATTAGCAGGGCAGACGGGAATTGCGGCCGCCCGTGGGCGTATGAGATGCGCTGCTGTTAGCAAAACATAGTGAGGTTAACATTGCGAGTCCACGCGGGACCCGGATAAGTTATATAAGCTGGAGGGCCTACCTTATCTGGAAAATGCAGTAAGGTAGTTCAAGTCATCGTGCCTAAACGTATTAGCAAAAAACGTGATTTTCTTGGCAAACGTGCCAGTCTGAAAAACATCGAAGTTGGGGTGGAGTTTAGGAAAAATTCAGATATGGGGAATACCAGTGGGGCACATTGTTATTTGTTGCTCAAGCACTCACCCGATCTGGAAAACACAAAGTTTAACAACCAGGCGGGCGTCTTCGCGTGTCTTCGGTTTGCCGTGTCATCGCGCTAAAAGAGGTTCTGAATGCCTCACTCGTCAAAAGTCTGTAATACACCAACAATAAATTGGTGTTGTAAATCACGCACAGGCGTCATGTAAAGAAGCGGGATTTGGGCCACTGCATTTAGGTTAAACTCACCCGAGGTGCAAGCCAAAGCCGAGCCTGAAGCCGGCGTCTCCGCGTCTGTCGGCAAAACAAGGAAGTGCTGCCTTGGAAACCGGGTTAGTATTCTAACCTCGTGGAGGAAAGACTCACCAGGTTGCTAGGAGACCGGTAAGCGTCTACTGAGGAGACGTTACGAGGAAAGACTAACTGCTAGGATATTGAATGTAGGTAATGTCCAGGTTAGTTGATAGGTTTAGCCCAACAGTTTGGGTGGCGAGAAAATTTGCAAGGGTTCGGTGAACCTCATTTGGGCTCATTATGATTGTCGCCATGTGGTCAAACAAAAAACGCGCAATTAACCTCACTTCTTGCAAAATTAGGATGTCTAATGTGTAGCATTATTGTCAGGTTATTTCAAAGAAAAACAGGAAAAAAGGGGCACTGATTTGCCCAGCACAGGGGTCGTGCGCACAGTAGTCTGATCGAAAAAGAAAATGATCTCAAACACAATCATATGATATAGCCTCCTCAGTGTCTAAGCCGGAGCTGGTCACACCATACATTATATTTAACAAAAAACATTTTAGTAGTCGCGGACCTGCCAGGTACATGGCGGTCAGGCGCTCTATACTGCAAAGCAAGTACACATTGAGTACAAGGATTACTAAATCCATTAGGCAAACATAGTGACTGTTGCTTCCAAGAAGCCATAGGGGATGGACCTCTACTTGCGCGGACATGCCAGGCACGGTAGTCTAGCGTTCATAGGGCATCCGAAACACTTTGGAAACTGAATAGAGGGAAATGGAGAGTAATCAGTTGAAAATCCAAAGGTGGGTAAAGAAACTCACAGTGTTGCCATTTGAGCAAAGCTACTCTCAGACTCATTCAGGCCCAGGGTGACAGAGTCGAAAAAGCGGATCCATTTTATCTCCCTCACATTTAGGACCGGTTCTACGCTCCCACCCCTTGGGCCTAGTTTGATCTGTTCCAAAACTGTCCATTTCAGACTCTCAGGGGGGTGATTGTAGGCATTGCAGTGTTCAACCAAAGGTGCACCTACGACTTTGCACCTAACACGACTACAGTGCTGTAGGAAGCGTACTTTAGCTCGCTGTTGTGTCTGCCCCACATATAGTAAGTCACATGGGCATATTATACAATATACCACATTAGTGGAGTTGCAGTTCGTATGAGACTTAAGGGGAACTTGGTGTTGTTTGTGGTTGAAGATCTTAGTCTGAATCGTGTTTGGGCAGGCTTTACATGATCCACAACGATAGTGTCCCTGAATGGGGGGGAGATTCCACATGGTGGCAATTGATGGTGCATCCGGAGTAGTGAGAAAGGATCGCACCACGTGATCTCGAATGTTCCTTGCCTTTTTGAAGGCATGCAGAGGCGGGCCCTTAGTGTTGAGATCCTCAGATATCAGGTTCCAATATTTGTTGATAGTTTTCTTCACCATATTACTCTTTGTGGAGAAAGTTGTTACACAGATGAGACGGTCCTCCTGGTTGTCCGATTTATCTCCCGGTTGTAGTAGACTTTCCCTGGGATTGAACCATGCTCTTTTCATGGCTTTTTTGACCAAACGTCTGGGGTATCCGCGTTCAAGTAGTCTGCCCATTAGTACCGTTGATTCTTTCATGTAGTCATCCTTCCTACTGCAATTTCGGCGGATCCGCAAGAACTGGCCAAACGGGAGGTTATCACGGAGGCCCCTCGGGTGGTGGCTGGAGTACAGAAGTAAGGAATTTCTCTCCGTGGGTTTTCTGAAGAGAGTTGTTTGAAGGGTCTCATTCTCCACAAATATTGTAAGGTCCAGAAAGTCAATGGACTTCTTATCAGATTGGATGGTGAATTGTATATCTGGGGACCTGCCATTAAGCCAGTTGAAAAAAGTGTTGATTTCCTCTTCAGTTCCCGACCAGATGCAAATGATATCATCTATGTATCTCATCCACATGTTTATTTGAGATCTAAATGGGTTCGCCTCGGTAAGGATGAATGTATCTTCATACATGGACATGAAGATTATGGCCAAGTCCGGGGCAAAGGCGGCCCCCATTGCGACCCCCTTAGTCTGAAGATAGAAATGGTTCTGGAAGGTAAAGAAGTTCCTCATCATTGCAATCTTTAGTAATAGGATGATGAATGATGTGGGTACCCGGACGGGTGCCTCTCGTCTGTCCAGTGCAATAGTCATTGCTACAAGGGCCTCCTCCTGGGGTATGCTGGTGTACAGTGACACAATGTCGCAAGTTGCCAAGAGGTGTCTGGTCGAGTCATATGGGTGTCCATCGATCAGGTTGATTATGTGAGTGGTGTCCCTCAAATATGTTGGTGTGGCCTCCGCCAATGGTTTTAGGAAAAAGTCAACATACCTACAGAGGGGTTCCAGTAGTGAGCCACACCCAGAGACGATGGGCCGTCCCGGGGGCTGTTGGAGATCTTTGTGAACTTTGGGTAAGGTGTAGATGGTAGGGAGGCGGGGATGCTTCTGGTTCAGGTACTGGAATTCATGTTCTGTGAGGAACCCTTGTTGTAGACCATCTTGTGTGACCCTCAAGATTTCGGCCATGAGGTCGTGAGAGGGGTCACCGCCCAATTGTTTGTAGCTGACCCCGTCGTTCAATTGTCTCTGAACTTCCTTCGTGTAGTTGTCCAGGTCCTGGACTACAATGGCACCACCCTTGTCAGCTGGTTTAACAATGATCTCAGTGTTGTCCCTTAGAGATTTGAGTGCGAGCTTCTCAGCTCTGCTGGTGTTGTGTTTGACAAATTTCTTGTCTTCCAGGATTAACTTTACATCTCGTAGGACCAGACTCTCGTATGCCAGCCTGTCCTTTGTACCTACCTCCACACCGGATGTTTTCAACACTGTGGTTGAACTTCACAGGTTCTTCAGGAAGATACGACTCAGATACTTTTTCAAGGACAAGCCCCACCAAGCATCCTCGTCTGCAACGAACCTAAGGACCCCTTCTACCTTTGTACCATCCACATTTGCCATGACCCAGCGCATCCTGGCATACGAGAGTCTGGTCCTACGAGATGTAAAGTTAATCCTGGAAGACAAGAAATTTGTCAAACACAACACCAGCAGAGCTGAGAAGCTCGCACTCAAATCTCTAAGGGACAACACTGAGATCATTGTTAAACCAGCTGACAAGGGTGGTGCCATTGTAGTCCAGGACCTGGACAACTACACGAAGGAAGTTCAGAGACAATTGAACGACGGGGTCAGCTACAAACAATTGGGCGGTGACCCCTCTCACGACCTCATGGCCGAAATCTTGAGGGTCACACAAGATGGTCTACAACAAGGGTTCCTCACAGAACATGAATTCCAGTACCTGAACCAGAAGCATCCCCGCCTCCCTACCATCTACACCTTACCCAAAGTTCACAAAGATCTCCAACAGCCCCCGGGACGGCCCATCGTCTCTGGGTGTGGCTCACTACTGGAACCCCTCTGTAGGTATGTTGACTTTTTCCTAAAACCATTGGCGGAGGCCACACCAACATATTTGAGGGACACCACTCACATAATCAACCTGATCGATGGACACCCATATGACTCGACCAGACACCTCTTGGCAACTTGCGACATTGTGTCACTGTACACCAGCATACCCCAGGAGGAGGCCCTTGTAGCAATGACTATTGCACTGGACAGACGAGAGGCACCCGTCCGGGTACCCACATCATTCATCATCCTATTACTAAAGATTGCAATGATGAGGAACTTCTTTACCTTCCAGAACCATTTCTATCTTCAGACTAAGGGGGTCGCAATGGGGGCCGCCTTTGCCCCGGACTTGGCCATAATCTTCATGTCCATGTATGAAGATACATTCATCCTTACCGAGGCGAACCCATTTAGATCTCAAATAAACATGTGGATGAGATACATAGATGATATCATTTGCATCTGGTCGGGAACTGAAGAGGAAATCAACACTTTTTTCAACTGGCTTAATGGCAGGTCCCCAGATATACAATTCACCATCCAATCTGATAAGAAGTCCATTGACTTTCTGGACCTTACAATATTTGTGGAGAATGAGACCCTTCAAACAACTCTCTTCAGAAAACCCACGGAGAGAAATTCCTTACTTCTGTACTCCAGCCACCACCCGAGGGGCCTCCGTGATAACCTCCCGTTTGGCCAGTTCTTGCGGATCCGCCGAAATTGCAGTAGGAAGGATGACTACATGAAAGAATCAACGGTACTAATGGGCAGACTACTTGAACGCGGATACCCCAGACGTTTGGTCAAAAAAGCCATGAAAAGAGCATGGTTCAATCCCAGGGAAAGTCTACTACAACCGGGAGATAAATCGGACAACCAGGAGGACCGTCTCATCTGTGTAACAACTTTCTCCACAAAGAGTAATATGGTGAAGAAAACTATCAACAAATATTGGAACCTGATATCTGAGGATCTCAACACTAAGGGCCCGCCTCTGCATGCCTTCAAAAAGGCAAGGAACATTCGAGATCACGTGGTGCGATCCTTTCTCACTACTCCGGATGCACCATCAATTGCCACCATGTGGAATCTCCCCCCCATTCAGGGACACTATCGTTGTGGATCATGTAAAGCCTGCCCAAACACGATTCAGACTAAGATCTTCAACCACAAACAACACCAAGTTCCCCTTAAGTCTCATACGAACTGCAACTCCACTAATGTGGTATATTGTATAATATGCCCATGTGACTTACTATATGTGGGGCAGACACAACAGCGAGCTAAAGTACGCTTCCTACAGCACTGTAGTCGTGTTAGGTGCAAAGTCGTAGGTGCACCTTTGGTTGAACACTGCAATGCCTACAATCACCCCCCTGAGAGTCTGAAATGGACAGTTTTGGAACAGATCAAACTAGGCCCAAGGGGTGGGAGCGTAGAACCGGTCCTAAATGTGAGGGAGATAAAATGGATCCGCTTTTTCGACTCTGTCACCCTGGGCCTGAATGAGTCTGAGAGTAGCTTTGCTCAAATGGCAACACTGTGAGTTTCTTTACCCACCTTTGGATTTTCAACTGATTACTCTCCATTTCCCTCTATTCAGTTTCCAAAGTGTTTCGGATGCCCTATGAACGCTAGACTACCGTGCCTGGCATGTCCGCGCAAGTAGAGGTCCATCCCCTATGGCTTCTTGGAAGCAACAGTCACTATGTTTGCCTAATGGATTTAGTAATCCTTGTACTCAATGTGTACTTGCTTTGCAGTATAGAGCGCCTGACCGCCATGTACCTGGCAGGTCCGCGACTACTAAAATGTTTTTTGTTAAATATAATGTATGGTGTGACCAGCTCCGGCTTAGACACTGAGGAGGCTATATCATATGATTGTGTTTGAGATCATTTTCTTTTTCGATCAGACTACTGTGCGCACGACCCCTGTGCTGGGCAAATCAGTGCCCCTTTTTTCCTGTTTTTCTTTGAAATAACCTGACAATAATGCTACTCATTAGACATCCTAATTTTGCAAGAAGTGAGGTTAATTGCGCGTTTTTTGTTTGACCACATGGCGACAATCATAATGAGCCCAAATGAGGTTCACCGAACCCTTGCAAATTTTCTCGCCACCCAAACTGTTGGGCTAAACCTATCAACTAACCTGGACATTACCTACATTCAATATCCTAGCAGTTAGTCTTTCCTCGTAACGTCTCCTCAGTAGACGCTTACCGGTCTCCTAGCAACCTGGTGAGTCTTTCCTCCACGAGGTTAGAATACTAACCCGGTTTCCAAGGCAGCACTTCCTTGTTTTGCCGACAGACGCGGAGACGCCGGCTTCAGGCTCGGCTTTGGCTTGCACCTCGGGTGAGTTTAACCTAAATGCAGTGGCCCAAATCCCGCTTCTTTACATGACGCCTGTGCGTGATTTACAACACCAATTTATTGTTGGTGTATTACAGACTTTTGACGAGTGAGGCATTCAGAACCTCTTTTAGCGCGATGACACGGCAAACCGAAGACACGCGAAGACGCCCGCCTGGTTGTTAAACTTTGTGTTTTCCAGATCGGGTGAGTGCTTGAGCAACAAATAACAATGTGCCCCACTGGTATTCCCCATATCTGAATTTTTCCTAAACTCCACCCCAACTTCGATGTTTTTCAGACTGGCACGTTTGCCAAGAAAATCACGTTTTTTGCTAATACGTTTAGGCACGATGACTTGAACTACCTTACTGCATTTTCCAGATAAGGTAGGCCCTCCAGCTTATATAACTTATCCGGGTCCCGCGTGGACTCGCAATGTTAACCTCACTATGTTTTGCTAACAGCAGCGCATCTCATACGCCCACGGGCGGCCGCAATTCCCGTCTGCCCTGCTAATAATAACAGTTTTCCTCAGTTAAGTCCACTTCCTTTTTTAATACCTTACCTTTTCTCCATTTTCTATTTAATCTCTCAGACCCCCTTGGGTCTTGTTATATGATGATGTCGGGACTTGTAAGACCGTTTTGGAGTAATTTAGCTTTTTTACTTGTGTACCTAGGAACCAGCCCCACACTACCCTCACCCTGCCCTCACGTCCTGATGAAGACCCGCGAGTAAGGATCTACAGTCCTACACCTTTGGGTCGAAACGTAGACCACCACCCTTTATCAAGAACTCCTAACCCCAGCCTGATAATAATAATCAATACGGGAGTCTCTTTTTCTTGTAAATGGTCTTGTGATATGTGCCTCTCTTGACCTCTCTCATGTGGATCTATGATAATCATGCTTTTAATGTTGAATCAATGCCTTAGGGATTTTTTTGATTAGTGATGTTTAACTAATTGAAACCTCTTCCCTCCCTCACACACCTCCCTTCCCCCCCTGTGGGTGCACTTAATTCTGTGTACTTTTTCATGATTTGTTTCAAACATTGGATGTGCTTTGGTACAGTGATAATAAATATACACTTGGTACCATTATCAGTTTTGCTTTCATGCACACAATTATGTGATTGTAATTAATTATCTATGTTCTTGGTCTGGGACCCCTTTCGTATATCTCAACCAATCACCCAGGTCCCACTGACTATATGGGTCTAACCCTTCTATTTACAACACCATCCATACCAGGGCACAGAGGTTACAGAGGGTGGTCGGTGTCGGACTGTAACTTTAACTGCAGCATTATTCACTGTCAGTGTGTGGCTCGATGGGTTGCAGAAAACTGTAGTGGGTGGTCGCGTATGCCTGGAAGGAGGTGGGTTGCTGCAAGTTTAGGGTAGGTAGTGGCTTCACTGATACCAACGGGGATTTTCATGATATGGTCTACAGACTGACAGGTACTTGTGGTAGAGCTGCATTAGCAACAGGTACTTGTGGTAGAGATGCATTAGCAACAGGAAGTGAGGTGTGGACTGGGTATATTAATGGTTTTACATGTTGGTGTGGCAGGGTGTGGACACAGCTGGAGGACACAGGGTGGATATGGCTGTCATACTGGCTCGTCCTTGACTGTTGGGCATCGCTGTCGAGGTGGCGGAGTCAGTCATTGCATACTGACAAGTAGGAGTTTACAGTGCTGGAGCATTGCATGATGGCGTGGGTGCAGATCTGCACAGTGGCTAGTGCAAGCTTGCAGCTTAGAGTATGATTGATGCAGGGTGACACTCGATTAAGCCTGAATGGGGGGTTGTCTACAGGCAGCAGGTGAGTTATTGCAACTGTTGGTGGCCAGTTTAGCACTTGTAAACCAAAGTTATGATGTGAGGTACATTAGGCAGGAGTCGGCTAGAAGGCGGACATGTGCTTGCCAGACTGGTGTGTGGGATTGCTATCTTTGAATGGCTTGGTGTAACATGTGAGAGCAGTCATTACAGATGCTGATGAGCCTGCTGGTAGATGCAAGGTCGGGATGCTTGCCGTGACAAGGTGGTAAACATTGTTGAATACTTTCCAGGGGTTGTTTGAAGTTGTGAAGTTATTATTTGTAGATTTGGGAGGTGATGCCCAGGAAAGCAACACCCACCTAAAGTAGAGCAGCTGCAGCCTAGCAGAGAAACACATGCAGGGCGACTGAGCAAACATATCCTACTCCTAAGACAGATCCATGGGAAACTCCAGCAGGCTCCTACCCAGTTGAATCCATTCCACCTTGTTACCCTTAATCCAACAGGACTCCAGTAAACAGCAATCTCACAACCAAGTACAGTGTCAACAGACCACGCTGACGCTGGATTCCGGCAGTGTTCCAGGTCCATACAATTGTTGGGAAGGTGCTATGCATACTCTCTGTTATCGAGGTTATAAAAATGGCTCTAGGCAGTGAATCGTTGTTGATATACAGGGCCATCCTCTAGGGACAATAGCAGGGAGGAGGAGTGGTGGGCACTGTTAGTTTGCTTGTTGGTTTGGCCGGCCAATCTAGGATGCTCAAACCGACATGCACACTTACAGTTCTCTAACCCAGCTGTGTTGTATTTCCAGGTAGAGAAAAGCCACAAACTCATATGCCTTAGTGAGCGTTAAACCAGTCCGCGCAGCCCAATCCAGGTGATGCTGTCATCCTGGGTAATAGCATGAGAGCAACTTCGGCACTGGGTTTGCAGTCTGGGAGCTGGACTTAGCTCGCGGAAGAAGCTGGACAGCGACAGGTAAGTCCTTTTCTCTTTTTTTAAATATCCGCTGCCCTACCACTTTATATTGAAAGCAGCCACCTCTCAAGTAGAGGCTTCTACATAGAAAGTTCTAACACCAAATATTGAGTTTAAATAGATGAACCAATAAAAGACGTGTGTATGCTAACTCATACAGTCCCTCAGCTGCTAGCATTCTCATTTACTTCATTATTCCTGATGATCCTATCAGAAAGATTGTAAATGTTTACACGGGTGTGGAGTCACTCATACTTTCATTTACACTTACAGTTTTCACATAACAAGGTCTCTCACCACTGCAGTGTCCAGTTATTCATGCACTCCCACTCCTGCTTGCTGATCAATATGCCATAATATGGTGTATGGTTAGTGAAACTCAACCACACACACTGTCTGTTTATGCTTAAGAAGTTGAATTCACAATGTTATGTGCCTATTTGCAAAATACTTTTTTTACATTAGTAAATCACATATATCTCCTAGTGAATTATTACAGCTATTTGTCAGATTGCCCTGCTACTGGTCTGAAAAATAAGAACTTTTCAAGGTAAGAATGATTGCTAGAAAGGTACTTGACGGTCATTGCAATTAGTCTTCAGATATTGCTCACAAAGCTACCACTAATCTTTAATTAGCGGTCACAATAAATGAGACTAGCCTTAATTTTGCCCTTGAAATAGCACAATAGTTTTCGATTAACATTCACTTTAAATTCTGCTAGTCTTAATTGAGCCTTCACAATCATTGCTGTTAGTATTCAGATATTGCTCGCAAAGAATACCACTAGTCTTCAAATAGTGGTCCATTAGTATTCAGATATTGATCACAAAAAATACCACTAGTCTTCAAATAGTGGTCCGTTAGTATTCAGATATTGCTCACAAAGAATACCACTAGTCTTCAAATAGTGGTCACGATCAATGAGCTTAGCCTTCCTTTTGCTCTTTAAACAGAATACTACTAAGCTTCAAATACTAATCTTCTAGAATACTACTAGTCTTCTTTTAGCAATCAATTGAAGTGTTCATCATGTATTTGAAGGGTAGTTGAGTAGAACTAGTATTCCCTCATCAGCATATTTCGGCTTGTGGGCATACAACTTAGTCTTCATGCATACTAAATTAATACTACGTTTTAATGGTAAATGAATACCACTGTAAACACTGAAATCACACTAAATGAAGAGCTTCCGTTTTGCTGAGGGAAAGTGGTGTTGCGCCTACACAGAGGAGGATAAAAAGCTCCTAAAGAGCTCTCTAAATGTATATAAGAGGAAAGTTGGCAAAAGAAAGCTGCCTACTACTCCAACGCTATTCTAGATGCTCTAAACAGTGCTAAAACGGTATTCAGCATTATGCACAAACTATCTAGCCCATGGCGTATAAAACATGAAACAATACCTTCAGAAGTACTCTGTGATGACCTCTCTGACTTCTTTGAGAACAATCTCATTACAGCTCTTGAGGACATTGGAGGTACTCCCCAGACGGATACAGGCCTTAATGATAATCATTTAAACAGGAGATTTGAAACAATTAAATAAACACATTCCAAGATGGAAGCAACAGCATTAGCAAAGACCGATGCAACAGTAATGGCATACTCCCTGATAGTCGCTTGAGCAAGTTATAGTTTTCCGAACCTGTGACTGAGGACTGCTTTCAAACCAAAGCTGTCGGGCATGCTCCACTCTTCCTTGCACAGCTGCGAGGGGTGGAGCCAAGCCAGTATATTAAGGGCCAGAGAAATCACAAATGAACTTTGCTTTCAGTGTTTATCGAGTCTCTGCTTTACCTGCACCTACCTGATTCCTGCTCAGATGTTGGACCCGCTGGCGTAATCCCACGTCACTTGTACGAGTGCTTTGCTTCCAGTCCTTTGCCTCAAATCCATTTTCCCTTCGGGGTCATTGTCAGCTCCCTAGGCGGTGCTGCAGTTCCTTGAGTTGCTCCCAGGCAGTACTAGCTCATTTCTTCATGGAACACCTTTGGTTTAGCATCCTGTAACAAACGAGAGGAAAAACAAATACTTTCTAAAGAACCTAGGGGCATATTATCAAGGGGGTTTATCTCCGCTTTTTTGGCTTTAAAAGCCAAGAAAGCGGAGATAAAATTATCTCCCTATTACCAAGCTGTCGCTAACACCAGTTAGCGACAGCTAGTAGGAGATAGCGACCATCTTGGGCCCCACTTTGCATGTCAGTGATATTTATCACTAATGAGATGCGAAGTGGGCGTGCCAAGATGTTAGAGACTGAAAACAGTCGCTAACATCGCTATCTCCTATTACCAACTTTTGGAGATATTCGCGCTAAGCGGGAATATCTCCAAAAGCTAACACCTGCCCTGAGCAGTTCTTAGCCATGTTATCCAATGGGAGGTGGATAACATGGCTAAGAGCATTTGCTCGATAATGCATGAATATCGCTGACTTTTCAGAGATATTCATGCATTTCGGCCGTTTTTTATCGCATTTGCGATAAACCTTGTTAATAGCAAGGTTTATCTGCGATAAAAATCGCCGATGTGCGGCGATAATTTTTGTCTCTAAACAAGTTAGAGACAAAAATTATCGCTAGTTGTTGGTAATATGCCCCCTACATTACTTGTGAGACAGTAACAATGTTTATGCAATATTGGATGATACAATTATTAAATACTTATCTGAAGTACTCCTTCCACAGTGACTGGACATTCTGTTCAAGTTACTGGAACTTTTTCCTGGCTGAAAAATAGAACAAAGAATACATTATTAGTATCCTGATGTTATGAGGTGCTAATTCATCATAGAATACATATTATTAGTATCCTGCTGTTACAAGGTACTAATTAATTATATCACTTAGCCCAGGACCTTTTTGTGTGTAATTTATCCAGTATGGAAGAATATGTTTTTTTGTTGGTTTCTATTTGATGTGAGCTTTGTTGGGCTTTACTGAATATTGATGTAACATATGTTGAGGTTAGCTACATTACTTATTATTACATAACATTAAGACATGTTTAACTAGACCACTTGGTTAAACAAATCTATGATTCTTCTTTTCTTTACCTTTTCTAGTTATGACAAAACTGCCTTTTCTGTTTTCTATGTTTCTATACCTTACTACGAGAGGAAGAGGGATTACAAACAGGTAGACATACTTACAGGGACATTCATATGTATAGATCTACTTCCCTAACGAAGTATATAGTAACTCTTATATTTTATCTTTTGTTCAGGAAGTACAGCTCGCGTGCTCCATCCAAACATTGTGAGAGACGTCCTACTGTGATACATGTCCTTTTCACAGTTCTGGTTTTGTTTACATCTTTCTCCTCATCATACCATTGATAGCTTTGACAATATTGAGCTGACTTTGGTTGGTGTGGGAAGTTGGGTCCCAGCTGTGAGAAGTTGGCCTGGCATATGATGTCCACGATTCTAGTGGGCACCTTGCACCAGTCCAAACAACCCCGTACCGATGGTAGGTTTAGACAACCTTTATAGAAAGCTATTGTGTCAGATTGCCCTGCTACTGGTCTGAAAAATAAGAACTTTTCAAGGTAAGAATGATTGCTAGAAAGGTACTTGACGGTCATTGCAATTAGTCTTCAGATATTGCTCACAAAGCTACCACTAATCTTTAATTAGCGGTCACAATAAATGAGACTAGCCTTAATTTTGCCCTTGAAATAGCACAATAGTTTTCAATTAACATTCACTTTAAATTCTGCTAGTTTTAATTGAGCCTTCACAATCATTGCTGTTAGTATTCAGATATTGCTCACAAAGAATACCACTAGTCTTCAAATAGTGGTCCATTAGTATTCAGATATTGCTCACAAAAAATACCACTAGTCTTCAAATAGTAGTCCGTTAGTATTCAGATATTGCTCACAAAGAATACCACTAGTCTTCAAATAGTGGTCACGATCAATGAGCCTAGCCTTCATTTTGCCCTTGAAATAGCACAAGAGCTGCAAATAAACACTAACAGAATACTACTAAGCTTCAAATACTAATCTTCTAGAATACTACTAGTCTTCTTTTAGCAATCAATTGAAGTGTTCATCATGTATTTGAAGGGTAGTTGAGTAGAACTAGTATTCGCTCATCAGCATATTTCGGCTTGTGGGCATACAACTTAGTCTTCATGGAATACCACTGTAAACACTGAAATCACACTAAATGAAGAGCTTCCGTTTTGGTGAGGGAAAGTGGTGTTGCGCCTACACAGAGGAGGATAAAAAGCTCCTAAAGAGCTCTCTAAATGTATATAAGAGGAAAGTTGGCAAAAGAAAGCTGCCTACTACTCCAACGCTATTCTAGATGCTCTAAACAGTGCTAAAACGGTATTCAGCATTATGCACAAACTATCTAGCCCATGGCGTATAAAACATGACACAATACCTTCACAAGCACTCTGTGATGACCTCTCTGACTTCTTTGAGAACAATCTCATTACAGCTCTTGAGGACATTGGAGGTACTCCCCAGACGGATACAGGCCTTAATGATAATCATTTAAACAGGAGATTTGAAACAATTAAATAAACACATTCCAAGATGGAAGCAACAGCATTAGCAAAGACCGATGCAACAGTAATGGCATACTCCCTGATAGTCGCTTGAGCAAGTTATAGTTTTCCGAACCTGTGACTGAGGACTGCTTTCGAACCAAAGCTGTCGGGCATGCTCCACTGTTCCTTGCACAGCTGCGAGGGGTGGAGCCAAGCCAGTATATTAAGGGCCAGAGAAATCACAAATGAACTTTGCTTTCAGTGTTTATCGAGTCTCTGCTTTACCTGCACCTACCTGATTCCTGCTCGGATGTTGGACGCGCTGGCGTAACCCCACGTCACTTGTCCGAGTGCTTTGCTTCCAGTCCTTTGCCTCAAATCCATTTTCCCTTCGGGGTCATTGTCAGCTCCCTGGGCGGTGCTGCAGTTCCTTGAGTTGCTCCCAGGCAGTACTAGCTCATTTCTTCATGGAACACCTTTGGTTTAGCATCCTGTAACAAACGAGAGGAAAAACAAATACTTTCTAAAGAACCTACATTACTTGTGAGACAGTAACAATGTTTATGCAATATTGGATGATACAATTATTAAATACTTATCTGAAGTACTCCTTCCACATTGACTGGACATTCTGTTCAAGTTACTGGAACTTTTTCCTGGCTGAAAAATAGAACAAAGAATACATTATTATTATCCTGATGTTATGAGGTGCTAATTCATCATAGAATACATATTATTAGTATCCTGCTGTTACAAGGTACTAATTAATTATATCAATTAGCCCAGGACCTTTTTTGTGTGTATTTCATCCAGTATGGAAGAATATGTTTTTTTGTTGGTTTCTATTTGATGTGAGCTTTTTTGGGCTTTACTGAATATTGATGTAACATATGTTGAGGTTAGCTACATTACTTATTATTACATAACATTAAGACATGTTTAACTAGACCACTTGGTTAAACAAATCTATGTTTCTTCTTTTCTTTACCTTTTCTAGTTATGACAAAACTGCCTTTTCTGTTTTCTATGTTTCTATACCTTACTACGAGAGGAAGAGGGATTACAAACAGGTAGACATACTTACAGGGACATTCATATGTATAGATCTACTTCTCTAACGAAGTAACTCTTATATTTTATCTTTTGTTCAGGATGTACAGCTCGCCTGCTCCATCCAAACATTGTGAGAGACGTCCTACTGTGATACATGTCCTTTTCACATTTCTGGTTTTGTTTACATCTTTCTCCTCATCATACCATTGATAGCTTTGACAATATTGAGCTGACTTTGGTTGGTGTGGGAAGTTGGGTCCCAGCTGTGAGAAGTTGGCCTGGCATATGATGTCCACTATTCTAGTGGGCACCTTGCACCAGTCCAAACAACCCCGTATTGATGGTAAGTTTAGACAACCTTTATAGAAAGCTGTCCTAGTGGTAGCTGCGGAGAGCAGCCTTCTGGCTAAGTCTTGAAGGAATGATAAGCAGCTTGTTTTACCATTTTTTAATCTCTCTCAAATGAAAGTACACCACACAAGTTATATATATAAAATATATGTATTTATTCTAAACACAACCCCTCTAGTCTCTTTATAAGGCTAGAGGCAAAAGTACAATACAAGAACTTAAATAGTACAAAGTAAATACCACAGTATACGTTTTGCCCTGGGGGCCTCATAAAACCATATACTTAAATAGTGGTATAAGAACAACTTGAGGGATAGAAGTTAGACCTAGGACCTGTAGAACTGCTGGTGCAACCAGGAAACACCCAAGGTAGGGACCCATGAGACCCACGTGGGACGTGTGCAGTGTCTAAACACAGAGGCAAATCACCATTGACTTCTATGGAGGAAATTTAAGTTAGGGCTTTAAAGTTTTAGGACACTTAGGAGTAGACCGCGGTGAAACCCCTTTAGAACTAGATGCTTCAAGAGTCAAGACCCACAGGAGCACCAAAGTACACGTGTTACCTCACCCAGGGAAGCCGGTAGCATAGGTGTCTTTTCGTGTGGGTTTTGTCGTCGATTCCAATGGAGAGCTGCGAAGAAATGCTGCAGGTGACCAGAGGAAAAGTGTCCAGATGGATCCAAGGGTGGATCGGAGATCTGAAGAACCTGAAAGCAGAGGCGACATAGCTGGGTCACTAGCCAGTGACCAGGATGGCGACAGGAAGATGCTAGCTGATGTTGGGTGCCTTAAGGTGAAGTAGGTGAAGCTTGACTCTTCAGCCACGAGGTCCAGGAGGCGTCAATGACTACCAGGAGCTGGATTCAAGCTGTCCCATGTTGGATGTCAAGTGCTGCAGTGTGGCTATCTGGATTGGACCCAACAAGCCTTGGCAACAGCAACCCAGCAAGATGACAAGATTGGCTTTGGTGCAGACCAGCAAGGTCTGAGGGTCTCACCCTTTGGAGGGGAGTCAGGGCACATCTAGAGCAACCAGGACAACCCAAGAAACAAAGGATTGTCCTTCTTGGGGACCCACTAGCAAATGGACTAGGGATCGCAAAGGATCCTTGAGCTGCAGTGAAGAAAGCGAGCTCACTGAACACTCGCAGAGTTTAGGCCTCTCAGCTTAGGTGCAAAAGGTGCTGGGGCAAGGGCAATGAATAGCATAATGCACAACGTCGGAAAACTTAGGGAAGTAGGTGCACTTGCCAAATTGCAGGATATCCAGGAGTTCCGGTCCCACAACTCTCATGATAGCTACAGGTCTCAGCTTCGCTGGGGACTCGTGTCAGCCTCGGAGATGTCTGGAAGTCTGTGTTCTGTGTCGCAGATTCTTTGGGATCCGGCAGGAGCCTCGAAAATGCAGACCGGCAAAATGCTTCTTTGGTGCATGTTAGAACAGGAGGGTCACTCCTTGACCCCAAGGGAGATTTGTTCCATCTTCCAGTCGATATGGAATGTTCAAGGTTCGAGATTTCATCTTCAGAGTTTTGTCCAGGGTAATCTAAAGTCCTAGTGACTGGGTTCCTATACTTATACTAAGTTTAGGGGTTGGACTAACTCTAAGGTCCCACCTATGGGAGGACCTGGGGAGGGGGTGGTTACACCCCTTCCCCTTTGTCCAGTTTCATGCCAGAGCTGGGGCTGAGTGCCCCAGCAACTGGTTTGAACTGGGAAATGCATGGAGCATCTTGTGTGCCCCAGGCAGTGTCTGAACAGCATTCACTGAATGCACCCCACCCTGCCCCAATACTCTAAAGCCTGTCTGGGGAGGTGGCCCCTCCCTGGACAGGAAACCTATTGTCCAGGCCTCCCCTGCCGGAGTTTCATCTAGCAGCAGGAGGTCAGGCTTATGTCTGTGGCAGCAGCATTCATTTTGTGATGCTGAGGCTCTTTTAAACTTCTATTGGGTATACCAGTGTGTACATATCTTCTCCCTCTAGAAGGGTGGAATGCTACCCCGCCGCCAGAACTGGCAGGGGGTAGTATTGCAAAGTATTTGACACCAAACACGTCATGTTTTGATAAAGTCAAACCAAAGTTAGCATTAACTGCAAGGATTATAATGCACTTAGAAGTATATGGTATGGCTATATCATAGAACAGCTATAAGGAAGGGATTCTGAAAGCTGCAGAGGGGCTCAGCTCATGCTAGAGCACCATCTCACACAAAACCAAGCACTCTGCCTTCAGGATTGTCAAGGCCTGCCATAGGAGTGACTTAGAGGTTTATATGTGTCTATATATAGGTAGATATAGGTATAATATATCTAAGTAAGGGGTGCTTACACCACCTTACCCAGGCTGCAAGTGCAGACCTGTGGTGTCATTTTGGAAGGCTTCCTAGGGGAGGCATAATGCATGCTTCAGCCCCTGGTAGGCCTCTAGGGTACCTATGCCCTTGGTACCTAGGGTACCATATCCTAGGGACTCATAAGGGTGACCCAGTAACCAATCTGGGATGTACCTAAAGTACATGCAATCAATTTAGAGAGAGAACACCTAGGCTGTGGTCCTGATTAGCAGGGCCACAGCCAGACTAGAGTAAAAAAAACAGTGAAACCCAGCAAAAAGTGAGGGTAACCATAGGAAGCCGATCCTACTCTCCTACACTGGCATCATATCTTGCATCTTGCGTCTGTGGAAATCCCCAGGTGAGAACACAATAGCTATTTCCAACATTTCAGGCTCTCCCCTAGACCCCCTACCACACAAAGGACCTCATTTACAATACCACTGTGCCACTAGAGCATCACTTTTTGCAATGCTCCAGCGGCACCGTGTCCTGCTTCATATTTACAAGGCATCGCTAAGCCACTTAACACGGCCTTGTAAATATTGTTCCCTTTGATGCTGTTTTCTGTAGTAAAGGGACCTGCAATGGATGTTGCTGTGGTGACTCCCAGCAACACCAGCAACTACACCGCCCTGGGTACAAAGATCAAGGAAAATTTGGGCCGATGGAACCGCGGCACCCTCTCCTGGTTGGGTAGGATAGCCTCAGGTGCTTTACTTGTTCCGGGTGCTACCGCTCCAGCCACCGGTCGGGTGGATCCCGCAACTACAGACGGACATCTCGCGCTTTATCTGGCAGGGGAAAAAACCTAGAATGCGCAGGGCCCTCTCACTGTTGGCCCCGGAGGCGGGAGGATTGGGATTACCTGACTTCCATAAGTATTTCCAAGCAGCACAGTTGCGTTATCTCATGGAATGGAGTAGGTGGGAGTCCGACAAGCACTGGCTCTTCCAGGATCAGGCGGTGGCAGGCAGACCTCTGCAGGAAATCCCATTTCTGCGCCGGATTCACCGGCCCAAGAATTTGTACGCCTCCTTTGTTACAAGAGTGCCCCTGCGGGTCTGGGATGCCACTAACATCACGTACAGCCTCACCTCGTTCCCGTTGCCACTTACATCGTTGGTAGACAATCCAGACTTTACCCCGGGAATGGAAAAGGGAGCATTCACCCACTGGAGGCAGGCGGGGTATAGAGCCCTGTGTCACATGTATGGCCCAGAGGGGGTTGTCCCCTTCCCCCAGTTTCGCCAGGAGTTTTCACTCCCTGAAACCAAGAGGCACCGCTATATGCAAGCTCGCCACTGGGCTCTTCAACCACAAGTGAGGAGACCGCCGATAGGCTCTTCCTACCATACGAAAAATGGCTTCTGTCGCGTACGTTGGATTCAAAACTGATTACGGATCTCTATAGGTTACTACAACTGCCTTCTACACACCTCTATAACCCGGGGAGAGAACGCTGGGAACAGGAGTTGGGTAGGACATTGAGCCCTAAAGAATGGGAGAACATATCCTATAGAGCGAGGCATTCGGCATACCACATGGGCCTCACTGACACACTGACTAAGGTCTCCACCTATTGGTACTACACACCGGAGCGGGTTCACGAATTGGACCGTAGCAGGGAGGACACATGTTGGCGGGGGTGCGGGCACCGGGGTACACTTACACACATTCTATGGGATTATCCACTCCTGGAAGCCTATTAGAGGGAAGTGCTGGATGAAATTGATTCCCATTTTGGCATTGAACTACCACGCTTTCCCGCATACATCCTGCTGGGGCTCCCGAATGGAGTGATGTACCCACTCAGATCTCGTAGGGGTAGGCAGATAGCCATCGCACTAGGATCAGCGGTCCAAAACAGCCTGATACATTGGCGCACTACAACACCCTCTATCACGGGCTGGCTCCATAGATTGTGGCACGTGTTGGGCATGGAGAAATTGTCGCTCACAGTGGCAGGGGATATAGAGCAATTCACTGAGAATTGGCAACCATTTCATTCCTTACTGCTCACAGAATTTAAAAAACGTACCTGTCCCAAATACCTCCGCCTATTGAGGCTAACGAGCCCAGTAGCGCCAGCCCCGTGAATTGATGAGAGATTCGCTTTCCCTGTAGGAGGCGGCTTTGGTGACTACTTTGGGCAAGGTCTGCGCACTGGACGAAGGGTGGGGAGGGGGAGGGGGGGTTGGGACCGGGGAGTTGGGAAGTTGGGGTTTTTGGGGGGGAGTTTGCAATAGAAATGTCATCATACACTGCGGCAATGCATATCACTCACTGCTGTGATGGATTAGCAAACACGAACTGCACCTGATAGATCTTCGCCGGGGATGAGGCTCTGCCCACCCTACCATGACACTTCATGATGATGTATGTTTGTCCTTGTATGTTGTGCTGAATAACATACTTTAAATCTAAAATGACATCCTGTTTTCATAACAATTCTGCGTGATGAAACAAGAAATTCTCTGGGAAATATTGGCAACGTGAACATTTGGTTAAACTTTGAACCCAAAGAATTAGTTGAAAATGTGCACCAAGCATCAGATGTGCAATATGGAGATATACTGAGAGACATCAGAGTGGGAGTGCTGAAAAAGAAGAATAAACGTATTCTGGAAAGTCACCTTATAGAGAAACCATTTCCATCTTATATTACAGCAGAACTAATGTACAATTTCATTAAAGAAGAGAAATCTATAGTTTGTTTAATGCCAACAGTTTAACAGTACTCTAACTTTAATGAAGAATTACTCCAACTGGAGAAAGAAGACATTTTGGAAATTACAGCTATTGATAAAATGGAACATCAGTGATCACAATACTTTTGACAGACAAAGAAGCGTTCACGCATAAGCAAAAACTGTTGGGTAATTTTGGTTCATAATTTAAATGTCGAAGAAGGGTTAGTAAATGGTGGAATGGATATCATTATTAATTTAATTACATTTCAAAATAGAGAATATGTGGAATACCTGGCTATAAAATGTGGTCAGATTGATGGTGTCAAGCAGATTGGGCAGTGCATTGTTCGTTTTTTGCTAGTGAAAGACTTATATATTGGCACAAGCAGTTCCCACTGTATCCTGTAACCGTTTATGAATCACAAGATTTAAGTGTAGATGCAGCTTTTGGTAATGTTGGGAGTTCTGTATTCAAAGAAGGAATGTCATATGTAGCATTATGATGAATTAGAACATTGACCAGTTTGTTTTCGTTTGAAAAAGCGTTATGGTGAATTAGAACAATGACCAGTTTGTTTTTGATTGAAATATGTTGATGATAACAAAGTTAGCGTTGATGCGAACTGTGTAAGAGAGTACAAATGGTTAAGAAGTCTATACGCTCCCCATTTATGCAAGTACCCTGTTTATGAGAAACCGATAATCTGTACAAAGCAGAAGATTACAAAACAACCTATGGATGCTCAACAAAAGGAAGGAAAGAAGGAGGACCCAGATTGTCTTAAGAAGAGAAATGTGGAAAATACAACTGACATTGTAGGTTACCAGTTAGAAAATAGTTCAGCTGTATACTTCTATGCAAATGTTGTTTTAAATGTATTGTTTCATTTACCCCATGTAGTAATCCAAATTGAACAGATAAAGAATGTTTCCGCACTACATAATATGCTCCAACGTTTACTGGCTGACAAAACAGTAACACATTCTGCTTCAGGTATTCAAGATCTTTTGGATATATGTTGACTCTCAATGCTCAACAAGAGGCACAGGAATTTTTTAAGGTCATCCTTGGAGTCTTAGTACAAGAGGAAGTAAATACTGAAGATTTATTCAGACTGAATTACACATGGAACTATAATTGTGAAGATTGTCATTATTCATCTATTATGAAACAAATTCTGAGCATTTTTCTCTATTTAACATTATCAAATTGTAAAAATGTGCTTTTTGAGGAATTGTTAAAAAGTTGGCAGCATCTTTTACATTTCTCCAAGGCCAAAAATATGCAGGCTTCTTCTACAGTTGCAGTTTTCAAAATATGTGATATCCACGGAGAGGGAAATGATTTTTTAGGATAAGGTATCATTGAGTTTCTATGTTTTGTTCTCTCATCTTCTAGAAAGTTGATGCGTGATTCAGCCTCTGTGAGTGTGCTGGCTAGACCCTTAAAATCATTTCCTACTCCTTGGTTGTCCACTTGCATGACACCTGTGTTCATTTTATTGCTTTGAGCCAGGTCATGCAAGGTTGTTAGTCTCTGTAGGATAAGTCCTATACTGATGGATTGATCAGTTCTGGACTCCTGTAGGGGGTTATAGGATTTGGTCCTTTTTTGAACACCTTCCACCTCTTCAGATTTCTTCATCTCTTCACCTTTATTGTCTGCAATAATTCATCTGAGATTTGTGGAGTGAGCAGAATAGTACATGGTATCAAGACAGGTAGGTACCAGCAAACGATATTGGATCTTTTAATGAAAATCCAACGGTCTAGTGTGAGGGCGACACCGTCCTGGGGGGAAAAGCAGTAAATGCATTCAAGGAGTCAAAAGATTACCACTGTAATGATGTCCATCCCCAAACAAAGTATATTGTGGAGGAGAACAACTAACCTCCAAGAGGAGGTCAATGCTCATTCGGGAAACAACAGTACATTGTGTAAGATGTGAGGTTGATATTAACAACAACAAGGGGCCCCAATTCAGTCAGCAGGGGAACTCGGGGAACATACTTTTCAGAACAACAGTGGTCCCATGCATTCAAAAATATATGAAGCAATAGATATAGACAAAATAAAATCTATATTTGGAGTGACATGTCCAGCCGGACAGAGGTCATTCAAGTTTACTCAATAAACAGTTAATCCATACAGCGAGAATACCTTCCACAATACACCCGTGTGGTGCAAAAGCCTGTGCCCAACACTAACGGGGTGAGTACAGAAGGTGGATTAGAAACATAAAAGGGTTTTTTAAGGCAAGCAAACGTTTTTCTGTTTAAATTCAAATTATACAGAAGTGTCAAAAAGCCCCATTACAATACAATACATAGAAATCAAGTTTTGTATAGGATGCTAGACAAGTCGACGGCGTTTCAGACTTTTTATTTTGTTCAATACGATGAAATTCCAAAACAGTTTTTTCAATTTTTTCAAGTAGGGCCGTAGCGTCAGTAACCGTTTTGTCATCAGTTATTTGTTTCTCGAGATCTCTAATGATATCATCCAATTTTTTGAGTTCTTCACCTGCAATTTCTATTCCTAGGACTAGCCAGTGCCTAGAGCAGGTGGTACCAATACTACTGAAACCTGTTATGTACTTGGGATTGTCAGTGAAAACACCAGGAATGTTCCTGACTTGTAAGCCCAATGGAATAGTATTGGATTTCAGATATTGGATTAGCATAAGAGTCATTAGTTCAAGTCGTGCATGCTTCTTTTTTTTGTTTTTCTAAATCCTCAGATAGACTGGTATTACCAGTAGCTATACTCGACGTAAAGACTGCTTATTTTTCCACCAAAATTTTGGTGGCAGAAAATAAACCCAGAGAGATTTTCTCCATAGTCCATGATCTGGCCTACTCGGACAGGGCATCCCTCAAACCCCTGCCCACTCAGCATCATTGTGATTCCCTTAATTCTTATTTTTTGGACAAAATAACCAATATTAAACTAAATATTCCTCTTCCTTCCCCGGCTTTTGTTGATCCCTCCCCCCCTATTGCCCGGTCCTCCCTCACTTCTATTCCACCGCTCACTGAGGATGCGTTCTGGCCATTCTCCCAAAAGTTAAGTCGGGTTCTCCGATGGATGTTTGTCCAGCCCGCATCCTCAAACACATTTACACTGCCTGTCCTTTGCCCCCCCCTTACTTTTCTTAATAACTCTTTTACACAAGGGGTGGTGACTCCTTCCCTAAAGTCTGCTACTATAGTGCCTATCCTCAAGAAAGCGGGGGCCGATCCTTCCGCTCCAGCCAATTACCGTCCAATTTCGCTGCTGCCCTATTTGGGCAAAGTGCTGGAGCGGCATGTAACAACGGTTTTCAGCTCCTTCATTGAGGAGAATGGGGGCTTAGCGCCACGACAAGCAGGATTTCGGCCAAGACACTCCACGGAGTCCGTTGTGGTGTCGGTCCTTAACAACCTTAGGGAGGGAGCAGACCAAAACCATCATCAGGCCCTGGTGCTCCTCGATCTCTCCGCCGCCTTCGACACGGCGGACCATTCCATCTTGTTTTCCCGTGTCGGAGCGGCGGGAATTGGGGGCTCGGCCTTGGTCTGGCTTTCCTCCTTTTTAAGGGACCGCACCCAGGCAGTCCGGCTGGGAGACTTTTCGGCTGCCTCATTACTTGTCACCTGTGGTGTTCCTCAGGGTTCTTCTCTTTCTCCTCTCTTGTTTAATCTCTACATCTGTCCTTTGATTTTTGCTCTTCAGCAGCTGGAGGTCACCGTTTTTAACTATGCGGATGACCTCCAGCTTATCTTTAATCTATCTTCCTCTCCTCGTTCTATCTCTAATTTTCAGTCAGTTATGGTTTTCATCAGGGACTGGATGAACCACAACCACCTAAAGTTGAACCCGGATAAGACCGAGCTGGTTCTTACGGGTGGTTGCTCCAGTCCCTGGAATTCCTTATTTTGGCCTTCTTCTTTCGGGCCCCCTCCTTCTCCTTCTGCCTCAGTCAAGACATTAGGTGTCAAACTCAATAATCAACTCACTCTTCACTCACAAGTTAGCCATGTTGTTTCCTTTTGCTTTCTCACTCTCCGCACTATTCGCACTGTTTCTCGCTTTTTCTCTCCTCTGGCACTCAAGCTGATTATGTCCGCTCTTGTTGTCTCCCGGCTGGACTACGCAAATGCCCTGTACAATGGCATTCCAGCGTATAGCCTACGGAAACTCCAGTTGATTCAAAACCAGGCAGCCCGACTTATTCATGGCCTTTCTCACTCGCATCATTGCACTCCTCTTCTGAAGGCCCTTCATTGGTTGCCTGTTAAAGAGAGGGCCTTGTTTAAGTTGGGGTGTATGGTTTTTCATTCACGGCGGGGCTCTGCTCCCGCCTTTATTTCTTCCATGATCAGGGAGTATATCCCCACTCGAGAGCTTCGCTCTTCTTCCCAGTCCTTGTTGGTGGTCCCCCGCTTTAAGCGCAAGAAGTGGGGTGGGTTGAACTTTTCTACTCTGGCACCCACCTTTTGGAGCTCTCTACCGGACCACCTAAGACTGGCAATACACTACCTTCCCTTTCGGAAAGACCTCAAAACCTTTCTTTTTAAACAGGCCTTTCCCTTGTGATATGCTCTCACTTCTCCTTAGGCCCACCAGTTCTTAGGTGTGGTGGTCACTCTCTCCCATTGGTACCCTGCCCTCCATAGCGCCAAGAAACCGCTGGTGAATGCTGCGCTCAATAAATATTTTAAATTCAAATTCAAATTCAATTCAAATTCAAATTCAAATTCATTGGGTTCTTCTTGGTCAGTGAACAGGGAAGGACCTGCGCAGATCTTATTAATATATTCAAGTGAATATAGGGGGGCTGTGTCAGACATTACAGTGAAAGGGGTTAGGGGTGATGAAAAGTGTAGACGCGCTCGTGCCCAGGTAGGGAGGCGAGTGACCACTTAGGAGAAGTGGAAGGGAGACAAAACCCTTGCAATCCATCGATTGCGCACAGTTATATTAACAACAACAAGGGGCCCCTATTCAGTCAGCAGGGGACCTCGGGGAACATACTTTTTAGACGACAGTGGTCCCATGCATTTAAAAATATATGAAGCAATAAATATAGACAAAATCAAATCTATATTTGGAGTGACATGTCCAACCGGACAGAGGTCATTCAAGTTTACTCAATAAACAGTTAATCCATACAGCGAGAATACCTTCCACAATACACCCGTGTGGTGCACAAGCCTGTGCCCAACACTAACGAGGTGAGTACAGAAGGTGGATTAGAAACATAGAAGGGTTTTTTAAGGCAAGCAAATGTTTTTCTGTTTAAATTCAAATTATACAGAAGTGTCAAAAAGCACCATTACAATACAATACATAGAAATCAAGTTTTGTATAGGGTGCTAGACAAGTCAACGGCGTTTCGGTCCCCCTATTAGGTCATGGGGACCATCATCAGGACAATCAATAATTGCCTTAACGTTATAAAACCTCAAATTGCCTGAAAAAGGAAAGGAAATAAGGAGAAAATATGTACATTTTAGAAACAAAATATTCATTATGTTTAATCAAGTGACTGGAAGTGAAACGTGCATCCGAACGCTTTAGATGTGAAATGCCTCGCGATTTCAGGTGGTATTAACACAAGGCGAGTGAGTTCGAACGTGCTTTAGAGGTGAATTGCCTCGCGATTTCAGGTGGTGAGTTCGAACGTGCTTTCAGGTGGGCAGAAGGCAGGGGCTGTGTCGAGGTGGGGATCAGGCTGGGAGCATATGTTTAATATCACCGAGGAGCCGGCAGCCGAGGGCGAACATGCTTCAACGTCCAAGGACGTGTTAATGCGTGGTAATTAAAAGTGAGCAAACGCAATTTGTGCCTATTCCAAGGAAGCGTGAGCGATCTCACAGTCATGAGCGTGGTAATACAAGGGACGTTTATGTGACTATCGGGGGTGAACATACACGAAACGTGCCTATATTGGGGAAGCTGTGGAGAGTTTAAAAATGGTTCGCACGGTGCGTCAAGTGCCAATGTAGGCTGGAGGGATAGGCTTACCAGGGCAGCGCACTGGTACTAGATTGGCAGGGAGGATTAGCCCGTGTCCGAAACAGCAGCCCTATGAAGGGAAGGCAATAATTAAATTAATTTAAGAAAAAGAACAGGGCGGAGACCTGGTGATCGCGGCCATGCACTATGGCTCAATAACAATTGCAACGGCCTCACATTTACCCTGACCCATAGCAAGAATAGCATCTCCTTCCTAGATCTGACTATCCAGCACCAAGATGGGACACTATACACATCCTTTTTCCGCAAACCGACGGAAAGGAACACCCTGCTCAGCTACGGTAGTTGTCACCCCAGGGCTCTGAGGGACAGTTTGCCATATTCACAATTAGGAAAAATTGTTTCAAGAATGAGGACTATTTCATTGAGGCGAATATTCTATCTGACAAACTTAGAACTAGAGGTTATCCAAGGCGCCTAATCAAAAACTCAATGAAAATAGCCTGGTACTGCCCCCGTGATACTCTTCTGGAGCCCAAACCTAAACAAACCTCTGAAAAGATGGTATGTGTCACTACCTTTTCGACAGTCTCCAACCGTGTCAAACAAAGTATAAAAAAGAACTGGCACATATTGAATTCAGGCCTACTCGAATGGGAAACTCCCCTCTTCGCTTTCAAGAAAAGCAAAAATTTGAAAGATTAGCTGGTGAGGGCAGCCTTACCCCTTGCAAGTACGAAAAACACCACACTCCATGACCATTGGTCATTACCCCCTGTTCGAGGTCACTTTAAGTGTGGGTCTTGTGTTGTATGCGATTTCTCAATTGATTGTAAAGAGTTTGTATATAAAGAAGTGAAAAATGAATTGCGAACCTTTACTAATTGCAATAGTTGTAACATCATTTATGCCATTTTTTGTCCTTGCGACTTAATATATGTGGGCCAGACAAAGCAGAAAATTAAACTGCAAATATCCCAACATCGCAGTCGGATCCGGTGCAAAACACCAAATGCTCCTCTGGTTGAACATTTTGTCAATAAAGGACATACGGAAAATGAAATCCGCTGGACTGTGATCATTCAAGTCATCATCCCACCCAGGGGCGGTGACCTGACCCGTATGCTCAACAGAGAGGAACTAAAATGGATATTAAAAACGGACAGTCTAAACTCTGGATTGAACCTGCAGGAGGAATGGACTGCTCTAATTTGAAATCTGCTTCACACTCTTGAAATCACAGTCTGCTTCGGCACCTTGTGCCTTTCATTGTGTTCTTCTGTGACCCCCTTGGTCAAATGTAATTAATATAGTTTTTTTAATAGTTATCACTTGCACTAAACACTATGCACCTCCTTTTTAATAACACCTCGTCCAAGATGGCCGCGGCGGCATGCACCCTTCGTCTATGTCTATGCCCTTAAAGGCGTCACTATCACAGGCCAATCAGCTCCTTTTCACCCACTCTTCACTCCCCCGATCCATTGCCCGAGCACGCCAGGGAACGCATTGGAATACCGACTGAACCGGTAAGTTATTAGCAACCTGCAGCTCCTCTACCCCGAAAGAGAGATATATGCAAGTTTCTTATATCCCATTTTTCCCGATAGGTACTACCCTGGCACCGCCCGATTATGCTAATGTAACGCGGCAACTCGCGGCTGATTCCGGTAAGGAGTTGTGCATGGCCACGATCACCAGGTCTCCGCCCTGTTCTTTTTCTTAAATTAATTTAATTATTGCCTTCCCTTCGTAGGGCTGCTGTTTCGGACACGGGCTAATCCTCCCTGCCAATCTAGTACCAGTGCGCTGCCCTGGTAAGCCTATTCGTCCAGCCTACATTGGCACTTGAAGCACCCTGCGAACCATTTTAAACTCTCCACAGTTTCCCCAATATAGGCACGTTTCGTGTATGTTCACCCCCGATAGTCACATAAACGTTCCTTGTATTACCACGCTCATGACTGTGAGATCGCTCACGCTTCCTCGGAATAGGCACAAATTGCGTTTGCTCACTTTTAATTACCACGCATTAACACGTCCTTGGACGTTGAAGCATGTTCGCCCTCGGCTGCCAGCACCTCGGTCATATTAAACATATGCTCCCAGCCTGATCCCCACCTCGGCACAGCCCCTGCCTTCCGCCCACCTGAAAGCACGTTCGAACTCACCACCTGAAATCGCGAGGCATTTCAACTCTAAAGCGTTCGGATGCACGTTTCATTTCCAGTCACTTGATTAAACATAATGAATATTTTGTTTCTAAAATGTACATATTTTCTCCTTATTTCCTTTCCTTTTTCAGGCAATTGATTGTCCTGATGATGGTCCCCATGACCTAATAGGGGGACCGAAACGCTGTCGACTTGTCTAGCACTCTATACAAAACTTGATTTCTATGTATTGTATTGTAATGGTGCTTTTTGACACTTTTGTATAATTTGAATTTAAACAGAAAAACGTTTGCTTGCCTTAAAAAACCCTTCTATGTTTCTAATCCACCTTCTGTACTCACCCCGTTAGTGTTGGGCACTGGCTTGTGCACCACAGGGGTGTATTGTGGAAGGTATTCTCGCTGTATAGATTAACTGTTTATTGAGTAAACTTGAATGACCTCTGTCCGGCGGGACAAGTCACTCCAAATATAGATTTGATTTTGTCTATATTTATTGCTTCATATATTTTTGAATGCATGGGGCCACTGTTGTTCTAAAAAGATGTGAGGTTGAGGCATAATTAGTTTCTGGGTAATGTATAACGAGTGTCTAAGAAAAGAAGGCTCAGTAAACGCGATCAGTTACATATATCAGGTACAGATCATATTTGAAGAAGATTCTAGAGTGGATCCTGATTCTAAAATCAAGGGAATCCCTTGTTGGCAGGCATCTTGTCACAATAGATTTAACTGGACCTCCCCAAAGCCTTCTCAAAAACAATTTTGTGGAGGGATTCCTACAAGTGATTAGAATGTATCAGGATTTGCCTCCCAAAAATGTTGAGATTGCTATAGGTAGTAAGCCAAAGTTGGTAAACTTGTATCGGTGGCCATTTTTCTTGCCTGTCCTCGCTTCTGACAATGTTTTGACCTTAATAGTTCAGGAGCACATTAGAGAAAGATGGCAATCACATCTTGAAACGATAGATCAGGAGAGGAGAAAACCCTCCAAGGCTGCTCTCTAAACTCCGTTGTGTTTTTGTGATCCGAGGAGCGATTGGTCTTTCGGGGGCGATCGCATCAGGCAGCCATCTTGTTCAGGCACATGCCATCCCCCCATTACCTACCTATCTACATGCTAAGCAGTGTATTGCTCAATATTTAAATGACAACATAAATGGCCTAAGTAATATCTGCCCACACTCTGAAAGAGAGTAAATCCATGTTTCTCCTCTAATAAACTTTGCAGTTAACTGTTTCTGTAAGACAGTGAACTAACAAAACACTAAGGACCCCTTATAGAAGTTAGCAAAGGGCTTCTCCTGAAACTCCCATATATCACACACACTCATAGCCATGGGTTGATTGGGGGCTCCATATGCAGCAGCAGCACCTACTAAAGCTTGTATTACAACATCAGGAATGGCATTAGCGCTGGTGGCAACAATTATTGTTAGAGTCTACCATTTACTTACTTTTGCACTTATTCCTTCACTACTAACCTCAAACAGTTCCCCTCGGCTTTCCATAGCCACTATCTTACATGTATTCTATTTGGTTTTTAGCGCTACTCATACCAGTTTAGGGTGTCAGAACACTACATTACACACATATTATACAGTGAAACTTAGAAGTTTTGTTTAAGTTTAGACCAAATGTCAAAGCTTACCTTTGTGAATAGGGCCCATAATGTTCTAAACTAAACCTTGTAGTCTGCATGCAGCACTCTCCCGATGACAGTTCATAGCTCACGGTGATATATTAGGATTATAACTGCAAGTAACAGAATTTCTGTGACAGACGCAGAAACCTACTGAGCTATCAACATAGAATACAATTCTGTCACCTGCATGATACATGTTTCGGATAGGTGTCAGTACTACGCGGATTTTTACAACGCATTCCGTTACAACGGAATTTTTACAACGCAGGATCCATTACATCGGATGCCATTACAACGCATGGCATTACATAGCAGATGCTATTACAACGCATACCATTACATCGTAAGTATAGGTAAGTATACCTTTTTTAAAAAAATGTTATTAAGTTAATTTAATTAATTTAATTTAATTAATTTAATTAAAATACATTTTGAAATAGCCATTAATTTAATTTAATAAAATAATATCTATTTAATAAATGTAATTTTTTTTTAAAAAGGAAATAATTTAATTTAATTAAAATAATGAAATTAATTTAATGTACATATTTTTATAATTGAAAATAAATTAAATTAATTGAAATAATTAATTTATTTAATTAATTTAATTTAAAAATGTATTTAATTTAATAAAATTAATTTAATTTATTAAATATATTTTAATTAATTTAAAAATGGTAAATATAATTTACTTATCCCAAAACACAAACCTACCCCTGAACCCTACAATACCCCTGTACCCAAAACCCAAACCCTGCCCTAAAACCTAAAAACACCCCTGTACCCCAAAACCCAAACCCTGCCCTAAAACCTAAAAACACCCCTGTACCCCAAAACCCAAACCCTGCCCTAAAACCTAAAAACACCCCTGTACCCCAAAACCCAAACCCTGCCCTAAAACCTAAAAACACCCCTGTACCCCAAAACCCAAACCCTTCCCTAAAACCTAAAAACACCCCTGTACCCCAAAACCCAAACCCTACCCTTAAACCTAAAAACACCCCTGTACCCCAAAACCCAAACCCTACCCTAAAACCTAAAAACACCCCTGTACCCCAAAACCCAAACCCTACCCTAAAACCTAAAAACACCCCTGTACCCCAAAACCCAAACCCTGCCCTAAAACCTAAAAACACCCCTGTACCCCAAAACCCAAACCCTGCCCTAAAACCTAAAAACACCCCTGTACCCCAAAACCCAAACCCTGCCCTAAAACCTAAAAACACCCCTGTACCCCAAAACCCAAACCCTACCCTAAAACCTAAAAACACCCCTGTACCCCAAAACCCAAACCCTGCCCTAAAACCTAAAAACACCCCTGTACCCCAAAACACAAACCCTGCCCTAAAACCTAAAAACACCCCTGTACCCCAAAACGCAAACCCTTCCCTAAAACTTAAAAACACCCATGTACCCCAAAATTACTTACATTAATATATTTAATTTATAATATTTAAAAACATAAATAAATATTTTTATTTATAATTAATAATAATTAAATCAATTATATAATATTAAATAAAATTAAAAAAAATTATATACTTACCAATACTTACGATGTAATGGTATGCGTTGTAATACCATCTGCTATGTAATGCCATGCGTTGTAATGGCATCCGATGTAATGGATCCTGCGTTGTAATAGCTGCGTTGTAACAGCATTACGACGTAAAAGTTGCGTTGTAAGTGTTTCATACCACATGTTTCTTATAGCAGACATATGCACCCTCTGCGCTACTATATCACCAGACAAAACTAACACTAGACAAAACTCTGATCCTTCTCCAGCAGGTGCATTTATCACCAGAGTTATCTTATAATTTTTATTGTTGCCTGAAAATTGCTGCACACATAATGAACTCCAAAAGGGTGCTTTTAATCTGACAAGAAATTTCAAAACACAGAGCCCCGGAAGCGTGCAGATAAGGGTGGTGGCATCGATTGCACCACTCTGAAGCTGGCCCTGACACTGCTTCTGGGAGAACCTAGATATAGCAGGGTTTTTCTCGCTACACTCTTTAGAATACGCGTGCCCCCATCTTTTGCACATGAACTTTATTATAGTAATGGAGCGCTAAAATACATCTGAAATATCACTGAGCACACAACCTGGGACAGGCACATTTATTAGCAAATGGAAACATTGTAGCAGTTCTTGAATATGTAATAAAACACTGACAGGCTCTTAGAAGAACTGCAAAGTGAAGATTTATGACCGAGTCACACATTCTATTATCAAATGCTTAAAGCATGGAATACAATTTGCAAGCCATGGCAGCATGGAAGAAGGGTATAAAATAAAGAATTCCACTGCAGGTTTCTGTCCCACAGAATGGAGCTCTATCAAACAAAGTGCAATAGCTACAAAAATCTAGAGTGCAATTTCCTAATTATGATTCTTACCAAATCTCAATAGGAAATTTCAATTCCTGATGTAAGAAAACTTAAATCTTTTAAATAGCGATTCCCAGTGGGTTGCAAAGCGACCTACCTCATGTCTTTAATTTTTTTTATGTAGCCCTTTTTTCTTAATGGAAACCAGGGTCCATTTAAAAAAGAGAAAATTAAACTTTTCAGTTTTATTTTTTAAAATAGTAAGCAGTCACACATGGGACCTTGCTCTTAAAAATATTTTGTTGATCATTCTCATGGGGAAGGGTTCCCTTGGGGTACCCTATACATTCGCAAATGATTACCACCGCCTTCGAGGTGTCAGTAAAAAATAAATGCTTTGAAACAGAAATTTGGTCGCAAAACATTTATACAAAGCACTATAATTCGGTATTCGAAAGAGACGCCCTAAACATATCCCGTCCAACTACTGAAACTAAATTGCAATTTGGTAACCAGTTATCAAATCACAATTTGGTATTCATACATAAGAAAATGCTTTTTTGTGGTAGTCTGTTTCCGACCACAGATGGTTTTGTACCTATGACCCAAAGTTCATAATAAAATATAATACTTTTGCATTTGCTGATCAATTTATGGGCTCTAGTGATATATTATAGTGTTTGACATGGCCTAAATTTCGATTCTCAGTGTCACACCCTGCTATATAAATTATATTTAGATTTTGAGCACTGTATTTAATGGTGATACTTTGCTTGATAACCAGTCCAGCTTTTTCATTTTTTGTTCTGGGACTTGTAATCCTGTTTATTGTATTATAAAGCAGGCCTGAAAGTCACAGAATCAAAGAATAATACCTGGACTGGAGTAGTATATCACAAGCGGACCTTGGAAACTGGGAACATATGCCTGGAAAAACAGGAAAATGCTTTTGTGCCCAGGTACCAGAGAGTCAAAGTCCTTAAGTCCGTCCTTGCAGTGGAGCAAAGAGGCTTCTTCTTCTAGCTTGGCATTCCTCTGGCATCATTGCTTCTAGGTCAGTGACTCCTCAGCATTCTTTCAATTTAGAAAAAGTTTTTAAGTGAGGGTAGAAAGTTCTGGAAGGTATGCACCTCTGCTTAATCCTAGGGTGCAACATCATCACTATGATCCAACCCTCCTGCACAACATTCACATCATTCTGAGGCATTTGAATTTGGCAGCTTAAAGTGGTGTATGGAAATGCATTCCTGGGAGCCAACTGGCACTGTTGCATGATTCCTTTCCATCAAAAACTTTAAGGGAGCCCCTCCTTTTTTTGGCTCCAGAGGTTCAGCCTTCCTCTTTTGTTTCTGTGGCCTTGAGCAAGGTGTAGTCTGAAGTGTTAATTAGGACATACAGATTTCTTCCCCACCCATTCCTTTTCTAGGGACAGCGCAGTGCACTATCAAATGGCTCTGTAATGAGGGGAGGCATTTGATTCTCTGGTTGGCCAGCAGAGTAATTCATTTGGCCCAGAAGGACGGAAAAAGGCCTGCAATCTGCTTATGAGTTGAGCAGGGGAAATATGAGAATTCTCCAAGTAGCATAAGGAATACACATATCATGAAAGTGACTTTGGATCTGCACTGAGGGTAGAGTTTTACTCTAGGAATGATATCTAACTGATATCTCCAGGCCTATGTAGGGCAAAACTGCGCTGTGCCGCAAATTTCATCTATAATATGTAAATCAATAAAGTGAACAGACTTCTTAATAATCATTATAGAATGACAATATACATTATAAGGCCTATACCAGGTTATCCCTGAAGGGTCTCTTCTGTGACAACGTATCGGTGCGACTATACTGGACTGAGCTAGATGTTAGACTCTCATGTTTAGCTCCCACAAATGCGCACATGCTTGTGTTAACAAGTAACCAGCCCCTCAGTCTCTTACCATATCTGCTTTATCTTCAGAGACAAACACTGATGATTAGAACTCTCAATTTATTTCCACAGCATTTACCATGAATAAGACTCAGCTGGTGAGACTCACTTTGAGGAAATGTCTTTTTGGAGACAAGAAAAAAAATGGCTAGGTATACAAGGCGCACTCTACCCCTTTGTTTTGAAAGGGTGAAATTAAGTTGTCCAGTTAAGAAATTAGTCCATCTAGTGCTTCAGGAGGAGAGGAATCCAGCCATTCCCTCTCAATGAGGACAGGATCCGGAACTTATGAAGCAATTTCTCCAAACACACAGAAATGCAGGCTGAGGTCGCGGTTTCAGAAGTTTTTTATTCCAATATCTTTGTTGATGCTCATTTGCCAACACGTGTTTCGTCTACAACTGTTTAAATCGCAGCAGACTTCATCAGGGCAATGCATCTAGAATATAAGCGTATCATAAAACCAGGAGGAATAATCTCCTATCAGATTACAGTAACCGTCATCCAGGTCATACAACCTTGAAGCCTCACCAAAGATTGATATCGGTAGTGAAGAAAAAATCCATGCTTCTTAAATATTTAGTTAATTACGAAATAGTCTCATTTTCAATTGTGTTCAGGTAACATAGTCCCAATACAGTGCTTGATTTAGGCATGCAAATAAACTGCATTCAGTGTCATCTAATATTAAAGAACCGTAGTCGGTGGGAGAGTGAAGGGCTCATACCCATTAAGTCCGTTGAAATGGATTAGCATTAAATTCAAGTACAGGTTGACAATATTAAATAGATGATCTGCAGAAAACATTGTGTATTATAAAGTGTACTACCCAAAATACATCTGGTATACATCAAATACAACATGGTCTGATGGCCGTCTCCTTAGCTTATGTCCTGTATCAAATATATCAAATCCAAGGTATTGGAAATCAAAACATCAAAAAAGGAGTCCCATCAACAACCATGAGACTTCGTATAGTCAATTTAAGTCTACATCTCTACTTTCCACTAAACGGTTTTCTGGTCACGCAACCCACCAGCTCCATTGTGAAGCGTGTTGAACAATGTCCTAAGTCATGGCTGAAACGTTTAGTTCTTCGATGAAGCCCCATAATCTAGATCATCATCAATAGTTTAATACCAAAATTGTTGCTACTAGCATGTCTGAAATGTAAACAGTATGCGTAAAACATCACATCTGCAATATATAAAGCAACCAGTATCTACTGCCAATGTATACCTAGCAAGTGTTGTACTTGGTATTGCAGATCTTTTATAGACTAATGTGTGACCCATGACATTATCCAGGTAGCTATTGGTGCATAAGTGTGGTTTCTGAAAATCTTAAGTGCTGCTCGGGAACAGGTGACAGATAATCACCCGCCAACCATTCCGCCCCCGCATGGGATAACCAACGATAAGATTACAACGGTTTCACTTCAACTTACTATGTGTCCCGCAAGCGTGTCGAAGAGGAAGATTTGGTCTGCAGAGTACGGAAGGCGAAATTCAGAGTGGAGGGTGACTGCCATTTTGTCCAGCCTAAATAGTGTTAAAAGAGACAACGTTCCTCATGTTGAGGGTAAACTCTTGTGGCACAGACTTTATCGGCCATCTTGTAGTGGCAAATTAGTCTGATCTCAGAAACCGTTCTCAAACTTCCCACAATAGAGAAACATCATTCTACCTTCTAACTCACACTAATATTGAGTTTTAATTATATACGAGCCAAGTTCTAAACCTATTGGGAACAATACACGCAGCCATCTCATAGTAACACAAACTTCTACTGGTTGTTGCAATAATCTCAGTTAATGGGTTTTTTTCATTTACGGAATTAACAGCGGCATAGGCCAAAATTCTCTCCTCTTGTCAGTGGGTCAATCCGTAACTTATATATAGTAGGGAACAGGTTATCAACTGAAACAATGTATGGTGGCCATCTTGTAATGCCCTGAAATCATGTGCAGTTTAATGGGTAGTCATGTGTATTACTAGTCCTCGTAAATATAATTGTGATCATATCCCATTGTCTGAAATTATTCAAGCATATTTTTATAAGTGATTAATATCAGATGCCTCATAAATATGCAGGTAAGTGCGTAGTGAGATTAAGTAGGCAAGGAAGAAGGAAATAGCAGAAAGGGTGTAATTAGCCCAAGAATACAGAGATGATTATTTGATCCCTGTACTACTATTATTAGATATATTCAATACTAGGGTGAGTATCAACAATGCAGTCCATCATTGCATTAGCCAAATACAACAGGCCTTAGTACACTTATATGTTAACATCAATACCATCACAAATACACATCTATATCTACAACCAAAGTTTTTTCGTCATTAGATCAGGGCATTCCATGTTCTAATATGTGAATGTGGTATCTGTATAAACAAGTTGTATATATTATACATCAAACTAAATATTATTGTACCTTGAAGAGCAAATACACTTTTCACATATAACTTCGTCATTGGAGGAGGACAGTTCCAGGTTCTAATAGATGAATGTGTTATCTGTATAAACAAGTTATCTATATTGAATATCAAACTAAATATTATTGTACCTTGAATAGAGAATGCATTTTTTCACAGATGACTTCCATTTCTGATAAAAAAGGAGGTAATGATGATGTAGTTAAAACCCGCATGTGTGTGTCATAAGTATTAATCCCCCAAAAAATGGTGTAGTTGTCGATCAATATTCAGTCCCTGATCTACTGCTTTCAAGCGTAAGATCCATAGTGCTTCTTTTTGCAGGCTCATACACACTTTTGCACCCACTTTTTGACTAGTGGCTCCTGGCTTTTTTACTTTGTAGTGACCTGGGCCCTGCTGACCAGGCCTCAGTGCACATGCTCTAATCCTTAAATGTATATGTTTAATTGGTTTACTTCAAAGTGGCATAGGTTAACTTACGTTCAAGTCCATTCGTATTTGGTACCAGAGTTCCCTAGGACCCGTATATTCAATGTCCCTTATGGACTGCAGCCCTCACTTTGCCACCAAAAGTGTGACAGGAAGAGCATGTCAACTTCCTGCCACTGCAGACTGGTAAAACAGTTCCTGCTACCTCGACTTTGCCATTTAAATTTATGGCAACACCCAAACCTTCCTTTTTAACTTACATGAGTTACCTCTAAACCAGGTCTCATTAGCCCTAAGGTATGTTGCTGCATTTTTAACAGAAGGAAATGTGCTTTTTCATGGCCTGACAAAAAAAACATATTGTCATTTTTACTTTAGAAAGGCTAATAGCCCCATTGGCAAGTTTGGAGTTACACAATGACAACTCAAGAGGGTTAACTTCCAAATTAGACTACTAAATTTGATACTTCAACGTATTAAAAGAATAAGTGCATCAAATTCAACTGTTGCTCAAGTCAAATTTAATGTTACTAGTTTTCAGTATGCATCTTTAGAAAGTTGCCACTTTGTTGCCCAAAGTTATCCAGTCGATGTTTTCAGATACAAACAAGGCTGTCCCTGAGACAGAGGTGGGAACGGCTCTCAGGCAGGGGAACCAAAGGACCTTCCCAGGGAAGAGGTGCTACTTCCTCCTGACACGATGGCCAGAGTGGTTTGAACCCAAAAGTAGAGCTTCAAAGGGGTAGCTGCCTTTGAAGGCCAATGGTATTCACACATTGAAGAGGCTGCTCTTTTGTTTTAGAAGACAGGCAGGCATCTCGGGTGGAGAGTGAAAATCCAATGCTAAGCTGTTTATTCAAGGAGTGCGTAGCTTCCAGGTAACCAAACCTCTGTGTTACCTGTAGTACCTAGCTTGGGATAGGGAGCACCAAACACAGATAAAAGGGTTCAGCCATGTTGAAAGTCGGCAGAATAGCCTGCACCATTATGAGCATCCTGCCAAGTACCATGCATCAAGCATTAGACTAACGCATTTTAATGTGTCCGCATCACTTAATGAAAATGCACTAGCATTAATTTTTAGCACCTTGACCACCTGTGAGTGCGAGGTTTGAATGAACTAAAGCAGGTAGTTTAAAGTTACAGCGGAGGTTTCCCTGAATTAACTGCAGTGCGGCATCCGACAATCACTTCATACAGCGTGAAAACACAACAGATACAGCCGCTGTGTGACTAGTTGCTAATATTTTAGACAGCAACACAATGTTACGTCGTAATGTACTACCAAATACTAGGTGGAAGAATGTGTGGAAAGAAAATTAGTTATTTGCTGTCCTCTTGTAGCAACATCTAAAATACACTGCTGGAGCCTGTCTACTGCACTAAAATGATTTGGAATACTTGACCAAAGGGCATTAGGGTGCAGAAGGAATACTGCATTACATGACTAACATTTAAAAAAAATGCTCTTACATATATCAACATATCACTGGAGACTGTCAACCTAACAATAACAGTAGAGAAATATTCAAGGTGGGCTACAAGAAAAGAGGAAATGGTGCCTGCACGAGTCATCATGTGAAGACAGAACCACAGATGATTAAGGAGAGGAAAAAAGCAAGTGAATTAGTCAGAGTTGGCAATGGTGCTCTGAGGAAAGGGCTAGACCAGGATAAGATAATCAGTGAAAAGAAGAATCTATACTTAAAACGGTATCGGAACAGGTAGAAAGGTATAGACAGAGGACAAGGTGAAAATGAGGCTTGCAGGAAGTAGTTTAGAAATGCCTGGGGATCATGTTAAACAGGTTAATCACCTTGCAGGAGGATTGTAAGTATTTTAAAGCCCCTTCCAAAACATAGCATTGTCTGAGATAAACCTCATCACATGGACTTAACTGCTTTTTTCATCTGACCTTAAAGTGTCACGCAAAAGGTCACCCATAACACATTAGAAGGACACACATAAGCACATTATAGACATAGAAATGTCACACATAACCACACTTAAAAAGTTGGCAACTATGGTAGTGACTCTGAGTAATAATGACAATTTATTAAGAGGCAGCTGAGATCATCTGCGCTGGGACCTCTCACTTCCTGTATGGTACAGTCGGGTCCCACAGTGCCCTTCCATTTCTGGTGCTTTGCAGCAGTTATAAGATCTACTTAGAGTTATTCGTTGCTCAGATAGTTGTTATTTCTGATATTCATATATACCCCCCTTATCTTCATTGCTTGATTTTGCTTGTGAGAAAGTGTGACTCGTAGTAGTTGAATGTCACTCATAAGTACACTGAAATTATGAAAATGTCACACATAAGCAATCTGAAACTGTGACAGCTATGTATGAGCCCAGCACCAATAATACCGACCAACATTGGAAGCTGAGCTGCAATCTGGGAGACCAATTCCTGAAATGCAAAAGTTGCAAGCAAATCTACTGGACTTGGGAAAGTCGTCAGAGTGCAGTTTGGTAGCCTAGCATTGAATTAAGTGCAAGTTAAAGGGAGTCACTGGTTTTTCTGTAACTGGAGACCAGTAGACCAACTGCAGCTGATTTTTTACTGGACTTCACCCGGACTTTGTCTGACATAGATCCCTAAGGCCAAAGTAGCCCACCTTGCTCGAGGACCAAGTGGTGGCCACAGGCAGACCCAGCTACCAGCTGAGCATCCTCAGCGTCCTTGAGCATCTTCAGTATCCTGTTTCCCTTGTATTAGGACCACTCCATTGACTTCCATAGTGGTTGGCCCATCAGATATGGAACTGGACTGGAGACTGCTTAAACCAAGAGGCAACTGTCAACTCGAACTAACTAGTCCCTGTGACTGGCGGCCTATTGAAGTTGAACACCCAAGAGTGCCCTTACAGCCCTTTATAAGTTATTTATGGTGCCTAATCCCAACCCATGAGTCAGTTTAGATATATTGATGTCATGAAAAGCAGTGAGTTATTGTTTCTTTGAAAATCCATATCTCTGGAATCCTCCAGTGCATTTTTGTTGTTGAGTTGTTTATTTAAAGATATAAAAACAACCTATATTTATAATCTTTTTATAAATTGGAATCAACTATTCATAGTGTTGCGTTTTCCTCATGTTCATTTATTGTGGTAGTTCTTCATTAGACTTAGTTACACTTGTTCCTTTGATAAAGCCCAACTCGGCAGAGCCATAGCTACCCAGGTCTGAGCAAAGGTTTTACTTATGAACCTGAACAGATTTAATATGAAATTGTGTCTTTATTGTACAGTGCGGTTTAGACAACCACGCCATACAATAAACCATTTTTCCCACATTCACTCACAGTTAAAGCCCAAAAGCAGGTAGTCAAGATGAGAAACATCCAGTGGAATAAAATAGGTGGAACACATTTGCCACACACCCCAAATTAATAAAACGCCCACAGGATGCCTTATCAAGGAACCAGCAGCCAGAGTATGAAATATTTGATACTTGCCAAAGTGACTCATACCGAGTTACATGGAGTGATATCCTTAAAGGATATTGCCCTGGGCAACTATTAATAGTTCAGTGTTTCTACGTACGAAACTACCACTTCTTGTGAATCCACAAGTGGCTGCAGGCGGAGCCACAGGGGTAGCAGACGATGCTCACTAATTCTGCCCTGGTATCTCCCCATGGAATAAACAGGGAACTTGGAATGAGAGCCAGTGTGGAGAGTGCACTGGAGAGTGCAATGAGAAGACTTCATGGAGGCCAATTATTAATATTTGACAGAGATAATGTTATGTTGTAAAGTTCCTTGCTGTATACATGGGCCATTCTCTTGTGCATCAAATTCTACTGCAATATGTTCCTTGAGAGAGGCCATGAGTGTCAGACTTCACATTCATCTACTATGTGTTCAAGGGTAGTCATACAGACTTAGGAGACAAAGGATTATCAGTGAAATTTGACCAAGAGTGTTTTCAGAGTTAATGTCGTGGGTGGAAACTATGTTGACCATGTGTGACCTTGTTTCTGTTTGGGGCCATTTTATAGTTTTGATAAAATCCTGTGCTGATATATTTTCACTTAAACGTGCCACAGGTTTGCCATCAGCTTTATTCATTCATGTAATCTACTTTTAGGACACAGTTGAGGCTATGAATAATAGAAGTAAAGAAAGGATGAGGGTTGAGGTTTACATCTGCCAGCATGGAAATCTCTATAAAATTCCCACAAATTATGTCACCTTAAAACTTACTTAAAGAACCTGGAAGTTCTGCTTTTTTTTGGGTCCGATGAATCTTTGCCACTTTTTGATGAAGGAGGCGGTAAAGTGTCAAAGTGAAAGGTGCTCTGAAGGACAAGGCAGGCGTGTCCCACACAAGTAGGTACTAGCGCCGGCAGGCTCACCCTATGCTCCACCCACTTCCAGCTCCGATTTCCGATCTTTCTCCAAGCCCCTGTTTCCGACCAACAGACGCTCGGAGATCTGCAATTGATATCAGTATTGATGGGGGAGAAAATGTTTGCGTGCTAAATGCTGAGTCCCGCTGTGCCGTGCAATTGTGCCGTCACACCATCAATGAAGATTAAGATGGCTGAGCAATAATGGGTCTGGCCTTGGCTTCACTGTCCTCACTGACTCCACTGGCCTCTGCTCCGAGGGTGTTGTTGTGTCGTGGGCCCTAGGCCCACATGCTAGTGCGACGCGTACACTGGATAGGTAGTGGGTTAGTGAGCCACGAGCACGTGCGCTCGGCTCCTTTTATTAACTGTGTCACGTGATGTCGTGACATCAGTGGTGGGTGGGTGTTAAGTGTAGGCATACATTGTTAACCCTTAACTTTGTCAGCTAGGACACAACATTCCTCCCAAAATTTGATAAAGATTAAGGAAAGACAAAAGTCCGAACCTGTGGGAGAAAATATACAAATATACAATAATTACAGATTTACATTGAGTCTCTTCAGCTGCTTGCTTGATGACGACGATGGAAATTGCTGCTGAAACTTTAGTTCTTCTTGGCTTGACGTCTTGGTTCTTGGTGGGCGTGCGCTTGTTGACTTGCGCCGTGGAAGTGTGTTGGTTAGTCCACTGAGATGTTGTTTTTGAGGATGACGTCAACAGGATGACCAGATGTTAGACTGGGATGATGTTGTCTTCTGCGGGTCCGTCGGTTTCTTCACTATCCGCAGCTGGGTTTCACATTACAAAGATGGAGTGTCTGAAGGACATTCTTCTCACTAGGACGCCTCTCTCTCGGGTGTTCTCCTGCCACGAGATATACCGGAGGCCCTTTACATCAGGTTTCCACTGGGCCGGGTATTATTCCACAGCATTGCTCCAACTCCACAGTCTGCGTGTGAATGGAGGAGACGATGGGGGTACTACCTCTCAAAGTCTGTAGCTCCACCTGGAGGGTAGTTGTTGACTCCTGCCTTTGCGCACAAGTTCCTCTTCTTCCTGGGACGTGCAAGTTAGACGGCGATGGATCCATCTCACGTGTCGGGACCCTCTGCCACCGGTGTCCCTGAGCCCTTTGCCCCTTGAATGTCCACGGGCTGGAGTGGAATGGTCAGTTCTCCTTGTTCAGGCCATCTGAGCTCCCTCCGCTTCCAGATTTCCACCCGATCACAAAGGTAGATGTTGCCAATGATCCAGCCTGTGCTCTCCTACCGTCCACGGGTCGTCGGGGTCTTGTGAATAGATGACTGTTCTGTTCTTGGTGCATCAGTGTTCTCCTGGACGTGTGGTTCACTGTACACAGTGTTGTGGTGTGTGTCACCTCCTCTTCTTCTTGTAGGTGTGTGGACTTTTTACACCTCTCTTCACCTTTTTTAGATGTTCCTGATGGCGTCGTGCCACATGACTTCTTACTTCAGTTCTTTTCTTCATGGCATCGTGCCACTCTTCTCCCTTTCCTTTTCGCGACACAGTGCGGTCACCTTTCTTTCTTTGTCTTGCTGACCAGGCTTCTTCAAGCAGAGTGCACTACCACCTGTTTCCGTCTGGTCTTGTCCTGTCTTTAGGACACGGTCTTCTCTCCACTCTTCGGTGACTGGACCGGTCATTACGATCTTCTCTCTTGCCTCCTATTACTTCTTTTCTTGTAAGTGTTGTGTCCGTCTCTCCGGGTCTTCTTTCGGACATTCTCCTGATCTCTCAGTTGACGGACGTCTTACGGCAGGACATCTTCATCCTGACTTCTTGGCAGAATGCCTTCACTGCGCCTATATGGCGGGTCAGCACTCCGGCGACCTGTTGGCAGGTCGGTTATCTTCTTTTCCTTTTCGGGCGACCATTGGACTGGTCGGCTTTTGCGTTGGCGCACTTTCGTCTGCGCTCTTCATCTCTTCTGCAGGTTCCGGAGGGTTACGTCACCTCTCCTTGAATCTTCTCTGGTGGGCGCACTTCTTGCATGCGATGCCGGTGAGACTCTTTAAATTCATGGGGCGTTGACCGTGCGTGGTTTCTTCGCCTCCTTTTGGCTGTGGGGTAACTTTGCGTCACTCTTCCATTGCACGTCTGTGTGCATTGCGGTTACAAGTTCTTACTTCACTTGGTACCGGCCTCGGTACTTCTTCAGTGTAGCTTTGTTCCTTGCACTTTTAGTTTCTTTGACGTTGTCGCTCTTCCACTTGCGTGTCGCACTTTTCTTCTTCACACTTGGGTACTTGCCTCGCACGTCTTCTGGTGCTTTGGGTGTGGCTTCCTTTCTGTTAGGTGCTGTCCTGTACTGTCCGTGTCCGGGGTACACTTGCGCTCTTCCATCGGTTGCCTTTGAATCTTGCTGCATGCGGTAGACGTCTTGACTCTTCCTCTCCGTCCAGCGTGAGGTTGTCTTCTGAGATTGCGGTGAGCACCTGTGGCCACAGGCGTCACTTCAGCAGGGATGATGGGTCTCAGTCTTCGTCCGCATCACTGCAGGCTTACTTCACCTCTGTAGGCTTTCCCTTGTGCTGTCTTGTGCTTGTTTGCTGATTGGATCTATTCCAGGCTGTGATTGCTGCAGGTCTGTTTTACTCTGGAGACCTTCCTTGGTTTGTCCAATGCTTGTTTGCTGATTTTTTTTGGGTGGATGCACTTTTATTCTTGGCAGCCTTTCCTGCTTGGCAGTCTGTCTTGCGCTGCTGTGAGTCTGTTGTGCAACCACTTGTTGGCGGCAACAGCTGCTGTGCACTCCGCAGTCACTGTGGTGCTAACTTGTGCACTGTCCTTTGCCCCATGATTGCCGGTGTGTGACTAGTTGCACTTGGCGGTCTCTTCCTCGTACTTCTTTGGGCACTTTGCCGTCCCCACTGTTAGTGGTTGCCTTTCTTTCTGTTTGGGCGCAATATTAGGAATGGCCACACGATGGCAGTGTCTTCTTTCTCTCACGATGCGGGAGCCTTGGCATTTTCTCACCGCTGCAGGCCTCGTGCACCCTTCTGTCTCTGTCCCTGACTCATCCGGGCCTGCCTCGGGGCTCCTGCAGTCACTTTGGCTGCGGGTGAGATACTGCTCCCATCGGCTGCCAGATTCCAAAGAGACTGTCACTTCCCCACAGTGAGTATTTTATTATTTTCTCTACCTGGGCGTTGCAGGAGGGCACAGTGCAAGGTCGCTGCCCTGCTTCTCAGCTCTCTCGCCCCTCTGTCCTCCAGTTCTCCCTCTCCCCGCTGGGCGCCTTTGCCACTTTTACGGGCCCCTGGTCACTGTCTCTAGACTACGAGGTGGGGTGGGGGTGTGACTGCTTCTCTCGGCTGCGGGTGGGCTCCGCTCACGGTAATAGGCACCTCGCAGCTCTTCACACGCTGTGGGCGCTTGCCGTTGAAGTTTACCCCCCCCGCCGCTGCAGCCTCACTTTCCCACGCTGCGCGGCGGGGCCGGTGGACAGTGCAGGCCTGCCGCGGGTGGGCTCCGCTTTATCAATGACGGTCAGGCAAGGCGTCGCTGCACTTGCGGGTGGGCTCCGCTTGCCGCTCGACTTCCTCACGTTGCGAGGTGGGTCGGGAGGCGGTTAGCTACTCCGCTCCCTCCCCCTCGTCATTCCTGGCAGTCACGGAGGCGGGGTGGACTCCCACGGACCTCCGGACGCCTTGTCTCGGGCAGCCTGCGGGCTCACCTCGGGGTCTTGCTAGCATCGCGGGTGGGCCCCGCTTCATTCATGCATGCCCGGCAGGGCGTCGCTACAGTTGTGGGTGTGCTCCGCAGGCCTTATTGAACTTGGGGCCACTGCTCGCTCCCGGGCTCACCTTTGGCCGACGGGCCTTCCTTAGCTGCGGCCGTGGCGAGTGGGCTCCGCCCGGCCAGCACTCCTCTCCGGTGGGGGTCAGTCGCGGCCGGTGCAGGTGGGCTCTGTCCAGTCCGCTCTTCTTCAGCAGGCACGGCGCATGAAGTGCGGGGTCGGCTCCCGGTCACCTCGACATCAGCGCATGGGCCCGGGGCACGGCACACGCCCGGGGGTCTCTTGGCGGCCGACGCTGCTTCCACTGGGGGTGCCCTTCCTTCGGGCAGTATTCTCTCCCCCTTTTTCTTGTGGATGCTGCTCTTGGGGTCACAGCACCCTCATCGCCAAATGTTGTGTTGTGGGCCCTAGGCCCACATGCTAGTAATAAGTGCGACACGTACACTGGATAGGTAGAGGGTTAGTGAGCCACGAGCACGTGCGCTCGGCTCCTTTTATTAACTGTGTCACGTGATGTCGTGACATCAGTGGTGGGTGGGTGTTAAGTGTAGGCATACATTGTTAACCCTTAACTGTGTCAGCTAGGACACAACAGGCGTGTTGCAAGACTTCACCTCTACGTTGCAGTTGATGCTCCCAGCCCGCGGTCAAGAGCCCTTGATCTATCGGCTCCACAGAGCGTTTCCAGTCTTGGTTCAAACCGCCGGCTCTGCTTTTGCTTCCGTTTTTGGTGCAGCGGGGGAAAAAAACCCACCAGGGCCCTTCCTCTCCCCTCCCCCAGCCATTATGGATGGGAAACCTGGAGACCTGGAGGTAAGGTGGGGAGGAGCTGAGGAGCACAATAACAGCAGCTAACGCTCATTGGTACAACAGGAATAACAGTGTGAGAGACCCTCTGAAGAAATAGTAAAGTGGTAATTAATTGTAAAAGGTGCTGCAAAGGTGTTGCAATTGTTAGAGGGGGGGTAACTTACTGGCAAACCACAGAGACAGTCGGTTCAGCTCCAGATAGTATTCAATATTGATTCTTTCATCCTCACTTACTGACCACTGCACTACTGCGCTACTGCACACTACTCATTGATTCCTCTTTTTTCCCCATTCATCCTTCTACCACTGCCACAATTATAAACATACAAGTAAAATAATGGGAGAAATCAGAAACTAATGAATACGCTGAATGGTTCTCAAGCTGGATGCGTAATTACCTAATACCGGCTAGCTTCCTATCGCCTGCCTCTATAAGTGTATACCTATATTATACCTATAGTTTTGGCTTGTTAGCGGCCGTGTTCCCTCCCTGCGCATAAAGCAAAATGTGCACAAAACAACCCTGACCAGGAGAAAAAAGGAAACATCAGAGATGTCCAGTCAAGCAACCACACCCTCTCCAGTCCCAAGAGGAGTAAGAAGAGGACAGAGAACTGTACAACAGAGGATGGAACTGAAGGGCAAGGTACTAGCCGAGAGAGGAAAACAGCATTAGCAGAACGACCCCATTGATGAAGAGTACATGTCGGATCTGGAAACAGAAAATGATTCATATAAAAATGGCCAATTACCAGTTGGTCAGATGGGGTCGAACCGCAGCATAGCTCTAAATACAAGTGAAGAGACTCAGAATGCAAACAGAAAAGCTCTACTTAGCCCAAAGCAATACCCTCTTTTTACAAACCACCAAAACATCAGGCTGTGAGCAAGCCGAAAGATACATCGCAACTCTACAACAAAGATAAAGATGAAGCTGGCCTGATAGCACAAGATGCGCCAAATCGTCTACAAAATGCCTGTACAGTCGCTCCTCCCCCTCAAAGTACCCTAGGTATGGAGAATTTTTCACTGGCTGCACTGAGCGGGGGGCAAGCAAGCACTGAAAATACAGTGGAGCCAGGTTCAGAGACTTTAAGAGAAGGGCTGAGAGGAGAAGAAGCATCAATCCAAAAAATGCTACTAACCAAACTGAATGAGATCAGGGACTTTAAAGCATCTCAGGCAGTGGAGATTGCTCAGCTGCATGAAAGACTGGCTAAGCTGGAAGAGAATACATCCAACACACAGAAGAGATTGGAAGAGACCCAAACTCATATTTCACATTTGGAGGATAAACTCTCTGCTGTTAATCAAGACATGTTAGCTTTGACTAGAAGCAAAAGTCAAGTAGAGCATAAACTCCAGGAGTTAGAAACCTATAACCGACTATCAAATCTGCGGCTAGTGGGAATCTCGGAAGGATTAGAAAGTATGGAAATGGTCAAGTGGCCTGGGTCATAACTTTGGAAAGTAATGCCAGATCTACAAGGGGACCTGACAATTACTAGGGTCCACAGGGTCCCAGCACAGAAGAAACTCAATGCTAAATATCCACGTACAATATTATTGAATTCCTGGACTGCAGAATAAAATAAAAAAGTGTAAGCACTGCAAAAAGATCCTTTTTCACTACAGAGATTCAGCAGTTCAGAATAATCTCTGACATGTCCGTCATCTTCTGCACGCAGGTGAAAAGATTTTGTTAAGATGATTGATATATTCAAAGGAAGGGGAGCCCAAGCAGCAATTGTGCAGCAATCGAAACTCAAAGTACTGGCTAAAATGAAATTCTACATTTTCTCAGATATTCACGAAACTCAATTGCTCCTTACAGAGGTGTCAGTTGGTGGGGATTAAGACCCTCCCCCTTCTCTTTTCCTTTGGATCTAAACAGAGGGCCGAGACGAGGGCAGGTAAACAGTAAATTAGCTTGGAACTTTGTTTGTTTTAAGGGTGGAGAGGGTTGAGCGAAAGGGTGAAAAATGATGCAACAAAATGGCATCCAACAAGAGGGGAGGAAGGAGGGAATAGTGGGCAATTCTGTCCTTTGAAAGAGGTGGGCCAGGCGGGATGTGGAGGGGGTGAAGCATTTGCAAAAAAGAGAGTTCTCACATGTGTCCTCTAAAAAATTAATCCATGAACTTAAATACTATAGGATCAGCAGGTGTCTTTCTGAAATAGAAATTGCAATAAGGGTTGAACCAGATAGGAGACCTACACTGCCTGTGCTTTATATTGGAAAAACGAGATGCCTTTTAGATGTTCTTGGCTATTGCAGGATGATTCAGGTTCTTAGTAAATCTTGCAGGCGTTCCAGCGATCAACTACTGGGAAGCACAATCAGAATTTCTTACCTGCAGTATAAAACGGTCTATGTTGATAGCGCATCATTCGGTGACTTGTTTACAAGCCTCTTTAATAATGCAGGTATGGTACAGCTATGGCATGCACAAGCAGGTCTGATCCACCTTAGTGATAGTTCTAGCAAGAACCTTTATATGGTATGTACCACAGGCACTGTCTTTGGTATTTGCACATGTTATATGCACTTTAGGTTATTTCGCTTTTTTAGGATTGAAATCGGATGTGATTGGATCGAGCACAGGCACTTTATATAGTACTGATATATTTTGGACCTATGTTAGCACAAACCATTTTAGATGCTGTAAGCGTACATTATAGTTTCTTGTTCTTTAAGAATCTTAACTGGAGGTTACCAGCTACAGCACAAGGTACTTTATCTAGTTATGAGGTAGATCTGACACAGGTTAGCACTTGCCACTTTAGGTATCATAAGTACTGTATGCGCTGTACAAGCACTTTACATATTCAGCTGCTATGAAATCCTTTTGGATACCTTGTGCTTTTAAAGAGATTTGATAATTCGTGATATTTTATATATTTCTGGTCTGTGCCTGTAGTTTTTGATTCATGCTAGCACCTGTCACTTTATATATTCTAGGCACTGAAAATTGTATTACTATTTGTTTGCTATTTGTTGCACTTTAGACCTCAATCTCCTACAGATGTTTTTGATTCATGTTAGCACCTGTCACTTTATATATACTAGGTACTGTATACGTCGTTGCTATATAAATGCTATATCTTGCACTTTTGACTTTTATCCCCTGCAAATGTATATTTATACTTTCGTACAGCTGTACCAATTACAAAGTTATTTGTCTCTGAGGCACACAGTGCTGATGGCGGTGTCTGCACAGGCAGCTAACAAAGTCACTAGCCAACTTCTGTTAAAGCAACTATTAGTAAGGAAAACATCACAGTCCTCTCAATCAATCAATCAGGAGTTTGTTAAAGCGCAACTACTCACCCGTAAGGGTCTCAAGGCGCTATCGGTGGGGGGGGGTTCATGTTCCTTTCCATCAAGGAGGGGGTCTGTCGAAGAGCCAGGTTTTGAGGTTTCTTGCAAAGATGGGGAGCGATGTTGTCTGTCTGAGGTGGAGCGGAAGGGCGTTCCATGCTTTGGCCGCGAGGAAGGAGAAGGAGCGGCCTCCCGAACTGGTCTTTCTGGTGCGGGGGACCTCGGCGTAGGAGAGCTGGGCTGATCGTAGGGTCCTTTGGGGTGCGTGGAATTTGAGCCGGCTGTTCAGGTATGCTGGTCCGGTGCCGTGGAGGGCCTTGTGTGCGTGGGTGAGCATCTTAAAGGTGATTCTCGCCTCGACGGGGAGCCAGTGGAGTGTGCGCAGGTGCTGGGAGATGTGGCATTGTTTTGGCAGGTTGAGGACCAGTCTTGCGGCGGCGTTCTGGATGTTCTGTAGCTTGCGGATGAGGTTTTTGTTTATTCCGGCATAGAGTGCGTTGCCGTAGTCTGCTGGTGACCAGGGCGTGAGTGACTGTCTTTCGGTGTTCGAGGGGGATCCATTTGAAGGTCTTACGAAGGAGGCGGAGGGTGTGGAAGCAGGAAGATGAGACAGAGTTGATCTGGTGGTCCATTTTGAGCTCGGAGTCCAGGATGATTCCCAGGTTGCGTGCGTGGTCTGTGGAGGTTGGTGGGTTTCCGAGGGCGGTGGGCCACCAGGTGTCGCTCCAGGCATCGGGGTTTGGGCTCATGGTGAGTACTTCTGTTTTGTTGGTGTTTAGTTGTAGGCAGCTGTTTTTCATCCATTTGGCGACAGCTTCCATGCCTTCTCGAAAGTTGCGTCTGGCGGTGTTGGGCTCGTTGGATAGGGAGAGGATGAGCTGGGTGTCGTCTGCGTATGACACAATGTTGAGTCCGTAGGTTCTGACGATGGGGGCAAGTGGAGCCATGTAGACATTGAAGAGCGTCGGGCTGAGGGAGGAGCCCTGGGGGACTCCGCAGGTGGTAGGTGTGGGGTCTGAGAGGAAAGGGGGAAGTCTGACCCGTTGCGTTGTGCCGGAGAGGAAGGAGCAGATCCAGTCAAGGGCCTTGTCCTGGATTCCTGCGTCGTAGAGTCTGCTTATGAGGGTGCTGTGGGAGACTGTGTCGAACGCCGCTGATAGGTCTAGGAGGATGAGGGCTACTGTTTCTCCTTTGTCCAGTAGGGTGCAGATGTCATCTGTTGCGGCGAGGAGGGCGGTTTCCTTACTGTGGTTTTTTCTGAAGCCGGATTGGGAGGAGTCGAGGATGTTGTGTTCTTCAATGAATGTGGCGAGTTGGCTGTTGATGGCTTTCTCGATGACTTTCGCTGGGAAAGGGAGCAGGGAGATGGGTCTGTAGTTTTTGAGGTCGGTGGGGTCCGCTGAGGGTTTCTTCAGGAGAGGGTTGACCTCGGTGTGTTTCAAGTCGTCGGGAATGAGGCGGTCGCCAGGGAGCGGTTGATGGTGTGGCAGAGCATGGGTGCGATGGTGTCAGTGGCTCTGTTGAAGATGTGGTGGGGGCAGGGGTCTGTGGGGGCCCCTGAGTGGATTGACTTCATTGTCTTCAGTGTGTATTTGGTGGTGAGGGCTGTCCAGTCATCAATTGCTGGTTTCCGGGTGTCGGGGGTGGTTGGTGAGGGTTCAGTGTGTTGGTTGTCTTCGTCGAAGTTGTCGTAGAGGCTCTTGATGATTTTGTGGTGGAAAAAGGTGCTGAGTTTGTCACAGAGGTCTTGTGAGGGAGGGATGTCGGTAGACTCGCTGGTGGGTTGGGCGAACTCCTTGATGATGCTGAAGAGTTCCTTGCTGTTGTGTGCGTGGGTGGAGATTCTGTCTTCAATCGCTTTTTTCCTCGTTTCTCTGATGAGTTGATGGTGAGCGTTGGTGGTGGCTCTGAAGTTGTTGTGGGCTTCTGTGGATTTGGTGTTTCTCCAGTCCTTTTCGAGGCGGCGGCATGTGCGCCTGGACTCTCAAAGTTTGGTGGTAAACCATCTGGCTTTCTTGGCACGGGTATTGTTGTTTTTCTTGAGGGGGGCTATGGTGTTGGTGCTGTCCGAGATCCATCTATGCAGGGTTCGGGCTGCGGTGTTGGCGTTGTCGTTTTCCGCGATGGTTGGGGTGGAGTTGTTGAGTGAGGAGATGAGCTGGTCGTCGGTGATTTTGGTCCAGTTTCTTTGTGGAAGCAGGTGCTGGTGTCTGTGGATGGTGGGTGTTCTGAAGGTGAAGTGGACGCAACGATGGTCGGTCCATGGGAGTTCGGTGGTGTGGCTGAAGGTGATGAAGTTTCCTGAAGTGAAGAGGGGGCCGAGGGTGTGTCCTGCTGAGTGCATGGGCTTGGTCACGATCTGGCAGAGTCCAATGTTGTGGAGGTTGTCCAGGAGGCATGTGGTGTTGGGGTCCAGTTGATTGTCGAGGTGGAAGTTGAGGTCTCCCAGCAGGGTGTAGTTGGTGGATGCGATGGCCTGCGCGGAGATAATGTCCGTGATGGAGTTGGCAAAGGGTCCGCGGGGTCCAGGGGGTCGGTAGATGAGGGTTCCTCAGAGGGCAGCAGTGGGGCTGGCCAGTATCTTGAAGTGAAGGTGTTCCATCAGTTCTGTGGACTCGTCAGGGAGTGTGCTCAGGCGGAGGCTGGATTTGTGGACGATGGCGATTCCTCCTCCTGGGTGGGTGGGGCGGTCCTTCCTGTAGATCTTGTATCCTTCGGGGATGGCGATGGCGATGCCTGGTCCTGAGGTGGCGTTGGTCCAGGTTTCGGTGAAGAATGCTACGTCCGGGGTGGTGCTGTCGAGGAGGTCCCTGATTTCTGTGGCGTGTTTGTGGAGGGATCGGACATTGAGGAGGATGCATTGCAGGGTCTTCGGTTCAGTTGTGTTCTTGTTGGCGGGTTGTGCTGGATCCGTGTTCTTGGCGGTGCTGCAGGTGTGCCGGCAGCGGTGACAGCTGAAGGGTCCATGTGTGTCGGCTGGTGATGCTAGCTTGCAGTTGTTGTTGCAGCCTGGGTTGAGTGCGTGGAGTGCTGCTGGGTCGTAGCGTTGGCGGGGCGGAGGTCCAGGGTTCCTGGTGCTGGTCGCGGACGGGTCGCGGACGGGCGCAGATGTGCTTGCCTTTGACGCGCCTTCGGTGCACCAGCGGCGCGCCCGCAGCCCACGGCCGCTGCGCGGCCGCGCAGTAGCCGCCATTAAGTAGGGGTCGGGAAGGGCTGGACAGCTGGGAGGCAGGAGCGGGGAGAGGAGCTGGATTGGGCCGGTTGCGCTGGGGGTGAGGGGCCGCGGGGGCAGCAGCAGCGGGGAATGGTAAAGGGAGGAAAGAAGGGATAAAGAAAAAAGGGAAAATAAGCAGAAATAAGGCACAAAAGAGCAGAGATCCAGAAAAGGGCAGAAAGGTGAAAGATGTAAAGGGTAGAAAACGAGTGAAAGAGCAGAGGGAGGGAAAATGGGCAGAAATAAGGCAAAAAAGAGCAGAGGTGCAGAAAGGTGAAAGATAGAAAGGGTAGAAAAGTGAGTGAAAACGAGTGAAGGAGCAGAGGGAGAGAAAGAGAAAATGGGCAGAAATAAGGCACAAAAGAGCAGAGATGCAGAAAGGTGCAGAAGGTTGAATGATAGAAAGGGTAGAAAAACGAGTGAAGGAGCAGAGTGAGAGAAAGGAGGCAGAGGTCCACTGGACCACCAGGGATCAGGCGCAGGGAAACCTGCGGGTGGAGGAGGGCCTCGATCACTAACACTCAAGAGTGCAGGGGCAGGGGCACCTCACTTATTGGTGGAGCTGCGAGGGTGGGAGAGCAATTTCACTGACAATGAGTCAGTGGTCTTGCCCGCCTGTCTCCGCAGTGGCCGCCATTAAGTAGGGGTCGGGGGGGGCTAGAAAGCTGGGAGGTGGTAGCGGGGAGAGGAGCTGGATTGGGCCGGTCGCGCTGGGGGGTAGGGGCAGCAGCGGCGGGGAAAGGTAAAGGGAGGAAAGAAGGGATAAAGAAAAAAGAGAAAATAAGCAGAAATAAGGCACAAAAGAGCAAAGATGCAGAAAAGGGCAGAAAGGTGAAAGATGGAAAGGGTAGAAAAACGAGTGAAAACGAGTGAAGGAGCAGAGGGAGAGAAAGGGAAAATGGGCAGAAATAAGGCAAAATAGAGCAGAGGTGCAGAAAGGTGAAAGATGAAAAGGGTAGAAAAACGAGTGAAAACGAGTGAAGGAGCAGAGGGAGAGAACGGGAAAATGGGCAGAAATAAGGCACAAAAGAGCAGAGATGCAGAAAGGTGCAGAAGGATGAAAGATAGAAAGGGTAAAAAAACGAGTGAAGGAGCAGAGTGAGAGAAAGGAGACAGAGGTCCACTTGACCACCAGGGATGAGGCGCAGGGAAACCTGCGGGTGGAGGAGGGCCTCGATCACTAACACTCAAGAGTGCAAGGGCAGGGGCACCTCACTTAATGGTGGAGCGGCGAGGGTGGGAGAGCAATTTCACTGACAATGAGTCAGTGGTCTTGCTCGCCTGTCCCCACAGTGGCCGCCATTAAGTAGGGGTCGGGGAGGGCTGGACAGCTTGGAGGCGGGAGCGGGAAGAGGAGCTGGATTGGGCCGGTCACGCTGTGGGGGGAGGGGCCGCGGGGGCAGCAGCGGCGGGGAAAGGTAAAGGGAGGAAAGAAGGGATAAAGAAAAAAGGGAAAATAAGCAGAAATAAGGCACAAAAGAGCAGAAATGCAGAAAAGGGCAGAAAGGTGAAAGATGGAAAGGGTAGAAAAACGAGTGAAAACGAGTGAAGGAGCAGAGGGAGGGAAAATGGGCAGAAATAAGGCAAAAAAGAGCAGAGGTGCAGAAAGGTGAAAGATAGAAAGGGTAGAAAAGTGAGTGAAAACGAGTGAAGGAGCAGAGGGAGAGAAAGAGAAAATGGGCAGAAATAAGGCACAAAAGAGCAGAGATGCAGAAAGGTGCAGAAGGTTGAATGATAGAAAGGGTAGAAAAACGAGTGAAGGAGCAGAGTGAGAGAAAGGAGGCAGAGGTCCACTGGACCACCAGGGATCAGGCGCAGGGAAACCTGCGGGTGGAGGAGGGCCTCGATCACTAACACTCAAGAGTGCAGGGGCAGGGGCACCTCACTTATTGGTGGAGCTGCGAGGGTGGGAGAGCAATTTCACTGACAATGAGTCAGTGGTCTTGCCCGCCTGTCTCCGCAGTGGCCGCCATTAAGTAGGGGTCGGGGGGGGCTAGAAAGCTGGGAGGTGGTAGCGGGGAGAGGAGCTGGATTGGGCCGGTCGCGCTGGGGGGTAGGGGCAGCAGCGGCGGGGAAAGGTAAAGGGAGGAAAGAAGGGATAAAGAAAAAAGAGAAAATAAGCAGAAATAAGGCACAAAAGAGCAAAGATGCAGAAAAGGGCAGAAAGGTGAAAGATGGAAAGGGTAGAAAAACGAGTGAAAACGAGTGAAGGAGCAGAGGGAGAGAAAGGGAAAATGGGCAGAAATAAGGCAAAATAGAGCAGAGGTGCAGAAAGGTGAAAGATGAAAAGGGTAGAAAAACGAGTGAAAACGAGTGAAGGAGCAGAGGGAGAGAACGGGAAAATGGGCAGAAATAAGGCACAAAAGAGCAGAGATGCAGAAAGGTGCAGAAGGATGAAAGATAGAAAGGGTAAAAAAACGAGTGAAGGAGCAGAGTGAGAGAAAGGAGACAGAGGTCCACTTGACCACCAGGGATGAGGCGCAGGGAAACCTGCGGGTGGAGGAGGGCCTCGATCACTAACACTCAAGAGTGCAAGGGCAGGGGCACCTCACTTAATGGTGGAGCGGCGAGGGTGGGAGAGCAATTTCACTGACAATGAGTCAGTGGTCTTGCTCGCCTGTCCCCACAGTGGCCGCCATTAAGTAGGGGTCGGGGAGGGCTGGACAGCTTGGAGGCGGGAGCGGGAAGAGGAGCTGGATTGGGCCGGTCACGCTGTGGGGGGAGGGGCCGCGGGGGCAGCAGCGGCGGGGAAAGGTAAAGGGAGGAAAGAAGGGATAAAGAAAAAAGGGAAAATAAGCAGAAATAAGGCACAAAAGAGCAGAAATGCAGAAAAGGGCAGAAAGGTGAAAGATGGAAAGGGTAGAAAAACGAGTGAAAACGAGTGAAGGAGCAGAGGGAGGGAAAATGGGCAGAAATAAGGCAAAAAAGAGCAGAGGTGCAGAAAGGTGAACGATAGAAAGGGTAGAAAAACGAGTGAAAACGAGTGAAGGAGCAGAGGGAGAGAAAGGGAAAATGGGCAGAAATAAGGCACAAAAGAGCAGAGATGCAGAATGGTGCAGAAGGGTGAAAGATAGAAAGGGTAGAAAAACGAGTGAAGGAGCAGAGTGAGAGAAAGGAGACAGAGGTCCACTGGGCCTCCTCTCTTTTAATGCTAATGGCCTGAATAAGAAACGTAAGTCTCAGGCAATTGAAAGTTGGCTTAGAAGACACAACCTGGATGCCATTTTTTTTACAGGAAACCCATTTCCGGAGAGCATTGATGCAAGTAAAATATTCCAGAAATCGGCTGGCTTCCATTGTTAAGCAAACGCAGGAAGTGGCAGAAAGAGGTAGGGATATACATAGGGAAGCATGTACATTTCAGTGTAAAAAACACTCAGTCATACCCGGAAGGCCGGTCGGCTCTTCTACATGGAACTTTAAATCAGTCAAGTCTCACTTTGGCCGCAATTTACGCCACCGTTTTTGATAATCCTCAACCCCTGCTACAGCTGAAGTGGGCACTATCCTGTATTCCCGGCCCTATTATATGGGGGGGGGGCATTTTAACTTTCATCAGGATCCTTCAGTTAATTCCTCTAAGAAGGTTCGAAAGAAAAACAAGCCCCAGGTGGTTATTGACCTGGCTAGCTGTAAAAAGTCATTAGATCTGATAGATCAATGGCACTTTCAAAACCAAGAAACACAGGACTTTTCATCCTTTTCGGCAAAGTATGATATGGCTTCCAGGATGGATTTTTTTTTTATCTCACATGGCCTCAGGGTTAATACATACAATCACATCCCGAATGCATTTTCAGACCATGCTTTAATTAAGATGAAATTATCGGGAGCAGGATCAAGGGCGAAAATGCCAATGAGGTGGTATCTTAATAAACTAAATTGGGAAAATGAGAGCTGGTGTATGGAAATAGCCAACAAGATGAATATTTTCTTTTCCAACAATACAGATTCAGTACCAATAAATATAGTATGGGGAGCATTTAAGGCCACTTTAGGGGGGATAATTACTTCAAATGAAATCCCACAAGAAAAAGGCCAAAAAGGAAGAAAGGTTAAAAATCGAGGCGCGATTCGCATAGGCAAATAATGAGCACGTGAAGTATAGAAATTTTAACACAAAACAGAAATTGCTGCAAGCGAAATCACAGAAGCAGGACTATCATTATGAACTAGTGATGCATTAAGTAGGACTTATCTTCAAAAGGTATATGAAGAGAGTGAGTACAAGGGAATCTACTTGCGTGGTAGGCAAAAGAGAAGCAGGTCAAAAACAGAAGTGAAAGTATTGAGGATGAGGAATCTAAAACACAATTAACAGCTACTTTAGACATTGGAGATGCCTTTCTGGACACTACAGGGAAATCTATCAGTCTGATCGGCAAACGTCGCCAGAACTGATTACAGGTTTCGTTAACAAATTACAGATCCCTTAATATCAGAGAATCATTACTTGAGGAACTTTCTATTGGGGAAGTTGAATTGGTGATTGGTTTGTTAGCCAATTTTAAAGTGACCAGGGAGGACGGACTACCTGCAGAATTATATAAACAATTAGTCCCAACTCTTAATATACAAATGCTAAAATTAGCCAACCATCTACTGGAAGGAGGGGAACCTCCGGCCTCTTTCCATACATCGGTGTTAGTCAGCGTCTTGAAGAAAGATAAAGATAGGGGCAACGTCAACTTTTACAGACCTATTAGTCTTCTTAACGGTGACCACAAGATCTTCACAAAACATCTTACAAATAGGCTTAATAGAATTCACTTATTCATGCAGATCAATGTGGTTTCATGGCTTAGAGACAGCTTGTGACAAATACGCAATTTTTAATAGAAGCCCTGGATTATTTTCATAAGTTTGTGGAGTTTTGCCAACTCCACGCTCCACTGGGAACACGGAGTTCAGCAAAAACTCTGTGCCGTGGCGGATTTTTCCTCTGCCGCCCATCCCGTGGAGAGAGTTAAAGCGAGAGGAGGATCAGCACTTACCTGGGTCTGGTGCTCTCCACCATGCCTGAGCTGTCCTCCTCTGTCCTGGTCTCCTCAGTGGAAAAACAAACCTCCTACTCTGTAAGTCTTTGGAGGACTGTGCATGCACACGCATTCCCATTCCTACAAAGACATACAGGGTATGGGAATTGCTTTTCCACCATGGAGAGCACAAAGCAGGACAGCCCGGGCATGGTGGAGAACACCAGACACAGGTAAGCTCTGCAAAGCAGATGACAGTCTAGGGATCAGGAACCCTCCAGTTCTGCCGCTTCTATTTAGGCCACTTAGTTTTTAGGCAACTCTGTGGAATTCTGCGTAGTGGCACTCCGCCAACTCTGCTCAGGGTTAGTTTTAACTGGTTTGTCACTATTATCATTTCTTGTAATATTAGGCGTTTTTGCTTGTCTAATTCTGTACAATGCCAGGGTTGATGGCTGTTTGCCTGATTATGCTTTCTGTGGGGGATATGTTGTGCTTGCTTCTCTTTATGTGGGTTTTTTCCAATAAGATGGCTAATAAGGAAACCCAAGGTCTTTCACCATTCACTGATTGTCGGGTTTCTTGCTTCCCTACTTCCTTTGTAGTTTTTTCTTTTATTCCTGCTTGAAGATATACTTCGGGCATCACTTTCTCTATCCCTTTTCCTCTCCACCTCAAGCCTTTTAGATTACATGCATGTGGCGCACAGATTAGATCATTGGGTGCTGTCAGCCAAGCAAATCTTTGTTCCAATTGCATTGATTGTGGAAAATAACCGCTCTCCGTGCATGGAATTATTTGGCATTTGTAGCTCTGAGGCCTTACATTTTCGCTCACTAGCGTGTGATCAATGGTTGAACTCTTAGTCCCACTTAAAAAGGTGATTGATGTGCATTGTAATGAGCGTAGAATGAGTGTATTTTAATCCACTGTGTATGTATTGTATTTTTAATTTGCTTTTACTTTTATGGCCTTTTAGTCCGAAATATAGTAGTTGATGATGATGATGATGATGATTGATGTAGGTGAGTCCTCTTTTGAGCTTCCTTTAAAATATTTTAGGTCTAGAGGTTGCAACTGACTTATGAATCTATTGTCATTTGATGATGGTTTCTGACATTTAGACATACATTTGTATTCAAATCGCCTGCAATGATAAACTGCACTTGAGAGTAATGCATCTACATTGTTTTCATCGTTTTAGGCAGGGTATTCATGTGCACCTCTTTTGTCTCCCTTCGTGGGTGAATATAGATGTTTATTAATATTACAATTGTCGGTGCCATGCTAGTCTTTTGATTAGCCAATTTTTTTGCGAGGATCCATTTTGTCCCTGTTGGTAGTTTTTCCATTGACCACTCAAGTTTGGTTGAGAGATACGTAGATAAACCACTCCTTGGGATTGCCGAATTTCGATGATTTTTCCGCAGTTTCGTGGTAGTCAGTATAATCTATGATAGGCAGTGGTGTTAGACTTCAAGTTTCTTGGGTCAAAATGGCATCGTAATTTAAGACAAAATCCATAACTTTGCTGTTTTCTAAAAGCGTTTCTAACCGTGTGTGTTCCAGGAGCTCCTTGTGGGCCTTTACACATGTTGTCAGGATTGCGTGTAGGCATGGTGTTTCAGTGACCCTGTCCTTTCTTACTCTGTCGCTCAGTTAGTTTGCTATATTCTTGTGCGTTCCCTCCTTGGTGACCATGCCTGGGGGCTTGATCATTTTTAGGTTCTCAAGTTCTTTTTGATCGGTTCTGGCACAAATATAAATCCTTAGGACCGATCCCCCTCTTTGTTTTATAGGTAGAAGAGGGCCTGGGTAGCAGGGAACCTCCATCTTTTATAGTTCAATCACCCAGGTCTTGAATGTTTGCTGATGTATCATGATGAGATCAACTATTTCTGATGAGTACCTGTTTGTTACAGTAGACTCCCTGTTATTCTGAAATGGATGGGGTTTAAATTCAACTGTTAACAAGTTGGTGGTTTCAATATGGGCTATTTCCCTTATTTCCTTTATCAGTTTAATTATCGTACCTCTGTTAAAGATGTCGAAATTTCCTCTTGAGATCTAATTGGGGAGTAATACTAGCTTACTTAAGGGGTTTCCATTTATTGTGAATTTTGATTGAACTACTGAGATGTATGGATAACATTTTAAAGCCTGCGGTCTTAAAAGACCCAATTTGTGTATTGCTCTTGAACTGGCCATATGCCCTCTCCTTGTTGATCGTGGAAGCATCTCGGCTTCAGATCCTCATGTGTAGCTTCCCTGTTCGCTGAGTTCCTCCGAACTTGAGCCTCAGGGAGGTTTTTTCTACTTGACTTTGATGTGGAGGGTCCGGAGCCGTGGGTCCCCTGGAGTTTTGTTTGTTGGAAATGGGCTCGTAGTGGCTGTTGTCCAGCTTTGTTGATCATTGACTTTGACTGAGGGAAGTGGGTCTGTTGTATTCTCTTACCTTTTAAAATGTATTTCTGGGCTTCCAGGCTGTTCAATTACTGGGCCTGAATCCTTTTAATTTGCGCTCTTCTCAATAAATACATTTTCGTTCTTATGTTGAGAGAATAATTACCATATTTTCTTTTGTCGAGCTATTTTCCCTTTGTTGCGCATTTTTCTTGATCTCTTTTTTTCCTTTTTTTGCGACCGATAGCTTTACTTCTACTTTCTCTGTCTTCTCCATTGCTCTCTGTTTTTCTTGATTCTACTTCTGGCTGGTTGTTTGACTTGTCTGTCAAAGGAGCTATCTACTGTTTTGAATAATTGAGGATTTTCCACGATAAAAATTATGTTAGTTGAAGCACGGTTCTACTTGACTGGTTTGTCAATGAAGATGTCTGTTATTTCGGTTATTAGGGGATTTTTCACCGAAGAGGTTTGGATGGTTTAAGGATGGTACACCTTTATTTGAGGATTTGCTACTGAATTTTTAATATATTTGTAAGTGATTTTCTCGTGTTTGTGGACTCTTTGTCTTGAACATGGCCTTGCTGCTTGTGCTCTTATTTCCATCAATATATCTGTCAAGGTTGATGTTAGATTTTCCGGGTTTTCACCTACCGTTAAACAATGGCAGTATTGGTCCTCTATCAAGAATACGATTTTTTCACTTTCCCTTGCTTTTTTAAATATGGATATATTCTTGTTAATTGGTGACTTTTTATCCGTATTAAAGATGCCTCCTATCTCGCTAACATCTGGCCCTGTTGTTTTAGTATTTAGAAAACGATTTAGAAAAGGCAAAATTGTTCAAGCCGCTTCGTGCGAAGTTACAGAGGAAGTCTGTGGATAGTCAAGCCTTTGTGTACCCATGTTATGTGAAGGAGTTGTAGTTTCTGATTATTCTCTCAGTGGTTGTTCCAGAGCTAGACTCTGTTCTGGAGGACTTGATGGCTGCAGTTTCTGAACTGATTCTGCTATTTGTTCCTGCTCTTCCTAACAACTGAGATTTAACGGAAAAAAAACTGTGGCGTGAAATTTGATTGTAGACTTCAGCTTTAGATGTGAGTTTATTTATGTGTTTGTTATACCTGGGATTTTCCAGAGTGTTTCATCTACTGAGTCCTGTGACTTGTCCAATCTTTCTGAGACTATAGGCCCATTCTTGTTGTTGGTCTTCTACAGTTTCATGGTCAGATTTTTTTGGATTAACTAGTCATTTTGTTATTAAGAAGCCTGTTATTGTGTACCCCTCTTCTATTTTATTTTTGCGTGGCTTACTGGGGGAATTTCTTCTAATTTGTATCATCATCACTGAATTGGAAAAAGACTCCCGCTTGAGGAAGTCTTGCCTTGATCTCTTGTTTTGTCTCTTTTTCCCCTGACCCTGCGCTTCTCTATTTTTTCCCGAGCACAAGGATGCGATGACTCTGGCAGCGGCAACAGGCGCTGCGATGATCTTGGCCTTCGTAGCGGTGGGAATTTCCTTGCATTGTCGGGGTTGCGCTCCGCAAGCGAGAGATGCGACACAACTTGCAGAAAGTCTTTAAAAGCTTTGTTTCCAGCTTCCTAACACAGGCACAACTTCCAGAGGCCCCACAACTGGCCCATGCTCTCTAGGAAGGACAGAACTCTCTAAGCAGAGTTCAGGGAAGCTGAGGATGAAGTCCCTTTGTTCCTGAGACTTCTTAACAGGGAGCCAGCTCTTCTCAGGCCCTTGGAGATTCCTTCAAGCAAGGGGACACAGCACAAAGCAAAGTCAGTCCAGCAGAGCAACAGCAGGACAGTCTTCCTTCTTCAGTTTCAGCTTTAACCTGGGCAGAGGTTCCTTCTTAATTCCAGGATGATCTAATTTTCTGTAGCCAGGGGTCCTGTACTTATACCCCTAAAAGTCTTTGATCCCTTTGTGCAGGTGGGCTCTGAGCCCGGTTTGAACCAATTCTAGGTGTTCCTTGAGCACTTTGTTTTCCTGGCCTCTCCTTTAATTTCAGGGAGAGGGGCAGGGTCGTCAGCCGCCAGGATAGGGGGTGATGCCAGCATTGTGGGAGGCAGGCCTAGCCCTATTCTGGCCCAGGTGCTATCCCCTCCCACCGCTCAAGATTCAGATGCAGTCATTCAGCCTAGGGATCACTCAGCCAGTCTTCTGGGGGCTCCCAACCTCTGTCACTCTCAAACCAGACAGTTAATTCACAAACAGGCCAAGGCACACAGAAAGGTCAGACAAGAGAACAGCAACTTTCTGAAAGTGCTGTTCTCAAACACAGGATTTTAAAACAACCTTTCCTAAAAGATGTGTTATTAAATTCTGAGTTCAGGGATACCAGACTTTTATGTCCTATCTTGTTCCTATGGGAAGATATGCTGAGAGCCACTGTAGCCAGCATTCCCCTAAGCATGGGCGAAATTTGCGAATTCGCGTTCTGTGAATTCGCTGATTTCCCCACAAAATCGCAAACAAATCAGCGAATTCGTGAATTTGCTTGCAAAATCGTGGATTTTTTTGCGATTTGCCCTGGAGTACTTTCTACTGGCTAATCCAGTAAGTGCTCCCTCATTGGGTAAATGTATAGTGCTTTTACTACACTGCAGCTGCGTAAAGTGCCAGAAGATGTGTCTCCAGTGACCATGTGTGCACAGGAACACATGGTCACTGGAGACACATCTTCTGGCCCTTTTATTCAGCTACAGTGTAGTAAAAGCACTATGGGGCAGATTTACAAGCCGCTTGCGCCTCTTTGCGCCGCAGTTGCGTCACTTTTGTGACGCAGCGGCAGCACAAAAGATGCGCCATGGTGCTGGGTATTAACAACGTGACACATCTGAGAGATGCGTCATGTTGTAAAGCCCTGCCCCATCAGGAGGCGTTCCGGCGCAGGGGAGGGCGTTCCTGCGCTGGAACCCCTCCTAAAAATGGCTGAGTGAAATCTACAAGATTTCACTCAGTCACTTTTAGGTCAATGCTGCGTCAAAACCCTGCGCCTGCTTGAAGCAGGCGCAAGGCTTGATGCAGCATTGGGGAGATAAGGCCCCCCAGAGCATTGCTGGAGCTGCGTTGCGCTAGCGACGCAGCTCCAGCAATGCTCTGTTTTACGGCACAGATGCGCGACTCATCTGTGCCGTTTTTGCCACATGGTGCGCCGCATTGTAAAAGCGGCGCACCATGGGTGGCGGAGCTGCGGCGCACAATAACTGGCGCATCCCTGGGGATGCGCCAGTTATTGTAAATCTGCCCCTATACATTTAGCCAACGAGGGAGTATTTACTGATTAGACAGTAGAAAGTACTCCAGTTGAGTATAGGTATTGCCCAAAACGTGGCATCTTCGTGGACAAACACGCAGGGCGGGATTCATTCTGCCCCCTGTTAGACTCATTTTTTGTGCCCTTCAGCCCTCTGTTAGACTCGTTTTTCCCTTGTTTATGTGCCCTTCTGCCCTCTGTTAGACTCGTTTTTCCCTTGTTTTTCTGCCCTTCTGCCCCCTGTTAGACTCGTTTTTTTGTGCTCTTCTGCCCTCTGTTAGACTCATTTTTCCCTTGTTTTTTCTGCCCTTCTGCCCTCTGTTAGACTTGTTTGTGCCCTTCTGCCCTCTGTTATTCCCTTGTTTTTGTGCCCTTCTGCCCTCTGTTAGACTCGTTTTTTGTGCCCTTCTGCCCTCTGTTAGACTCGTTTTTGTGCCTTTCTGCGCCCTGTTAGACCTGTTTTTTTGTGCCCTTCTGCCCTCTGTTAGACTCGTTTATCCCTTGTTTTTCTGCCCTTCTGCCCTTTGTTAGACTGCTTTTTGTGCCTTTCTGCCCTCTGCATCACCACATCATCACTCAGCGCTACCCAAGCATCACTTCGCACCACCACATTATCACTGAGCACCACCACATTATCACTCAGCACCACCACAGCACCACTCAGCACCACTACAGCATCACTCAGCACCACCACAGCATCACTCAGCACTACTCAGCACCACCACAGCATCACACAGTGCCACCACAGCATCACTTAGCACACCCACAGCACCACTCATTGCCACTACAGCATCACTCAGGGCCACCACAGCATCACTCAGCGCCACCACATTATCACTCAGCACCACCACAGCACCACTCAGCACCACCACAGCATCACTCAGCACCACCACAGCATCAATCAGCATCACCACAGCACCAATCAGCACCATCCCAGTATCACTCAGCACCACCACAGCACCACTCAGCATCACCACAGCACCCCTCAGCATCACCACAGCACCACTCTGCGCCACCCCAGCATCAATCTGCTCAACCATTCAACAACAACTGGTTCAAATATGTTCTCTCAATGTTTCAAGCTTTATTACAAATGTCACAAAAAGATGTTAATATTTCACTTCTGTTCTTGGATTTTCGTCACAATAAAATATACTGAACATAATCTTCACAAAAGTTATTTACAAAAGTTTAAGCTATTGTCATTATAAATTAAAATCACTTTTATTTAAGTATTAATTATTTAAAAATATTAAAAGCCATTGTAATTTGTAATATCAATACATCTAAGTCACGCAAATACAAAACATGTTGCATTACAAATGCTATAGGTGTCACATTTGCGAAAATTATAACTATTGGCATTGTAAATGACAAAGCTATTAATTTAGCTATTTTCAAAACCAACACATAAATAAAAAAAATTGTCATTTACAAGACCAATAGCTCAAACTTTCCTAATGCGAGACCTATTGCATTGCAAATGCTTGTTTTTATATTTGTCAGTGCTTCCTGTTGAGGTTTAATTTTCGTGACAGGCTCCTCATTGCCTACTTGTAACTATTCTCTGACCCTGCTTCAAGGGTCAGAGCAGGGTCATAGAATAGTTGCAAGTAGGCAACGAGGCGCCAGGAAGCACTTACAGGCTTACAGCAGCAGGTGCCCAAGTTGAAGTTAATTTCTTTGTAACCCTTTTGTAAAAGGATACAAAAAATTAGCTTTAACTTTTGCACCTGCTGCTGTAACCCTGTAAGTGCTTGGCCTAAAATTCCTCCCCGCTGATTCGCGGATTTTACAGCGAGTTCGCGAGATTCGCGGATCGCGAAATCGCGGAAAATCCGCAAATTCCGCGAGCGGAACGAATTTTCAGCCCATGCCTACATTCCCCATGATAGCCTATGGGGCAAGATAGCCTTACAATAGTGAAAAACGAAAATGGCTGTAATTCACTACCAGAGCATGTCACCTGCACTAGTACATGCTCTAACTTTCACCTACACTGCACCCTGCTCAAGGGGGTACCTTGGGCCTTCCATAGGAGTGACCAATGTGTACAGAAAGGGAAGGGTTAGGCCTGGCCAGTGGGGACACTGACCAGGAGGACATGGCAGTTCACAGACTGTACACAGGCACTGCAGTGGCAGGCCTGAGACACCATGTTAGGGCTACTCATGTGGGGTGCACAATCAGTGCTGCAGGCCCAATAGTAACATTTGTTATCACCAGCCCTGGCACACTCAGTGCACTTTACTAGGGACTTCTTGGTGACACAAATATGCCAATCGTGGATAACAAATCACAATAACAATTTACACAGGGATCACTTGCACTTTGACACTGAACAGCAGTGGCAAAGTGCCCAAAGCATCTAAACCAGCAAAAACTAAATCCAGCACCGCATCAAAAATACAGGAGATAGAGGCAAAAAGATAGGGGGAAACCACGCCAAGGATGCCAAGTCTAACAGCCGCCAACTGCTACTGTCAGGCACTGGGAAGTACAAGGGCAGAGTAAAGAGGGAGAGGTCCCAAGGGCGAGAGTGTGCTGAACTTGCAGAGAGCTTTCCAAGAGCTTAAAGAGCTTGAAGGGCCTGGGGGATAGAAACATGCTCTAGACTGCAAAGTGAGTGGGGCCTCCGCCTCCTGTAAGACGCTCCCTGGACAAGATGGCCCACTACTGTGGGGAGGATCGGGACATGCACACAGCAGTAGCCGACTATGGCTGCCACACTTGCCCTTTACCCTCAGCTGCAACTGGTACAGCTGACTTTTGCTTTTGGCTTTGACTTGCTGAGAGGGAGAATGGTATGGTGAAGAACTATGCGCAGTGGCTGGGAATGACTGAGTGCTGGTGCGGGTAGCCGCAATTGTCCAGCCTGTGGCTTACTCAGAGGGATGTAGCAGCAGCAGCTGCACGGCGACTACCAGTCGGCAGCCAGTTGCAGACGCAGGTTGGAAATGGCAGGGCTGCATGGGTAAGAAGCAGTTAGAAGCCGGCTCTCTGCAGGGGCGGAGGGAGCGGGGGGGTTCACAGCGCTTACAGGCAAACAGCAGCCACTAACACCCACCTTCACTATGTTGCGCCACTGCCTCCTATCACCTGTCATGGCTGCCCCTGCTTACTCCACCATAATCGCAACCACAGTATTCAACCCTTGGACCGCTGGCTTGCCACAGAGGATGGTCTGCACTTCACTCGTGCTTCACTTCCGCTTATGGATTCCAATGAGGAGTCAGGCAAGCACTCTATTAGCATTTAATTTTCAGCTCCTGGGTACATGGGTGTAAGGCAATTATATCATGTTTAAGGGAGAGAGTTCAGAGTCCTAAAAATCAATAAAAATGGGTTCAGAAAGCAGGAGAGTGAACACAAAAAAGTTTGGAGTTGACCCTGCAGAAAGTGCCAAGTTCAACGCACAGTCTATTTGTAAAGTGATGCTTTGCAGAGCAGGGTTGTCTCTAGACTGGAGTGCTCACTGTAAAGGCAGATGTGAGGTTCCTGTGCCTCGCTGTCAGAAGCCAAACTGTGATCAGTGAAAGAAAAAAGCCTTGGTTCTTTTCACTTTGCATAGTAGAGTTTACAATCTCATAGCTTTGCCCCCACTATCTACTAAATGACAGTGTTTCAACAAAACTTAATGCGGCAATTGCAAAAACAACAAGTGATGGACCGAATGTGGATCAATGTCACACATTCCCCCAGTCAAAAGATCTGGGACCAAATCCATCGTTTTTTTGCACTCCACACCACCCTGGGTTAGACAATGGCGATATGCAAATCAGCTCTGACCCTGTTGCCCCATGGGAACAGTCCAGTTTGAACTACAAAAGCCATGTCCTTCGCAGAACGGAATCAAGCATCCGAGGACCAGACCGGTTTCGAGGTAACACCTCTCATCAGCCCGGCTAGCTTGACTCCAAGTGGTGTGGAGTGCCTGGGACCCACGTCTGGGCATCCCCAGCGCACTTAGGGCGGCAATTGCAAAAACAACAAGTGATGGACTGAATGTGGATCAATGTCACACATTCCCCCAGTCAAAAGATCTGGGACCAAATCCATCGTTTTTTTGCACTCCACACCACCCTGGGTTAGACAATGGCAATATGCAAATCAGCTCTGACCCTGTTGCCCCATGGGAACAGTCCAGTCCGAACTACAAAAGCCATGTCCTTCCCAGAACGGAATCAAGCATCCGAGGACCGGACCGGTTTCGAGGTAACACCTCTCATCAGCCCGGCTAGCTTGACTCCAAGTGGTGTGGAGTGCCTGGGACCCACGTCTGGGCATCCCCAGCGCACTTAGGGCGGCAATTGCAAAAACAACAAGTGATGGACCGAATGTGGATCAATGTCACACATTCCCCCAGTCAAAAGATCTGGGACCAAATCCATCGTTTTTTTGCACTCCACACCACCCTGGGTTAGACAATGGCGATATGCAAATCAGCTCTGACCCTGTTGCCCCATGGGAACAGTCCAGTCCGAACTACAAAAGCCATGTCCTTCCCAGAACGGAATCAAGCATCCGAGGACCGGACCGGTTTCGAGGTAACACCTGTCATCAGCCCGGCTAGCTTGACTCCAAGTGGTGTGGAGTGCCTGGGACCCACATCTGGGCATCCCCAGCGCACTTAGAGCGGCAATTGCAAAAACAACAAGTGATGGACCGAATGTGGATCAATGCCACACATTCCCCCAGTCAAAAGATCTGGGACCAAATCCATCGTTTTTTTGCACTCCACACCACCCTGGGTTAGACAATGGCGATATGCAAATCAGCTCTGACCCTGTTGCCCCATGGGAAAAGTCCAGTCCGAACTACAAAAGCCATGTCCTTCCCAGAACGGAATCAAGCATCTGAGGACCGGACCGGTTTCGAGGTAACACCTCTCATCAGCCCGACTAGCTTGACTCCAAGTGGTGTGGAGTGCCTGGGACCCACGTCTGGGCATCCCCAGCGCACTTAGGGCGGCAATTGCAAAAACAACAAGTGATGGACCGAATGTGGATCAATGTCACACATTCCCCCAGTCAAAAGATCTGGGACCAAATCCATCGTTTTTTTGCACTCCACACCACCCTGGGTTAGACAATGGCGATATGCAAATCAGCTCTGACCCTGTTGCCCCATGGAAACAGTCCAGTCCGAACTACAAAAGCCATGTCCTTCCCAGAACGGAATCAAGCATCCGAGGACCGGACCGGTTTCGAGGTAACACCTCTCATCAGCCCGGCTAGCTTGACTCCAAGTGGTGTGGAGTGCCTGGAACCCACGTCTGGGCATCCCCAGCGCACTTAGGGCGGCAATTGCAAAAACAACAAGTGATGGACCGAATGTGGATCAATGTCACACATTCCCCCAGTCAAAAGATCTGGGACCAAATCCATCGTTTTTTTGCACTCCACACCACCCTGGGTTAGACAATGGCGATATGCAAATCAGCTCTGACCCTGTTGCCCCATGGGAACAGTCCAGTCCGAACTACAAAAGCCATGTCCTTCCCAGAACGGAATCAAGCATCCGAGGACCGGACCGGTTTCGAGGTAACACCTCTCATCAGCCTGGCTAGCTTGACTCCAAGTGGTGTGGAGTGCCTGGGACCCACGTCTGGGCATCCCCAGCGCACTTAGGGCGCCAATTGCAAAAACAACAAGTGATGGACCGAATGTGGATCAATGTCACACATTCCCACAGTCAAAAGATCTGGGACCAAATCCATCGTTTTTTTGCACTCCACACCACCCTGGGTTAGACAATGGCGATATGCAAATCAGCTCTGACCATGTTGCCCCATGGGAACAGTCCAGTCCGAACTACAAAAGCCATGTCCTTCCCAGAACGGAATCAAGCATCCGAGGACCGGACCGGTTTCGAGGTAACACCTCTCATCAGCCCGGCTAGCTTGACTCCAAGTGGTGTGGAGTGCCTGGGACCCACGTCTGGGCATCCCCAGCGCACTTAGGGCGGCAATTGCAAAAACAACAAGTGATGGACCGAATGTGGATCAATGTCACACATTCCCCCAGTCAAAAGATCTGGGACCAAATCCATCGTTTTTTTGCACTCCACACCACCCTGGGTTAGACAATGGCGATATGCAAATCAGCTCTGACCCTGTTGCCCCATGGAAACAGTCCAGTCCGAACTACAAAAGTCATGTCCTTCCCAGAACGGAATCAAGCATCCGAGGACCGGACCGGTTTCGAGGTAACACCTCTCATCAGCCCGGCTAGCTTGACTCCAAGTGGTGTGGAGTACCTGGAACCCACGTCTGGGCATCCCCAGCGCACTTAGGGCGGCAATTGCAAAAACAACAAGTGATGGACCGAATGTGGATCAATGTCACACATTCCCCGAGTCAAAAGATCTGGGACCAAATCCATCGTTTTTTTTGCACTCCACACCACCCTGGGTTAGACAATGGCGATATGCAAATCAGCTCTGACCCTGTTGCCCCATGGGAACAGTCCAGTCCGAACTACAAAAGCCATGTCCTTCCCAGAACGGAATCAAGCATCCGAGGACCGGACCGGTTTCGAGGTAACACCTCTCATCAGCCTGGCTAGCTTGACTCCAAGTGGTGTGGAGTGCCTGGGACCCACGTCTGGGCATCCCCAGCGCACTTAGGGCGGCAATTGCAAAAACAATAAGTGATGGACCGAATGTGGATCAATGTCACACATTCCCCCAGTCAAAAGATCTGGGACCAAATCCATCGTTTTTTTGCACTCCACACCACCCTGGGTTAGACAATGGCGATATGCAAATCAGCTCTGACCCTGTTGCCCCATGGGAACAGTCCAGTCCGAACTACAAAAGCCATGTCCTTCCCAGAACGGAATCAAGCATCCGAGGACCGGACCGGTTTCGAGGTAACACCTCTCATCAGCCCGGCTAGCTTGACACCAAGTGGTGTGGAGTGCCTGGGACCCACGTCTGGGCATCCCCAGCGCACTTAGGGCGGCAATTGCAAAAACAACAAGTGATGGACCGAATGTGGATCAATGTCACACATTCCCCCAGTCAAAAGATCTGGGACCAAATCCATCGTTCTTTTGCACTCCACACCACCCTGGGTTAGACAATGGCGATATGCAAATCAGCTCTGACACTGTTGCCCCATGGGAACAGTCCAGTCCGAACTACAAAAGCCATGTCCTTCCCAGAACGGAATCAAGCATCCGAGGACCGGACGGTTTCGAGGTAACACCTCTCATCAGCCCGGCTAGCTTGACTCCAAGTGGTGTGGAGTGCCTGGGACCCACGTCTGGGCATCCCCAGCGCACTTAGGGCGGCAATTGCAAAAACAACAAGTGATGGACCGAATGTGGATCAATGTCACACATTCCCCCAGTCAAAAGATCTGGGACCAAATCCATCATTTTTTTGCACTCCACACCACCCTGGGTTAGACAATGGCGATATGCAAATCAGCTCTGACCCTGTTGCCCCATGGGAACAGTCCAGTCCGAACTACAAAAGCCATGTCCTTCCCAGAACGGAATCAAGCATCCGAGGACCGGACCGGTTTCGAGGTAACACCTCTCATCAGCCCGGCTAGCTTGACTCCAAGTGGTGTGGAGTGCCTGGGACCCACGTCTGGGCATCCCCAGCGCACTTAGGGGGGCAATTGCAAAAACAGCAAGTGATGGACCGAATGTGGATCAATGTCACACATTCCCCCAGTCAAAAGTTCTGCGACCAAATCCATTGTTTTTTTGCACTCCACACCACCCTGGGTTAGACAATGGTGATATGCAAATCAGCTCGGACCCTGTTGCCCCATGGGAACAGTCCAGTCCGAACTACAAAAGCCATGTCCTTCCCAGAACGGAATCAAGCATCCGAGGACCGGACCGGTTTCGCGGTAACACCTCTCATCAGCCCGGCTAGCTTGACTCCAAGTGGTGTGGAGTGCCTGGGACCCACGTCGGGGCATCCCCAGCGCACTTAGGGCGGCAATTGCAAAAACAACAAGTGATGGACCGAATGTGGATCAATGTCACACATTCCCCCAGTCAAAAGATCTGGGACCAAATCCATCGTTTTTTTGCACTCCACACCACCCTGGGTTAGACAATGGCGATATGCAAATCAGCTCTGATCCTGTTGCCCCATGGGAACAGTCCAGTCCGAACTACAAAAGCCATGTCCTTCCCAGAACGGAATCAAGCATCCGAGGACCGGACCGGTTTCGAGGTAACACCTCTCATCAGCCCGGCTAGCTTGACTCCAAGTGGTGTGGAGTGCCTGGGACTCACGTCTGGGCATCCCCAGCGCACTTAGGGCGGCAATTGCAAAAACAACAAGTGATGGACTGAATGTGGATCAATGTCACACATTCCCCCAGTCAAAAGATCTGGGACCAAATCCATCGTTTTTTTGCACTCCACACCACCCTGGGTTAGACAATGGCGATATGCAAATCAGCTCTGACCCTGTTGCCCCATGGGAACAGTCCAGTCCGAACTACAAAAGCCATGTCCTTCCCAGAACGGAATCAAGCATCCGAGGACCAGACCGGTTTCGAGGTAACACCTCTCATCAGCCCGGCTAGCTTGACTCCAAGTGGTGTGGAGTGCCTGGGACCCACGTCTGGGCATCCCCAGCGCACTTAGGGCGGCAATTGCAAAAACAACAAGTGATGGACCGAATGTGGATCAATGTCACACATTCCCCCAGTCAAAAGATCTGGGACCAAATCCATCGTTTTTTTGCACTCCACACCACCCTGGGTTAGACAATGGCGATATGCAAATCAGCTCTGACCCTGTTGCCCCATGGGAACAGTCCAGTCCGAACTACAAAAGCCATGTCCTTCCCAGAACGGAATCAAGCATCCGAGGACCGGACCGGTTTCGAGGTAACACCTCTCATCAGCCCGGCTAGCTTGACTCCAAGTGGTGTGGAGTGCCTGGGACCCACATCTGGGCATCCCCAGCGCACTTAGGGCGGCAATTGCAAAAACAACAAGTGATGGACCGAATGTGGATCAATGTCACACATTCCCCCAGTCAAAAGATCTGGGACCAAATCCATCGTTTTTTTGCACTCCACACCACCCTGGGTTAGACAATGGCGATATGCAAATCCGCTCTGACCCTGTTGCCCCATGGGAACAGTCCAGTCCGAACTACAAAAGCCATGTCCTTCCCAGAACGGAATCAAGCATCTGAGGACCGGACCGGTTTCGAGGTAACACCTCTCATCAGCCCGGCTAGCTTGACTCCAAGTGGTGTGGAGTGCCTGGGACCCACGTCTGGGCATCCCCAGCGCACTTAGGGCGGCAATTGCAAAAACAACAAGTGATGGACCGAATGTGGATCAATGTCACACATTCCCCCAGTCAAAAGATCTGGGACCAAATCCATCGTTTTTTTGCAATCCACACCACCCTGGGTTAGACAATGGCGTTATGCAAATCAGCTCTGACCCTGTTGCCCCATGGAAACAGTCCAGTCCGAACTACAAAAGCCATGTCCTTCCCAGAACGGAATCAAGCATCCGAGGACCGGACCGGTTTCGAGGTAACACCTCTCATCAGCCCGGCTAGCTTGACTCCAAGTGGTGTGGAGTGCCTGGAACCCACGTCTGGGCATCCCCAGCACACTTAGGGCGGCAATTGCAAAAACAACAAGTGATGGACCGAATGTGGATCAATGTCACACATTCCCCCAGTCAAAAGATCTGGGACCAAATCCATCGTTTTTTTTGCACTCCACACCACCCTGGGTTAGACAATGGCGATATGCAAATCAGCTCTGACCCTGTTGCCCCATGGGAACAGTCCAGTCCGAACTACAAAAGCCACGTCCTTCCCAGAACGGAATCAAGCATCCGAGGACCGGACCGGTTTCGAGGTAACACCTCTCATCAGCCTGGCTAGCTTGACTCCAAGTTGTGTGGAGTGCCTGGGACCCACGTCTGGGCATCCCCAGCGCACCTAGGGCGGCAATTGCAAAAACAATAAGTGATGGACCGAATGTGGATCAATGTCACACATTCCCCCAGTCAAAAGATCTGGGACCAAATCCATCGTTTTTTTGCACTCCACACCACCCTGGGTTAGACAATGGCGATATGCAAATCAGCTCTGACCCTGTTGCCCCATGGGAACAGTCCAGTCCGAACTACAAAAGCCATGTCCTTCCCAGAACGGAATCAAGCATCCGAGGACCGGACCGGTTTCGAGGTAACACCTCTCATCAGCCCGGCTAGCTTGACTCCAAGTGGTGTGGAGTGCCTGGGACCCACGTCTGGGCATCCCCAGCGCACTTAGGGCGGCAATTGCAAAAACAACAAGTGATGGACCGAATGTGGATCAATGTCACACATTCCCCCAGTCAAAAGATCTGGGACCAAATCCATCGTTTTTTTGCACTCCACACCACCCTGGGTTAGACAATGGCGATATGCAAATCAGCTCTGACCCTGTTGCCCCATGGGAACAGTCCAGTCCGAACTACAAAAGCCATGTCCTTCCCAGAACGGAATCAAGCATCCGAGGACCGGACCGGTTTCGAGGTAACACCTCTCATCAGCCCGGCTAGCTTGACTCCAAGTGGTGTGGAGTGCCTGGGACCCACATCTGGGCATCCCCAGCGCACTTAGGGCGGCAATTGCAAAAACAACAAGTGATGGACCGAATGTGGATCAATGTCACACATTCCCCCAGTCAAAAGATCTGGGACCAAATCCATCGTTTTTTTGCACTCCACACCACCCTGGGTTAGACAATGGCGATATGCAAATCAGCTCTGACCCTGTTGCCCCATGGAAACAGTCCAGTCCGAACTACAAAAGCCATGTCCTTCCCAGAACGGAATCAAGCATCTGAGGACCGGACCGGTTTCGAGGTAACACCTCTCATCAGCCCGGCTAGCTTGACTCCAAGTGGTGTGGAGTGCCTGGGACCCACGTCTGGGCATCCCCAGCTCACTTAGGGCGGCAATTGCAAAAACAACAAGTGATGGACCGAATGTGGATCAATGTCACACATTCCCCCAGTCAAAAGATCTGGGACCAAATCCATCGTTTTTTTGCACTCCACACCACCCTGGGTTAGACAATGGCGATATGCAAATCAGCTCTGACCCTGTTGCCCCATGGAAACAGTCCAGTCCGAACTACAAAAGCCATGTCCTTCCCAGAACGGAATCAAGCATCCGAGGACCGGACCGGTTTTGAGGTAACACCTCTCATCAGCCCGGCTAGCTTGACTCCAAGTGGTGTGGAGTGCCTGGAACCCACGTCTGGGCATCCCCAGCACACTTAGGGCGGCAATTGCAAAAACAACAAGTGATGGACCGAATGTGGATCAATGTCACACATTCCCCCAGTCAAAAGATCTGGGACCAAATCCATCGTTTTTTTTGCACTCCACACCACCCTGGGTTAGACAATGGCGATATGCAAATCAGCTCTGACCCTGTTGCCCCATGGGAACAGTCCAGTCCGAACTACAAAAGCGATGTCCTTCCCAGAACGGAATCAAGCATCCGAGGACCGGACCGGTTTCGAGGTAACACCTCTCATCAGCCTGGCTAGCTTGACTCCAAGTTGTGTGGAGTGCCTGGGACCCACGTCTGGGCATCCCCAGCGCACTTAGGGCGGCAATTGCAAAAACAATAAGTGATGGACCGAATGTGGATCAATGTCACACATTCCCCCAGTCAAAAGATCTGGGACCAAATCCATCGTTTTTTTGCACTCCACACCACCCTGGGTTAGACAATGGCGATATGCAAATCAGCTCTGACCCTGTTGCCCCATGGGAACAGTCCAGTCCGAACTACAAAAGCCATGTCCTTCCCAGAACGGAATCAAGCATCCGAGGACCGGACCGGTTTCGAGGTAACACCTCTCATCAGCCCGGCTAGCTTGACTCCAAGTGGTGTGGAGTGCCTGGGACCCACGTCTGGGCATCCCCAGCGCACTTAGGGCGGCAATTGCAAAAACAACAAGTGATGGACCGAATGTGGATCAATGTCACACATTCCCCCAGTCAAAAGATCTGGGACCAAATCCATCGTTTTTTTGCACTCCACACCACCCTGGGTTAGACAATGGCGATATGCAAATCAGCTCTGACCCTGTTGCCCCATGGGAACAGTCCAGTCCGAACTACAAAAGCCATGTACTTCCCAGAACGGAATCAAGCATCCGAGGACCGGACCGGTTTCGAGGTAACACCTCTCATCAGCCCGGCTAGCTTGACTCCAAGTGGTGTGGAGTGCCTGGGACCCACGTCTGGGCATCCCCAGCGCACTTAGGGCGGCAATTGCAAAAACAACAAGTGATGGACCGAATGTGGATCAATGTCACACATTCCCCCAGTCAAAAGATCTGGGACCAAATCCATCGTTTTTTTGCACTCCACACCACCCTGGGTTAGACAATGGCGATATGCAAATCAGCTCTGACCCTGTTGCCCCATGGGAACAGTCCAGTCCGAACTACAAAAGCCATGTCCTTCCCAGAACGGAATCAAGCATCCGAGGACCGGACCGGTTTCGAGGTAACACCTCTCATCAGCCCGGCTAGCTTGACTCCAAGTGGTGTGGAGTGCCTGGGACCTACGTCTGGGCATCCCCAGCGCACTTAGGGCGGCAACTGCAAAAACAACAAGTGATGGACCGAATGTGGATCAATGTCACACATTCCCCCAGTCAAAAGATCTGGGACCAAATCCATCGTTCTTTTGCACTCCACACCACCCTGGGTTAGACAATGGCGATATGCAAATCAGCTCTGACCCTGTTGCCCCATGGGAACAGTCCAGTCCGAACTACAAAAGCCATGTCCTTCCCAGAACGGAATCAAGCATCCGAGGACCGGACGGTTTCGAGGTAACACCTCTCATCAGCCCGGCTAGCTTGACTCCAAGTGGTGTGGAGTGCCTGGGACCCAGGTCTGGGCATCCCCAGCGCACTTAGGGCGGCAATTGCAAAAACAACAAGTGATGGACCGAATGTGGATCAATGTCACACATTCCCCCAGTCAAAAGATCTGGGACCAAATCCATCATTTTTTTGCACTCCACACCACCCTGGGTTAGACAATGGCGATATGCAAATCAGCTCTGACCCTGTTGCCCCATGGGAACAGTCCAGTCCGAACTACAAAAGCCATGTCCTTCCCAGAACGGAATCAAGCATCCGAGGACCGGACCGGTTTCGAGGTAACACCTCTCATCAGCCCGGCTAGCTTGACTCCAAGTGGTGTGGAGTGCCTGGGACCCACGTCTGGGCATCCCCAGCGCACTTAGGGCGGCAATTGCAAAAACAGCAAGTGATGGACCGAATGTGGATCAATGTCACACATTCCCCCAGTCAAAAGTTCTGCGACCAAATCCATCGTTTTTTTGCACTCCACACTACCCTGGGTTAGACAATGGCGATATGCAAATCAGCTCTGACCCTGTTGCCCCATGGGAACAGTCCAGTCCGAACTACAAAAGCCATGTCCTTCCCAGAACGGAATCAAGCATCCGAGGACCGGACCGGTTTCGAGGTAACACCTCTCATCAGCCCGGCTAGCTTGACTCCAAGTGGTGTGGAGTGCCTGGGACTCACGTCTGGGCATCCCCAGCGCACTTAGGGCGGCAATTGCAAAAACAACAAGTGATGGACCGAATGTGGATCAATGTCACACATTCCCCCAGTCAAAAGATCTGGGACCAAATCCATCGTTTTTTTGCACTCCACACCACCCTGGGTTAGACAATGGCGATATGCAAATCAGCTCTGACCCTGTTGCCCCATGGGAACAGTCCAGTTTGAACTACAAAAGCCATGTCCTTCGCAGAACGGAATCAAGCATCCGAGGACCGGACCGGTTCGAGGTAACACCTCTCATCAGCCCGGCTAGCTTGACTCCAAGTGGTGTGGAGTGCCTGGGACCCACGTCTGGGCATCCCAAGCGCACTTAGGGCGGCAATTGCAAAAACAACAAGTGATGGACTGAATGTGGATCAATGTCACACATTCCTCCAGTCAAAAGATCTGGGACCAAATCCATCGTTTTTTTGCACTCCACACCACCCTGGGTTAGACAATGGCGATATGCAAATCAGCTCTGACCCTGTTGACCCATGGGAACAGTCCAGTCCGAACTACAAAAGCCATGTCCTTCCCAGAACGGAATCAAGCATCCGAGGACCGGACCGGTTTCGAGGTAACACCTCTCATCAGCCCGGCTAGCTTGACTCCAAGTGGTGTGGAGTGCCTGGGACCCACGTCTGGGCATCCCCAGCGCACTTAGGGCGGCAATTGCAAAAACAACAAGTGATGGACCGAATGTGGATCAATGTCACACATTCCCCCAGTCAAAAGATCTGGGACCAAATCCATCGTTTTTTTGCACTCCACACCACCCTGGGTTAGACAATGGCGATATGCAAATCAGCTCTGACCCTGTTGCCCCATGGGAACAGTCCAGTCCGAACTACAAAAGCCATGTCCTTCCCAGACGGAATCAAGCATCCGAGGACCGGACCGGTTTCGAGGTAACACCTCTCATCAGCCCGGCTAGCTTGACTCCAAGTGGTGTGGAGTGCCTGGGACCACATGTGGGCATCCCCAGCGCACTTAGGGCGGCAATTGCAAAAACAACAAGTGATGGACCGAATGTGGATCAATGTCACACATTCCCCCAGTCAAAAGATCTGGGACCAAATCCATCGTTTTTTTGCACTCCACACCACCCTGGGTTAGACAATGGCGATATGCAATTCAGCTCTGACCCTGTTGCCCCATGGAAACAGTCCAGTCCGAACTACAAAAGCCATGTCCTTCCCAGAACGGAATCAAGCATCCGAGGACCGGACCGGTTTCGAGGTAACACCTCTCATCAGCCCGGCTAGCTTGACTCCAAGTGGTGTGGAGTGCCTGGAACCCACGTCTGGGCATCCCCAGCGCACTTAGGGCGGCAATTGCAAAAACAACAAGTGATGGACCGAATGTGGATCAATGTCACACATTCCCCCAGTCAAAAGATCTGGGACCAAATCTTGGGATTGCCGAATTTCGATGATTTTTCCGCAGTTTCGTGGTAGTCAGTATAATCTATGATAGGCAGTGGTGTTAGACTTCAAGTTTCTTGGGTCAAAATGGCATCGTAATTTAAGACAAAATCCATAACTTTGCTGTTTTCTAAAAGCGTTTCTAACCGTGTGTGTTCCAGGAGCTCCTTGTGGGCCTTTACACATGTTGTCAGGATTGCGTGTAGGCATGGTGTTTCAGTGACCCTGTCCTTTCTTACTCTGTCGCTCAGTTAGTTTGCTATATTCTTGTGCGTTCCCTCCTTGGTGACCATGCCTGGGGGCTTGATCATTTTTAGGTTCTCAAGTTCTTTTTGATCGGTTCTGGCACAAATATATATCCTTAGGACCGATCCCCCTCTTTGTTTTATAGGTAGAAGAGGGCCTGGGTAGCAGGGAACCTCCATCTTTTATAGTTCAATCACCCAGGTCTTGAATGTTTGCTGATGTATCATGATGAGATCAACTATTTCTGATGAGTACCTGTTTGTTACAGTAGACTCCCTGTTATTCTGAAATGGATGGGGTTTAAATTCAACTGTTAACAAGTTGGTGGTTTCAATATGGGCTATTTCCCTTATTTCCTTTATCAGTTTAATTATCGTACCTCTGTTAAAGATGTCGAAATTTCCTCTTGAGATCTAATTGGGGAGTAATACTAGCTTACTTAAGGGGTTTCCATTTATTGTGAATTTTGATTGAACTACTGAGATGTATGGATAACATTTTAAAGCCTGCGGTCTTAAAAGACCCAATTTGTGTATTGCTCTTGAACTGGCCATATGCCCTCTCCTTGTTGATCGTGGAAGCATCTCGGCTTCAGATCCTCATGTGTAGCTTCCCTGTTCGCTGAGTTCCTCCGAACTTGAGCCTCAGGGAGGTTTTTCTCTACTTGACTTTGATGTGGAGGGTCCGGAGCCGTGGGTCCCCTGGAGTTTTGTTTGTTGGAAATGGGCTCGTAGTGGCTGTTGTCCAGCTTTGTTGATCATTGACTTTGACTGAGGGAAGTGGGTCTGTTGTATTCTCTTACCTTTTAAAATGTATTTCTGGGCTTCCAGGCTGTTCAATTACTGGGCCTGAATCCTTTTAATTTGCGCTCTTCTCAATAAATACATTTTCGTTCTTATGTTGAGAGAATAATTACCATATTTTCTTTTGTCGAGCTATTTTCCCTTTGTTGCGCATTTTTCTTGATCTCTTTTTTTCCTTTTTTTGCGACCGATAGCTTTACTTCTACTTTCTCTGTCTTCTCCATTGTTCTCTGTTTTTCTTGATTCTACTTCTGGCTGGTTGTTTGACTTGTCTGTCAAAGGAGCTATCTACTGTTTTGAATAATTGAGGATTTTCCACGATAAAAATTATGTTAGTTGAAGCACGGTTCTACTTGACTTGTTTGTCAATGAAGATGTCTGTTATTTCGGTTATTAGGGGATTTTTCACCGAAGAGGTTTGGATGGTTTAAGGATGGTACACCTTTATTTGAGGATTTGCTACTGAATTTTTAATATATTTGTAAGTGATTTTCTCGTGTTTGTGGACTCTTTGTCTTGAACATGGCCTTGCTGCTTGTGCTCTTATTTCCATCAATATATCTGTCAAGGTTGATGTTAGATTTTCCGGGTTTTCACCTACCGTTAAACAATGGCAGTATTGGTCCTCTATCAAGAATACGATTTTTTCACTTTCCCTTGCTTTTTTAAATATGGATATATTCTTGTTAATTTGTGACTTTTTATCCGTATTAAAGATGCCTCCTATCTCGCTAACATCTGGCCCTGTTGTTTTAGTATTTAGAAAACGATTTAGAAAAGGCAAAATTGTTCAAGCCGCTTCGTGCGAAGTTACAGAGGAAGTCTGTGGATAGTCAAGCCTTTGTGTACCCATGTTATGTGAAGGAGTTGTAGTTTCTGATTATTCTCTCAGTGGTTGTTCCAGAGCTAGCCTCTGTTCTGGAGGACTTGATGGCTGCAGTTTCTGAACTGATTCTGCTATTTGTTCCTGCTCTTCCTAACAACTGAGATTTAACGGAAAAAAAACTGTGGCGTGAAATTTGATTGTAGACTTCAGCTTTAGATGTGAGTTTATTTATGTGTTTGTTATACCTGGGATTTTCCAGAGTGTTTCATCTACTGAGTCCCGTGACTTGTCCAATCTTTCTGAGACTATAGGCCCATTCTTGTTGTTGGTCTTCTACAGTTTCATGGTCAGATTTTTTTGGATTAACTAGTCATTTTGTTATTAAGAAGCCTGTTATTGTGTACCCCTCTTCTATTTTATTTTTGCGTGGCTTACTGGGGGAATTTCTTCTAATTTGTATCATCATCACTGAATTGGAAAAAGACTCCCGCTTGAGGAAGTCTTGCCTTGATCTCTTGTTTTGTCTCTTTTTCCCCTGACCCTGCGCTTCTCTATTTTTTCCCGAGCACAAGGATGCGATGACTCTGGCAGCGGCAACAGGCGCTGCGATGATCTTGGCCTTCGTAGCGGTGGGAATTTCCTTGCATTGTCGGGGTTGCGCTCCGCAAGCGAGAGATGCGACACAACTTGCAGAAAGTCTTTAAAAGCTTTGTTTCCAGCTTCCTAACACAGGCACAACTTCCAGAGGCCCCACAACTGGCCCATGCTCTCTAGGAAGGACAGAACTCTCTAAGCAGAGTTCAGGGAAGCTGAGGATGAAGTCCCTTTGTTCCTGAGACTTCTTAACAGGGAGCCAGCTCTTCTCAAGCCCTTGGAGATTCCTTCAAGCAAGGGGACACAGCACAAAGCAAAGTCAGTCCAGCAGAGCAACAGCAGGACAGTCTTCCTTCTTCAGTTTCAGCTTTAACCTGGGCAGAGGTTCCTTCTTAATTCCAGGATGATCTAATTTTCTGTAGCCAGGGGTCCTGTACTTATACCCCTAAAAGTCTTTGATCCCTTTGTGCAGGAGGGCTCTGAGCCCGGTCTGAACCAATTCTAGGTGTTCCTTGAGCACTTTGTTTTCCTGGCCTCTCCTTTAATTTCAGGGAGAGGGGCGGGGTCGTCAGCCGCCAGGATAGGGGGTGATGCCAGCATTGTGGGAGGCAGGCCTAGCCCTATTCTGGCCCAGGTGCTATCCCCTCCCACCGCTCAAGATTCAGATGCAGTCATTCAGCCTAGGGATCACTCAGCCAGTCTTCTGGGGGCTCCCAACCTCTGTCACTCTCAAACCAGACAGTTAATTCACAAACAGGCCAAGGCACACAGAAAGGTCAGACAAGAGAACAGCAACTTTCTGAAAGTGCTGTTCTCAAACACAGGATTTTAAAACAACCTTTCCTAAAAGATGTGTTATTAAATTCTGAGTTCAGGGATACCAGACTTTTATGTCCTATCTTGTTCCTATGGGAAGATATGCTGAGAGCCGCTGTAGCCAGCATTCCCCTAAGCATGGGCGAAATTTGCGAATTCGCGTTCTGTGAATTCGCTGATTTCCCCACAAAATCGCAAACAAATCAGCGAATTCGTGAATTTCCTTGCAAAATCGTGGATTTTTTTGCGATTTGCCCTGGAGTACTTTCTACTGGCTAATCCAGTAAGTGCTCCCTCATTGGGTAAATGTATAGTGCTTTTACTACACTGCAGCTGCGTAAAGTGCCAGAAGATGTGTCTCCAGTGACCATGTGTGCACAGGAACACATGGTCACTGGAGACACATCTTCTGGCCCTTTTATTCAGCTACAGTGTAGTAAAAGCACTATGGGGCAGATTTACAAGCCGCTTGCGCCTCTTTGCGCCGCAGTTGCGTCACTTTTGTGACGCAGCGGCAGCACAAAAGATGCGCCATGGTGCTGGGTATTAACAACGTGACACATCTGAGAGATGCGTCATGTTGTAAAGCCCTGCCCCATCAGGAGGCGTTCCGGCGCAGGGGAGGGCGTTCCTGCGCTGGAACCCCTCCTAAAAATGGCTGAGTGAAATCTACAAGATTTCACTCAGTCACTTTTAGGTCAATGCTGCGTCAAAACCCTGCGCCTGCTTGAAGCAGGCGCAAGGCTTGATGCAGCATTGGGGAGATAGGGCCCCCCAGAGCATTGCTGGAGCTGCGTCGCGCTAGCGACGCAGCTCCAGCAATGCGCTGTTTTACGGCACAGATGCGCGACTCATCTGTGCCGTTTTTGCCACATGGTGCGCCGCATTGTAAAAGCGGCGCACCATGGGTGGCGGAGCTGCGGCGCACAATAACTGGCGCATCCCTGGGGATGCGCCAGTTATTGTAAATCTGCCCCTAGACATTTAGCCAACGAGGGAGTATTTACTGATTAGACAGTAGAAAGTACTCCAGTTGAGTATAGGTATTGCACAAAAAGGTGGCATCTTCGTGGACAAACACGCAGGGCGGGATTCATTCTGCCCCCTGTTAGACTCGTTTTTTGTGCCCTTCAGCCCTCTGTTAGACTCGTTTTTCCCTTGTTTATGTGCCCTTCTGCCCTCTGTTAGACTCGTTTTTCCCTTGTTTTTCTGCCCTTCTGCCCCCTGTTAGACTCGTTTTTTTGTGCCCTTCTGCCCTCTGTTAGACTCATTTTTCCCTTGTTTTTTCTGCCCTTCTGCCCTCTGTTAGACTTGTTTGTTTGTGCCCTTCTGCCCTCTGTTATTCCCTTGTTTTTGTGCCCTTCTGCCCTCTGTTAGACTCGTTTTTTGTGCCCTTCTGCCCTTTGTTAGACTCGTTTTTGTGCCTTTCTGCGCTCTGTTAGACCTGTTTTTTTGTGCCCTTCTGCCCTCTGTTAGACTCGTTTATCCCTTGTTTTTCTGCCCTTCTGCCCTTTGTTAGACTGCTTTTTGTGCCTTTCTGCCCTCTGCATCACCACATCATCACTCAGCGCTACCCAAGCATCACTTCGCACCACCACATTATCACTGAGCACCACCACATTATCACTCAGCACCACCACAGCACCACTCAGCACCACCACAGCACCACTCAGCACCACCACAGCATCACTCAGCACCACCACAGCATCACTCAGCACTACTCAGCACCACCACCGCATCACACAGTGCCACCACAGCATCACTTAGCACAACCACAGCACCACTCATTGCCACTACAGCATCACTCAGGGTCACCACAGCATCACTCAGCGCCACCACATTATCACTCAGCACCACCACAGCACCACTCAGCACCACCACAGCATCACTCAGCACCACCACAGCATCAATCAGCATCACCACAGCACCAATCAGCACCACCACAGCACCACTCAGCGCCACCACAGTATCACTCAGCACTACCACAGCATCACTCAGCACCACCACATTATCACTCAGCACCACCACAGCACCACTCAGCACCACCACAACACCACTCAGCACCACCACAGCACCACTCAGCACCACCCCAGCATCACTCAGCACCATCCCAGTATCACTCAGCACCACCACAGCACCACTCAGCATCACCACAGCACCCCTCAGCATCACCACAGCACCACTCTGCGCCACCCCAGCATCAATCTGCTCAACCATTCAACAACAACTGGTTCAAATATGTTCTCTCAATGTTTCAAGCTTTATTACAAATGTCACAAAAAGATGTTAATATTTCACTTCTGTTCTTGGATTTTCGTCACAATAAAATATACTGAACATAATCTTCACAAAAGTTATTTACAAAAGTTTAAGCTATTGTCATTATAAATTAAAATCACTTTTATTTAAGTATTAATTATTTAAAAATATTAAAAGCCATTGTAATTTGTAATATCAATACATCTAAGTCACGCAAATACAAAACATGTTGCATTACAAATGCTATAGGTGTCACATTTGCGAAAATTATAACTATTGGCATTGTAAATGACAAAGCTATTAATTTAGCTATTTTCAAAACCAACACATAAATAAAAATAATTGTCATTTACAAGACCAATAGCTCAAACTTTCCTAATGCGAGACCTATTGCATTGCAAATGCTTGTTTTTATATTTGTCAGTGCTTCCTGTTGAGGTTTAATTTTCGTGACAGGCTCCTCATTGCCTACTTGTAACTATTCTCTGACCCTGCTTCAAGGGTCAGAGCAGGGTCATAGAATAGTTGCAAGTAGGCAACGAGGCGCCAGGAAGCACTTACAGGCTTACAGCAGCAGGTGCCCAAGTTGAAGTTAATTTCTTTGTAACCCTTTTGTAAAAGGATACAAAAAATTAGCTTTAACTTTTGCACCTGCTGCTGTAACCCTGTAAGTGCTTGGCCTAAAATTCCTCCCCGCTGATTCGCGGATTTTACAGCGAGTTCGCGAGATTCGCGGATCGCGAAATCGCGGAAAATCCGCAAATTCCGCGAGCGGAACGAATTTTCAGCCCATGCTTACATTCCCCATGATAGCCTATGGGGCAAGATAGCCTTACAATAGTGAAAAACGAAAATGGCTGTAATTCACTACCAGAGCATGTCACCTGCACTAGTACATGCTCTAACTTTCACCTACACTGCACCCTGCTCAAGGGGGTACCTTGGGCCTTCCATAGGAGTGACCAATGTGTACAGAAAGGGAAGGGTTAGGCCTGGCCAGTGGGGACACTGACCAGGAGGACATGGCAGTTCACAGACTGTACACAGGCACTGCAGTGGCAGGCCTGAGACACCATGTTAGGGCTACTCATGTGGGGTGCACAATCAGTGCTGCAGGCCCAATAGTAACATTTGTTATCACCAGCCCTGGCACACTCAGTGCACTTTACTAGGGACTTCTTGGTGACACAAATATGCCAATCGTGGATAACAAATCACAATAACAATTTACACAGGGATCACTTGCACTTTGACACTGAACAGCAGTGGCAAAGTGCCCAAAGCATCTAAACCAGCAAAAACTAAATCCAGCACCGCATCAAAAATACAGGAGATAGAGGCAAAAAGATAGGGGGAAACCACGCCAAGGATGCCAAGTCTAACAGCCGCCAACTGCTACTGTCAGGCACTGGGAAGTACAAGGGCAGAGTAAAGAGGGAGAGGTCCCAAGGGCGAGAGTGTGCTGAACTTGCAGAGAGCTTTCCAAGAGCTTAAAGAGCTTGAAGGGCCTGGGGGATAGAAACACATGCTCTAGACTGCAAAGTGAGTGGGGCCTCCGCCTCCTGTAAGACGCTCCCTGGACAAGATGGCCCACTACTGTGGGGAGGATCGGGACATGCACACAGCAGTAGCCGACTATGGCTGCCACACTTGCCCTTTACCCTCAGCTGCAACTGGTACAGCTGACTTTTGCTTTTGGCTTTGACTTGCTGAGAGGGAGAATGGTATGGTGAAGAACTATGCGCAGTGGCTGGGAATGACTGAGTGCTGGTGCGGGTAGCCGCAATTGTCCAGCCTGTGGCTTACTCAGAGGGATGTAGCAGCAGCAGCTGCACGGCGACTACCAGTCGGCAGCCAGTTGCAGACGCAGGTTGGAAATGGCAGGGCTGCATGGGTAAGAAGCAGTTAGAAGCCGGCTCTCTGCAGGGGCAGAGGGAGCGGGGGGGTTCACAGCGCTTACAGGCAAACAGCAGCCACTAACACCCACCTTCACTATGTTGCGCCACTGCCTCCTATCACCTGTCATGGCTGCCCCTGCTTACTCCACCATAATCGCAACCACAGTATTCAACCCTTGGACCGCTGGCTTGCCACAGAGGATGGTCTGCACTTCACTCATGCTTCACTTCCGCTTCTGGATTCCAATGAGGAGTCAGGCAAGCACTCTATTAGCATTTAATTTTCAGCTCCTGGGTACATGGGTGTAAGCCAATTCTATCATGTTTAAGGGAGAGAGTTCAGAGTCCTAAAAATCAATAAAAATGGGTTCAGAAAGCAGGAGAGTGAACACAAAAAAGTTTGGAGTTGACCCTGCAGAAAGTGCCAAGTTCAACGCACAGTCTATTTGTAAAGTGATGCTTTGCAGAGCAGGGTTGTCTCTAGACTGGAGTGCTCACTGTAAAGGCAGATGTGAGGTTCCTGTGCCTAGCTGTCAGAAGCCAAACTGTGATCAGTGAAAGAAAAAAGCCTTGGTTCTTTTCACTTTGCATAGTAGAGTTTACAATCTCATAGCTTTGCCCCCACTATCTACTAAATGACAGTGATTCAACAAAACTTAAGGCGGCAATTGCAAAAACAACAAGTGATGGACCGAATGTGGATCAATGTCACACATTCCCCCAGTCAAAAGATCTGGGACCAAATCCATCGTTTTTTTGCACTCCACACCACCCTGGGTTAGACAATGGCGATATGCAAATCAGCTCTGACCCTGTTGCCCCATGGGAACAGTCCAGTCCGAACTACAAAAGCCATGTCCTTCCCAGAACGGAATCAAGCATCCGAGGACCGGACCGGTTTCGAGGTAACACCTCTCATCAGCCCGGCTAGCTTGACTCCAAGTGGTGTGGAGTGCCTGGGACCCACGTCTGGGCATCCCCAGTGCACTTAGGGCGGCAATTGCAAAAACAACAAGTGATGGACCGAATGTGGATCAATGTCACACATTCCCCCAGTCAAAAGATCTGGGACCAAATCCATCGTTTTTTTGCACTCCACACCACCCTGGGTTAGACAATGGCGATATGCAAATCAGCTCTGACCCTGTTGCCCCATGGGAACAGTCCAGTCCGAACTACAAAAGCCATGTCCTTCCCAGAACGGAATCAAGCATCCGAGGACCAGACCGGTTTCGAGGTAACACCTCTCATCAGCCCGGCTAGCTTGACTCCAAGTGGTGTGGAGTGCCTGGGACCCACGTCTGGGCATCCCCAGCGCACTTAGGGCGGCAATTGCAAAAACAACAAGTGATGGACCGAATGTGGATCAATGTCACACATTCCCCCAGTCAAAAGATCTGGGACCAAATCCATCGTTTTTTTGCACTCCACACCACCCTGGGTTAGACAATGGCGATATGCAAATCAGCTCTGACCCTGTTGCCCCATGGGAACAGTCCAGTCCGAACTACAAAAGCCATGTCCTTCCCAGAACGGAATCAAGCATCTGAGGACCGGACCGGTTTCGAGGTAACACCTCTCATCAGCCCGGCTAGCTTGACTCCAAGTGGTGTGGAGTGCCTGGGACCCACGTCTGGGCATCCCCAGCGCACTTAGGGCGGCAATTGCAAAAACAACAAGTGATGGACCGAATGTGGATCAATGTCACACATTCCCCCAGTCAAAAGATCTGGGACCAAATCCATCGTTTTTTTGCACTCCACACCACCCTGGGTTAGACAATGGCGATATGCAAATCAGCTCTGACCCTGTTGCCCCATGGAAACAGTCCAGTCCGAACTACAAAAGCCATGTCCTTCCCAGAACAGAATCAAGCATCCGAGGACCGGACCGGTTTCGAGGTAACACCTCTCATCAGCCCGGCTAGCTTGACTCCAAGTGGTGTGGAGTGCCTGGAACCCACGTCTGGGCATCCCCATCGCACTTAGGGCGGCAATTGCAAAAACAACAAGTGATGGACCGAATGTGGATCAATGTCACACATTCCCCCAGTCAAAAGATCTGGGACCAAATCCATCGTTTTTTTTGCACTCCACACCACCCTGGGTTAGACAATGGCGATATGCAAATCAGCTCTGACCCTGTTGCCCCATGGGAACAGTCCAGTCCGAACTACAAAAGCAATGTCCTTCCCAGAACGGAATCAAGCATCCGAGGACCGGACCGGTTTCGAGGTAACACCTCTCATCAGCCTGGCTAGCTTGACTCCAAGTGGTGTGGAGTGCCTGGGACCCACGTCTGGGCATCCCCAGCGCACTTAGGGCGGCAATTGCAAAAACAACAAGTGATGGACCGAATGTGGATCAATGTCACACATTCCCCCAGTCAAAAGATCTGGGACCAAATCCATCATTTTTTTGCACTCCACACCACCCTGGGTTAGACAATGGCGATATGCAAATCAGCTCTGACCCTGTTGCCCCATGGGAACAGTCCAGTCCGAACTACAAAAGCCATGTCCTTCCCAGAACGGAATCAAGCATCCGAGGACCGGACCGGTTTCGAGGTAACACCTCTCATCAGCCCGGCTAGCTTGACTCCAAATGGTGTGGAGTGCCTGGGACCCACGTCTGGGCATCCCCAGGGCACTTAGGGCGGCAATTGCAAAAACAACAAGTGATGGACCGAATGTGGATCAATGTCACACATTCCCCCAGTCAAAAGATCTGGGACCAAATCCATTGTTTTTTTGCACTCCACACCACCCTGGGTTAGACAATGGCGATATGCAAATCAGCTCTGACCCTGTTGCCCCATGGGAACAGTCCAGTCCGAACTACAAAAGCCATGTCCTTCCCAGAACGGAATCAAGCATCCGAGGACCGGACCGGTTTCGAGGTAACACCTCTCATCAGCCCGGCTAGCTTGACTCCAAGTGGTGTGGAGTGCCTGGGACCCACGTCTGGGCATCCCCAGCGCACTTAGGGCGGCAACTGCAAAAACAACAAGTGATGGACCGAATGTGGATCAATGTCACACATTCCCCCAGTCAAAAGATCTGGGACCAAATCCATCGTTCTTTTGCACTCCACACCACCCTGGGTTAGACAATGGCGATATGCAAATCAGCTCTGACCCTGTTGCCCCATGGGAACAGTCCAGTCCGAACTACAAAAGCCATGTCCTTCCCAGAACGGAATCAAGCATCCGAGGACCGGACGGTTTCGAGGTAACACCTCTCATCAGCACGGCTAGCTTGACTCCAAGTGGTGTGGAGTGCCTGGGACCCACGTCTGGGCATCCCCAGCGCACTTAGGGCGGCAATTGCAAAAACAACAAGTGATGGACCGAATGTGGATCAATGTCACACATTCCCCCAGTCAAAAGATCTGGGACCAAATCCATCGTTTTTTTGCACTCCACACCACCCTGGGTTAGACAATGGCGATATGCAAATCAGCTCTGACCCTGTTGCCCCATGGGTACAGTCCAGTCCGAACTACAAAAGCCATGTCCTTCCCAGAACGGAATCAAGCATCCGAGGACCGGACCGGTTTCGAGGTAACACCTCTCATCAGCCCGGCTAGCTTGACTCCAAGTGGTGTGGAGTGCCTGGAACCCACGTCTGGGCATCCCCAGCGCACTTAGGGCGGCAATTGCAAAAACAATAAGTGATGGACCGAATGTGCATCAATGTCACACATTCCCCCAGTCAAAAGATCTGGGACCAAATCCATCGTTTTTTTGCACTCCACACCACCCTGGGTTAGACAATGGCGATATGCAAATCAGCTCTGACCCTGTTGCCCCATGGGAACAGTCCAGTCCGAACTACAAAAGCCATGTCCTTCCCAGAACGGAATCAAGCATCCGAGGACCGGACCGGTTTCGCGGTAACACCTCTCATCAGCCCGGCTAGCTTGACTCCAAGTGGTGTGGAGTGCCTGGGACCCACGTCGGGGCATCCCCAGCGCACTTAGGGCGGCAATTGCAAAAACAACAAGTGATGGACCGAATGTGGATCAATGTCACACATTCCCCCAGTCAAAAGATCTGGGACCAAATCCATCGTTTTTTTGCACTCCACACCACCCTGGGTTAGACAATGGCGATATGCAAATCAGCTCTGACCCTGTTGCCCCATGGGAACAGTCCAGTCCGAACTACAAAAGCCATGTCCTTCCCAGAACGGAATCAAGCATCCGAGGACCGGACCGGTTTCGAGGTAACACCTCTCATCAGCCCGGCTAGCTTGACTCCAAGTGGTGTGGAGTGCCTGGGACTCACGTCTGGGCATCCCCAGCGCACTTAGGGCGGCAATTGCAAAAACAACAAGTGAATGACTGAATGTGGATCAATGTCACACATTCCCCCAGTCAAAAGATCTGGGACCAAATCCATCGTTTTTTGGCACTCCACACCACCCTGGGTTAGACAATGGCGATATGCAAATCAGCTCTGACCCTGTTGCCCCATGGGAACAGTCCAGTCCGAACTACAAAAGCCATGTCCTTCCCAGAACGGAATCAAGCATCCGAGGACCGGACCGGTTTCGAGGTAACACCTCTCATCAGCCCGGCTAGCTTGACTCCAAGTGGTGTGGAGTGCCTGGGACCCACGTCTGGGCATCCCCAGCGCACTTAGGGCGGCAATTGCAAAAACAACAAGTGATGGACCGAATGTGGATCAATGTCACACATTCCCCCAGTCAAAAGATCTGGGACCAAATCCATCGTTTTTTTGCACTCCACACCACCCTGGGTTAGACAATGGCGATATGCAAATCAGCTCTGACCCTGTTGCCCCATGGGAACAGTCCAGTCCGAACTACAAAAGCCATGTCCTTCCCAGAACGGAATCAAGCATCTGAGGACCGGACCGGTTTCGAGGTAACACCTCTCATCAGCCCGGCTAGCTTGACTCCAAGTGGTGTGGAGTGCCTGGGACCCACGTCTGGGCATCCCCAGCGCACTTAGGGCGGCAATTGCAAAAACAACAAGTGATGGACCGAATGTGGATCAATGTCACACATTCCCCCAGTCAAAAGATCTGGGACCAAATCCATCGTTTTTTTGCACTCCACACCACCCTGGGTTAGACAATGGCGATATGCAAATCAGCTCTGACCCTGTTGCCCCATGGAAACAGTCCAGTCCGAACTACAAAAGCCATGTCCTTCCCAGAACGGAATCAAGCATCCGAGGACCGGACCGGTTTCGAGGTAACAACTCTCATCAGCCCGGCTAGCTTGACTCCAAGTGGTGTGGAGTGCCTGGAACCCACGTCTGGGCATCCCCAGCGCACTTAGGGCGGCAATTGCAAAAACAACAAGTGATGGACCGAATGTGGATCAATGTCACACATTCCCCCAGTCAAAAGATCTGGGACCAAATCCATCGTTTTTTTTGCACTCCACACCACCCTGGGTTAGACAATGGCGATATGCAAATCAGCTCTGACCCTGTTGCCCCATGGGAACAGTCCAGTCCGAACTACAAAAGCCATGTCCTTCCCAGAACGGAATCAAGCATCCGAGGACCGGACCGGTTTCGAGGTAACACCTCTCATCAGCCTGGCTAGCTTGACTCCAAGTTGTGTGGAGTGCCTGGGACCCACGTCTGGGCATCCCCAGCGCACTTAGGGCGGCAATTGCAAAAACAATAAGTGATGGACCGAATGTGGATCAATGTCACACATTCCCCCAGTCAAAAGATCTGGGACCAAATCCATCGTTTTTTTGCACTCCACACCACCCTGGGTTAGACAATGGCGATATGCAAATCAGCTCTGACCCTGTTGCCCCATGGGAACAGTCCAGTCCGAACTACAAAAGCCATGTCCTTCCCAGAACGGAATCAAGCATCCGAGGACCGGACCGGTTTCGAGGTAACACCTCTCATCAGCCCGGCTAGCTTGACTCCAAGTGGTGTGGAGTGCCTGGGACCCACGTCTGGGCATCCCCAGCGCACTTAGGGCGGCAATTGCAAAAACAACAAGTGATGGACCGAATGTGGATCAATGTCACACATTCCCCCAGTCAAAAGATCTGGGACCAAATCAATCGTTTTTTTGCACTCCACACCACCCTGGGTTAGACAATGGCGATATGCAAATCAGCTTTGACCCTGTTGCCCCATGGGAACAGTCCAGTCCGAACTACAAAAGCCATGTCCTTCCCAGAACGGAATCAAGCATCCGAGGACCGGACTGGTTTCGAGGTAACACCTCTCATCAGCCCGGCTAGCTTGACTCCAAGTGGTGTGGAGTGCCTGGGACCCACGTCTGGGCATCCCCAGCGCACTTAGGGCGGCAATTGCAAAAACAGCAAGTGATGGACCGAATGTGGATCAATGTCACACATTCCCCCAGTCAAAAGTTCTGCGACCAAATCCATCGTTTTTTTGCACTCCACACCACCCTGGGTTAGACAATGGCGATATGCAAATCAGCTCTGACCCTGTTGCCCCATGGGAACAGTCCAGTCCGAACTACAAAAGCCATGTCCTTCCCAGAACGAAATCAAGCATCCGAGGACCGGACCGGTTTCGCGGTAACACCTCTCATCAGCCCGGCTAGCTTGACTCCAAGTGGTGTGGAGTGCCTGGGACCCACGTCGGGGCATCCCCAGCTCACTTAGGGCGGCAATTGCAAAAACAACAAGTGATGGACCGAATGTGGATCAATGTCACACATTCCCCCAGTCAAAAGATCTGAGACCAAATCCATCGTTTTTTTGCACTCCACACCACCCTGGGTTAGACAATGGCGATATGCAAATCAGCTCTGACCCTGTTGCCCCATGGGAACAGTCCAGTCCGAACTACAAAAGCCATGTCCTTCCCAGAACGGAATCAAGCATCCGAGGACCGGACCGGTTTCGAGGTAACACCTCTCATCAGCCCGGCTAGCTTGACTCCAAGTGGTGTGGAGTGCCTGGGACCCACGTCTGGGCATCCCCAGCGCACTTAGGGCGGCAATTGCAAAAACAACAAGTGATGGACCGAATGTGGATCAATGTCACACATTCCCCCAGTCAAAAGATCTGGGACCAAATCCATCGTTTTTTTGCACTCCACACCACCCTGGGTTAGACAATGGCGATATGCAAATCAGCTCTGACCCTGTTGCCCCATGGGAACAGTCCAGTCCGAACTACAAAAGCCATGTCCTTCCCAGAACGGAATCAAGCATCCGAGGACCGGACCGGTTTCGAGGTAACACCTCTCATCAGCCCGGCTAGCTTGACTCCAAGTGGTGTGGAGTGCCTGGGACTCACGTCTGGGCATCCCCGGCGCACTTAGGGCGGCAATTGCAAAAACAACAAGTGATGGACCGAATGTGGATCAATGTCACACATTCCCCCAGTCAAAAGATCTGGGACCAAATCCATCGTTTTCTTGCACTCCACACCACCCTGGGTTAGACAATGGCGATATGCAAATCAGCTCTGACCCTGTTGCCCCATGGGAACAGTCCAGTTTGAACTACAAAAGCCATGTCCTTCGCAGAACGGAATCAAGCATCCGAGGACCGGACCGGTTCGAGGTAACACCTCTCATCAGCCCGGCTAGCTTGACTCCAAGTGGTGTGGAGTGCCTGGGACCCACGTCTGGGCATCCCCAGCGCACTTAGGGCGGCAATTGCAAAAACAACAAGTGATGGACCGAATGTGGATCAATGTCACACATTCCCCCAGTCAAAAGATCTGGGACCAAATCCATCGTTTTTTTGCACTTCACACCACCCTGGGTTAGACAATGGCGATATGCAAATCAGCTCTGACCCTGTTGCCCCATGGAAACAGTCCAGTCCGAACTACAAAAGCCATGTCCTTCCCAGAACGGAATCAAGCATCCGAGGACCGGACCGGTTTCGAGGTAACACCTCTCATCAGCCCGGCTAGCTTGACTCCAAGTGGTGTGGAGTGCCTGGAACCCACGTCTGGGCATCCCCAGCGCACTTAGGGCGGCAATTGCAAAAACAACAAGTGATGGACCGAATGTGGATCAATGTCACACATTCCCCCAGTCAAAAGATCTGGGACCAAATCCATCGTTTTTTTGCACTCCACACCACCCTGGGTTAGACAATGGCGATATGCAAATCAGCTCTGACCCTGTTGCCCCATGGAAACAGTCCAGTCCGAACTACAAAAGCCATGTCCTTCCCAGAACGGAATCAAGCATCCGAGGACCGGACCGGTTTCGAGGTAACACCTCTCATCAGCCCGGCTAGCTTGACTCCAAGTGGTGTGGAGTGCCTGGAACCCACGTCTGGGCATCCCCAGCGCACTTAGGGCGGCAATTGCAAAAACAACAAGTGATGGACCGAATGTGGATCAATGTCACACATTCCCCCAGTCAAAAGATCTGGGACCAAATCCATCGTTTTTTTTGCACTCCACACCACCCTGGGTTAGACAATGGCGATATGCAAATCAGCTCTGACCCTGTTGCCCCATGGGAACAGTCCAGTCCGAACTACAAAAGCCATGTCCTTCCCAGAACGGAATCAAGCATCCGAGGACCGGACCGGTTTCGAGGTAACACCTCTCATCAGCCCGGCTAGCTTGACTCCAAGTGGTGTGGAGTGCCTGGGACCCACGTCTGGGCATCCCCAGCGCACTTAGGGCGGCAATTGCAAAAACAATTAGTGATGGACCGAATGTGGATCAATGTCACACATTCCCCCAGTCAAAAGTTCTGCGACCAAATCCATCGTTTTTTTGCACTCCACACCACCCTGGGTTAGACAATGGCGATATGCAAATCAGATCTGACCCTGTTGCCCCATGGGAACAGTACAGTCCGAACTACAAAAGCCATGTCCTTTCCAGAACGGAATCAAGCATCCGAGGACCGGACCGGTTTCGCGGTAACACCTCTCATCAGCCCGGCTAGCTTGACTCCAAGTGGTGTGGAGTGCCTGGGACCCACGTCGGGGCATCCCCAGCGCACTTAGGGCGGCAATTGCAAAAACAACAAGTGATGGACCGAATGTGGATCAATGTCACACATTCCCCCAGTCAAAAGATCTGGGACCAAATCCATCGTTTTTTTGCACTCCACACCACCCTGGGTTAGACAATGGCGATATGCAAATCAGCTCTGACCCTGTTGCCCCATGGGAACAGTCCAGTCCGAACTACAAAAGCCATGTCCTTCCCAGAACGGAATCAAGCATCCGAGGACCAAACCGGTTTCGAGGTAACACCTCTCATCAGCCCGGCTAGCTTGACTCCAAGTGGTGTGGAGTGCCTGGGACCCACGTCTGGGCATCCCCAGCGCACTTAGGGCGGCAATTGCAAAAACAACAAGTGATGGACCGAATGTGGATCAATGTCACACATTCCCCCAGTCAAAAGATCTGGGACCAAATCCATCGTTTTTTTGCACTCCACACCACCCTGGGTTAGACAATGGCGATATGCAAATCAGCTCTGACCCTGTTGCCCCATGGGAACAGTCCAGTCCGAACTACAAAAGCCATGTCCTTCCCAGAACGGAATCAAGCATCCGAGGACCGGACCGGTTTCGAGGTAACACCTCTCATCAGCCCGGCTAGCTTGACTCCAAGTGGTGTGGAGTGCCTGGGACTCACGTCTGGGCATCCCCAGCGCACTTAGGGCGGCAATTGCAAAAACAACAAGTGATGGACCGAATGTGGATCAATGTCACACATTCCCCCAGTCAAAAGATCTGGGACCAAATCCATCGTTTTCTTGCACTCCACACCACCCTGGGTTAGACAATGGCGATATGCAAATCAGCTCTGACCCTGTTGCCCCATGGGAACAGTCCAGTTTGAACTACAAAAGCCATGTCCTTCGCAGAACGGAATCAAGCATCCGAGGACCGGACCGGTTCGAGGTAACACCTCTCATCAGCCCGGCTAGCTTGACTCCAAGTGGTGTGGAGTGCCTGGGACCCACGTCTGGGCATCCCCAGCGCACTTAGGGCGGCAATTGCAAAAACAACAAGTGATGGACCGAATGTGGATCAATGTCACACATTCCCCCAGTCAAAAGATCTGGGACCAAATCCATCGTTTTTTTGCACTCCACACCACCCTGGGTTAGACAATGGCGATATGCAAATCAGCTCTGACCCTGTTGCCCCATGGAAACAGTCCAGTCCGAACTACAAAAGCCATGTCCTTCCCAGAACGGAATCAAGCATCCGAGGACCGGACCGGTTTCGAGGTAACACCTCTCATCAGCCCGGCTAGCTTGACTCCAAGTGGTGTGGAGTGCCTAGAACCCACGTCTGGGCATCCCCAGCGCACTTAGGGCGGCAATTGCAAAAACAACAAGTGATGGACCGAATGTGGATCAATGTCACACATTCCCCCAGTCAAAAGATCTGGGACCAAATCCATCGTTTTTTTGCACTCCACACCACCCTGGGTTAGACAATGGCGATATGCAAATCAGCTCTGACCCTGTTGCCCCATGGAAACAGTCCAGTCAGAACTACAAAAGCCATGTCCTTCCCAGAACGGAATCAAGCATCCGAGGACCGGACCGGTTTCGAGGTAACACCTCTCATGAGCCCGGCTAGCTTGACTCCAAGTGGTGTGGAGTGCCTGGGACCCACGTCTGGGCATCCCCAGCGCACTTAGGGCGGCAATTGCAAAAACAATTAGTGATGGACCGAATGTGGATCAATGTCACACATTCCCCCAGTCAAAAGATCTGGGACCAAATCCATAGTTTTTTTGCACTCCACACCACCCTGGGTTAGACAATGGCGATATGCAAATCAGCTCTGACCCTGTTGCCCCATGGGAACAGTCCAGTCCGAACTACAAAAGCCATGTCCTTCCCAGAACGGAATCAAGCATCCGAGGACCGGACCGGTTTCGAGGTAACACCTCTCATCAGCCCGGCTAGCTTGACTCCAAGTGGTGTGGAGTGCCTGGGACCCACGTCTGGGCATCCCCAGCGCACTTAGGGCGGCAATTGCAAAAACAACAAGTGATGGACCGAATGTGGATCAATGTCACACATTCCCCCAGTCAAAAGATCTGGGACCAAATCCATCGTTTTTTTGCTCTCCACACCACCCTGGGTTAGACAATGGCGATATGCAAATCAGCTCTGACCCTGTTGCCCCATGGGAACAGTCCAGTCCGAACTACAAAAGCCATGTCCTTCCCAGAACGGAATCAAGCATCCGAGGACCGGACCGGTTTCGAGGTAACACCTCTCATCAGCCCGGCTAGCTTGACTCCAAGTGGTGTGGAGTGCCTGGGACCCACGTCTGGGCATCCCCAGCGCACTTAGGGCGGCAATTGCAAAAACAACAAGTGATGGACCGAATGTGGATCAATGTCACACATTCCCCCAGTCAAAAGATCTGGGACCAAATCCATCGTTTTTTTGCACTCCACACCACCCTGGGTTAGACAATGGCGATATGCAAATCAGCTCTGACCCTGTTGCCCCATGGGAACAGTCCAGTCCGAACTAAAAAAGCCATGTCCTTCCCAGAACGGAATCAAGCATCCGAGGACCGGACCGGTTTCGAGGTAACACCTCTCATCAGCCCGGCTAGCTTGACTCCAAGTGGTGTGGAGTGCCTGGGACCCACGTCTGGGCATCCCCAGCGCACTTAGGGCGGCAATTGCAAAAACAACAAGTGATGGACCGAATGTGGATCAATGTCACACATTCCCCCAGTCAAAAGATCTGGGACCAAATCCATCGTTTTTTTGCACTCCACACCACCCTGGGTTAGACAATGGCGATATGCAAATCAGCTCTGACCCTGTTGCCCCATGGGAACAGTCCAGTCCGAACTAAAAAAGCCATGTCCTTCCCAGAACGGAATCAAGCATCCGAGGACCGGACCGGTTTCGAGGTAACACCTCTCATCAGCCCGGCTAGCTTGACTCCAAGTGGTGTGGAGTGCCTGGGACCCACGTCTGGGCATCCCCAGCGCACTTAGACCGGCAATTGCAAAAACAACAAGTGATGGACCGAATGTGGATCAATGTCACACATTCCCCCAGTCAAAAGATCTGGGACCAAATCCATCGTTTTTTTGCACTCCACACCACCCTGGGTTAGACAATGGCGATATGCAAATCAGCTCTGACCCTGTTGCCCCATGGGAACAGTCCAGTCCGAACTACAAAAGCCATGTCCTTCCCAGAACGGAATCAAGCATCCGAGGACCAGACCGGTTTCGAGGTAACACCTCTCATCAGCCCGGCTAGCTTGACTCCAAGTGGTGTGGAGTGCCTGGGACCCACGTCTGGGCATCCCCAGCGCACTTAGGGCGGCAATTGCAAAAACAACAAGTGATGGACCGAATGTGGATCAATGTCACACATTCCCCCAGTCAAAAGATCTGGGACCAAATCCATCGTTTTTTTGCACTCCACACCACCCTGGAGTCAAGCTAGCCGGGCTGATGAGAGGTGTTACCTCGAAACCGGTCCGGTCCTCGGATGCTTGATTCCGGTCTGGGAAAGATATGGCTGTTGTAGTTCGGACTGGACTGTTCCCATGGGGCACAGGGTCAGAGCTGATTTGCATAAAGCCATTATCTGACCCAGGGTGGTGTGGAGTGCAAAAAACAATGGATTTAGGCTCAGATCTTTGTACTGGGGTGAATGTAAGACATTGATCTAGATTCTGTCCATCAAATTGTTTTTTGTAATTTTCTTCCTGAGTGTACTGGGGTAGCTCAGACGTGGGTCCCAGAGCCTCTACACCACTGAAGTCAAGCTAGCCGGGCTGATGAGAGGTGTTACCTCGAAACCGGTCCGGTCCTCGGATGCTTAATTCCGGTCTGGGAAAGATATGGCTTTTGTAGTTCGGACTGGACTGTTCCCATGGGGCACAGGGTCAGAGCTGATTTGCATAAAGCCATTATCTGACCCAGGGTGGTGTGGAGTGCAAAAAACGATGGATTTAGGCCCAGATCTTTGTACTGGGGTGAATGTAAGACATTGATCTACATTCTGTCCATCAAATTGTTTTTTGTAATTTTCTCCCTGAGTGTACTGGGGTAGCTCAGACGTGGGTCCCAGAGCCTCCACACCACTGGAGTCAAGCTAGCCGGGCTGATGAGAGGTGTTACCTCGAAACCGGTCCGGTCCTCGGATGCTTGATTCCGGTCTGGGAAAGATATGGCTGTTGTAGTTTGGACTGGACTGTTCCCATGGGGCACAGGGTCAGAGCTGATTTGCATAAAGCCATTATCTGACCCAGGGTGGTGTGGAGTGCAAAAAACAATGGATTTAGGCCAGATCTTTGTACTGGGGTGAATGTAAGACATTGATCTACATTCTGTCCATCAAATTGTTTTTTGTAATTTTCTCCCCGAGTGTACGGGGGTAGCTCAGACGTGGGTCCCAGAGCCTCCACACCACTGGAGTCAAGCTAGCCGGCTGATGAGAGGTGTTACCTCGAAACCGGTCCGGTCCTCGGATGCTTGATTCCGGTCTGGGAAAGATATGGCTGTTGTAGTTCGGACTGGACTGTTCCCATGGGGCACAGGGTCAGAGCTGATTTGCATAAAGCCATTATCTGACCCAGGGTGGTGTGGAGTGCAAAAAACAATGGATTTAGGCCCAGATCTTTGTACTGGGGTGAATGTAAGACATTGATCTACATTCTGTCCATCAAATTGTTTTTTGTAATTTTCTCCCTGAGTGTACTGGGGTAGCTCAGACGTGGGTCCCAGAGCCTCCACACCACTGGAGTCAAGCTAGCCGGGCTGATGAGAGGTGTTACCTCGAAACGGGTCCGGTCCTCGGATGCTTGATTCCGGTCTGGGAAAGATATGGCTGTTGTAGTTCGGACTGGACTGTTCCCATGGGGCACAGGGTCAGAGCTGATTTGCATAAAGCCATTATCTGACCCAGGGTGGTGTGGAGTGCAAAAAACGATGGATTTAGGCCCAGATCTTTGTACTGGGGTGAATGTAAGACATTGATCTACATTCTGTCCATCAAATTGTTTTTTGTAATTTTCTCCCTGAGTGTACTGGGGTAGCTCAGATGTGGGTCCCAGAGCCTCCACACCACGGGAGTCAAGCTAGCCGGGCTGATGAGAGGTGTTACCTCGAAACCGGTCCGGTCCTCGGATGCTTGATTCCGGTCTGGGAAAGATATGGCTGTTGTAGTTCGGACTGGACTGTTCCCATGGGGCACAGGGTCAGAGCTGATTTGCATAAAGCCATTATCTGACCCAGGGTGGTGTGGAGTGCATAAAACGATGGATTTAGGCCCAGATCTTTGTACTGGGGTGAATGTAAGACATTGATCTACATTCTGTCCATCAAATTGTTTTTTGTAATTTTCTCCCTGAGTGTACTGGGGTAGCTCAGACGTGGGTCCCAGAGCCTCCACACCACTGGAGTCAAGCTAGCCGGGCTGATGAGAGGTGTTACCTCGAAACCGGTCCGGTCCTCGGATGCTTGATTCCGGTCTGGGAAAGATATGGCTGTTGTAGTTCGGACTGGACTGTTCCCATGGGGCAAAGGGTCAGAGCTGATTTGCATAAAGCCATTATCTGACCCAGGGTGGTGTGGAGTGCAAAAAATGATGGATTTATGTTGTAGTTCGGACTGGACTGTTCCCATGGGGCACAGGGTCAGAGCTGATTTGCATAAAGCCATTATCTGACCCAGGGTGGTGTGGAGTGCAAAAAATGATGGATTTAGGCCCAGATCTTTGTACTGGGGTGAATGTAAGACATTGATCTACATTCTGTCCATCAAATTGTTTTTTGTAATTTTCTCCCTGAGTGTTCTGGGGTAGCTCAGACGTGGGTCCCAGAGCCTCCACACCTCTGGAGTCAAGCTAGCCGGGCTGATGAGAGGTGTTACCTCGAAACCGGTCCGGTCCTCGGATGCTTGATTCCGGTCTGGGAAAGATATGGCTGTTGTAGTTCGGACTGGACTGTTCCCATGGGGCACAGGGTCAGAGCTGATTTGCATAAAGCCATTGTCTGACCCAGGGTGGTGTGGAGTGCAAAAAACGATGGATTTAGGCCCAGATCTTTGTACTGGGGTGAATGTAAGACATTGATCTACATTCTGTCCATCAAATTGTTTTTTGTAATTTTCTCCCTGAGTGTACTGGGGTAGCTCAGACGTGGGTCCCAGAGCCTCCACACCACTGGAGTCAAGCTAGCCGGGCTGATGAGAGGTGTTACCTCGAAACCGGTCCGGTCCTCGGATGCTTGATTCCGGTCTGGGAAAGATATGGCTGTTGTAGTTCGGACTGGACTGTTCCCATGGGGCACAGGGTCAGAGCTGATTTGCATTAAGCCATTATCTGACCCAGGGTGGTGTGGAGTGCAAAAAACGATGGATTTAGGCCCAGATCTTTGTACTGGGGTGAATGTAAGACATTGATCTACATTCTGTCCATCAAATTGTTTTTTGTAACTTTCTCAAAAAAACCTAAGGCATACAAAATAGAGCCTACAGTCTTAAATCACTTTGGATCACTTACACACACCATGTGTGTACCACGCACTTCACATGCATAAAACATGTACACATATATTTGGGATGTTACTGTCAATATCTGGGTAAGTGCATAATTGCAAAATTAATGGACAATTAGGCATCCACTTCAGTGACATAGATATAAAGATCTACTCACAATTATGAAATCAGAAAACACTAAAAGCTGGGACCACCACTCTATGACCTCAACTCAACAGTTTCAATAACCCACTGTTGGTTGAAAGAGGCCACACTTATTGCACTCCTCCAGATCACAGGACAGGTCCAGGATCTTACTAATGTCAAGAGACTAGCCTAGGCCTCTGCACAAACTTTGGATTAGAGTGACATTAGGAAAAAAATCAGGATACCAGATACAAGCATGTATGCACTCACAGCAAGGGAAATTCTAATTACGCCATGCAAGGGTCAATGCTACGGGATTAAAATGTTTAAAGCTACCAATAAATCTGGAAGCATTTATTGAAATTGCCAAATAGATCTGAAACACATAGAAATGTATTATGGTTAGATGCTTTTGGGAACATGTTTTTAAACATTACGGTTTGTAAAACAAACTCTGATGCTAGAAACATGTAGCTCAATAACTACATTAGATTTTCCAAATGCATCTGATGTTGAATCAAAAATATTGACTTTCGTTTTCAAAAATATTTGCCACCTCTAAGGGCTCTAGAAAGAAAAGTGTTATCTGAACACAATTGAGAAGATTCAGCTCCTATTCGATGGGTGTGTTCATAAGAAGAAGATTAGTTTTCTTAATGCTTTAGTAAAATAAATGTACTTTAGTTTTCAAAATGTGAGTATTGTAGATCTTTTGATTTTATGCTGTATGCCTATGTTTGTGTGTTAAGACGATACAAACACATTATATAATTATATTCTGGAAATATATGTATGCTCTGCCTCTGAATTCAGTACAAATATAAATGAGAATAAAATAAGTAAATAAATCAATAAAATAAACAAAGGTCAGACATGCACTAGCAACATCTTACATACCATACCTGCGGCTGTATTATGAAAGTGCCCCTGATGCTCAACAGGTGTTTGCGCTCGCTTTGCCCTGGAAGCACTTTGGTATTACAGAAATGGTCGCACATGAGTGTGAGTCCCCTTCTGTAATAACAATAGCCCACATAACTTATCAGCGCTATCATCAGAGGTTGTTTCCTCATTTGCATGGGAGTGTAGCCCCATGTTTTATGCTTCCTTGACATCATCCAACTGGCTTTGAGTGTCCATAGCCTTAGAACCAAGCCAGCTTAGCAGGTCATGCCATCCAATTTTGGAACAGGCATAGGGTTTTATTGACTCAAGCCTACTTGTACACTCATGTTTAATCAACTCTTCTAATGAACTTTAGATTATGCCCGGTAGATTGTTTTAACAGTTTATTAATGTATTTTGCTTGACTTTTTAATTGCCTTGTATGGGATGGACTGTTTTGTACTTGTGGTCTGCGACTGAAATAACGTTTTATGATGATGATGTTAACATGCATGCCCCAATCTGAAGGTAGATTGCAAGGGCAATGCGGACCCTACTGGAGGCCTCTTTAATTCCCCGGGTATTGGGGTAGGGTGTTCTTATGGGTGGAAAAGAGGAAGGATGGCTTCATCACCCTCCGATTTGTATTATCTGCCCACTGTAAAAATCAACCTGCATCACAGCATTCCTGAAAAACAAAGGAGACGCCCAATGATATGTGATCAAAGAGGAGGTGGTAATTTTTTATTTTTCATCACAGCCCCTATAGATAGGACTGTGTCTTGTTTTGTTTAGTATTGGAAAAAATGGGGTTAGCGGTATGACCTGCACCCAATTGCTGACACCCGTTAGCAGGAGCCTCTCTAAACCACAGCTTTCTTGTGGACCACAACTGATACCTAGCCTGTTAGAAATGTGGAGGCAGCACAGATGTAAAGTGACCATCAGACCCTTTTACAGGAGGCCTCTGTCACTTGTAAAAAGCTGCCAGAGTTGAAAAGGACTGACATGACACTATGTTTCTACTAGTAGCTATATTTTTGGCTCCAAGATTAGACCCATGGTAAGAGATGACATGGGACAGTGTGCATGGTAAACTCTAGCGTCTGGGGCATATTTATCATTCTTTCACGCAGCACAAAGCAGCAAGCCACCATGCTGTGTTGTGCTGTGCTGCATGAAAGGGCAGGAATGCACCATATTTAACATCATATAGCACATTCCTGTTCTTTCCTTGCGCTAGTGCACTTTTGGCTGCCTAGTGCCAACGCAGGTACCTTGGCACCATGGTGCCAGGGTGCCTGCCTTGTAAGCAGGATTGTGTTTGTGCAGGAAGGAAAACCTTCCTGCACAAAATCAATTCTGAGAGGCATTTTCCTCTTTCTATGTGTTGTTCCGAATGCAACACACATAGAAAGAGGAAAAAATGAGAATAAATAAAGATATTTCTTCTCCTTACACTTCCCGTGGGGAGGTGTAGCATGTTAACACATTTCCAGGTCTACCACTAATGTTAAATCTGGGAATACATCAAAATACATGGATGGATGCGTGGGAACACCCACGCTCCACCCGTGGAACGCCTTCCAGGGGCAGAGTAACGCAAGACAGCGATTTGAGATGCCTTGCGTTACTCCAGATTTATCTAGTCATGCAGGACCACGCAAGGTGGCCTTGCTTGGATATATAAATCTGGCTTTAGTGTTGAAACACTATGATAAATATGGGCCTCAGTCTGTTAGTCTGTCCACTCAGGGCTGGCCTTTAGCATGGTCAAGCTGAGCCCACTTTCAGAGCGCTCATCTTTAGAGTGCACAGAAGCTGTCTGCAGAAGTTTCCTGCTGCTCTGTCTACAAAGAAAAGTGTACCTGTGTCCACATTTGGTCAGATTTTATTCTTTTAGCCATATTTTATCTTTTCGCCCTCAACTTTCCCTGACTCCTCCCATTTTTCCAGCACACTGAGGGCAGGTGGGTGGGGTTGGAAAATGTGTTTTCCCCCATGGCACTATCTGCCTTAAGGCCACCATTGAGTCAATATTTTTGTAGCTAGGTTGGTGCTTTGTACCGTCCCATACATACATACACATGAACAAACATACATTTGGAATCCACAAAGGTGGCAAAAACAGAAACAGAAGAAGGAGAATGTGTCAGCTTCATATTGTAGTTAATACTACCTTTCTTTCAACAGGTAAAAAAAAAAGGCATCTAAAAAAAGGAAGACATTTCCATAATCTCTGTATCCTCTTCCTAAAAAATAAAATATGTTCTTTGGTTGCTAATATTCCTTGTTAATAATATTTAATAAATAAATTGAGTTAATTTGCAAACTTCTGATATCTACTTCAGTGAATGCACATTAGGAATCATAGAAATTGCAATGTGCGCAAAAGTCTAAGCAATGTAGTGTCTAGTTGTGGGTTAGTGATAAATAGTTCCACATTTTTTGCTGAGAAAGAAATGATTTGTCTTTGCCCTTTTGCATTCAAAATATGGTTATTACAGCCAAGGTTATAATGGCTTTTTGGTACACCATCTTGATCAAAAATAGTCCTTAATATTTTGTGACTGTATTGTACAGGTTGTGAAATTCTTCTGCCCCATAAACCCCTCATTCCTGTTGGATAGCTGTTATTGGAGGGCCCAGCATGGAGCTGAGTTACCACCATCCTGCGTGGGGATATTGCGGAAAGTGAGTGCCAGCTCAATTGATCAGGACATTGGTGGCTATTTGCTTGTCGCATCGCCATGTTTTAGTGCATGCATCCAAGGGATTATTTACAACCATGATCCCTCCTCCCAAACTGGTCTATGGCAAGAGGACATGCTTTGGAAGCTTGTAGAGAGGTATTTGATGTGAGTGTTTTTATATTGTTACTGTGAAAGCTGACAACCTTGGCGTAGTATTCCCAGCCAGAGCCCATGCAGGTAATGGACAGACGATGAGGGTAAATTAATTATGTATGTAATTTTTCCTCTTGGGTGTCTGCCGCATCCACACCAACCGGCCCCACCACTCTTACCTGCACAGGCTGCAGCTGAGTATTCCCCCAACCTTTTTGCCTTCACTCTTCCTGTTTGCTGAATTCGTTTTTGTGGGCTTTAGGACTCTCTGCATGTTTCCGCTGCTAACCAGCACTAAGGAACTTGTGCTTTCTCCCTAAAACATGGTAAATTTGGCTTACACCCAAAAGGCCCATTTCATTTTCTTGCATGTCCCTAGTCCGTCCCAAGATAACTCCCACCCAGCCTCTTTGTGACTCACTTAATGTCTACTTCACTGACAAAATATTGGACATCGAAGCCAGCATCTCTCAACCGGTGTCCCTTCTTACTTCTGGCATGACAATTAAGCCCAACCATAATACCCTCAGCAGTTTCCCACCTATAACCCAGGACCAATTTTGGGAACTACTGACAAGAGTAAAATCCGGTGCCCCCTCAGATAGCTGCCCTCCCCACATTTTGAAAGAATGCTTCTTGATATACCCAGCCCCTGCCCTCACTCTCCTGAACAATTCGTTGACTCTCGGCACAGTCCCCTCAGCGTTTAAAGAGGCTTCAGTCATCCGCTGTTAAAGAAACCCAGGGCAGATCCAGCTTGTAAAGCTAACTTCCGGCCCATATCCCTATTGCCCTACCTGGCAAAAGTTCTGGAGGCTCACGTGGCTAAATGCCTCTCTAACTTTCTTGAGGAGTCTTCCTGCTTCGACCCCCACCAGGCAGGCTTCAGACCAGCACACTCCACAGAAGCAGTAGTCACCGCAGTCCTGGATACGCTGCGAGACTGCGCTGACAGACGCTCCCCACAGGCCCTTGTTCTCCTGGACCTATCTGCCGCTTTTGACACGGTCGACCACAACATCTTGGTCGACCGTGTCGAACAGGCCGGCATACGGGACCTAACGGCCGGCTGGCTGAGGTCCTTTCTGACAAACCGCAATCAAACACTACGTCTTGGAGACCTGGTGGGTGCTAAACAACCCATCACTTGTGGAGTTCCACACGGTTCTTCCCTGTCACCCCACTTATTTAACCTTTACATACTTCCCCTGATTCAGACTCTAAGAGACAAACAGGTGAGAGTCTTCAATTATGCCGATGATTTACAACTACTTTTTACCATCGACAACACTGAAGACTCCATACTGCATTTTCAGTCCACCATGAGCTTTATTAAAACATGGATGGACAAGAACCAGCTAAAACTAAACCCGGGAAAAACCGAGTTAGTCCTGATCGGCGACAGCACCAAGTACTGGGGCCCACACTATTGGCCTTCCGAACTGGGCCAAGCTCGAACACCCTCCGTGTCGGCCAAAACACTTGGAGTCACCGTGGACTGTGATCTGTCACTGAAAACACAGGTAGGTCAGGTGGTCTCCAAGTGTTTCTTCCAACTAAAAAGAATCCGGAAGGTCCGTCGTTTACTTACGCCTGAGGCAATCACCCAGGCTGTGATCTCTACCGTCCTGTCCCATCTGGACTACGCAAATGCCATCTATTTAGGTCTTCCCAACTACCTATCCAAACGACTCCAGATGGTACAGAACCATGCTGCGAGGCTAATCCTGAAGCAACCAAGGCGACAAGCAGCTACCCCCCTACTTAGGAAACTACACTGGCTTCCAGTCACCCAACGCTGTGCCTTTAAAACCGGATGTATAATATTCAAATCCCTTTACTGTAAAAGCCCTACATTTATTAATCAACTAATCTCCAGATACACTCCATCTCGAAACCTAGGCTCACTCCATCTGAGCCTCCTGCAGACGCCTTCTTTCAAACTTAAGCGCGCCGGAGGCCGTAGGTTCGCCACACTTGCTTCTTGCTTGTGGAACTCCCTTCCTTTGGAGATCCGGAACTGTCAAGACCTTCTGTCCTTCCGGAAAGCCCTGAAGACCTGGCTCTTCAGACAAGCATTCCAATAACTCATTCCTCCTCATCTATGTTTATATCACTACTGATCGCAGCGCCAAGAAACCAATCGGTGACAGTGCGCTTAAGAAATTTTTTAATAACATAACATAACATAACATATTATACAAAGTTAGGGCCCGTAAACTAACTGTGCCCGGTGGGCTTGCAGCACTCATTGTGCTGCCCACTAAAGTATTCTTTTAAAACAAGTCTCAGGGCTGCTGCTGTAGCCTTGTGCTCAGTTTTAATCTACATTTAATATTTTACCAGGCAAAAACACCTTTTGCCAGGCTTAAACCTACATTTTTAATACACATAAGTTACCACTAGGGTAGGGCCTAAAGACTCATAGGGCAAGGTGCATAGTGTTTGAATAGTAGGACATGAGGGTTTATGTTTTACATGTCCTGGTAGTGAAAAACACCTAAAGCAGTTTTTGACTACTTTAAGGCCTATATCTCCTATGGACTAACATGGGGTTACCTTATTTAATAAGTGCTAACTTTGATTGAGAGCAGAAAGTGGTATGCTGCTTAGACTCAAATAATTGTAATTTGCAATCCTCTTTAATGGTAAAGATAGAGTTGAAGTCACAATTCTGAGAATGCCACTTTTCGAAAGTTTGCATTTTCTTGTCCTTAACATTTTCGCCCTGTGCCAGTATCCTGGGCCACATGACTTTGAACGGCCCTGCTGTTGCAGTTTGAGTATTCCTTTCAGAAAGTGACACAAAGCAGATTTTATGTGGGCAGGATGGGCCATCCTACCAGGATGGTTGGGGGCGAAGCTGTACCCAGTTCAATAGGCTTTGCCTCCTGCACACACAAAGGAACCTGACACTATTTTTTTATTTATATTGGATCTCAAGAGCCACTCTTCAGCCCACTCCAGGGCATGTTGACATTACAGAAGGAGGACTGTCTTGTTCTACAGAGGACTGCCCTGCAGCTTGAGGCCTGCATTGTTCCCCAGAGGACGGCCATGCTGCTTGAGGCCTGTCCTGCGTTTTGAGAAGGAAGACTGGACCTACTCCATTCAATCCCGGATAACCTTAGGGACTCCAAGGGTCAGTTGGCTGATCTATTGTTGAAATAAACAGGGACACCACAAGCTTCAAAGGTCTCCCTTTAACTGCCCAGCTGACCTTCTGCAACTGGGCCTGCTTGAACCTGCATTTGGACCTGCCTGCGCCTTGCTGGCCTAACCTAGAGTAAGTGCCCGATGCCTAAGAGGAGTCTCCCCAGGTCCTAGACCCTTAGCTGGCATAAGAGTTCACTTGTCTTCAAGAAGAGGAGAAATGTTGAAGTTTTGGGATCTTTGCAACCACGAATAGACACGTTTGTGTAGAGACTCTGCCACTCATGATGACCGCCAACATAAAGCTCCAAAGAACCTGACTCTTCTCGCTACAGTGACCAGCAATGAATAGCAACACAAGATTTGCACTTCGTGATACAGCCACAACAGCCCGCTATGACAGCCAATGCAAAGCCCTAGAAAAACTATCCATGATGCCTGACCAGATTTTCACAATACAGCGATGACCATCTGCGATGCAAGCCCTGCTCTTTGATGCTACAGCAGCGACCATCTGCAATGCTCTCCCTGCTCCTCATGGACTCCACTAATTCAAATGGAACTCTCTGTACTGGACTTTAAGAAGATAGGGGCATATTAGCAAGAACCTCGTTAAAATTATCGCCGTTTTAGCAGCAGGAAACTGCCGCTAAAACGCGATAATGGGCTTGCTAATATGCATTATAGAATTCCAATAGAAACTCAGGTTAGATGTCCTGCACATCTAACCTGAGCTATTATTGAAATTCTATAACGCATATTAGCAAGCCCATTATCGCCGTTTTAGCTGCAGTTTCCTGCAGCTAAAACAGGGACAATTTTAACGAGGTTCTTGCTAATGTGCACCATAATTTTTTCAGCTGGACTAACCTTGTCCCTGTGTTTAGCCCACGCTCCATTGTGGTTTGCCTGAACTTGCGACTTTCTGTCAGTTTATCACCACTAGATGGCCGGGAGTGACGCTTTGTGGTTTTTAGTACTATATTTCAGGAAATGTTTCACATTCCATATCTTTGGTTCTACTGATTGGATTTGTGTTGCTCTGGTATCATTTTATGTATTAAAATGTACTCTATTGTTCTAAAATCTCTTGGGATTTTTGAGGAATTTTCATTTATTTCTGTTTGTGTGTTGCCTAAATACTTTACACTTAGGGGCATATTATATAGATATGCACGCAGAAATTTGTATGCATTTGATAGGAAGTCAAACATGTATACATTGTTCCTACAGCCTTGAAAAAGTCGTACCAACACGATGAAACATGTGTCGGCTGTCTGTTCTTACAACTTGCACTTTGAGTCATCTACATCAAGACTCCTATGGACTTTCCAGTTGTTTACTAAATCGCCACTAACAGTTGTTTTTCTATGAATTTTTACGGTTATTGTATTTGCATTTGGGTTTATTAAAACCGTACTGACTATTAAGTAGGATATTAAAGTCATAAGAGGTTGTGCTCTGTAATTTATATTTGCTTGTATTATATATGGGAAAAATAATTCCTTTCTGTATTTAGGACAGACACTGATATATGGCACAGTGTTCTACATAGAGCACACCTAGAAATGTTATACTGCTATAATACTGGGGTAGGACTGCGACGGAGGTGCTGACTTCTTTGATAACCACTGTCATTTCTTCTTTTTCTATAAATCATCTATTGAACAGGATTTGCGTCACTTCACAGAAACTTTTATAAGAAAGCGGAACATTTAGAAAGGTATAGGTTATATTCTCATGTCATGTTGCATGTCTTAGTTACATTAAAGCTAGCAAAGATACAATAATATGAAAGATTGACGGATAACAAGTGGCCCCCATCATCAGGTATTGTGTGACGTTCCTCTAAGTTTGAGGAGTTTTGTGTTCTTGTGGTTAGCTATCTCTCAATAGGTGAGGCAAGTGATGAGCTCATCTTTTGCAAGGAGAGAGTGGGGGCTCGGGACAGAGCTGAAGCTTTGTGTGTGTCGCACAAGAAATAACTTGTATTTTAGCAGAGGGGCATTTCGGGCCTACTACATTAAAAGAACATCAAAAGAACAACTGAGACAGTATAGCCAGCTTAACACCAATTTGTATGCTGGCTGGTGGGGCCATATGGGGATCTCATGCTTCAGGTGTGGGCAGGTGTGGGTAGAAATAGGCTAAGGCATTTATACAGGAAAACTGGACCCTGCTTCATCGTTCTATCCTCTTTCTATGTGTGCTGCATTCTGCAGCACACATACAAAGAAGAAAAGGTCTCCCCGGATTCATTTTGTGCAGGAAGGTGTCCCTTCCTGCTCAAAAACAATCCTGCATGTGACGCAGGCACCCTTGCATCATGGTGCAAGGGTGCCTGCTTTGGCGCTAGGCAGTCCATTGTATGCCAGCACAGGAGAAAGGACAGGAATGCACATTATTGCCTAAAATATGGTACATTCCTGCCCTTTTACAGTGACCCTGCGCAGCAGAGTGTCTAGCTGCGCTGCACCACTTTTTCATTAATATACCCCTTAGTCTCTAAGCCTGACAGTTTTTGTGCCAAGCTACCAAAGGGTTAAGCACAGGTTAATTTTGTGACTTTTGTGGTTCACCCTGGCAAGGACTGTGGTTATTGCCTGAGTAGAGCTTCCACCTGATTTCTTAAGTTACTTACTGGAAGTAAGCAGAAAAAGAGACCACAGGTAGGATCTGAGGAAAAAGGGAACGTTTGGGATTAGCGAGGTGTTTGAAAACAATTCATCAAGGAATGGAACTGGAGGCAGCCTTGCCCTGGCTGGGACAGGCTGGATGGGAAGACAATAGCGATTCAGTGATTAGGAATAAGAAAAAGTAAATTAAATATATAGACCAGTTAATGAGGTTAATGTTTAAAAGAAGAGGCATTAGAGCCATACAGGGTGGCGTGCATTAGTTATCACTACTAGTATGATGTTAAGGACATGCAAAGTGCGTAGACTAAACAGAAGGTTGTTGAATAGGGAGCCCTGCTTGCTTCTGAATAAAGAAGCCTTTCTAACAGACAGAAAGTGGGAGCATGAAGGGTCATTCTATCCCATAGGTCACGTAATGGGCAGAAGCTAGGTGCCAGTTCCTATTCATGTGAAAGATAGTTTGCTTATTAAGCAGCGATGTGGCCAATCTGTCCACTGGCGAACCTGTCCCCTTCAGCATTGTTTGCGCTGCTCATGCAGGTGAAAATGTTTATTATAGAGATGTCGAGTGGCATATGCCGAGGAGCAAAAAGGGAGTTACTGTTAAGCGTGGAAACTGTTTCGTGTTTTTTTCAGTACCAAGAGTGAACTCCAGCAGTGCCGCGTGATTTGTTTGCTCGGGTGCAACATTTCATTGCCGGAGACAACATTCTTTGCAGGCAGGAGTGCTAAGAACTTAGAAGTTGGATGCTGGAGATATAATTGCAACTGGGAGATGACATCCTGATGGAAGGAAAGTAATTTCAACTCTGCTTTTTCTTCTTTTGTATTAAAGAATACTGTTGAGTCAGGCGCAGCATATTCTTCTGCTCAAGATTTAATCCACAGTCCGCTTGAGAAAGATGAGTTTTCTTCTCTCACCTTTTATCTTACGCATGGGCCTGGCTTGAAATGAATAGATCATAAAAAAAAGGACTTCGTTTATCAGAAAAAAAACTGTGTACTTTGTGCTTTATTAGTAGAATATGCTAAGTGGAAAATTCTAGCAGGCAGATAAAACTTAAAAATATAAATTGCGAAATAGAGGATATTGAAAGACGCTATTAGTTCCTCCAGGCAGTAATAAGCCATAACATTTAAACTGAAATTATGATTTTTCGTGTGGCCTTTCCAAGTCATTGTAGAATCAAAATGGCTATCCTATACCCCATTATATCCCTTGTGAAATATGACTAACAAAATAATTATGTTTTCAGCTTTCTTAGATGAAAGAAACTGTTGCTCTAATATTTACGCTGAAAAAAATGAAAGATAAGAGGCGTTGAGCAAAACATGAACAATTGGTTTAATTAAACACAGCGGCTGGGAGAGCAGGCAACAGAGTGGGGGTCTGAAGACTGACTCAAAGCACATTGGTTTCAGCCGTCATTTTATACACTACATTATGCATCATAAAACGATTTGTGCATTCCTTCGAAGACTGAAATTTGAGCCAAGTCAGAGGGTCATAAATCTGGTCTTTTGATAGAAAGCAGAGGCGTCACTAGAGTTGATGTCACCCAGTGCGGTAACTCATGGTGTCACCCCCTCACGACTTACCCCATGGACCTGTGGATCCGCTCTGCATGAGACCTTCGGCTCCAGTCGACTTACTGGCCAATGCCACAGAGGCGCGGTTCAGCGCACCTCCCTTCTTCTCAGCTTTGACTCAGAATCTTCATCATGCTGGGGTTTTACCTTTTCCGCGCCGGTTCAGCCGCGCCTGATGTCTGCATGTGGCAGCTTTATCAATAGGAGCGATGTGGCTAGGTATGGGGTCCCAGGCCCCAAGCGCTTTTCTGTCTGATGGCCTAGCATTGCTGTATTTCGTGCCACTTCTGCGCCCTGCTCCACCTCATCCGCCGCGTGCCTAGGTCCTGTGCGACTCTCTAGGCCTCATCCTACCGCTCCCTCTCAGGCAGCTGCTCTGTTCCCTCCGCTGCCGATCTCTGTGTGAAGCGCACCTCGGTCAACTCTAATATAATCTTGTTTTCACAGCACACCCGATATAAATGTCATCCTTTAACATTTGTATTAAAACACAAGTACATACATTAACAGCACAACCGGTTTCAAAGTAAACCATAACTCCCAACGTAATGTACATACCAGGGTTAATTGCGATATATCAGTACTACAGAAATAGGGTACTAGTTCTTAAGGATGCCACATGTTCCACGCAAAAAATGTGCCAGTTATTTCACAACGATTCTACAGTTCAGGCCTTCTCCTCACCGCCACATAGAGTCAAGAAGGGCACGCATAGAGCATGAATCGCATGCCACCAATGCAGGGCCAGGAGTACTACAGAACGAAGAAGACATTTTCTTGCTTTTAACTAAAAACCTGTTTTTAAACAAATTCACCACACCCTGTTAAACAACTAATCACCCCCTCTTTAAATGACCCAGGATTCCGGCACAGTTAGCAAGAGAAGCCGTCACATGCAGAGACGCCACTGGCAAGAAACATGCAATAGGAAACTTGGCATGGATACTGCCATGATTACCAAGATGCCAAAAACCAAGTGCCTTCATGCACTCAAACCACAATGTTTGGGGCTAGTCACATATTATTTTCACACCAGTATAAAAGTATGCAACCTTTTAGGAAGTGATAAATGTGTTGATATCAATGTATCGCCCCAAACTTGGTGCACAGTGCACACTGAGCTCACACCTTACACACACTGCATTCCACCACCCCCAAAGGAAAGCATAAAGTCGGCCCAGGCATACACTACAAAAAACAAATCTGAGTGTAAATGTAAATGTATTGCGACTTATATAGCGCACGTATCACCCGAAGGCATCAAGGCGCTTGCCTTGGGAACCCGTCCTGGCTTTTCCCTGTGAGATAACCCCTACTGGGCATCCCAAGGTGAAAGCCAGGCATCCCGCAGCGGGTGGGCCGCCGTAGTGGAGATTAAGCAAGCTATCGCCCAGAGTTGCAGCGTGGGACCCCATGATTAGAATAGGCACCAAGGCGAGAATTATCGAGTCCGTGGACATTTTGGGCTCAGGACCCTGCCGCGTCGGGAATTGAACCCTGGTCCCGGGCCAGACCTCTGCATCTGGGTCTGCCACTCTAATCAGTGAGGAAACCACCACATTTCCCCTTGTTGTTTCGTATGGGGGGTGCAGAGGGACCAGGAAGACAAGACTCAGGCTGCAGGGAAAGGTTTGGTGACTGCCTCTTCAGGACAGCCCTCTATTAGCATTTCGGAAGACAAACACCAATTTTTACAAGTGCAGCTTGCTTCAATACCATCAGAGGCCCGTCAGAGGCTCCAATGAAGCATGTAATGAATGTGCGTGCTGATTGTATTTCTCAGTGCAGGGGGAAACCTAGGTGTGCCCTCGCCCCTCTCAGGCGCGCAGTTTAGAGGGAACTGTGTGGTGCTCACCCATCTTATCTCTCTCTGTGCTGAACACAACTCATTCCTTCTTAGGCGGCTCTGTCGCTCAGGTGCACACGCAGGGCTGCAATCTTCACGAGCTCGAGGCCCATGCACTGGAGGTCACGCAGGCGTCAATTGTGTTCTGTTTTTCATTTTGGTAGCACGACGGTGTCACCTCATGTGATGGTGTCACCCGGAGCGGTCCGCACCCCCTGCACCCCCCTAGTGACGCCACTGATAGAAAGCTAAAGTGGGCCTCATCTTTGCTTGTACGCAATGCAGTGCCAGTGGGCATGTTTCCAGATGTCTGGCATGGGGAGTGCGTGATCACTGCATGTAGGGTGCATGTTGTGTTCTGATTAGTTCTGTGTTACTAACTTGGTGTGGCATCTGACTTAATGGTGTTTTTGGGAACACCTGCCTCTCCGGCAAAATGTGTTATTTTGGGGCCAATTTCCTGGGAACATTGTGGTGTCACTGCTTATCTGTGGGATGGATCTGGGTTTTCCTGTCTGCGCATTTGTCTGTGGGTTACACGTCCCCACATCTGTGATCTGTCAATCAGTTGCTTCAGGTCTACGTTGCAGGGCCAGCTTGACGATGTATGCCTGACTTGAGGTTAAGGGGGAGGTCAGATCGGGTGAATTCAACAACAGAGATGCAAGTTCGTTCTTCTAGGTACAGACATCAAGGTGTACATTAATATCGTATGAATCAATATTAAAAAAAGAAACAGAATCAATCACAAAACTAAACATAATTAATCAATCATGTTTTAAGGGATATGTTAGCATGATCTATTTTCATAAATGTTTTTCAAAACTACACATAATGGTTCTTGTCATTTTGCTTGGAGTACCCTTCCATCTGTTCAGCGAATTGTGAACAAACTGCATGTGAGGTTGTCTAAATTTCAGTTTAATACCAGTGTAATAGCTATGGAGACAATGATGGCAGAAAAAGATGTCTGAGACTAATACAAAGCTGCCCCTATCAGAGGGGAAGACTCCTCCAAGCACTGCTTATGGGACTAGGAAGTCTGATAGTCTTATATTGCAATTTAGTCAAGTTTGATCAACGAGTGTAAAGTTTGAAACTTTTTATTCCATTTTGTTACTTCATTTCTTATGATTCAACGCATTTCTTTCATGGTTGTAACCGCAGGTTGTAAATAGTGCCCACATGTTGTTAATAAATCATATTTCCCAATGCATTTTGGGCTTTGCTGGCAGCCCTTCGTCAGGGGATATCTGGTGGGCGTTCTGAGTTAATCTCGCAGGATCTTAAGTCATTCCGTGTCTTCGCCTGGCGATGTGGTCATGGTTCATGTTTCAAACTTTACACTCGTTGATCAAACTTGATTAAATTGCAATATAAGACTATCAGACTTCCTAGTCCCATAAGCAGTGCACGGAGGAGTCTTCCCCTCTGATAGGGGCAGCTTTGTATTAGTCTATGGAATCCCAGACGCTGTAAGGCTCAGACAGCGATCCCACTGGAGCACGCAAATCCATTAACCTTTCAGGCACAACAGATAATCCAAAAAGCTGTGCAAGTCTCATTACTTCTCGTCTCAACAGAAAAAGATGTCTGTCAGGATGATGCAATTTGATATTTAGGGAGTGAGCAGTTGAATCACACAGCATTCACCTGCAATAACTAGCAAATCTCCATCAATAGACACATTGATGTCACTAGAATGTTTGCTACATACTACTACTGCACAGTGGCACCACTGTGGGGTTTGTCGACGCACTTGTATGGTGTTGACTGCTACGACTTCCAGTAACTATCAGCTATTCCCTGCTACAGACATTAGCATTGGTTCTTCTTGAACTTGTTGTCTGAGACTGCACTTCCGTACCAACCTCTATTTCCCTTCCGTACCAACCTCTATTTCCACTCTCGTCTGCAAGACCTGTTCGAATACCACAGTTGTGCAGAAGGTGTTATCCAGTTGAATGCTATCCCAACACTGCTTCACATGGTTACTTTGGTTAAGCCGGTACAACAGTTAAAATTGTGACTTTTACATGTTTTCCAGTGAATTTGAAATACCAGTTGATGCAATATATCGGTCAAGCTGATTTGTGTGCAAAGTACTTTTAGAAAAACATATGATAACCAATTTATTAGGTAGAAGTATTATTTTAGATAAGTAAAGAGTGTTCTATACTAGTCCAATAGCTTTGCGATTTTGCCTTGTATTATTAATGAAGTGGCTGAATAAGACCTATTTTTGTGTGGAATACATAGACAATAAATGAATAGACATGATGTTTGTTAGAACTGGCTATTTCTGGTTGGCTAAGGCTGACACCAAAGCTAGGCAGAAACCACCATTCTAGTCAGGGCAAGGGAGTCACATGCCAAGATAACCCCTGCTCACCCCCTTGGTAGCTTGGCACAAACAGACAGGCTTATCCCGGAGGCAATGTGTAAAGCATTTGCACCAGCACACAACAGCAACAACATCCTAGGCACACCACAAAAGAAACTCCACACAAGGTTATATAAAAATAACTTCTGTATTGTAAAAACACATCAGATAGAAGTCACGCATGTACATTGTGCCAACTGGCACGGGCAATATTCACAAGGGATTATTTACAGGGCAGGGCCACATGGGCCACTGTCAGAATCTACACTTTTAGAAATAGCACTTCTAGAACTTAGAATAAGTATAGCACAAAATAACAGTTATAGATCACCTCCAGTAACTACTGGGAACAGGTAAGTACCACCTACGCAACTCTAAACACCTTAGGAGAAATGTCATGCAGGGAACCAGGACCTCACTAGGACCACCTGTACTAGAAAGAACAACCACCTAAGTATCACAATACAATTAGGGGTATAAGCAAGAACACATTACACATGATGCATCACAACATTCAGAGGTGAAGGGAAGGAAAAACACATGATGCATAAAACATACATTCAGCGGTGTAAGAACAAGGCACATGATGCATCAAAACACATTCAGAGGTACCGGAGAAAACACATGATGCCTAAAACATTCAGAGGAGTAAGGAAGGAAAAACACATGATGCATAAAAACATTCAGAGGTGCCAGAACCTAACTCAATAGCGCAAAAACACATGATGCCTATAAACATTCAGAGGTGTAAGATCAAGGTGCCTGATCATATTAAAAGCATTACATTTCCTAGCACCACATCACATTGCGCAAAACTCACATTAGGCAATTACCATCACATAGATAATCACATTGCACCTAAATAAAATCACATACCAGCCCCCATCTAATAAAGGGACTAGAGCCCTGTGTCCAGAATTTAAGGGCGCGCTGCCTTGCAGCGCTAGTCGGGATTGCGCCACTGGAGCAAAACCTAAACGTTGCAGGTGCCCACTACTTGCTGGGCACCTGGGAACATCACAAGACCTAAACGGTGCAGCTGCCCACTAATTGCTGGGCAGCTGTGAACTTCAAACTGCGGCAAGGGCTCTCACTGGCCCTAGACAAACTGCGCCGCAGGGGTTGGAGCCACACAGGCTCTCAGACAGCCTAGGGGCATTGGAGCCATCTGGCCCTGTGAATTCTCTACCCCCAAGAGCCTCACTGTGCTCGCCAGCACATGGGGACCGCCTGCAGCCTCTCTGGGCCCTAAATCAGATGCCCCTTCAGAACCTCTCCGGACTCTACTTCAAAGTTGGGGTGACGCACTGCCAACCGGGGCCGCCCTGCTTGCAGTAATTATGCCCCCCTAAAGCCCTCATGGCATCATACTAACAACAAGCGTGAGATTGCGCTACTGGGGGGGGGCGGACACCGACAATGTGTCCCGGCGCCCCTCCCTTCTCTTCTGCCCCACTCACCGGTTTGGAGGACTCCTCTGCCGGCGGACAGAGCAGCACCTGCGGGGCTCCCTCCTTCCTCACGGTAGCTCCGCGCTGCTACCAGCGGCCTCAGCCGCTGTTTTCCCCACTTCACCCGGGCCCCCTCCAGGGACCCAGGGCTCTCTGCATGAACTCCGGTCTCCCTCCTCGCGCTGCAGTGCCGAGGGCGGGACTACCGGTTCGCTTGTCTCGGGGCCGCGCTGCGATTGGCCGGCCGGCCCCAACACTTCCGGGTCGCCGCGGGCAGTGCGGCGGCCCGTTTTTAGGCAGGCAGGCGGGGTATCAATATTCGAGGGGTAGGCTCCCTTGTGATAAAATAAAAATATAAGAATGCAGCGAGGTAGGCACTCGCTGAGGGTCCAGGAGACCTACACATGACGGGGCAAAATGCTGGGTGGGCACTGGATCGATAAACCAGTGCTCTCAGTGCTAAAGGACAATCCACAGTGCTCCTAGCGCTAGAACAGCGGACAAAGCGCTTCCAGGTGCTTTAGGCTATAATAAGCCCTAGCAAAAGCAAGACAAAGTTCTCAGGGGTCTGCAAGGAGGGGACTATAGGCAAAGGTCCCTAAGGAAAGTCCATAAGGTGTCCAGGGGCTGGGCAGGGCTCAGGAGGCAAGCCTTCCCCTGAGCCCAAGCAGCAGCATGCCCCTTGCAGGATTCAAGTCAGAAACAAGACCAAATTGTAAGGGGACACAGCCCCTTTTTATACTGTAAATTCCTTTGTCTAGCAGGGTGCAGGCAGTGTGAGAACGAGCTAGAACTGGTTATAGGGACTTCCTTTCACTGGCCAGGCAAGGGACATCAGACGCACCCCAGGGGGTGGAGCCAGCATTGTGTGGGGAAAACCCTGCCTCATTCAGGACCCTCAAACCAGATGGTCAATCCACAAGCAGGTCCAGGCTCACTCCTCCCCTCACATCAGCATGCTAAACACTCCATTCACCACCGGGGCAGACCCTCCCAGACTCTTGGAGCCAGGCTCACCAGCCAGCCTCAGCCAATCACACGCCAGACACAAATTACACAAATATGCCAACTTCTAAAAGTGGCACTTCTCCACTAGACACAATCATTCCGCATATACCATTGCGCAGCATTCAATCTCACGAGTTCGCACATACCAAACTCGACCCTGCACTCCCCACACATCAGAAACTACCATGGGCATACATATTCCCCATTCATTCCTATGGGAGGGCAGGTCACTCACCACACATACAAAGAGAGCTCATGCACTTTACAATGTACCACAGTGAAAAAGTGCGCAGAGGCCTAAAATCACCAACACCAGGTCACAGAAACAGGCTAGGAAAAAGCAAAAAGTCTTGGGGTGAACCTGCCAAAAGGGCCGGGTCCAACAATGTTCATTTATTTCTTTGTGCCAACTCAAAATTCTGGCTTTTCACTGTAGTCCTTTCACATAAAATGGTTCAACTGAACATGCAATTTTTTGGTAATCAAAGCAATGACTATATTCATCCTCTATACCATCTAGAGTGCTATGGGTTCATCTAAACTTTGATGGATATGGAGGATCTGCTAAAATGTGCCAGTACCTTTTTCACCAAACCTGCACTTCGCCCAATTCATTCAGATGGAGGCAGTGTGCCAGGTGTCCTCTGCTGGTGGAAACATTTAAGCAGTGATCCATCTGACACGGCAATGTCGGTCAATGTACATTAGAAGGTCAACACTATTTTGAACAGTCCCTAGGACATACATTTCTTCTGTCTGTTGAAGACTATCAGTCATGGATGGGAATTTACCAAAATCCCATGGCTACCAGAAGTGACAACAAACACCCTCTGACCACATGACATCGGAGGAAGTGATGGCAAATTACTGTTGACCCTGATGAAATTATAAAGAGTGATGCTGTATGTTTATTTACACTGATGGCATCACAGGAAGTAACATATTCAAACAATGTTATGTAATTTTGCTCTCCTGATTATTTCAATTTAAACAAATTTCATCCAATTATATCTGGTGCAAACCCATATCTTGACTAGCCCCAGTCAAGTTGGTACAAATGAAAACACACACATAAACCTGTGTTATGGGGAGCACTATCCACTAACTCACAGTTACGTGATATATTTTTTCTTATTTTGCATACATATTTTGAATCCAACGGAAACGTGATCATTTTATCAAATTAATTATTCATCAAAAATTCAACTAGGATGTTCACAAAATGTATACACAGTCTTAATGATCAGCCTAAGAGCTTAAACAAAAAAAGAAAAGAAAAGAAAAGAAAATTCTCATCAAACGGTGATTGTATTTTCTTTCTTCAAAGTTGTTTATTCTTCTTTTTCATCATTCAATTTGATAGTTTGAATTCTTCAAACAACTCTCCATCATTCAACATATGAAGACATATCCCAATGCATTTCGGTATGCACCTTCGTCAGGGGAATGCTCTATAATTAACACAAAATTCTATCACATATATGCCAAAAGGATACAGTATTCACAATTCTAAATGCAAAAGCTCATTATTTAATTGATTAATCTTGAACAGAAACCAGAAGATCTCCTAGTGTATGATACACATCCAATGTGAGATTAAAAATCCTGCTCACAAAAGTTCACCTACCACCTTATGAACCAGACCGAAAACGTGTTTGAAAAGCCCAACTCCAATGTCACCTCGTAATGACTACATGCAAAATGAACTATTCTCAACGTAAAACCACGTAAATCACCAAGTATTCAAGAAGTTCCATTTCTGGGCACTCTTACCTTCACTAACAACAATCAAGCCAGATGAACGTGTCGCAACATAGATACTTAAAAGGTCCGTGCTTTCCTTCTCTAAAAAACAGCAATGACGGAAATAATAATATACTAACTGAAAACTGTCGTCACTAACTTATACACTGTAGACAGAGCCATTACTTACTCAGTCTTCCAGATCCCGCTCGTAAGTATTAAGTATCTATGTAGCGACACGTTCATCTGGCTTGATTGTTGTTAGTGAAGGTAAGAGTGCCCAGAAATGGAACTTCTTGAATACTTGGTGATTTACGTGGTTTTACGTTGAGAATAGTTCATTTTGCATGTAATCATTACGAGGTGACATTGGAGTTGGGCTTTTCAAACACGTTTTCGGTCTGGTTCATAAGGTGGGAGGTGAACTTTTGTGAGCATGATTTTTAATCTCACATTGGATGTGTATCATACACTAGGAGATCTTCTGGTTTCTGTTCAAGATTAATCAATTAAATCATGAACTTTTGCATTTAGAATTGTGAATACTGTATCCTTTTGGCATATATGTGATAGAATTTTGTGTTAATTATAGAGCATTCCCCTGACGAAGGTGCATACCGAAATGCATTGGGATATGTCTTCATATGTTGAATGATGGAGAGTTGTTTGAAGAATTCAAACTATCACATTGAATGATGAAAAAGAAGAATAAACAACTTTGAAGAAAGAAAATACAATTACCGTTTGATGAGAATTTTCTTTTCTTTTCTTTTCTTTTTTTGTTTAAGCTCTTAGGCTGATCATTAAGACTGTGTATACATTTTGTGAACATCCTAGTTGAATTTTTGATGAATAATTAATTTGATAAAATGATCACGTTTCCGTTGGATTGAAAATATGTATGCAAAATAAGAAAAAATATATCACGTAACTGTGAGTTAGTGGATAGTGCTTCCCATAACACACGCTTCTGTGTGTTTTTTCATTTATCACAGGAAGTAACACCACTAAATGTTTTTCTAAAAAAACTAATAAGTCGAAGATTAAAAACATTACAAAAAAGTTACTACACCATAAGAAGGTCCGGTTTAGTTATCACCTATTTGCTGGTTAGAGGAGGCAGACCTGGAAGTAGAGGTCAGCCCAGGACCAGGGTTCAATTCCCGGCTCGGCGGGGTCTTGAGTCCTAAAAATGTCCATGGATTCGACAATTCTCATTCTGGTGCCTACTCGATTCACGGGTTCACACTCTGCGACTCTGGGCAATAGCTTGCTTAATCTCCACAACGGCCCCTCGCGGCGGGATGCCTGGCTTTCACCTTGCGGATACCCTGCTGGGGTTATCTCACAGGGGAATACCAGGACGGGTTCCCTAAGCAAGCGCTTAGAAACCGCTCGGTGATTTGCACTATATAAATTCCTGTACATTTACATTTACATTGACATATCCGCCATTCTTTATCACTTCCCCTTAGCTCTTTTGCTCTCAAAGGCCATTTTTAAGCAGAGGCACCATAGGCACGCTCCTGTGCAGCATTCTGCTGTTGAGCACCCCTCATGAACCCACTCAACAGTTATGCTGCTAAATGGGTCGCTAAAATAAATTTGGGAAAAATTACGAACATTGACTTGCATGCCGAAAGAACTTCAAACTAGACTGCCTTTAACCATCCTCCTCCCTGAGGCCTTTACTGTCCATTATTTTCCTCACAGCGTTTTGTCTCTGTTCATCCTTCTCCTGTCAGCTCCTTTACCACCTTAACTTCAACCATCGACTTTCCCTTCTAGTTTTGGTTCTTAAAATACTCAATTTGTTTGTAGCTTGTTTGCACTATAAAATGTGCCTTGCATACAGAGCAGGAGCATAACACAGGCCCTTGCAGCCCTGCATTGCCGGGGGCCCGCGCTCCAGGGCCCCCCTCCGCACTAGGGTGACCAACTGTCATGGGTGCAAATTCAGGACGGTGAGTGTAAAAATTCAGGACAAAGGGTCAAAATTCAGGACAAAAACTCAGGACAGGGGATCAAAATTCAGGACAAATCTTCAGGACAAAAGGTAGGTTTTACAGACACATCAAAGGAGGTCGCGCAATAGTATACAAGTAATCCCATTTATATCCAAACATATTCATCCATTTGCAAAACTAGCCATTGTGTATCCTTCCAGCCATCATTTCACTCATCCATCCCTCCATCCACACTTTCACTCATCCATCCATCCACCTTTTCACCCTATCCATCCGTACACTAATCCATCCACTCTTCCATCCTGCCATTTCCAGCTATCCTTTCACTTACTCATCCATCCAGTCACTCATCCATCCACCCATTCACCTTTTCAGTCATCCACCCATCCTCCCTTTCTCTCTCCATTGACCCTTTCACTTAGCCATCCTTCCTTCCATCCATCCACCCATCCTTCTACTCATCCACTCATGAATCCATCCATTGACCCTATCACTCATCCATCCTTTCTCTCATCCATCCACCCATTCACTCACCGATCATCCACCCTTTCACTCATCCATCCATCCTTTCGCCTATTATCCATCTATTCACCTTTTCAAAAATCCATTCACCAATCCATCCATCCATCCATCCCTTCACTTACTCACTCACCAACCTTTTCATATTAATTATGAGCTGAGCCTTCGTCTGCAGAGTTCCAGACAGAAGATACCCATCAAAAATAACACACTTGCTGTAGTTCCTAAAGCAAGGGGTGGGGTGGCGGAGGCTTCACTATGCCCCTGCACATAGGCAATCTGAAAAAGTAGAAGGCATGAGTCATGCATGATGCACAGTGCTAGGATATGAGGTGACTGCGATATGCTGTTGTTTCCAGGGCTTTAAGCTGGTTGAAAAAAAGGGGGGGGGGCGTCTCTCAAAAGGGGGTGTTCGATGTAATTAAGGACGGGGCTTAAAACACCTAAGCTAAAAATCTAGGTTTAGCTTTAGAATAGTGTGCCACTGGACTGGTATTTTGCCTCTTCTGTCATTATATCCAGATAAATAACAAGTAACGTTACACCTACAACAAGTCAGAAGTATTGGCTTTGTCAATGGTTGTTAGATGCATAAACTAAAAATGAAGCAACCATGGTTTTGTTCAATATAATATTGAAACTGCACTTTTCTAAAATTATGAGACTGTAAGAACTCTAGCCTCTTCTTCTCAACTTGTTTCACCAGCTTCTTTGAATGAACTGGATTCTGGAGCAGCATTTGCGTGTTTGCACATTCCTTTCAACGAACAAAATGCGCTGCCCTAGACCGAGGCAGGAGGAGGCCCACCGCATGCAGTACCACTCCAGACGGGCCCATTGTCATTCTGTATGTGGCAATCGTCAGCCCCAAACAGAATGACAATGGGCGGGGAGGGGCTGCTCTTTTGCTCGGGGAGGTGTGCTCAGAGGCCCCATCAAGGTGCTAAGGCTTTTCGCAGGGGAGCAGTGCTGCTCCCCTGCGATGGCCAAAATTACGGACAAAAGGTGTCCGTAAAAAGGATGCTCACGGACAACAGACGTGAGGTCCAATTTACGGACGGTTGGTCACCCTACTCCGCACAGTACCGCACACAGTACTGCTAGTACAAATCTCGCTGACAACAGGGTCAGTGACGTCCTTCTAGGACATAGTTTTCAAGTTATGCTCGGCAGCGTTGCTGGTTCGCCAAAATGCTGCATGCATACTGGCTACAGGGTGCGCAGCTGCGTGCGTGGTCTTCAATGTCAGGGTGGGGGCGGGCTCAGAGGTATTAACTGCACATGACGTAAGGCGGCGAGTGGGTCCGTCCGAGGCATTGACTCAAAGGGACCGTGAGGCCACAATTTAATAATTGCTAGCCGTCTGTGGTCTTCTGCTGCCCACCTGTGCCTGCCACGGAAGCTGCAGGCCTCAGGTGAGTTGAAGTCTGTCTTTGAGAAGTCCCCGCACTCCAGCCTCCATGGCCCCCCTCAGCATATTAGCGCACATTCCAGGGCCCCCTCACTAATCCACTGAGTAATGATTACACTCGCCGACCGTGACAGCCGGGTCTGTGAGTGACGCCAGTCTGGTGACCACATTGTGTTAAAGTTATGCTCGCAATTGAAATGGTGCGGCAAACTGGATATATGGTGCACGTCCACGGTATAAGGATCTTCCTCTTTAGCTTCAGTCCGGGTGGAGCAGCATAAGCTAACATAGGTTGGGGCAGAGCTGGTACAGAGATGCGCAGTGCGCAATTAAAGCTGCAGATCAGCAAGATGGCTGGTGAGTCTGAGATGCCCTGAGAGGGACTGTCAGCTGAGGCCATAATTTAATAATTGCTAAACACGGCCCGCCTATGCCAATTCACCAAAGCTGCAGGCCTCAGCCCTAAGGTCAGGTGAGTCAGAGTCTCTCACGGAGACATAGCGGGTGATTACAATGGAGGGCCCCAACTGGATTCACCACCTGCCACATTATCATGGCGGGGGGTACCGCGGCGGATGGAAAGTCTGTCTGCTGCCTTTCCTCCGGTCGGCAATCGTTACGATTGCCGGCCCAGCGGAGCTGGGGCATAATATGGTGGTTATGATGCCTGGTTTGAAAGGCCTTAAAGGCTGGTGGGTTAGTGCTTTGCGGGCCAGTTGCGGGCCCCCGGGAGGTTGGGGGGGCTGCACTTGGGTCATACCTATGGTACCCTCTTCAGTGCCATTCACAAGGTGGCAGGCACCGTGTGGTGCCTGTCACGTTGTGCAGGGCAATACACAACAAGCCTCTTTGGCATTGCGGTGGGTGTTGCGGTAAGCAGCACCCGTCGTAATGTCAAAGATGCGGAATGCGACCGCCAATCCTAATTGGCGGTACGGGACCGCCGCACCACTGGCGGTCGGTCCCATCTCCGCTAGGGTGACGGGCGGACTGGTCCACCTGCCGCCAGCCTAATGGGCCCCATAGTGAAGCTGATGGTCGAAACAAACAGCAATAGTCCCTCACTATTTCTTTTGTGTACCAGTTGGAATTTTCCCTACTTCTGTGTGGTGGGGTCTGCCTTAATTTATGGTCCTCACCTCTGGCCTGCTTGTGTTGTGAGACTCAAGCCAGACAGCCATGTTTAATAAACCTTGTCCTTACCCAGTGATATTGGGAATAAATGCATTTTGTGAGCCTGCATGCAGCCGTGCAAGTGAGGGCATTGGAGATTAGTTTGATTGATGATTCTTTAATGGAGGGTCCGGTCAGTGACTCTGGGGGGTGGCTGGCCTGACTGCTGGCTTCATTGGAGGGTCTCTGTCCTCAGTATATGTCTTTTGTGCATTTGGGGAAGAGGGACGTTCTTGGTTGCACGGGCCTGTTTTATGGGAATGGAGAGTATTGGAAAAAACATATAATGCCATGGCCTCCTTTACCTTCCCCAGGTCACAACTGATGCCTCTTAAGCTGCCATTACTGGATGGGAGATTGCTGCATTCATTAAAGGCCAATGCCATCCAGAGACATTTTGATGCATGGACAAAGGGCCTCAGACTTTCAAGGGCTCCCTGATAGAACTGCTCTGTTCTGTAGAGTCGTGCCCTGATGGCAATGAATGATTCCTAAACACATTGTTTAAATACTACTTTCATTAGCTCTATTTTCAATATCAGTGTGTCTATTAAAGACATTCCGTAGAGAAATGTTGTTTTTATGTTCCATGCAGCATCCATAAAATAGTTTCTTTTAGGTCAAATCAAACCCTCACATATGAGAATTCGGAGAGTGTCACAGAGATTATTTGCAGTAATATTATCAAACAGCTACTGTGTTTATTGAAGACACACATCACTATCCCTGACTATTACACATAAACACATTTAGAATTTGGACGAATGTGTCTGTGCACTGTCAGTGACTCAGCCAAAGAGGGCATAAAAGAGATGAAATAGGATCATAACTTCAAAACTGTTCCTCATGGTGCCCCCAAAACTTGCTTGCCTGCCATAATCCTTAAGATGTCCCTGGTGCCATCTGCGAATATGATGGCCCTAATTACCACATGTGTTGGCACACCTGGGTCCATGGAAAATACATTTTGTTCAGCAAAAAAATGAATTGTAGCAAAGGCACAGAATGACTAAACTCTGCATAAGTGTTTCTGAGGTTGTGGGAAATGCTACAGACATTTCTCTTTGCATTACAGGTGTGCTGTCATCATTTTCCCAGTGAAAAATTACATTAGTGAAGAAGCATCATGATGCAGAAGGAAACACTACATCTACAGATGTACTTCATCCTCACAGCTTTAGGTAAAAAAAAGTTGACAAATTCTGAATTGCCTGAAATTCACAGGATGTAGAGTTGGTTAAACCCACAAAGCCTTTTTCAAATGCAAACTTGTGGTTTGTTGGTATGTTGCATGTGGAGTGGGCAGTCTGGCATTTATTTTAATGTGTATTACATTATTCTACAATAACCATGTAAGAGAAATTAATAGTAGTCAGAAGTACTACGCATCATTGATTGCACTAACTTCCTCTTACGTATGGGGCGTGGTCTGCCGAGCTGCGGAATGGCCACTCTGTGAGCGAGCTCCGCTGGCCAAGAAATTATCCTTCGTTTATCCGTGCAGGAGGGGAGCCATGGTGGAGGTGAAATCAGCTCACTTGTAGCGGAATCACTGCTGTATCGATCACTGTCACGTTTGCCTGCCTGCCCTGTTCTGGCACCGTGCTGCGAGCCCTGAGGTGAGGAGATCGGCTACGGAAGCGGGTCCAGATACTGTGCAGGTGGGCAGCCCCTACAAATCAAGACTACGGCTTCAGGCACAGTACAGGCTTTGGTGGGACAACTCAGCAGAACTCCTGCAGTCCTGGTTCCCTCCGCTGCAGTGTTGGATCTGTCTGGAGTGTTGAGCGGCCAGCAGTATGGTCCTGCATCAATCGGCTGTGCTGTACCAGTACGTCGTGATGGAGGAGATATTGCGCGACACCCCGTGACCCAAGGGCGCCATTTTGAGATCACGCTGTGTGGTCACCTAGCACAGCTCTCCCTGGGGTGATCCGGCTGGTTTTGCGGCTGACCTCCCCGCACCTGGACATTGCCCATCACTGCTGTAGACCCTACTGCTTACGGGGACCACCCACTCTTGCTGGTCTGACCCTGCTTCCATCTATATTGAACGGTGGCTATTTAACAAGCATTTCTTGGTTGGCGGGGCATTGCACGGGCGGCACTGGGGTGCATGGCTGGCATCCTGCGGTCAATGGCAAGGTCCTCGCTGAGCTCCCGAATACCCCACAGCCCTGAATCTCTGCTACGGAGTGGCCCTCACATGGTGAGGTGAGATGCTTCCCAGCTACTAGAGGGAAGTAAAGGTGAGGCCCTTTGCTCCTCTGAATGCTACGCCCATTAATCCCCTCATGATAATGCAAAATTACTTGCCAGACACGTGGGAGTAGGAGGACAAAGTGTGCATTTCTCCTAACTAGGCGTAATCCCTCTGCGGCTGTGGCGTGGGTCCAAATACTGACCATGGGAAAACAAGATGCTAAGCAGCCCAAAATAAGCTTGAGAATGACTCAGTTTGCAGAATCTGACCCCGAGACTAGTGCAGGGGGTGGCGCTGGGGGACAGTCGGAGGATCAGGGAGAAGACATCCAGGCACTCATGCTTGAAGTGAGGTCTAGCCTCCGTAACATTGACACCAAACTGGATGCACTAGGTACACGCCAGGGATGCCCTCTCTCCCCCCTGCTTTTTAACTTCTATATTGAGCCGATTGCAGAACATCTTAGGAATCTCCCTTCAATCTCCGCATTTTCCTATCAAGGGTGGCACAAGAAAGTTGCTTTATACGCGGACGATCTCATGATCTTTACTTCAGACCTAGAAGAGGCCTTAAAACAACAGAAGAGACCTTGATAATCTTTGGGAGGATATCTGGTTATCAGATAAACCAGACAAAAACTGAAACTGCAAGCTGGAATGAAAATTTCGTATCCCCCTTTAGTAAAGAAAAAATAAGATACCTGGGTATTGATCTGGTAAAGGAGATTGATAAAATTACCCAAATAAACTTTCATAGGGTAGAGATTGAAGTTAAAAAATTACTGAAAGTCTGGAGAGCGCTGCCCTTAACATTCCTGGGTAAATCGAACATCATAAAAATGGCAATCTTACCAAAATTCACCTTTATTTTTAACGCGATCCCGCTAGAGTTCAACAGAGAAAAGATAAAAAAGATGCAGGGAGACCTATCTAGTTTCATATGGTCTTCTAAAAAAACAAGAATTACATGGCGTAATTAAGAAGATCTAAAGAGCAAGGGGGAATAGCAAGCCCAGACCTATTAGAATACAGCAGGGCCTTCCAATTTAAAAGTAGTAGAGTGTTGTTGGGTCCTTATGAAAATTATCCACTATTCTTACGCATTTTAACAAACAATACCAGTCACTTTCTCTACAAATTTGGTCATCCAAAGTTCTTTAAAAAAATTAAACTAAAGGTCCTCAAATCAGCCGCTAGAATATGGTACTGTATTAGATCTACAATGGATATTCCCTTTTATAGTGATAAGGCCCCGATCTGGGATTCTCAGACCACACCAGACTGCCTTAAGGACAGATTAGCAACACCGCTAAGATCAGCAGGAATAACGGAATGGGGTCAGCTTCTGTTTCAAAATAAACTGCTCGATTGGGATATATTATCTCAATGCACGAACTCCACTCTTTCGAAATTTAAATATTATCAACTACTGAGTTGGAGTAAATCCCTCAAAGAAACTAGAAAAGGAAACACCGCCCTGGAGATAAAGATGCAGACGCCTAAACCATTCCGGAAAGAAACTTCCTTCTGGTACTGGGCCTTAATCTCGGCTGGGGAGGACGACTTCCGAATTCCAGAAAGTATCTGGGGAAAAGACCTGCCGACGCTGGATACAAGCAACGCATGGCAAGTATCTATGAGCATATGCTGGTCAATTGCAACTTCTGCTGCTCTTAAAAGAAATCATTTGCTCACTGTACACAGAGCCTACTGGACACCGAAAAGATTATCCAAATTTAACGGGGCCACAGTGAAGAGCTGCCCAAAGTGTCATTTACAGATGGCTGATGACCTACATATGTTCTGGCGTTGTCCCAGCCTGGACGCCTTCTGGAAAGAAGTGGGTACTACTTTAGAAGGGGTATTTGGAAGACAACTTTCTGTAAGTATGGACCTAGTTATTTTTGGGGTCTCAATTTCAAGAACTAATGTAGGAAGACCTTTTTCTAAAGCTCAAGAGAACTTACTTTTCATTCTGATCCTTCTGGCAAGGAGGGAGATTTGTGTAAAATGGATAACTCCTGTTCCCCCTACTCATAACGAATGGTTGGCCTCAGTCTTGAGAGTGTTTAATCTAGATAAAAATAAGAAATACGCCTCTAAAAAATATAAATTCTGGGACTTGTGGGAAGAACACCATAAGAGGTGAATTAAGTGAAGTGGTATAGATAAAAAGTGCATGTAACATGATGGTATCATTCCTGGTTTTCCCTTTACTTCCTCTTTGAACTGTCCAATAATTACGCTATCGCAACAACGTCGAGGAAGGCTTGCAAGAGTAGCAATGATGGCTAGCTCAACCTACCATACTTAATCAAGCCTCCCCCTTATAAGTATATGGACGTAAGGGGTCTCTTTCTCTAGGGGCGCCACGAAGTTGAGAAAGGTCCCTGAAAACCCCTGACTTTAACTGTTGCCTAATGAGGACAAAAAAAAAAAAAAACTGTATGCACTAACAACCCAAATGGAATTGGTCAAGTCCCAGGTGGGGGCCTAAGAGCATTGACTAGACATGCTAGAAAACAAACAAACGGACTTCCATGAGAGCCAGGTGGAGAAGAAAGAGCAACTGTTACAGATGGATACATTTTTAGGAATCATATGCGCCAAGAATGAAGATTTGGAGGCAAGATCCTGCCTCAACAACTTGCCCATTACAGACATTCCGAAGACCACAACCAGTGCTAAGATGGAGTTGTACGTGACTGATTTTCTGCAGGAGCTCTTTGATACCCATCTCACACCGGGCTTTGCGATAGAAAGAGCCCATCGTTCCTTGGGTCCCAAACCACTGATCAGCCGCACCCCTGCCCATCCTGGCATGACTCCTCAATTACCAGGACCGGGATTTGATCTTGCGACAGGCTTGTGAGATGGGGAATATGACACATAAAGGCCAGGCCAGGCCAGTCGGTCTGCCCAGGGAAAGTCTCCTGGCCCTCCCCCAGATTCCCGAAGCAGATTTTGAAAGACTGGCACTGAGCATTACCTCTGGGTCCCCCCTTGACCCACTGCCCCCAAAAATCTGGAAGGCTTACGGGCACGAGCTATTCCACACGCTGCGGAGGATTTGTAATCAATCTCTCCGCAGTGGAGTGGTTCCAAACCCCTGGAAGCAAGCGTTGATCACCCCGCTTCTGAAAAAACCATCCCTGAATCCAGAATGCCTCTCCAATTTTCGCCCCATATCGCTTCTGCCCTTTCCAGCGAAAGTGGTGGAGCGATGGGTCAGCACCTGCCTGTCATCTCACCTCGAGCAGAATCACGTTCTGGACGATTTCCAATTTGGATTTCGTCCAGTCCATGGCACCGAAACAGCTGTACTTACGGCCATGGAAGAACTTCGAGTGCGTGCAGACAGGGGCCAGGCGGTGGCCTTGATCCTGTTGGACCTGTCTGCCGCATTCGACACCGTCAACCACGTGATCCTGCTAGAGAGGCTGAGAGCGGCTGGGGTTGATGGCTCAGCCCTGATTTGGTTCCACTCTTTTCTCAGCGACAGGAAACAGGCTGTATCCCTCCCCCCTTATCAATCTGCCTTCTCCCCAGTCCCTCACGGTGTACCCCAGGGTTCTTCTATCAGCCCGATTCTCTTTAATGTTTATTTACTACCACTGGTCTCTCTCATTAAATCACACAACATTACCACAGTGAACTACGCAGACGACACCCAGCTTATTTTTTCCTGGGAGGGTGAAGACTCTATTACTTTAGAAGCATTCCACGACTGCCTGAGAGATACTGCTGGCTGGTTACACCATAATTCCCTCCAATTTAACTCCTCTAAAACAGAGGTTCTGTTTTGCCCAGCCAGCCGCATACCTCGCCCTTTGCCTGCTGGTTTCTGGCTTCCAGAAAACTCGGACAATCCGTCACCTGTGGCCAGTGTTCGGAATTTGGGCGTCATGCTTAATAACAGGCTGAGCATGGAAACACAGGTTTCGAGAACAGTTGCCACCTGCTCTGCCCTTATGCGATCACTACGCAAAATCCTGCCACTACTTCCACTATCCGCTAGAGCGCAGATAGTCAGGTGTACCATTCTTAGTCGCATTGACTATTGTAATGCTCTCCTGCTTGACTCTCCCTTGGTACTACTGGACCGACTCCATCGTGTCCAATCAGCAGCAGCCAAACTGGCCCTTGGATGGACCAGAAGATCCTCAACCAAGGCTGCTCTAGCCGAGCTGCACTGGCTTCCCTTGAAGCAACGTATTGCCTTCAAGTCTCTTTGCTTGGTCTTTAAGGCATTACATGGGCTAGGACCTATCCCTTTACAACGGATGTTCACCTGGTATACACCAACCAGAGCTCTTCGATCCGCCACCGCTCGACTTGTAACAGTACCCAGATTTAAGAGAGCTAGGATCGGGGGAAGATCATTCCGAGTGGCGGCTGCAAAGCTCTGGAACAGTCTGCCCGCCGACATCCGCCATACTTCACAGCTCCTGCCTTTTCGAAAACTAATAAAGACTTGGCTTTTTCCCTAGAGTCCCTCCGTCACTACTAAACAATTTTCCACTATTTCTATTTTAGGAGTAGCCACCCTAGCGCCAGGATGCCTGCCAGGCGACAGCTGCGCTCTATAAATGTTTTAAATAATAAATAAATTTTAAATAAATAATAAATAAATAAACCAGATCTCTTTCTACCCGGACTTTACACCAGCGGTACAGTCAGCGAGACGCACGTTCTTGCCTGCGGATCCTTATGCAGGCCCAAGTCCCTTACTCGTTGTTGTACCCCGCCAAACTTAAGGTGACACATGATGGCTCTACCCACTTTTTTACAGAAGCCAAGTCTGCGCTTAAGTTGGCAAAACACATAGGTGGTAAGCAGGCAAAGTGAAGCCCTACATTGGAGGACTCAGCAGAATCGCAGCTAAGTGACAATACCTGAGGGCATTTTAGACTTGCCACATATGCGGCTCAAGTTTTCTCTTTTTTGTATGGATTCCTATGGTTATGTTGCTTGGCACCCTGTCTGTCATCCTATTATTTGATGGCTATTGCTGGTTGTAGCTCACGACTTTGTAGCTACACTTGTTCTTCCACGGACGGCCTCATATAAGGTGGGCGGGTGGAACTGGTTCCTGCGGGGAACTGTAGTTATATATGCTATGCTTTTGAGGTCTGATGTGATATGTTGACCATGGGACTGTCGCGCTGGGCTGGGTGGAGCTGTGGTACCAAAGGAGCCATTCATAATATCTATACACTATCTAATTATCCTGTTATGCTCTAAACCTGGATCTCTGCAGTTTCTTGGCCACCCTTCCATGGTAGGGAAGTATGCCGGCGATGCCGCATCCCCATGGGATGTTTCCCGGATCTTAGTTGTTTTCCTCTATGTTCCTGGGTGGGTTATCTACAACTTGATTGAGGGGTTGGAGTAGGTGGAGGGTGAAGGGTTGAGAATGTTGATGTATGTTTAGCCAGTGTCCATGTATACTAATAGGCTGATGCCAATAACAGAAGAGAGTTTTCCCTAGTAGACCCAGAAAGGACTGGGAAGAGATATAACAAAAAAAGTTGGGGGTTCCTTTCTGTGGTTTTTAGATGTAATTGTTTATAAATCAAACTAGTAAAGCAAGACACCTGTATAAAAGGACTTAAATCTCCTCAGTAACACATATACCAACAGACCATAGATTGTATCAAAATATCACATTTATTAAAAAGAAGAATTTTTTTTTTATATCAAGCGATTCAAATCATTCCACATAAACATTTTCTTGTCATAGGATTACATACATACTATCTTTCTTCCAAACATTACAGTATAAAAACATATAAAGACAATTTTAAAAAGCCAGTGTTGTCGACGCGTTTCGGTGCTTAGTTGGGTAGAACACCTTCCTCAGGACTATGGTTAAAAACTTCGTAAATCTAAAACAAGTATATGTGACATATCATTAGTGAACAGTACATGAGGATTTTTTAGAAAGATATCTATATCTAAAGTCATACAGGGTCATAGCTACTAGTGATCATATTATCTTACTATTAAAGCATTTTCAATTTGCCGTGCCAGTCTTGATCCTGGAGTAGAATAATCCTTATCGTGTTATTCACCTCAGCTCGACCATCTAGAGGATCTATGTATAGAATAACAGCAATGTTCAGATTCACAAATGGATCTCTTTGTGATACATGCATTCTTTCTTGTCAAGATTAGATGCTTACTTGATGGTAGTATGCAGATTATATGCAGTGTTTGGAGGAGACTCTTCCAAGCGCCTGGTGCGTATCAAGGTCGCTTTTATATATTCATATTCATTCTTCCTAGTTTTTTAGAGCTACTTCCAAATGAATCGCTTCTTTGGTCAGATTTAGAGCGAGCTTCTCACCTGTATAGGTAATTAAAAGGGAAGTTCAATTTTATGCCCAACTTATAATCAGTTTAAGAGCATAAAGAGAGTTCTTTACATAGCATACTAGAACCCTTTGTTATCGAGTAACAAGCTGTTTTCGAATACGGTTTAGCGACCAATTGCTTGTTGGAATAATCCAATGGGCTGATTGCACAGATGAATATGTGACGATGATGTATTGCCCTAGTTATTACGATCTTATGCATATTGTATTGCTGGACACCATGCTAACAGCCTGAATTGTCTTACGTGGAACATTAGAGGATTAAATGACAGCAGGAAATCCAGACTCGTACATGCCAACCTAAAGGGACATAATATAGACATATACCTCCTATGGGGGATCCACCTTAACATCATGCCCTCCTGGAAGCTAAAACACAACAGATGGGGCCACGTGTACTCCTCCATATACTCTAACTACTTCCGTTGAGTGGCGGTACTGGTTAAGGGAAATCTTGACTGGAGAGAAGGGGAAATACACAAAAACCCAGGGGCTGATATATTATACTATTGGGCTCACTGGGTGGTGTTACCAACGCAATAGCAGCAATATACGGCCCCAATGTGGACTCCCCTAGTTTCTTCCAAGGTATATGGGCCAAGATCAGAGCGACTGGGTGCAGCACAGTTTTATGGGGAGAGATTTCAATGCCGTATTGGATGAGGACATGAACAGGCAGGGGGCGGCTCAGACTTTACATCCCACTGCTAGTAATGCTTTAAATGCCATACTCTCGGATGGGGACCTAGTTGATATCTGGCGCTTGAGGAACCTCCTGCGTAGGGAGGGCACCTGCATCCCTGAGCATCGCAAGGCCTGGTCCCGCTTGGACTTTTGGCTGGTATCTCGAGATGTGGCCATCTGTACCATTGATGTGTCGCATTTACCACAAAATTCAACAGATCGTGCTCCATGCCTTCTGCGGCGGGCGCTTCCCGACTCCCTCCCGCATGCATTCTCCTGGAGGCTTTCTCCACATAACTTATTGAACGAGGCCTTTAAGGAAGAAATACAAACTGATATATTAGACTACTTTACTCTAAATGAGGGATCAGTAGACACAGAGGCCTCCCTTTGGGAGGCGTTCAAGGTGGTCATCAGAGGTCAATGTATTGCCAGTCAAGTAGATGTGCTAAAGGCCATTAAGGCCATGCTTGCCTCACCCGAGTCTCAAATAAAAGATCTTGAAACGCAATTTTATTCAGCGGATGCACCTGAAAATTTGGTTCTCTTGAAGACCAAACTGTTAGGCTATGCTGAGGAGGCACAGCGCGAGTTGAAGTTTCTCGGTAAACGTGCAGAAGTGCTTAGATACAGGGAAGGCAACAGGCCAGGGCTAACGCTTGCCAGTATGATTCGCACTCTGTGGTCCACTACTTACATTCCCAAGCAGATTAACACACAGGGAGATACCATTAGGGACCAAACGGATATTCTTGATGAATTCTCCGCGTTTTACTCTAAGATATACTCGCCCACTCAAGAGATGTGCCCAGAGGGTATGCAGTCCTTCCCCGAGTAGGTAGCTCAGGTTATAAAAAGTCTGCCCCTAGCTAAAGCTCCTGGGTCTGATGGCCTGACAACCGCCTTCTATAAAACGTAGGTGGAAGAACTAGCGCCTTGTCTGTTGGTAGTATATGAAGAAGCACAAACATCAGGCACTCCTGCCTCAAATGATGTGGGAGGCGTTCATTATCACTCTGTTAAAACCTAGGAAACCTGAAACTGAGCTAGATTCATATCGGCCATTGTCATTAATTAACGTAGATGTAAAGATTCTGGCTAAGTTGATAGCTAATAGGTTGCAACCCCTGCTTCCCCTTACTGCTCGTCCTGACCAGTCGAGATTCATCCCTGGGCGATCCACCGCCCATAGCCTTCGGACCGTCTTTTCCGTATTACACTATCTCCACCCAAAAGTGCAGGCTGCAGCACTTTTCCTTGATTCTACTAAAGATTTCGATATGCTTGAATGGCTGTATCTTTTTGTGATATTAGCCCGCATGGGATTTAGTCTGCTCTTCATTAACTTGATCCGATTATGATACACTATGCCCACTGCTCGGATTAGGGCAAACAGCCTCCTTTTGGAGCCTTTCCCGATCTTGCGAGGTAATCGGCAGGGGTGCCACCTTTCCCCCTTTCCCCCCTGCTCTTTGCAAATGCGATGGAACTCCAAGCTGCACGTATCAGACAACATCACACGGCTAGAGGGATTGGGTTCAACAGCAGAAGCCGTTGTATCTCGCCTTACGCTGATGATGTCCCTTTATATATTATCGATCCCGCAGCAAATTTGGATCCCATTTTGAGAGAATTCATTACATTTGGAGGACTAGCCGGTGTCTCCATCAATTGGGCTTAGTCAGTCATTTTTCCCCTGACAAATAACACTAACTCTGTGGCCTCTGACTTCCCTTTGAAATGTGAGGCTGAGGCAGTTAAATATCTGGGCGTTTGGATTAGCCATAACATGTAGGAGGTATGGAAATTGAATTATGGCCGTGCCCTAGCTTGGCTGGAAGATATGGTTACACTATGGTCTAAGCACCGTTGTCTCTAGCAGGGAAAATCGGCTAGACGAAAATGGTCGTGTTACCAAAATTTCTTTATCTCTTTGTTTATATTCTGATCATACTCACACACACCTTCTTTAAAACCTTGTGCCACTTGCTGATCTCCCTGGTGAGGGCGGGTTGGCAAGCTAGAGTGTCGTGGGATCTATTGTCGCTACAGTTGAAGCAGGGGGGATGGGAGCCCCAGATATGCAATTATATGCTCTCTGCGTGCAAGCTCAGTTCTTGCATTACTGGGTTCATCCAACACCCTTTCAGCATCACGTAGCAGTGGAGACTGATGCGGTGGCACCTGTTCCCATCGAAGTGGCGGTATACCAACCCTATCGCAGCCCCAGAGAGGGCATAGACACCGCAGAGACTCTACGTTGTGGTTGGGTTGGACTGCGGCGGCAGACGGGCAACCCAATACTGTATGCACCTTCTATCACACTAGCACAAAATCCCTTGTTGCCAAACACTAAAGACAGGATAAGTAAAACGATGGCACAGAAGTTGAACCTTCATTCATTTGCAGACCTCTACCCAGATAACACGTTCAGAGTCCCTCCAGTTGCAATCGAGGGTCAGAGAGTGCCATTTGCTGAAATGTTCCTTTATCATAAATTACACGCTCCCTGTAGTGCCCTGCATGGTAGCTTCCCGGCTCCCCCGCCAGCCTTGTCAGCCCTAGAGAACTTGCTGCTTTCACCATTGTCACATAAACTTGTCACATGCCTCTACAGGCAAATGCAAAACAGTGCTCCAGTGGTGCAGCCCAGAGCATTACAGGGCTGGAACAATTAATTTCCTGCCCTGATAACAAAGGATCAATGGGTATATTGCTGTTGTCAACTCACCAAGATATCCCCCAAATACAGGCTCCACCTGATTCATTTCAAATTTCTCCGTAGGTAGTACAGAACACCAATAGGATTACACCATATGGGGCTGAGTGGCGCTGAGAGCTGCTCACTTGGGGCCTCATTTATGAAAAGTGACGCATCGCTGCGTGAAAACAGCGATGCGTCACTTTTCACTGCGCACTCCTTGCGACACCAATGATGCGTCATATTTAATGTATGACGCATCATGTCACAAGGACTTACAGATACGTCAGTATTTCTGACGCATCTGTAAGCGCAAAAGTGACGCATTGCTGGAGTGTGTCACAAAAGTGACGCAACTCCAGCAATGCGTCCTTTCACATGGCGAAAGCCCCATGTGAAAGGCCTTGCGTCAGTCTTACGCCTGCTGTGAGGCAGGCGCAAGATTTTGACGCAACAGCGTCCTAAAAGTGACGCAGTGAAATCTCATAGATTTGACTGCGTCACTATTACGAGGCTTTTTGCGCCCCCTCTGCATACATTATACCTGACGCAGGTATAATGTGGCGCAGGGGTTTAAAAAGTGACGCATCTACCTAGATGCGTCACTTTTTAAATATGGCGCAACAAGGCGCATGTTTTACGCTGCCCATGCGTCACAAAAAGTGACGCATCCGCAGCGCAAAACTGACGCAAGGCCTCATAAATGAGGCCCTAGATTATTGATGCGTCCATATTCCCAACCCCCCTATTGGGATTGCTGAGCTACGTTGAAGATACGCTAGTTAAGAAGCGCAATTTACATGCATTACTTCTTTTATTTGCTAAACGCAAGGTTGCTGTACATTGGGGGAGTGGGAGGGCACCTTCGGCTAAGGAGTGGATGAGAGACGTAACATAGACCATTCCTAACTAAACACGTTCTGGGAATTAATGCCACCTACCTCGAGACCTCGCAACATTTGGAGACTGTTCATTGCTTGGGCCCAGGACCAGCAGGTGGAGGATGGGGACACCCCGGCACATGAAGGGTCAATCAGGGGAGTGCTGTGATCCACTGTGGTTAATTGTTATGTTTGTGAAATACGTAATATTAGACCTGCTCCGGACTTTGCAAATGAATTCTCAAAAATGATTACCTCTTAGGTGCTGTTGCATAATGGCTGTTATTGGCATTTATGTTGCATACTGCTGAATAGGGCACATATGGTCTAACTCTTGTAATGAGCCAAATGTGCTACTTTTTATTCCTAGACATGCATAACTGGTATGCTGGTTTGTTGTATTGTATGTGTATTGTATTTTTTCGAAAATACCAATATAAAAAGAATTACAAACTTCCTCTTTCGGGGACTGCCTAGCATCAAAATAGCAAATATTCTTGCTTCATGCCATCAAGATGAGCACCGAGCAGCGTATCAAAGCCTTAATTATAATGAAATGCATGTCTTTTTTAAACATATTTATCATTCACATGAAAGGTAATAATTTGCATCTCTCAAGGTATTTATCAGAAAATGCATGACAAATAGGTTCTATGAACTTGGGCACTCTTGCAGGGAGTAACAGAATGTAAATAATGTTAGCCCAGCACAGTATCATGGAATCCTGAGGTCAAGTGATTGGTAATGATGGAACACAACACTGCCTAGCTTCTTTAAATGTGAAATACACTCCAGGCATTTGTCTCAGCAGTTGGCATTAATGATGACAATCAGTTCCACAGAGTTGCAGTTTGCTGCAGTAATTTGGGGTTTTCAGTACTCCCTCTGTCATGGTACACTCCTAATAACTAACTCTTCTCAAGATTGAGAGGGTCAGCATGAATCATGATGTGTGCTTCTCTCCTCAACTCGCCATTATCATTATGTAAACTTTTAATGAGGCGTTAAAGAGTTTCTAATTCCATCAAAGTGTCTCCTGCCTGCAAAGCAGTAAAGATGGGAAACACCTAAATCGCGCAGTTAGAACAACCCGTGGCTGAACAACGCATGAGTACCAATGGATGTCTAAACCACGCACATGCTTTTACCACGCATATGTGTGGGTTAGACGTCTGTTGTAGTTAGCGATCTAGTCCTTGGGCGAAGGAGATATGGGCGGAGGGTTGGAATTGAGCTCCTGCTGGGACAACAAATTTAGTAAGTACGATTTTATTTGTAACTTTTTTTACGGGGATATTTTTATGGCTTAGGGTCAGGGGTCGCGCCTGGGCGGTGGTTTTAGGGCTTAGGGTGGGGTGCCTGGGATGTTTTTGCTTATAGTTTGAAGGTTTGAGGGCTCAGGGCAGAGAGGGAAGTTTCACTGGGAGGCTGTTTTTAGGGCTTAGGTTTGGGGGCTGTATAGTTGAGACTTGGATATTTTTACAGCTTAGGGTCGGGGGTCGCGGCTGGATGGTCGTTTTAGGGCTTAAATCAGGGGGCCTGAGGTGTTTTTGTTTATAGTTTGAAGGTTTTAGGGCTCAAGGCAGAGAGGGGGGTCAGGGTTGAGTTCAGGGGTGAAGGATTTAGGGCTTAGTGTCTGGGGATTGCGGGTAGGGGGAGGTTTTAGGGCTCAATGCATGGGGCAGGGGTGTTTTTAAGTTATAGGGTGAAGATTTTAGGGCTCAGGGCAGAGAAGAGGGGGTCAGGGTTGAGTTCAGAGGTGAAGGATTTAGGGCTAAGGGGTAAGGGTTGGGTCGAATTCAAATATGGGTGCTGGGTTCTAGGGCTCAGGGCGTGGAGGGCTGTGGTGTTTAAGGGCTGGGGTGGGCTTCATATTTCAGGTTAGGGACTGCTTTTAGGATTTATGGTAGGAGGTTGGAGTGTTTTTAGGGTTAGGCTCATAGGTCAGAACAGGTGGCTAGGTTTTAGGGCAAAGATCAGGGCTGGGGCTGAACCTTAACCATGCATATGCCTTTATCAAATATGTCTTTACAACCAAATTCGTTGAAAAAAGCACGTGTGGTAAAACATGCATGGTTAAGACTCAGTTGTTGATAAAACCGGGTTGTTCAGCCATGCGTGGTTGGGAATAGCGTGGTTGGAACATACAACCAGTAAAGATGGAGAGAGTTAAATAAATTATGTTCTATTTGAAAACCTGAGCCATCTTCATCTGTTTTTCACAGTTTGTAATCTAGAAATTTCTTTTGGAGTCAGTGTTAAGAACAACCTGCACTTTGCCTCAATGGGTTGTACCATGGGTGGTTCCTGACTGGGTGGGGCATGTGCAGACCCATGCAACTAGTACTTTAAATGGGCAGGTGCTCTCTGGTACTGAGTGCCTGCACTTCTAAAAATTGAAAGGAAGAGAAAATAGTCACTCTAGATCATAGAATACTTACACATGTATATTTCTATTTCAAGCATTACAAAGCCCTGCCATGTTTTGGGCCACTATTTACTAACATATTTCTGGCTGGGGATTTGCACCTCAAATATATATTTATATATATGGTAGGTCTCGCATTCTTCATAATTCTGCAAATAACAGTGATGTCATAAATCTTAATTTTATTGTTACTGCGAATTGTGTCCTATTAACTTCTGACCACTTGGCTTCACGCTAAGGAATTAAATGACATTGAATTTTAATACTATTTATGTGTGGCCACTATATTATGCATTTTATTGTAGCAATATGTATTTTTCTAATGCTTTTGTGGCAACATATAATACATTTTCTATGTCTATTACCAAAGGAGGAGTGGTCATTTGTATAGCACGTTACTATTTAGGACACACCAGGACCTATGCGCGTCATGTGATCAAGACTGGGGTAACCCGGTCGAAACGCGTCATGCTGTGGAGATCCTCTGTACAATAAAGCACGCATCTCACTGAAAGCTGTTTGTGGTCTGTACCTGATTTTCCGTCCATTGGGAAAAGAAACCTGGCTCAGGATTTGCAAGCTTCTGCGCTCCCGTGCAACACCTGGAGGCCAAATCAAAGGCGTAATTTCAAGCGGGCTCAACGCCGCAAAAGCATCAAGCGACGGGAGCAACAAAACAAGCGGAACTGCGAGAGGAAGATGGAATCGCAATCAGAATCGCCCCAAAACGCAAGCAGCAACTCCAACTCTATAATCAATTTAACCTCAGTAGTCCTTTCTAAAAATGACGAGGATGTGTTGAAATTGGGGTTATCGTATTGTCCACCTTGCAATTTCAATTATGCAGACACACGCATGGACACCTTCAGGTTCATTCGGAAGTTGAAGCTAAGTACATTTCACAGTATGACACCCAAGAAAAAGAAATCAACAGAAGCAAGTAAAAGTCCCTCTTTACTAACAGTAGGAGACAAGGAGGCCTTTGATGAAATTTGGGCACTTCAAAAAGAAATAGATGGGAGCGCTAAATCTGTGTCCAATACAGCACCAGAGGCTATCAGGAAATGCCTAACCCCATTCAAGCCCAAATCCACTTTCCAACCAATCATGGTTCATGAGAACATCAATGCTTACCATGATTTGGTGGTCCAGGACCTTAAGAAATTGTATATTGCCACCAACAGCAAACAACATGCCATTAACAACCAAAATCGGTGCTATGCCCAATTAATCAAAAAGTTGGATGCGAATAACACGGTCATTGTAAGGCAAGCCGACAAGGGCGACAACGTGGTATTGTTGCCTCGAAGTTTGTACATGGTGGAAGCTGAAACACAATTTGGGGATACCTTGTGCTATAAAAAGAGTAATTTACCTATGGTTAAAGCTGCATGCGTTGATCAGACTAAGAAATTCCAGGCTTGGAGAAGTGGTGGAGTGATCACTGAAGAAGCATTTCGATTCATGAAAAAAGAACATCCGGTGATTCCCACTTTTTACCTGATCCCCAAGATACATAAAAACTGTGAAAATCCCCCAGGACGTCCTATTATGTCAGCGATAAATAGCTCCCTGGAGAATGTTTCAAAATATATTGATTTCTTTTTACAAGATTGGGTTAAGGGACTGAGGTCCTATGTTCAGGATTCATCAGACTTTATCCGTAAAATTGAAGGTGTTCAGTGGTGTCCAGATATGCTTCTAATGACTCTAGATGTGTCCTCCCTTTATACCTCTATTGGTCATCTTGATGGTTTGAAGGCTGTGGAATATTTTTTGAACAAACGCCCGATGCATTGTGCAGTTCAAAACAGAATGCTGCTTTCTATGATAAAAATGTGTTTGGAGCAGAATTATTTTGTTTTTAACAATCAGATTTATCAACAGACGAGGGGGGTCACGATGGCGGCCTGTTTCTCTCCAGTTGCGCATGTTTACACATGGGACTGTGGGAGGAACAGGTCCTGTCGGGACAGCTCCGAGACATCATGGCACAGAACATTGTGGTGTATCTCCGCTACATTGATGATTTGTTTTTTGTTCGGCGGGGTACGGAGGAAGCAGCTAATGAGTTTGTTAACAAATTGAATTCCAACGCTTTGAACCTTAGATTTACATCTCACATTCATGCGATTTCCATCTGCTTTCTGGATATGCAGATTTATGTGCATAATAACACCTTAGCAACTAAGCTTTACAAAAAGCCAACAGCTGGCAACACCATTTTACACGCTACAAGTTATCATCCCCAGCATTTGATCCGCAGTATCCCCTTTGGGGAAATGCTGCGGATCAAACGCTTATGTAGCGAGGAGCAGGAATGTGTGATTGCGCAAGAAGCTAGCAAGAAAAGATTCCTAGAAAGGGTTTATTCGAAGAAGGTTGTTGAGTCAGCATTAAGAAGAACTCAACAGATGTCCCGTGACGAGGCTTTAATTCCTAAATCACGGGTTGTAGCTAATGCCTCACAAGATGACACAATACATTCACGCATGATTGTGACGTACAGCAGGCAACACTCTTATATTAGAAAGATCTTATATCGAAATTGGAACCTCATCAAAGGAGATCCGGTGATATGTCACAGAGTGTTGAACATGCCTTTGCTTACATTCAGGAGATGTACCTCAATGGCTAAATCTTTGGTCAAAAACACATTGGAACCACAGATGTCAAACACTTGGGGAGCTCTGGGTAAAGGCTTTAGAAAATGTATTCAATGTAAGGCTTGCCGGTATGGTTGTAATAAGAGTAATTACATTAGCCCATTTGCACAACGTCCGCGAGAGATTACAAAACATCTAACATGCAAAACAGATTTCGCGGTATATGTGCTGGAGTGTTTGTGTGGGCTGATTTACGTGAAATTGCCGGTCCACAAAAGAATACTCCAGCACATAAGGGCTATCATCGGTAAAGATCAGGCCTATCCGGTAGCCAGGCACTTTGAAGAACTGCATGAGTCAAATCCATCTGAGCTCCAGTATTATGTCATTGATTTAGTGTGGCCTCTGAAAAGAGGAGGTGACAGGGAAGCGAGGCTTCGACTTCTCGAAACTAGATATATTCTGGAGTTGGATAGCAAACAACCAAATGGTTTGAATGCCACAGAAGACCTGCATACCTGTTTACAATAACTAGGTCTTGAGAGAAGGAATACATTTTCAGGCCCGAGCTTCTCAAATTTATGGGTCAGTTTATAGTTATATAATATTGCTCTAGGGATCGCCTGTGTTGTACAAAAATGTTTTGCTGAATCAAAATGTTAATGATAAATATTGCGCCTCAATATTTGAGTTTTTAAATGGTGGGGGGTCAAACCGGGATGGTTCCGGAAAATCATATCTTTCTTGCACTGGCACGAGCAGTTTTCTAATTATTTGCACTGAATGTGACTCTTATGACCAAGTAGAACATTCATGTGATTTGTGGGCAGAGTTGGACAACTAAACGGATTAATGCCCACTTTGGCAATATTTCCTATTGATACAAAAGGCTATAGAGTTGAATGGAGAGATTGATAATTATTTCCTCTACTGCGCAGTATTACATTTTGTATTAATAATGAATTAATTGCTGCAGTTATAAAAATGTATGAGGAGTTATCTTATGGAAAACCGTTAGTGAGATTTTTTCCTAAGAAAAGAATAATTATTTTATACTACAATAATATGAATTTTATTTGATTTTACCGAAAATGTAAATTTGCACAACTATTGGATAGTAGTATTTTTTCTATGTTGTCCAGATGACACTATGTATTCCTTATGCACTGTCACGTTTGTGGGGGATTCGTCAAGCGGGGGCTGAGAAAAAAAGGGGGGTCACAAAACGTGTTTTCCCCATGTTAATTTCCATAGGGCGGGCGACCTCACTTTTAGCCTGAACGGCTGAATGGATTTCCACTAAACTTGGCAAAATTGTAGGGACTGGTAGCCCAATGTGCCTTTGCTATGTCTCAAGATATGTGCTCCAGTGGATTATGAGTAATTTAGGTTCAAAAAAATATATATATCGATGGCAACGCCTCGGTACGCGCTCCGGGGAGCACTCCGGGCGCGCCACGCGACTTGCGCACAGAAAGCTGATTGGCTCTCGGGTGTCTGTAAACATTCAAAACAGTCCCGAGCGGCCGCCATCTTGTGTCTCGGTAAAATCGAGCCATAAGAGCTGGAAAAATCAAAGGGGGAAATGACCATAAGGGGGCAGTGATAGACCCCCCCTGACCCCTTAGGTTTGATGTGGGGGCCATAAAAGGGCCCATCGGGGCAAAAAAAAAAAAAAAATTGATTTGCGTCGGGGGAGCGCCCGGTACGCGCACCGGGGAGCGGACCGGGGAGCGTCCCATGGGGAAAAAAGAATAAAAGAGTTTTTAAAAATGTAGCCTTTTTTTTATAAATTGGAGGTAGTTCTAAAAATAACAGTTTTTTTTCTTCTGTTTGTTGTTTTATTTTTTTATTGTTTTTTTGAACATTTTGTACTTTTTTGGGGTTTTCTGAACAGTTTTATATTTTTTTTATATTTTTCATGGGGAGAAACGAAAACACAGGGAATTGAAAATGGCTCAACTGGAGCAAAAAAAAAAAGAAAAGAAATAATTAGGGTTTATTAGGGCATTTGTGGTTGGCCCCAGCAAGGACGATGAGCTTTACGCTCTGTTCTCCGTAGGAGATGGTCTTCCCACAATATTTACAGATAATTCGGAAATCTGCAAATCGTGGCTGAATGCACGGCATCGTCTCACTTTCCTCTGGTGCCGACGGAGTGGGTTGCTTCCTTTTTGAGGTGGTGCTTGTGGATTGGGGAGGGTTACTGGCCAGTTCCCTCATCTCTGCAGCAGAATAATTTATTGGATGCTTGCATTGCATGTGGCGTATCATCGTGTTGTTTGCAAATGAATATTTCTTATTCGGGTTTCCCCTGGAAAATTCCACGCCATAGATTTTGCAAGTCACCTTGGCTGCATTTACTTTTTTCTTCCCCTGTGGGATGGAAAAAAACTCCTATATAATGTGTGGTCTTGACTGGTATGGGGTATTTTGTTCATCAAGCCATCTTCTCCTCCCTTCTTCCTCCTCCTCCTCTTCCTCCTCTTGTTGACCACCAATGATATCTTGTGGTGGTCCTCTTGGTGGTTGTGGTGGTTGTGGTGATGCAGATGCACCAGCTGCTGCTGCTACTGAAGCCATTATAAAGATCAAAAAGGTACAGAGAGGTACAAACAGGTCTTCCTAAGTCAAAGGACAAAGTCAGAATAAGGAAAAAAGGTGGGGTCTTTCATCCTTTTGAAAAAAAAATGTATTGAACCAATGAAAAGTGTTATTTTCAGGTCACATGACCAGGAGCTTCATCATTATGAAACCAAAACTGTTATGAACCAATAAAAAGTGTTATTTTCTGGTCACATGACCCGACACACTTACGCTACGCGCCCAGGGGCGCGTCTTGTAAGCGCATCGGACGCCTACGTTGCGCGATCGTATTCGCTCGAGTGCTTCCGGGTGCGTTTACGCCGTGCGTATCACACGGTCGCGGCTACGCGATACGTCACGATCATGTTTTCGTTCGCGATATTGGCGCTTACGGGACGCTCCCCGGCGTGCGCCCCGGGGCGCTTCATAAAACTACGCTTTCCGGGGCGCTCACCGGGGCGCGCACCGGGAGCGCTCCAAGTCAAAAAAAAGAATTTAAAAAAAAAACAATATATAAAAAAAAAATTGGCAACATTGTAGGGACTGGTAGCCCAATGCGCCTTTGCTATGTCTCAAGATGTATGCTCAAGTGGTTTTTACGAAAATTAACTTTAAAAAAATATATATTGGGCTACATTGGGCTATATATATGTTAGAGCCCAAATGTAGCCCAATGTAGCCCAAAGATGGCCACCAGAGACAAAAAAAACAAATATAGCCCAAATATCAGCCAGATGTAGCCCAAATATAGCCCAATGACAGAATGTCACTTACTGGCAGATGCATCAAAGAAAATACCGGGAGCAAACGGGCAGATTCTCAGAATCTGGCCGTTTGCTCCCAGTGTTTTTGCATTTGGGATGCATCATCCCAAATGCAAAAATCGCAATTTAAGGAATCTCTAAATAGCGATTCCTTAAATTGCTCTTGCATTTAAGGAATCCCAAAATGAGATTCCTTAAATGCAATGCATGAAACCCCAAAAAAAAGCAATTTCGCTAATAGGGGGAGCAAATTACCATGAAGTTGAAGTTCGTGGTAATTTGCTAAAACTTTGAAAAATGCAGTTTTGTGCATTTTTCAAAGTTACATGTTGCGCACACACATGCCCTTAGGGCATGTGTGTGTGTAACATTTGTGCACAGGACCATTTCAGAGGTGCAACAGGGTGTCCTTTGGACACCCTGGCACCCTTGAAATAGCGGAACATTAGCGATTCGGTAATAGCTAATCGCTAATAAGGAATGGCTTTCCCATTCATTCTCATGGGCCTTAGGCCCATAGGAATGAATGGGAAAGCCATTCCTTATTAGCGATTAGCTATTACCGAATCGCTAATAAGGAATATGTAGGAATCGCTAATAACATTGAGATTCCTACATGCATCCCGTTTTGCGAGTCTTTAATAGCGATTCCTTAAAATTCGCTATTAAGGACTCGCAAAACATAACTTTGATGCATCTGCCAGAGAGTGTTCTAAAGAACAACTAGAGCGCTAACAGTCTTACTTATAAACTGAGACTTATAGTTAGGAATTAACATTTAAAAAACCTTTGAAATTCACTGAAAAAACCATAGGTTTCACACCAGTTATAGTTAGCTGGAAATTTTACTGACATAAAACCATTGAAATTCCCACGTTATAGTTAGTTGGACTCACTATAACTTGCGCGCCTGCAATGCACTAATGATGACGTCACATATTACATCACTCATGACATGGTCAGTGACATCACTCATGACATCACTGATGACACCATCCTTGTGACAGAGTGACAGACCTCCTTTCACTGTAATGTAACCCTTGAAACACATATTTAAAAATAGAAACTAAAATGTATAAAAAAATGGAGATAACCATATCAGTTTCAACAACCAATTCAGTAATTCCACCATCTATATACACATCTACTCATTCACAAACAGTTGTATATACTCACTCATACATATATACTCACTCATCATATGTAGTGATACACCTATACATCCTGTTACACACCGACAGTCATCCAAAAGTTACTCACACACATTCTCACACATGCAAATAAACAATTGAACATCCGTTTATTTGCATATAGAGCTATACACACACTACCACCTTACTTCTATTGAAATTTAAACATATTTATTCTCTTAAACAATCCCTTATAGAAACATATACTTATTTAAACAGGAACTCTTACAATCTCTTACTCTTACATATACTCACTTATATACATCAATATTCACATATACTAGATTAAAACATATGTAGTTACTGATACAGACACTAGTGATACAGTCATTCACTCAGTAACACACACATATACACACTCATTCACTCATACAGTCCTGCACATATGCTGTCTTCAAAACACATACAGAGAGTCAGTCAATCATGCATCTATGTGCTAAGACATACCCCCACCAAACCATATAGACACTCATACTGATACTAAGAAAAACATCTAATATCCCATGTACATACACATGTAGCTACTCACCAACCCATGCAGCCACTTATACAGAAAGTGAAACACTAATACATATATTTAAAAATGTAAACATTACTCACTAATATTTATTTTTCAGAAAAACACACATTCACTGGGGGTGTTACTTTGCACATAGATGCATCAATGACTGACTCACTGTTTGTATGTGTTTTGAAGACAGCATATGTGCAGGACTGTATGGGTGGATGAGTGTGTATATGTGTGTATTAGTGAGTGAATGACTGTCTAACTATTGTCTTTATTAGTAACAACATATGTTTTAATCTAGTATATGTGAGTATTGATGTATATAAGTGAGTATATGTGAGAGTGAGAGATTGTAAGAGTTCCAGTTTAAATAAGTATGTGTTTCTATAAGTGATTGTTTAAGAGAGTAATTATGTGTAAGTTTCCTTAGAAGTAAGCTGGTAGTGTGTGTTTAGTTGTATATGCAAAAAAATGGATGTTCAATAGTTTATTTGCATGTGTGAGTATGTGTTTGAGTAAATTTTGGATGACCGTCGGTGTGTAACAGGATGTATAGGTGTATCACTACATATGATGAGTGAGTATATGTATGAGTGACTATATAGAACTGTTGGTGAATGAGTGGATGTGTATATAGATGGTGGAATTACTGAATTGGTTGTTATAACTGGTATGGTATCTCCATTTTTTTGAAAATGTTAGTTTCTATTTTTGAATATGCGTTTCAAGGGTTACATTACACTGAAAGGAGGTCTGTCACTCTGTCACAAGAATGGTGTCATCAGTGATGTCATGAGAGATGTCACTGACCATGTCATGTCGTGGAGAGGTGTGGCTCACTGGTTAGAGGCGGCAGACCCGAGTGCAGAGAACGGCCCGGGACCAGGGTTCGATTCCCGACGCGGCAGGGTCTTGGACCAGGATCAGCGGACTGATAATTCTCGCATCGGTGCCTACTCCGACCGGGGAGCACACTCGGCAACTCTGGGCATTAGCTTGCCTCATCTCCACAACGGCCCCACACAAACGCCGGGGATGCCTGGTTTCACCTTGGAGACCCCCAGGAGGGACTATCTCACAGGGAAAGCCAGGACGGGTTCCCCAGCGGTCTATAGCGCTACGAGGCCTCCGGGTAGCAGTGCGCTTTACAAGACACAACAATAATAATGTCATGAGTGATGTAATATGTGACGTCATCAGCAGTGCAATGCAGGCGCGCAAGTTATAGTGAGTCCAACTAACTATACCGTGGGAATTTCAATGGTTTTATGTCAGTAAAATTTCCAGCTAACTATAACTGGTGTGAAACCTATGGTTTTTTCAGTGAATTTCAAAGGTTTTTTAAATGTTAATTCCTAACTATAAGTCTCAGTTTATAAGTAAGACTGTTAGCGCTCTAGTTGTTCTTTAATAGGTTTTTTAAATGCTAATTCCTAACTATAACTGTTTTGAAACCTATGCGTTTTTTCAGTGAATTTCAAAGGTTTTTTAAATGCTAATTCCTAACTATAACTGGTGTGAAACCTATTGTTTTTTCAGTGAATTTAACAGGTTTTTTAAATGCTAATTCCTATCTATAACTGGTGTGAAACCTATGGTTTTTTCAGTGAATTTCAAAGGTTTTTTAAATGCTAATTCCTAACTATAACTGGTGTGAAACCTATGGTTTTTTCAGTGAATTTCATAGGTTTTTTAAATGCTAATTCCTAACTATATATAGGGCCTCAAACCTATGTTTTTTTTCAGTGAATTTCAAAGGTTTTTTAATAGCAAATTACAATAACTATGAAATGTAATATTTTTTATAATGAATCCTATATTGTATATTTATGTAATACTATTTTCTTTATGTATATTGTTCATGTTTTTTTTTTTTTTTTGCCCTGGAGCGCTCCCGGTGCGAGTACCAGGGAGCGCACCGGAAAGCGCAGTCTTGCGGTGCGCCCCGGTGCGCGTACCGTTGAGCGTCCCGTTAGCGCTAATGCCGCGAACGAAAACATCATTGTGACGTATCGCGTAGCCGCATCCGCGTGATACGCACGGCGTAAGCTCACCCAGAAGCACTCGAGCGCATATGATTGCGCTACGTAAGCGCCCTGGGTTGCGCCCCGGGGCGAGTAGCGTAAGCGCGTCGGGTCATGTGACCTAAAAATAACACTTTTCATTGGTTCAAGACAGTTTTGGTTTCCAAATGATGAAAGCCCGGGTCATGTGACCTGAAAATAACACTTTTCATTGGTTCAGGACAGGTTTGTTTTCCAAATGATGAAAGCCCCCACCTTTTTTGCTTATTCTCACTTTGTCCTTTGACTGAGGAAGACCTGTTTGGAGATCTATTAGTACCAATTTGAACTGAAAAATTGCTTCAGTAGCAGCAGGAGCATCTCAGCCACCACCACCACCACCAAAAACCACAAGGACCAGCACAACACCACAGTGGTGGAGATGAAGAAGAGCAGGAGGAGGAGGAGGAGAGGAGGAGGTTCCTGCCTGAAGATACTACCCCATATAAGCCAAAGGAGCACATTATCTGGGAGTTTTTTCAATCCCAAAGGACCTCAAGAAAGTAAAAGCGCCAAAGGTTACTTGTCTAATCCATGGCACTGTACTTTCCAGGGGGAACCCTAACAAAAAGTACTCTTTTGGCAATAACACCATGATTCGCCACATGCAACGCCGGCACCCTAACAACTATGGCGCGGCAGAGGTCCGAGAAATGACCAAAAACCCTCCCCAATCTTCTCCCAGCACCTCCCAAAGTAAGCAACCCACTCCATCGGGTACAGAGACAAGGGAGATGGTCCCAAACATACAAACCCAGTTTGGACAATACAAAATCGTTTGTATATTTTGTGGAAAAACAATTACCTATGGTGAGCAAAGCATTAAACTCATCAACCGTGCTGGTGACAACCACAATTACCACAAAAAACCTTAATTTTTTCCTGATTTTTTTTGCTCCAGTTGAGCCGTTTGCAATTCCCTGTTTTTTGTTTGTCCCCATAAAAATAACAAAAAAAATATAAAATTGTTCATAAAAGCCAAAAAAAGTAAAAAATGTTCCAAAAAACAATAAAAAAATATAAAACAACAAAAATAATAAAAAAACAGTTCTTTTTAGAACTACCTCCAATTTATAAGAAAATGATACTTAAAAAAAAAAATCTGTCATTCTTTATTCCTTATGGTACGCTCCCCGGTACGCTCCCAGGTGCGCATACCTGGTGCTCCCCCGCGCAAATCGAAAACCTAGGGGGTCAGGGGGTCTACCCTGCCCCCTTTTGGTTATTTCCCCCTTTGTTTTTGCCACCTCTTGTGTCTCGATCCTACCGAGACACAAGATGGCGGCCGCTCCAGACTGTTTGGAATGTTGACAGACATCCGAGAGCCAATCAGCTTTCCGCGCGCGAACTCGCGTAGCGCGCTGGTGCGCGTACCGGGGCGCGCTTATAGATATATATATTTTTTTGAACCTAAATTACTCAAAATCCACTGGAGCACATATCTTGAGACATCTGCAAAGGCACATCGGGCTACCAGTCCCTACAATTTTGCCAAGTTTGGTGGAAATCCATTCAGCCGTTCGGGCTAAAAGTGAGCCCAACCGCCCTATGGAAATGAACATGGGGAAAACACGTTTTGGGACCCCCCTTTTTTCTCGGCCCCCGCTTGACAAATCCCCCCCAAACTTCCAGGGAAGGAGCGGAGCGCAGCGAGGCAAATTTGAGGAAAATTTCAGGTAGATTCCTCAACCGACGCCAAAGTTATTCCCAATAGAATGTTGCGGATTCCCTATGGAAAACAATCCTAACTATAACTACCTACTGGCGACCGCCAGTAGGTATATATATATATATATATATATATATATATATATATATATATATACACACAGCAACACGCGCCACTTTAGCACCGCAGAACGGGCCACAACAACAATGCTTGATCAAAGAGTTCTTTTTATTCAAAGACCAACAGGCATTACGCGTTTCGAGTCTGCCGACTCTTAATCATATGCCACACTATCTACTCAGTGAGTTCGTTGGCTCTTAAAAACGTAACTTTTCTAGACATTGAGAAAGGACTCACGTCTATTTGTTCCAGTCTTCATTTAAAAGGGCAGTCAGTTTTTAATTCAAATTCATGTTTTGTATAATTGTTACCGGTGCTGCGAGAATGAGTACAATTTCATAATTAAGGTTTCTACTTTCAACCCCCAAATGGTTCTTTAATAAGGATGTTTTCTCGTTGCAAAATTCGGTCGTTTTTTTCCCCAACATTCCAGGGACTGCAACTCCCAAGGTTCACCATGACTGCCCTTTACCTTCTTTTTGCTGGTTTCAATGTCGGTTTTGGCAAGACTCTGCTTGGTTTGCTGCTTCCCGAGTGCACAAACATGCTTCAAAAGGTTAATCCATTACTCGGTTGCAGTATATAACACCATAGTCCCGCTACCACTGAGTTCTTTTTCAGCTTGTAGTCCGCCTTTCAAAAGTCAATGTTTCCAGCATGATTTGAGAAGGGAAAATCCACTCGCAAATCCTGGCTGTCAAATGTTAATTCCCCTAGTTGAGGCAGGCCTCTCATCGTGGCCCTTCCATCCAAACTTCGTTCCTTCACAGTATTCCAGCCGGGGGGCACCCTTTTAAAGAAGCTCCTCGCTTCGGGTTAACAGCATCCTGACAAGTAAGAGTGCCACTCCTCACGGATTAGGGCCCGTTTCCAGGTGTGTCAGACACCTCAATACAAACACAGCAACACGCGCCACTTTAGCAGTGCAGAACGGGCCACACCAACAATGCTTGATCAAAGAGTTCTTTTTATTCAAAGACCAACAGGCATTACGCGTTTCGAGTCTGCCGACTCTTAATCATATGCCACGCTGTCTACTCAGTGGGTTCGTTGGCTCTTAAAAACGTAACTTTTCTAGACATTGAGAAAGGACTCACGTCTATTTGTTCCAGTCTTCATTTAAAAGGGCATATATATATATATATATATATATATATATATATATATATATATATATATATATATATATATATATATATATATATATATATATATATATATATATATATATATATATATATATATATATATATATATACAGGAATTTATATAGCACAAATCACCAAGCGGTTTCTAAGCACTTGCTTAGGGAACCCATCCTGGTATTACCCTGTGAGATAACCCCAGCAGGGTATCCGCAAGTTGAAAGCCAGGCATCCCGCCACGAGGGGCCATTGTGGAGATTAAGTAAGCTATTGCCCAGAGTCGCAGAGTGTGAACCCTTGAATCAAGTAGGCACCGGAGCGAGAATTGTCAAGTCCATGGACATTTTAGGACTCAAGTCCCCACCGAGCCAGGAATTGAACCCTGGTCCCAGGCTGACCTCTGCTTCCAGGTCTGCTTCCTCTAACCAGTGAGCCACACTTCTCCATATATTCCAAAAGAACACACGTACTCTTCAGTACGCAAAACAGGCCACACCAACCGTGTTTCATGAATTCCTTTATTGTGAGGCAGAAAAGCATTACGCGTTGCAACTCCAACGAGCCTTAATCATATGCAAATGTTCCATGTGTGGGTTTGTTAGCTTTTGAACAAACGTGACTAAAAACATTGAAGAAGGACCAATGCCCACATATTCTAATAAAAGAGGCAGTAAGTGAAAATTTGAAAAGTTTTAAATAGTTCCATTTTGCAGAGATGTAAAGTTCTACTTTTAAATTTCATTCAGGTAAGCCCATCAAAAAATTTAGTATTTTCGAACTTTTTCCTGCACTTTAGTATGTTCTGTTGTCACCTGGACCACCACATCCATAATGCGCCATTACTGTAGTTTTCAAACACATAATTCATTCAATGTCGTTATTGGCAAAACGTTTCACTTGCTTTAACTGTATACCAAACACCTCAAATGACGCATTTAAACGGACAGTTCCATGTTATGGCTGGGTGAAAAAACACAGTGCACATCAAGGAAAAATTCAGCTACCATCCAGTTCTTATATATATATATGTCTTCCAAGCACACTCTCCGGACTTCCGGACTTCCTCGTCGGCCAACAGAGAGAGACGGACCCAGACCAGTAAGGCAGGATTTTTTTTTATTTTCTCCCTACGTGACGCGTTTCGAGCATCCTATGCCCTTGATCACACAAGTAAACTAGTGTCCGCTGATGTTGTTATATATATATATTAATCACCATGTTAGAACTGGGATTTCTGGTTGGCTAAGTCTTGCGCTAAAGCCAGGCAGAAACCACCACTCAAGTCAGGGCAAGGGAGTTACACGCCAAAGATAAACCCTGCTCACCTCCTTGGTAGCTTGGCACGAGCAGTCAGGCTTATCCTGGAGGCAATGTGTAAAGCATTTGCGCACGCACACAACAGCAACAACATCCCAGGCACACTACAAAAGGAACCTCACACAAGGTTATATAAAAATAGCCTTTGAATTCTCAAAACACATCAGATAGTAATCACACAATATACATTGTGCCAACTGGCACGGGCAATATTCACAAGGGATTATTTACACAGGACAGGGCCACGACGGCCACTGTCAGGATCAACACTTAGCAGAAATTGGTACAAGTAAAAATAGATCATAAACCTACAACCAGTAGCCACTGGTAATCGCTGTACTCCACCTCTACATTATGTACAGTCACATCAGGCGCGAATTATATCCTACGACCACCTCACCTGCATAAACACATTATGCAATCTCCTCACTAGTCTAAGCACATTAGACCCTACCTCCTAAGTATAACTCACATTTAGGGGCATAAATCACATCATCTCACTAGCATAACCACATGAACTGCAAAAATAACCTCACAATCATAAACCACATATTAGAGGTATCAGATCCAGGATGCGCAAAACATACTATACACAATACATTTCCTAGCACCACATCACTCTAGCATATAATCACATTAGGCCCGTGCAGCCTATCCATATACCAGTCCCCCTGGCCAACTGGCCAGCTCAAGAAGGGGGCTCACATGCCCTGTGTACAGAATGTCAGGGCACGCTGCTAAGGCAGGGCCAGTCAGGGGTGCGCCATCTGCGCCAACCCAAACGTTGCAGCTGCCCACTACTTGCTGGGCAGCTAAGAGCAATCACTGGGAGGCCTAAACTCTGCAGCTGGCACTAAGTGCTGCACAGCTGTAGAAGGCCTGGCACCACTGTGCCACTTCTGGGGCTCTCTTAAGGGACTGGCAAAACATTGGAGCTACCTAGGCTCTGAAAATAAACTATGACCCTGGGCGCACTCTGGCTCCTGAAATAACTATGCGCCCACGATAGGAGAAGAACTTGCCCCCAAACACTATTGGGCGCTCTGGCGCTGTAGCAGTAAACCTGCACACGACGTTGCAGTCATCTGACCCTGAAAGCAAATAAGGCAACTCAGACCGACACGGGCCCTGGAATACTGAGGCCAAATCAGAACTTGCCCCCAAGGAACTGTGGGGCCTGCCTCTCCACTCGTGCACCACACTCACCGGGCTCTCATCGGGGAGGCTCCTCCGACTCGTGGCCTCCTTTCACCGGGACTCCTCTTTCCTGCGCGGGTGAGGGACTTGGCCCGGGAAGCTCTTGAGGCTCCGGTCGTGCTCCTCCCTCCTGTCCTCCCTACGCGGGGCTCTCTCCTCCTTACGAGAGCCCCGCCTGCAATGCATATCGGCACGCGGGGCTCCCTCCTCACACCGGGAACCCCTGAGGACCATGGCCACACTTCCGCTTCCCGAACGCCGGACTCTCTCTCCATCCCGAGGATCCTGTCGACTGGCCGCATCTATTCACCCGGCCCCCTCCTGGGACCCGGGACTTACTACCGGCAGATGAGGAGGCAGGGTCGGCTCCCGTCCTCCTCAGGACGCTGATCAGTTTCCCCTCTTGCCTCGACGTCACTTCCGCTTCTGTCCGGCGGCCCCACCCACAACCAGGCAGGCTGCGGCGGCAATATGGGCACCAAATGAGGGGTTGGCTCCCTTGGTAATAAAAATAAACAGCGGGGTGGGCACCCGATTTGGAGCTCATCAAAACAGGGTGGGCACCCGTAATATAAATAATTAAAGAAGCATGGTGGCACCCACGATTTTGGCATGGGGGGAATCCTCTCCAGAGACTGCAGCGCTGCGCGGCCTCCGCTCCTCTTCAGCTGGGAAAATCACCTGCATAAATAAAGCGCTCATCCTGGCAATTCAAGCGCTTTGCTGTAGGGGAAATAAAGCCCTTCCTTACAGCAAAAAGGTCCTCAAAGATAAAGTAGGAATCCTGGGGCAAAGCAGAAGGGTCCAAAGGGACTAAAGTCTCCCAGGCATTCAGGGGCAGGGCAGGGCCCAGGGAGGCAAGCCTTCCCCTGGGCCCCAGCAGCAGCACGCGCCTGGTAGATTTGAGTCACAAGCAGGAACAAGAACATCTTCATGGGGTCACAGCCCCTCTTTTATACACACATATCCTTTGTTTCCAAAGGTGCAGGCAAGGGGCGAACCAAATGCAACTGGTTCTGGAACACTTTGTTTTGCTCAGCCCCTCTGCCTATTCACAGGGTGGGTCAGGGACATCCTGAAAACCCACCTCTTTCCTTAATGATTCACACTACTTCTTTGTTATTTGCTTTGGTCCCTTTTTCTGGTTTAGCGCTGGGATGCTTCCGGGTAACTATGCGCTCTATAAATCTTCATTCAATTCAATTCAATTCAATTCATACATCAGACACACCACAGAGGGTGGAGCCAGCATTGTGGAGGGAAGGCACAGCCCTATTCAGGTCCCAGCTGCAACTCCTCCCTGCCATCAACATGCAGATCTCCCCATTCACCACCGGGCAGACCCATGCTGACTCCTGGAGCCAGGCACACCAGCCAGCTCCAGCCAATCACATTCACCGCACACAGAAATGCCAACTGCTAAAAGTGGCACTTCTACACTAGACACAATAAATCCACGCACATCATCGCGCAGCATTTAATCTCACGAGTTCGCACATACCAAACTCGCCCCTGCACTCCCCACACATCAGGAACTACCATGGACACACATATTCCCCATGCATTCCTATGGAAGGGCAGGCCACTCATCACATATACACAGAGAGCGCACGCACTTTACACTGGACACAGTGAAAAAGTGACGGAGGCCTAAAATCACCAACACCAGGTTACAGAAACAGGCTAGGCAAATGCAAAAAGTTTCGAGTTGAACCTGCCAAAAGGGCCAAGTCCAACACACCAAAACACCCTTTAGCTTCGAGAGGGCACACAACAGAGTTCCTCTCATCCGGTTTGTTGACCTCTCAACAGCTTCCCATTCTTTTACTGCCATGCGTGGCGTGTTTCAAGGCCAATATGCCTCTTCCTCATGGGCTCTCAAACAGAAGCATCGACAGCTCACCTCTGCATTCAAAACATTTTATTGAATTAAATTGCCCTCAGTGGGCGTTGCTCACATGTCTCACAAGCATGATGCTATGCGTAGTCCATTGAGGTGAGTATGTTATCTTTCCTTAAGTAGGTTCCATGCTCCTGTGTGTGTTTAGAGTTCATTTAATATCCTTTAGTAGGAGGGACAAGCAATGGCCGGTGCGCCGTTATTTTCATCTAGGAGCATTGTGCCACATGACAGGATTGTTCCCATCACAGCCTTTCCATTTAGTAGAAATGGTGCCCCTCTCCACGGCCAGAGCAGCCGTGTAAATATGTTAATCACCAAAACTCCCTTTAGCTTCGAGAGGGCACACAACAGTGTTCCTCCCATCCGGTTTCTTGGCCTCTCCACAGCTCACCAGCCTGCTTCCCATTCTTTTACTGTCTCTTCCTCATGGGCTCTCAAACAGAAGCATCAACAGCTCACCTTCGCATTCAAAACATTTTATTGAATGAAACCGCCCTCAGTGGGCGTGCCTCACTTGGCTCACAAGCATGATGGTATGCGTAGTCCATTTAGGTGAGTATTTTATCTTTCCTTCAGTAGGTTCCATGCTCCTGTATGTGTTTAGAGTTCATTTAATATCCTTTAGTAGGAGGGACAAGCAATGTCCGGTGCGCTGGTAATTTCATCCAGGAACATCGTGCCACATAACTGGATTGCTCCCATCACAACCTCTCCATTTAGCAGAAATGGTGCCCCTCTCCTCGGCCAGAGCAGCCGTATAAATATGTTAATCACCAAAACACCCTTTAGCTTCGAGAGGGCACACAATGGTGTTCCTCCCATCTGGTTTGTTGGCCTCTCAATAGCACACCAGCCCGCTTCCCATTCTTTTACTACCATGCCCGATGCATTTCAAGGCCAATACGCCTCTTCCTCATGGGCTCTCAAACAGAAGCATCAACAGCTCACCTCCGCATTCAAAACATTTTATTGAAGAGGCACGATGTTTCTGGAGGAAAATAACAGCGCACCTGCCTCCTTGCAGCCATCCATTTAGTTCATGCCTTCTTGCATCTATCCTTTTATCTCCTGCGTTCTTGCCTCTTATCTACCTCCTCTAACTTTTGAGTAAATACCTTCCAATTCCCTTCTGCTATTTCCTTCTTTTAACTTTGCCTTGAGTACTCACCTTCTTGCATCCATTCCTTCACTGTCTATCTTTAAGTAACCCTTGCTCCAACTCTTTACATCAATAGTTGATATGGTATATTTAAGGTACCGTACAGGTTAAATATGCTTTGTGTTTTCCTTCCTTTTAGGCAGTATTGGTGGAACAAAACCCACAATTACAATCTTTGTGGGGTGAACAAAAATATTCTTACTGCTACCTTCATAGTCGTGCCCTCTACCACCAGATTGACTTTATACAATTACATTTTACTCAAAGAAATGAGTAAACAGCCAAGAAAGTATTTAAGCGGTGCTCAAAAGTGGCAAAATAATTCAGAACAACAGCGGTTTAAAGTCATATTCAGGAAAATTGACTCTATGTTTGGGTGTCCAGGTGATCATGTTGCGTCATCATCTCATGCATCATTACCAGAAGGCGATGCAGCTGCATCATCAACAGGAGACAAAGCAGCATTGTCACATTCACAATTGGTCCTACCACATGACCAAACCTTAAGGGGGAGAACATGGCGGCTGTGAGTTGAGCGATCGCTTGCCACCGGAGTCGCTCCCGTCCCTGCAGAGGCATATAGCATGTAGCAAGAAGAAAAACAGAATGAAAATGGCAACGGAAAATGGGATAACGTTCACAATTGTTAACAATCGAGAAAATAATCTAGAAATCTACGGATTGTGTAATTTAAAATGATGAACGCTGAAAAGCTTGGCTCACCTGAGGGATGTGCATAGGCCTTCTGTGTTGGTTAGTAGCGACCCTGGAGCTGAGGAGGGGCCGTAGGGCGGTGGCTTGCCGACTCCTTTGTGTCGATTCTGGAAGAGGCAGAGGCAGCCCAGGGTGCTTTGCCATGGCTGCCGCACTGGAGAGGACTATTGGTGAGGAGGAGACGAGATGGGGGCTCCCTGCAGAGCGCTGTAGGTTGGTTCTGACTACTTTGAGCCCAATGCTGGATCAGTGTGAGTTTCTGAGAAGCCAGGAGGAGGGGGCACAAGTGAAGTAGCAGAGGAGGGTGAGTTTTTACTACCTCTCCTCCCCAGACCACAGAGTTGTCTAGGACTGTGGAGGGCCAGGAGGGGGGGGGGTGCCTTGTGACTAGCATAAGACAACCTAGTGGAGTTTCGGGGAGTACTAAACTTGTGGTAGGAAAAGCCCCGATAACACAAGGTGCAAAGAGAGGCAGGAAATGAGGAGCAGCAGTACGAGGGCCCATAATAGGGAAAGCTGTTGAAAATAGGAATAAGTTACCCTCAGTGGGCAAATCCGCCGTACTAACATAGAGGAGGGGGATACCGCTGAGGAAACAGAACCCATAGAGAGTTCTGATGGTTTGTCCTCTCAGCCCTGTGAGATTAAGGGCAGAGGGACTAAAACCAGTAGAAAGAAGGACCGCCCCTAGATTGTAAAATAAAAATCACTCCTTCATTAAGGTCATATTTTGAAATCCTTCCACAGGTACTAGACGTAGCAAAGCAGGGAGAGACTCTTGGGAAAGATCTTGGGACAGAAAGACAGTCTTCTACAGGATGTATGTAAGAGCTCGACTCAGGAAATATCTCCCCCCCTACTCCTGTATTAATACCAGCAATACTCCTTACACCTGCCAACCAACCAGAACCATTAAGCAATTCTGAAATCTCGTGGGCAGGTATAATCATGACCTCAGCTGAAGGTAGCGGGCATGCCAGAGGTGGAAACCTTGCTGCAGGAAATGCAGAGGCCAGTGGCAGAGGCAACGGCAAGGGTATCAGCAATGGGAGTAGTTGTGACATTGGAAATAGCAGTAGAGAAGGGGGGAAGATCTCGGAGAAAGAGAGTCCCTCGGTGGCTTCTTTGGAGGCTCTTTTCTCGACCTTGTCTTTAGACATCAGAAAGGGGTTCGCTATCTCAGAGACGAATCAGGGAGAGATCTGGCTTTTCTGCGAATCTCTTGAGAAGAAATTTGACCTCTTAAACTCCAGGACAGTGGCTCCAGAAAGTTCAGTGAAGGAGCTTAATGACGACTTGGGAGCAGCCAAAGCTGATATTTCAACTCTCAAGAAGGAAGAGGCTGTGCTTCGAGATAGACTAGAATTGCTGGAAAACAACTCCTGGTGCAACAATTTACGCCTTCTGAACATCCCTGAGGGAAAAAAGGGAGAAGACCTAAAAGTTTTCATGGTAATCCTCATTAAAGAAGCGGTTCAGATTGAAAAGTCTGAGGAGGACTTGATGAGGGATTATACAAAGGATCCACAGGAACCCTTTCAGGAGACACCCTAATCGAACAAAGCCAAGAAAGATCTTAATACATTTACTGACCTTTTCCCTGAGAGAGAAGATATTAAACACTGCCCTAAATCATAAATCACTGAAGTCTAGAGAGTTCGCTTTTGAAATCCGTTCGGATTTAGCTTGAGTCACATTAGATTGACAATGGGATCGACAATGGGAGTAAAAAAAAAATGGATGACTTTAGGAAATTGGGGGCTGTCATCCAACGAAAGTTCCTGGCACAATAACAATTATGCACAACAACAAAATGTATGATTTGAAAACAGTGCAGGAGGCAGAGGAGCTTTTAGGAAATGTAAGTAAAAATCCCTAATAAGCTCTTAAAACTGGAAAAGTTACACCATAGATCTATTAGAGAGTGTGAATACCTGATTATGACAGGTTTTCTTTTTCTTAATTTACACCTAGTGTAAAGCTTTGCACAAGGTAATTAGGGTCAGGAATTGGGTCAAATTAGTACACACGGGTGTCACGGGGATCACAACACAACACAATATAGCACAATATAACACTATATTAACACAATACTAGAAACATCACCAGTAATGGTGGCAGTAATAGTGAGAGTTTTTTTAGCTGTTTGCTCACTATAGGAATCTGTAACCGTCAGTGGCAGGGTAGGATGCCCTGGTAGGTAGAATCTGGACCTGTAGTCCAGGTAAAATGGGGGAAGGGTTCTCCAGCGAGGGTTTCAAGGGTGAGAGAGAAATTGGAAGTACTGGTGGGGGAGCACTGGGGTAAAAAATATTTTTAATATCCTCATTTCGCCTAATGGCCAAATTGGTTTGCAATGGCTATTGTTCTTGGTTTGGTGTCGACATTTGGGGAAATCAGGCATATTTAGGGTTCTGCTTTATAATCCACCATGAACATGCTACAGTGTTTATCCTGGAACGTTAATGGTCTCCGGGATAAAAGTAGGAGGGGAAAAAAATTATTCAATATCTCAAAGACTCCCACACACAGATAATTATTTTACAGGAAACACATCTCCTGAGAGAAGAAATAAGTGGGATCTGTGGGAAGCTCAGATGGGTGGAGCACTGTGTTAGTTCGTGTGAAAGTGCTAATATTAGGGAGGTTGCTATTGTAGTAAAAAAACAAGAAAAAGCTTGCCTTCTAAATACTATGACAGACCCAAGTGGCAGGTGGATGATTGTCAAGCTACTTCTTAAGGGTTCTTAACAGTAGTCGGCTATTATGGCCCCAACCAGGATGCCTCCTCCACTTTGAAAACTATTTTTACCAACTTGCTGTGATTCCCAGACTTGGCCATATTAGCCGGAAATATTAACATAGTCTTGAACCCTCAATTGGATAAATCTCCACATAGCAAGGCAAATGTTCTGTCTAAATCAAGGATATATCTTCAGCTGATGATGGGGCAGAATGCCTTATTTGATATCTGGAGGGAAAGATCAGGTGATAAATCCAGGATCGATTACCTCTTGATCAGTAATGATTTGAGGGGTAAAGTTGAAGACATAGGTTATCTAACTTGCAACCTACCAGACCACACGGCGGTGTGAAAAGTACAGCCAAGAGTGTAGACATTCGACCGTACACTTCTTTTAGATGATTCAGAAACTTGCTACCTAGTTCAGGAGACAGAGTATTTCCTAAATACAAACATAGGTTCAGCAGAGATTCCGGTAGTGTGGGATGCCATGAAGTCCTATCTGAGAGGGTTAATAACAAGTAGGACCTCTTATAAGAACAGGCAGTACAGGGAGGAAGTTGTACACATTGAGTTTGAAATGAAGAAGGTTGAAAGGAAGCTCAATGATTAGTCGACCAAGTAATATGCCAGGCACATGTTGCGAAATTGAGAACTTGGAAGGATCATGTAGAAAATATTCAGACCAGGATCTTGCAACGATGGGAAACTAGTGAGCTTGCCCATTTTGAATATGGTGAGAGGGCTACTAAACTTCTGGTTTGGAATGCCAAAACCGACAGGGTGCAGAATTTAATGAAACAAATTAATATTGAGTATACTAGTTCACCGGCAGTTAGTGATGAAGGGATCGGAGAAGCCTTTTTCACCTTTTATTCAAGACCTCTGCAATGAAGAAAATGCAGTAGATTGCAACTGTGCACTAGAATGGCTGAATCAGATCAACCTCACCTCCTTAAATTCCTCCCAACGAGAAAATCTAGACCTAGAGATATCTTAACAGGAGGTCAGGAAGGCCTTTTCTGGGCGTATGGCAGGTAAGGCTGCGGGCTGGATGACCTTCCTGTAGAATATTAGAGATTCTTGGGAGAGGCGATAATTCCGATAATGACAACCCTTTTCAATAAAATATTACTCAAAGGAGTTAGGCCTCCTACCTCGTGGGGAGAACCACCATAACACTGATTTTAAAACCTGGGGAGCCTCCAGTCAAGTGTGGGTCATATAGAGCTTTTTTGTTTTTAAACACCGACTATAAGGTTTGTACCAGAAATGTTGCCGATAGGCTGTGTGCGGTGGCGGGTGGTTTGTTGCATACAGATCGAAAGGGTTTTTTGAAAGGCAGGAATCTTTTCGATCTTACCCATGATTTCATAGGTGCCATTGATTTTGCTTCCACCTTTTCACTTCCTTTGTCAGCATTGACACTGGACGCCACCAAGGCATTTGATAGGGTCAACTGGAACTACCTAGCCACGGTGTTGGAGAAGCTTAAATTTGGGCCAAAATTCAGTCGAGCTATCAATCTGGAAAGGGGCGACCATTCGGTCCCCCCGAACGTATGGCGGAGTACCACGATCCCCCCGGGAAGCCATCTTGGGCGGGAGGCGAGTCTCGGCTGGTATGCCCGAAGCGGCGTAGCCGGGGCGCGTTTTTTCCCGCCCTGGAGTGGGCTGGCCTAGACACTGACGCGGCCGGCCACGCCCTTTGGGGCAGGCAGGGGCGGGTTTACGCCCGCCCTGAAGACGGATAAAAGGAGCAACAAGCCAAGAAAGCATCCTCTTGTTCCTGTGCACTGAAGCTGCACCTCCTCGCTGCACGTGAGCTCGAGACGGAACGAAGAGCCAATTTTGAGCGTGGTAATCTTTCTTTTTTGTCTTACAGATACTCTGTCTGAGAATGCCAAAGAAAGTCGGAAAGCGAGTTACTACCGACCAGATGCTCCGTATGCTCATGAAAGAGGTAACCGATCTAAAGAAGCAGATGGCGGCTAGAGACGGGGAAGGGGGACCGAAACGACCTTTGGCAGGAGCCGCTCCAGGAGGGAAGGGCAAGAGGCCCAGATGGGGGGCAGCTGGGGGAGACATCCCGGTTCCCGATACCCCACTCGAAGGGCCAACTCCAGTGCCGACAGAAGGGAATCCGATTCCCGTGGTGGTCACCCCCGTGTCCGGGGAGGATATGCCGCCCGAGTTGGCAGCACAATTGGCAGCGTGGTTGGGAAAAAATGGCAAGGGCGCCACGGCTGACGACGCACGGGTGTTGATGACGCAACTGCGTGAAAATAGGGAGGCGGCGAAGGCACCATCGCCAGTTATCACGCCGTCTCCGGCGGGTGGAAAATCGACAGGAGCAGGTCCAGCGGCAGACGCAGCTTCCGGTTCAGGTAAGCGGCCATTGCCGATTGCGAGGGATGAGTCTGCACCCTCACGAAGGGAAAAGTTGGGTCAGCATGTCCCTCTGGCTATTAAGGAAAAGATGTGGGCAGATGAGTATGTAAACATTTTCTCGTTGCTTACAGATCATTATGAGATGGAGCATGTTAAGAGCCAAAAGGAGCTCATGCATCCGAGTGTTTGGCGCGCAAAGATGGCCGCCTTTAAGGTTGACGAAAACATTGGCACTTGGGGCAGGGCATGGGGAATTTTTACCTCCATCATGGGTGAACGTAGGCCCGAGTTGCTGTCCGAATTGCCTATTTATCAGTCACGGATCATGGAATATTCTGTATCATATGGGGGCAATCAGTGGTTCTGTTACGATAATATTTTTAGAAAAGCGAAGGAACACGACAAGAACTTGACTTGGGATTGTTACGATTCTGTTTCGTGGTCGAAAATGGAAAGTACTGGTATTTTGAAGTTACCATTGGTAGGGAGTAGCGGGGGTGAGTCCTCACGCCAATATGTTGGGACACCCTTTCGATCAGGTACAGGTAACGACCACCACTCGAGGCCGAACGGCAACGCAGGTAAAAAGGGGATTTGTTGGAACTTTAACAGGGGTAAATGTACGAGGCCCCAGGGGTCGTGCAAATTTAGACATGAATGTGGAGGGTGTGGGCAGTCATCCCATCCTGAGTCCATGTGCAGAGCCAAAGCGGGTGATAACGGTGGTAGAGGAGGCACCAAACAGGTCTGAAATAGTCCGAGGGGTGCCTTTACCTACTCCGATTGATACCATGGCAATGATTCCTTGGCTCAGCGAATACCCGGATCATGCTTCCGCTGGGGTGTTGCGGAACGGGTTTTCATATGGTTTCCGCATCCCAGTGGGGGATTTTCAGGGTGTAGCAAAATGTAAAAACCAACTGTCGGTCTTGCAACATACGACCGTGGTACAGGAGAAGATTGGGAAGGAGGTTACTCGAGGTCGAGTCGCCGGTCCATTTGATGAGCCACCATGTGCTAACTTTGTTTGTTCCCCTTTGGGGGTGGTCCCTAAGAAGGACCCGGGTGAGTTCCGACTGATACATAATTTATCAGCCCCACGTGGTCTTTCCGTGAATGATGCGATAGACCCGGAAGTGTGTTCGGTGCGGTACGCATCTTTCGATGAGGCCGTCGCCATGTTGAATCGCCTAGGGCCCGGTGCGCTGATGGCAAAATCAGATATTGAGTCAGCGTTCCGGTTGCTCCCGGTACACCCAGACGATCAGCGTCTCCTTGGTTTCATGTTTCAGGGTCATTATTACATGGATAGATGTATGCCGATGGGATGCTCTATATCTTGTGCCTATTTTGAAAAGTTCAGTTGTTTTCTGCAATGGGTCTTCACAAAGAGGACGGGTTTTCAACATGTCATGCATTATCTCGATGACTTTTTGTTTCTGGGGGCGGCCGGGGATCCGGAATGTGGACAGGCTTTGAATGAATTTTGTGTCTTAATGAAGCATTTTGGTGTGCCACTGGCACCAGGTAAGACTGTGGGTCCCTCGACTTGCCTCGAGTTCCTGGGGATCGAGCTCGATTCAGTGGAAGGTTGTTTTCGATTACCAAGAGAAAAGGTGTTAAGATTCAGGGCTTCCCTGGAAACGTGTATTAGTGAGTCTAAAGTCAGACTGCATCAATTACAACAATTGGTGGGCCAGCTGAATTTTGCCCTGAGAGTAATGCCGATGGCCCGCCCCTTTTCCCGCTCGATCGCTCAAGCCATGGTCGGTCTGAAGGAGGGTCATCATCGCACGAGGCTATCGGCAGAGGTTCGCCAGGACATGCGCATTTGGTTGGCATTTCTGGCGGAATTCAATGGTCGAATTGTCTGGAATAAACCGGCGGTGTCCTCCGAAGAGCTGGGGCTGTGGACAGATTCGGCTGGGAGCATTGGTTTTGGTGCCATATTCGGCACACAATGGTCGGCTCAAAAATGGCCGTTATGGTGGCATGAGTGTGGGCTGACAAGTAACATTGCCTTTCTTGAACTTTTTCCCATTCTGGTGGCCCTGAAAACTTGGCCTGAGGGATTCAGAGAGCACTCTGTGGTGTTTTGGTCTGATAACATGACCGTGGTTGAGTGTATCAATAGCCAGGCAGCACGATGCAAATGGATTCTGAGATTGCTAAAAGAAATTGTGTTATTGTGTATGCAATTGAACGTGCTATTTAGGGCAAGACATGTGCCGGGGGTAATGAATTAAGCGGCTGATGCGCTTTCTCGTTTTCGTATGCAGGCCTTCTGGGGTTTTCTGCCCACAGCGGACCCGGTGGCGGCACCCTTTCCCGAAGCTCTCTGGTCTCTCGGTGCCCCGAACTACAGAACCTCGTGGGAGAGAGTTTAGCACCCAGGACAAGGAAGGCATATGAAGGGGCGTTCCGATCCTATTGGGCCTTTTTGGGGACTGCTAGGGGAGAGCTTTGGGGCCAGGAAGAACTAGTAGTAAAATTCCTGCTGTCTTTACATCAGGCAGGCAAATCAGTGGCTACGGCCCAGAGGCATCGGGCCGCCATTTCCTTTATGGCAAGGGCTCATGGGATCCAGGACCCGACTGCGTCTTTTGTTGTGCAAAAAGCGCTACGTGGGTGGCAACGCCTTGAGTGTCGCAGAGTAGATGAGAGGCGCCCGATAGGTTTAGATAGGTTGGCTCTTTTGTTATCTGTACTTCCTGCAACATGTTCTTCCCAGTACGAAACGGGGTTATTCCGAGCCGCTTTTGTGCTAGCATTCCATGGGGCTATGCGGGTAAGCGAACTAGTGGCAAAGAACAAGCAGGATACCATGGGGGGACTGTGCCGAGAGCACGTTCAGGTCAGGGGGGAGACAATGACTGTCTCGTTTGTCAGGTCCAAGACCGATCAGGGTGCGATTGGGGACTGCATAATCATACAAAGGATTCCTGGCTCTCCCATGTGCCCTGTGGTATGCGTGGAGGAATATTTAGCGCAAAGGGTGGAATCATGGGGGGGGACCTTGTTGAGACACGCTGACGCCACCCCACTGACGAGGTTTCAGTTTCAGCGGGTGCTTGCGATGTCAATTTCGGCCGCGGGCTTGAACCCCGGCGAGTTTAGGACCCATTCCTTTCGGATAGGGGCTGCTACAGAGGCTACAGCCAGGGGTCTGAATGTTGAACAAGTAAAACGTGTGGGGCGTTGGTCCTCAAACTGTTATAAGAGGTATGTGCGGTTGCACATGTTGTGAAGCTGTAATGATGTACTCACGCTTCTTGTTTTGTTTGGTTTTCAGTTGCGCAAGCCTACGAGGCGGGGCGGACTGTGCAGTCGACCCGACACCGGGGGGCCAGCGGTCAGACATCACCGGCTGTGAAAAAGGAGGTGTGTGTCGTGGGCCACTCATACGTGAGGCGTGCCGCGGACGTATTCAAAGCAGGTGACATGATTCACGTGGCTGGGGAATACGGGTACAGTGTGTCCTTCTACGGAAAGGGCGGGCTCTGTATTGACCAGTTTCGATCATTTTTTGAGGGTTTGTTAGGGCAGACGAGGTCACCGCCGTCTGTAGTCATAGTACATCTTGGGGGCAATGATTTGGTGACCACTGGTAGACGACTTCTTCTTGAGGCAATGCTTTCCACGGTAAGTTGGTTGGCAAGAAGAGTTCCAGGGTGCACAATTGCATGGTCCCATATGATCCCACGGAAAGTGTGGCGGGGGGCTATTTCGGTTTCTGCTCTGAATCATTCAGTAAGGAAAATTAATAATAAAGTGGGGAGATTGTTCCGTTCAAGTACACTGCATTCTATTTCGCATGGTTGTATTAAAGGGGACAGTATGTATTTGGGGGATGGTGTTCATTTGTCCCGGATGGGGAACGAATTACTCATAGGAGACCTGATAGCTTGGCTAAGGACTTTATGACATGACCTTTAGGCAGGAGTGTTGTGGGGGGTCCGGATAGCCGGTCAACTATCCGGCCTGTGGCGGTAAGGTCATGATCGGTGAGCAGTAATTGGAAGATCCCTATGGGTGGGCGTCACCCATTACGGATGGGAGCGCTCGAGGGAGGTGGCCATTGGCCTCTCAACGGGGAGGCGGTCCCTTCTAAGGATGGGCCGCCGAAAGGAAAGGAAAGGCGGTCAAGGCCCCTTCCTGGGTAGGAGGGGCTACAGCCCCCTCCTGGGGAATTTCCCGGGGCCTGGACATCTGCGACGGCAGATGTGGTAAGTTGTGTGGGGTTTGGGAGGGGGTCTACGCTACCTTCTAGATACCTCACACGAGTCCTCGGACGACCTTTAAATGGCGTCGAGTTTATTGGGGCCCCCGTCAAGTCAAGGGAAATTGGTAAATGCACTTGAGGTACACCTCTGTGCGGTCGCCACTCACAAGTGAGGGGGATATGTCTGGTTTAGGGATCTTGACACCGGTTACGACCTTGCCGTTGGCCCTTAAACGTTAGGATGTACAATTTCAAGTTAAACGTTTTGTAGGATGTTAGTTCGGCTAGGAGAACCTTTGTATTAGAGAATATGTTAAGGTTAGCCAAACATCGCAATATGGAAATGAAATTGTACATTAATATGAAACTGTTATTTTTATGTTTTATTTTTGTTTCATATTTTAATAAATACGGCCGGGAGGGTCACTCCCTCCCGTCTTCCAAAAGTTCAGAACCGTTTCCGGTTTCCCATTCTTGGGGATTGTGTTGAGAGGGGGTGGCGGGTATCTCAGCCATATGGAAAGGGGCGACCATTCGGTCCCCCCGAACGTATGGCGGAGTACCACGATCCCCCCGGGAAGCCATCTTGGGCGGGAGGCGAGTCTCGGCTGGTATGCCCGAAGCGGCGTAGCCGGGGCGCGTTTTTTCCCGCCCTGGAGTGGGCTGGCCTAGACACTGACGCGGCCGGCCACGCCCTTTGGGGCAGGCAGGGGCGGGTTTACACCCGCCCTGAAGACGGATAAAAGGAGCAACAAGCCAAGAAAGCATCCTCTTGTTCCTGTGCTCTGAAGCTGCACCTCCTCTCTGCACGTGAGCTCGAGACGGAACGAAGAGCCAATTTTGACCCACCCACCAGCCCCTGAGGACAGCAAGTGGTTTTGAATAAAGTTTGATGTGGTAACACTAATTTTTGCAGGTTGTGATGACTATCGTGATAACTTTGAATATGCAATAAAGAATGGTCAAATTGTAATATGTTTTGCAAATAAAGTAATTATGCACTAGTGTTGATCAGTAATCATGCCTTTTGATAAGTTGTAATTGTTACTGTCTTTTAGTAATTTAGTCATTTAGTAATTTAGTTAGAATTGTCGTATTTATTTTGGTCGGGCGGTAAGGTCATGATCGGTGAGCAGTAATTGGAAGATCCCTATGGGTGGGCGTCACCCATTACGAATGGGAGCGCTCGAGGGAGGTGGCCATTGGCCCCTCAACGGGGAGGCGGTCCCTTCTAAGGATGGGCCGCCGAAAGGAAAGGAAAGGTGGTCAAGGCCCCTTCCTGGGTAGGAGGGGCTACAGCCCCCTCCTGGGAAATTTCCCGGGGCCTGGACATCTGCGACGGCAGATGTGGTAAGTTGTGTGGCGTTTGGGAGGGGGTCTACGCTACCTTCTAGATACCTCACACGAGTCCTCGGACGACCTTTAAATGGCGTCGAGTTTATTGGGGCCCCCGTCAAGTCAAGGGAAATTGGTAAATGCACTTGAGGTACACCTCTGTGCGGTCGCCCCTCACAAGTGAGGGGGATATGTCTGGTTTAGGTATCTTGACACCGGTTACGACCTTGCCGTTGGCCCTTAAACGTTAGGATGTACAATTTCAAGTTAAACGTTTTGTAGGATGTTAGTTCGGCTAGGAGAACCTTTGTATTAGAGAATATGTTAAGGTTAGCCAAACATCGCAATATGGAAATGAAATTGTACATTAATATGAAACTGTTATTTTTATGTTTTATTTTTGTTTCATATTTTAATAAATACGGCCGGGAGGGTCACTCCCTCCCGTCTTCCAAAAGTTCAGAACCGTTTCCGGTTTCCCATTCTTGGGGATTGTGTTGAGAGGGGGTGGCGGGTATCTCAGCCATATGGAAAGGGGCGACTATTCGGTCCCCCCGAACGTATGGCGGAGTACCACGATCCCCCCGGGAAGCCATCTTGGGCGGGAGGCGAGTCTCGGCTGGTATGCCCGAAGCGGCGTAGCCGGGGCGCGTTTTTTCCCGCCCTGGAGTGGGCTGGCCTAGACACTGACGCGGCCGGCCACGCCCTTTGGGGCAGGCAGGGGCGGGTTTACACCCGCCCTGAAGACGGATAAAAGGAGCAACAAGCCAAGAAAGCATCCTCTTGTTCCTGTGCTCTGAAGCTGCACCTCCTCGCTGCACGTGAGCTCGAGACGGAACGAAGAGCCAATTTTGACCCACCCACCAGCCCCTGAGGACAGCAAGTGGTTTTGAATAAAGTTTGATGTGGTAACACTAATTTTTGCAGGTTGTGATGACTATCGTGATAACTTTGAATATGCAATAAAGAATGGTCAAATTGTAATATGTTTTGCAAATAAAGTAATTATGCACTAGTGTTGATCAGTAATCATGCCTTTTGATAAGTTGTAATTGTTACTGTCTTTTAGTAATTTAGTCATTTAGTAATTTAGTTAGAATTGTCGTATTTATTTTGGTCGGGCGGTAAGGTCATGATCGGTGAGCAGTAATTGGAAGATCCCTATGGGTGGGCGTCACCCATTACGGATGGGAGCGCTCGAGGGAGGTGGCCATTGGCCCCTCAACGGGGAGGCGGTCCCTTCTAAGGATGGGCCGCCGAAAGGAAAGGAAAGGCGGTCAAGGCCCCTTCCTGGGTAGGAGGGGCTACAGCCCCCTCCTGGGAAATTTCCCGGGGCCTGGACATCTGCGACGGCAGATGTGGTAAGTTGTGTGGGGTTTGGGAGGGGGTCTACGCTACCTTCTAGATACCTCACACGAGTCCTCGGACGACCTTTAAATGGCGTCGAGTTTATTGGGGCCCCCGTCAAGTCAAGGGAAATTGGTAAATGCACTTGAGGTACACCTCTGTGCGGTCGCCCCTCACAAGTGAGGGGGATATGTCTGGTTTAGGGATCTTGACACCGGTTACGACCTTGCCGTTGGCCCTTAAACGTTAGGATGTACAATTTCAAGTTAAACGTTTTGTAGGATGTTAGTTCGGCTAGGAGAACCTTTGTATTAGAGAATATGTTAAGGTTAGCCAAACATCGCAATATGGAAATGAAATTGTACATTAATATGAAACTGTTATTTTTATGTTTTATTTTTGTTTCATATTTTAATAAATACGGCCGGGAGGGTCACTCCCTCCCGTCTTCCAAAAGTTCAGAACCGTTTCCGGTTTCCCATTCTTGGGGATTGTGTTGAGAGGGGGTGGCGGGTTTCTCAGCCATATTATATATAACGACCCTTCTGCAAGGATTTTGGTCACCAGAAATTTGACCAAACCCTTCAGGATAAAAAGAGGAACTAGACAGGGTTGCTCCCTCTCCCCTCTCCTATTTGATATGTACATAGAGCCTTTTGTTTAACGTCTCAGCGAGGAGATGGGTATTACACCAATTTAAGTCTGCAGCATGAGAGAGGAAGTAGCCCTGTATGCTGATGATGTACTTATCCTTTCATTAGATCGGGAGGTGTCTTTTCCCCACGTCATTCGCTTAGCACATGATTTTGGTCTAGTCTCGGGATACGAAGTCAATGCAGAAAAAACTGTCATTATGTCATTGAATTCGCCGGGGTGTCGACATCAAATTAAGAACAAGATGAGATATCTGGGAGTGAAGATTGTCCAGAATATAGACAAGATCTCGGAGACCAATCTCTTGAATGTTTCAAGAGAGTGTCAGAAACTCTTGAAGTCCTGGGCCATCTTCGTTTGACGTTTTTGGGTAGAATTAATTTAATCAAGATGGTAATCCTCCCTAAAGTCACTTTTCCTTTTAGCACCATTCCTTTATATTTCGAGAAACAGACAATTGATAAACTTCAGCAATCTATTAATTAATTTGTGTGGGCTTATAAGGCCACGAGGATATCCTGGAAAAAACTAAGGTGGAGGAGGGAAAAAGGGGGCCTCACATTACCAGATTTGTAGTACTACACCTGGGCTTTCCAGCTGATACATTCAAGAATGTTGTTGGAATCCCCAGATTCATCTGAGAGGTGGCTAATGTTTTGGCTATGTTAGATCAAGTGGGGCTATATAAGGAGTGCTTTCTTTTTAAATATGGAGACCAGAAATTATTCAAGAAAATAAGGCTGAAAGTCTTACTGAGTATGGCTCGTACATAGGCCAGCATTAAACAATGCACAGGCTTGGGGTACTGTTCAAGTCAGGCTCCACTGTGGGATTCTCTGGGGTACCCGGGTTGTTTGAAGGATAAATTGGCAGCCCCTCTTAAAACAGAGGGGTTCCTGGTGTGGGGAGAAACCCCTATTTTACTACCCTGTGTTCCTGCTTCACTGGGTTCCTAGTTTAGGAGAAACCCCTATTTTACTACACATAGGGCTTACCTATCCCCGGCTAGACTCTCTAAAATCGCTAAGGGTCCCCCTGCCAGTTGCAAAAAATGCGGTATGGTGAACACTTCTGATATACACATGTTCTGGGACTGTCCAGCCATTCAAGAATTCTGGGAGAGAGTAGAGAACACCCTAACAGATATTTTGGGTCTCCCAGTTCGCACTTCTCTCGGTCTCGACATTTTTGGTATATCAAGTGAAATCATAGGCCTGAGCAGGGGTTTTCTGTTTTATTCTATCTTGCTGGCTAGACAAGAAATATGTAAGAGATGGGTTGAGGTCACACCCCCTACATACTCAGACTGGTTGTCCACCTTGTATAAAACCTCTAGTATTGACTTGGTCAGACTGAAAAGTAGAAGAAAGAAAGCCATATGGGATTGTCTAATACATTGGTCTCCTGGTTAAGCATTAATTATTTTCTTTTTCTATTTTTAATGAGTTCAGTTAAATATTCTTTGATCCTATGATTAAGCCTCATGGCAAGCTCTCAGACTGTGCTGGGCCTCGCCTTTCTGGTCCCAGGGTCGATATTGGGTGGCCCGTAAGCAACGTCATCGGTTATGAGTAATCAGCAGAGAGCGTGAATACCCTCTCATCGACAACGAGAGGTCAGCAATATGGAGGTGGTTTGTCTGCTTCTGGTAGGCGGGCGACAGATGCGGGGTGTGTACCTCGAGGGCCTACATCTCAAAATTGAGCAACAGTGGCGGCTTCCTAACCTTCTAGTTGTCTGGGGTCAGAGGCGAATAAGGAATAGGCACTGCAGGCAACAACAACTACAGTAAACGTAAAGAGAAAATGAAAAAAAGCTGTGTCAGCAGTGCCTCAATCCATTACAGGAGTGGGAGAAATTGCAAGTACACCAGTTAGATCTGTACCGCTACCAGTGACTGAAGGAAGTTCAGAAACTGAAAATACACCAGCACCAGATGAATCTCTGAGTCTGCAAACGAGTGAAGGATGAGCTAAAATTTTAAGCGCACCAGATGTGTCGTCGCTGCTACCAGTTGCTAAAGAAAGTTAAGAACCTACAAATATGCAACGTGTTTCAGCAGTATATCCAAACATTGAAGAAGAAAGTGAAGGCATTATGAGTGAGAATGGGAAATTACATTTGGAAGAACTAGAATAAAGCAATAGTCAGTTTTGCAAAAATGTGTAGCCACGTGATAGAGAGAACTTTCTAGAAAAACCTTGGCATGACACCGCGTTATGAAGGTTTGTCATTAGAAGTGGCCCATGCAAGCCTAAAGGACCCTTCCCACAAGATAATAAAAACAGTTGCTTTTCCAAAAACCCCTACTACAAGGCAAATGGGACTGGAGATAATACTTCAAGACTGTGGTTGTGCTACTCTTTAATAATGGACAGTGCATACTATGAGCCTTGTTGGCTCTTTGAAGATAGACAACTGTCATCCTTTCAGCAGGGATAGGCTAATGGTATAAAAGATTGGTAAAGCATGCCTCAAAAAATTAAAGAACATGAAATGACACACTCACATTTAGATGGATGTGCTGTACATGGAAGATGGAGGCACAATGAGACGATCAATACACAACTGGGACCAGACTACAAAGAGTGAGTGAACTATTGGACACAAATTATGAGAAGGATCATTGATGTTACATTCCTATTGTCAACTTGTAATATACCTTTCAGAGGACATAGAAAAATACTGAAAGAAAAAGATGTTGGGAACTTTTTGTCAGTCATTAAACTTTTGGCCAAAATTACATGTTTTAAACCATCTGATTACAAAAGAGATAGGAGTTAAATACTTGGGTCCTGCTATACAAAATGAGCTTATTGAAACACTTTCGAATATTGTACAAAATGGGATAGTAAGTGAAATAAAAAATGCTAAATTTTACTCTGTTATAATGGACACAATGCAGGACATTAAAGAAGAAGACAAATTGAGCCTGGTTAAACACTGTCCCTTAATACTGAAGACATTCTAACCAAAGTCAAAATTAATGAAAGCTTTCTTGGCTTCCATAAAATCACAGACCAAAGTGTTGAGGGGAAAGCAACAGAACCTGTAGACATCATAGAGGATAAAGGCCTAGTGCTTAATGAATGTCCAGGTCAGGGATATGATAGTGCCAGTGCAATGAGTGGTATATATAGTGGAGTGCAAACAAGAATATGACAGAAAGAACCCAATACAGTCTATGTACACTGCTGCTCATAATCTAAATTTAGTGTTGAATGATGCTTGCATACACATTTCTGAAATTGCTGAATTTTGTGACATTCTACAGAAAGTATGTATATTTTCTAGTCAAATCATCAAACAGTGGGAAATACTTACAATTACGAAAGAGAGCACAACTCATTCAAAGCCAACACTGAATAGACATGATGCTCTGTTTACTCTACGCTATCATTTTATGGATATCATGAAAGCACTCACTACCATTTTTCTGCAGTCTAAAACGATTGATGAGTGCACAGAAGCTCAGAGACTTAGGAAGTGCATGGAGACGTTTGAGTTTGTGTTACTTGTTGTAATCCAGTCCAAAGTGCCGGAGACAATAAATATTATGTCCAAACTGCTTCAGTCTAAAGATCTGGACCTTTTACAAGCATCAAATGTGTTAAGTACCGCAGCTAATACATTTGCCAGTTTCAGAGAAAAGTTTGAAGATGTTGAAAGCTCAGCATCTTCACTTGCAGCTGCATGGGGAATTCAATTGCATTTTACACAAAACGACCATGACACAAAAAAAGCACTTCGACTAACTCTGTGAAGACCAAAGGCTATGCAATCCCGAAGACAATGCATAGGTGTCAGTGTTTTATGCTAACATAGATATCATTGTTAATCAGATAAAAACACAATTTGCTGTTATGAAAACCATAATACAAGGCTTTCATTTCATGATGCCTTCAGAAATCCTAGAGCTAGTGAGGAGGAGTTTGAAGCAGCCATGACCCTGGGAGCTCATTACGAAAAAGACTTGACCCTAGAGTTTCCACAACAACTCATCTCATTGAAAGCAGTGTTGAAAGAACAAATACAACTTATCGCAGGTGGCACAATAAAGGATCTGACAAACCTTTTATTTTTGAGAAACAATGCAATTCTGCCAAGTGTTTTGGATGTTGCAACAGCACTGAGACGGTTTCTTACAATTCCAGTACTGTAGCCAGTGCAGAAAGGTCATTTTCAAAGTTAAAATTGATCAAGAACTCTGAAATGCAGGAAAGGCTGTCAGGACTTGAAACTTTAAGCATTGAGAGTGATCTGGCAAAAAATTAAATGTGAAAGCTGTAACAGAAGAGTTTTCATGAAGGTAGGCAAACATTCTTTCAGTCAAGTACATCTCTCCATTTCAGTGAACCAAGCAGCAGTAGTCTTCAGCTACCAGTCTAATTTGCCAGTTACCCCTCCTGGAGTAAGCAGCCTTGTGTCCACTTTTTAAGTATTGTTTTCTGCTGTACCAGCCTTCACACTCTACAATTAATTTCTTCAGTCTCCTGAAAGTACTGTTCCTACTCGTAGTGCGATTTTCTAAATGTATCTGTCCTTTGAATCCCATTAGGAAACAGAAGGTAATACAGTATTTTGCCAGTATATCATACTTAAAATATTGTGCCCTTTTATAAAGGCTACCTCAATATTCTGAATATATGCTTATAGAGGCAAGAAGAAATGTATTTAGTTTAACCTGACATATATGCCCCTCCATGACACTTTCTTTTGCACAGACAAAAGGTGCATCATTTGAGTAAACATGTTTGATTATTTTGCTGCTGAGCTTGTTATTGTTTTGCCAGTCACTTTTGCATATTTGCGCCTTTCTTATGCAAAAACAAGAGGGGCATTGTTTGTTTAGACTGGTTTCCTGTTTATTTTGCTAAACTTGTTATTGCAGTACCAGTCCCTGCAAAATATTTGTGCCCTTGTGCATACATAAAAGGGGCATTGTTTGACTAGATGTGTTTGATGTTTAAGCTGCTGAAATTATTATTGCTTTACCAGTCACTTTGAAATATTCTTGACTTCATGCACAAACAAAAGGGGAATTAGTATGACTAAATAGGTTTGATTTTTATATGCTGCTGCCTGCTCTACTTGCTATTGTTTTACCAATCACTTTTAAATATTTGCACCTTCATGCACAAAACAAAGTGGCATTGGTTGACTAAATTAGTTTGATTTCTGTATGCTGCTGCCTGCTGTTTTCCTTTTTATTGTTTTACCAGACACTTTTAAATATTTGCGCCTTCAAAATGGGAATTGTTTACCTAAACTGGTTTGATTATTGTACAGTGCTGTATTTTTATTGTTTACCAGTTGCTTTGATATATTTGTGCCTTTATGTACTTACCAAGGGTTTACGTTGCCCTTGCATCACGTAACGTTGGGCAAGGTCAACTCAAGCCCTTAAGTGGCTCTGCGTGGCATAGTCAATGAGGACTAATGCAAGGCAGTGTATGGGTGGAATGTAGACGTTCCTATGCAACCACCCATGTTTTTGGTTCATTCCCTGATTTACCATTACTAGTAAACCTGGGAATGTGTCAAAATTCTATGCCTTCCCAGAGGAGGTGTAACGAGGAGAAATATATTTATTTTCCAAGTTTTTTCCACTTTCCTCATGTTGTTGACATGCAGCACACATACAAAGAGGAACTAAGGCTCAGATGACTGTTTTTGTGCTGGAAGGTGTCCTTCCATGCACAAAAACAATCCTGGCTGTAACGCAGGCACCCTTCTACCTTGATACATGGGTGCCTGCAATTGGCGCTGCAAAAACAAAAGTTGGTGGACAGAATGCAGAACAATGTCATACATTCACCCCAGTACAGAGATCAGGGCCTAAATCCATCGTTTTTTTACACTCCACACCACCCAAGTTCAGACATGTCCATATGCAAATCAGCCTTGACCCTGTGCCTGATGGAACAGTCCAGCCCGAACTGCCAAGCCATGTCTTCCCTGAACCGGAATCAAGCATCCTATAACCGGTTTCTGGCTATCAGCCGTCATCAGCCAGGATAATTTGACTCCAGTGGTGTGAAGAGCATGGGACTTCCGTCTGATCATACCTGTCCCACTCGGGGTGACAAATGCAAAAACAACAGTTGATGGACAGAATGCAGAACAATGTCATACATTCACCCCAGTACAGAGATCTGGGCCTAAATCCATCGTTTGTTAGCACTCCACACCACCCCAGTGCAGACATGGCCATATGCAAATCAGCCTTGACCCTGTGCTTCAGCCACAAGTATGCCAAGGCAGAGAGAGAAAGAGCTGGAATGCGCCATATCCTAATAGTTATGGCACATTCCTGCCCTCTTCATTTGATGCAGCACAGCAAGTTGTCTTGCTGCATTGCGTTGCTTTGTGACAAATATTAGTACATCCCTCCCCATGTTTGGAGCTCTCTGGGACCTGGGGACCATTGAAAGTTGTATTACTAGGGGGCATCTGGTCAGGTTAATTGCAACAGTTGAAAAGTTTGCAGTTTAAGATCTCAAGCATGCCCTGCTATGTGCAGCTGCTGTTTCTCCACCCCAGGAGCATTTTCAATCAATCAAATCAATCAATTAATCTAACAGGGGCTTGTAAAGCAAGGCTACTCACCCACAAGTGTCTCAAGGTGCTAGGAGTGGGGCGTTCTGCTGGTCAGACTGGATGGCGGATCAATCAAAGAGCCAGGTCTTGAGGTCTTTCCTGATTTGGGTCAGTGATGCTGATGTCCTGAGGTGCAGGGGCAGGGAGTTCCATGCCTTGGCGGTGAGGTAGGAGAACAATCTTCTCTGGTTCTGGTCTTGTGGGTCTTGGGGATGGAGGCAAGGGTGAGATGGGCAGATCGGAGTTGTCTGGTTAGTACGTGGAATGTGAGGTGGTGATTCAGGTACCCTGGTCCTTTGTTATGTGAGTGAGGAGCTTGAAAGTGACTCTTTTCAGTCTGGCGGCCATGTTTTTGATGTAGTGTAGTTAACTGAGCTGTTTCTGGGTGGCACCGGCATAGAGCTTGTTGCCGTAATTGAGTCTGCTGGTGATGAGGGTGTGGGTGACCGTCCTTACAGACTCTGTGGGAATCCATCCGGAAGAATTTCGAAGCTGGTAGAGCATGTGGAAGCAGGCTGAGAAAACTGCGTTGATTTGACAGTCCATCTTGAGCGAAGAGTCCAGTATGATGCCAACGTTGCATGCATGGTCCCTCGGGTGGGGGAGCACCCAGAACAGCCGGCCTCCAGGAGTCATCCCAGGCTGACACTGTGGTTCCAAGGATGAGGACTTTGGTCTTGTCAGAGTTGAGCATGAGGCAGCTGTCATTTATCCATGTCATAACGGCCTACATTTTGCTGTGGAAGCTGGTTCTGGCCTTTGAGGGTCATTGGTGAGAGAGAGGATCAGCTGGGTATAGCAAAATATCTCTCTTCCTGGTGCTGCCTTTCCTCCATCTGAGACAGGGCATTGGAAGGACAGTGTCCGGCGTTAAAAGGCAGTGCCACTGATAACAGCTGCAACCTCTGCGGATGCCCACATGATGTCCATGCTGCCAGGGAAAGAACAGAAATGATCCGTCCCTGAATTACATTTACCAGAGGTCCTAGTAATTTCTGGGCATGGAAATAATGGGAATGTTTTTGAGAAATACCATGCAAAAATCAATGTTTCTGCACCGATTCTCATATGTTTTCCCAAGCATTTCACATGCAGGGTTTGGCCTGCGTGCAGTGGCCAAAATCTCCATGTGAACAAAACAAACCGTGAAATGATCATAAGCCCATTATTACCCATGACCAGGTTCTTTGACATGTTTGAACCACTCGTAATGAAGGCCTTAGTTTCAAGAATCAAACAAAATGCATATATATTGGAACTACTGCACAGTATTCTATTATGTCTACTTGCTCTGGTAGTTTACATCGTGCATTTCAAGCTGTTCTACTTCATTCATTGTTCCTTATTTTCAAGATGTTAGTCTGTATGTTTATCCCTCCTTAAAATATATATAATTGTTTAAGTAGCATGCATAATATCAATAAAATCTTCTGTAATTCAAAATATTTGCAAGAAAGAATCTTTTCATTTACTTACCATTACTCTGAAGAATCTTAGATTTCAGATCTTAGCATATGAAGTCACAAAAGAAATACGTTAAATAATGCAGGGCAAAGGTGTTAAAGATTAAAGCCCAAAAGAAAATGTCCCCAAGACGTGCTTTCACAAAAGGAAGAAGTGAAGTGTAGGAGGTGAAAAGGACTGGGACAGGAGTGTACAGACTCAAACTGTGATAGGAATGCAAGCACTGAATATAAATTAGATATATTGGGCCCTATTTTCAAACAACATCAAAAAAGCCACATGTCTACCACTTCACATCGGTGTAGAATTTAGACTTTCAGAAATTCACAAGATTCCAAAAGTATGCCTGGAAGCCTATCACTGAACCAGGTTTGGAGGAACAGTGCATCAGTTGACACAGCAAGCCAAAGTTAGATGGGCAAATAAGTTTGAGAATCTGGCTATAAGAAATTGGGTTGTTAATTGAGGGGGTAAGACCCCGCTCAAGTAATACAAACAATCCTTCTCAGGGTGAACCACAAAAGCTACTAAATTAACCTGTGTTTAGCACTCTGGTAGCTTGGCACAAAAGCAATCAGTCTTAACTTGGAGACAATGTGTAAAGTAGTTATGCAGCACTCCAAAAGTAATAAAGTGAAGATACAACACAGGAAAAGTCCCAAACCAATTTAGAAAAATAGAATACTTTATGCTCAAGAAAATGACACCAATACAGCAAACATAAGTAGAACTAGACTTATGGATTTTTAAAAGTTTCAGTTAAAAATAGTACCTAGAAGGGACACTCAAAATTATTTGGCCGTGCTAGACTGGGCCAAAGTCACAAGTTCAGGCTGACAGTGATGGAGAACAGGTTTAATACAGGGACCAGGATTGTCCTTGGAAGAACTTAGCTTCTGAAAGTCCAAATCCATATGAGGAGCCTTAGCTGGTCCCTCGTCTTCGCAGTGGCCACAAGGAGGTCATTGTAGCCTTGAGGGGGAGGTTGTCGCTGGGGCTTCACATTGGTAGGAGATGCAGGCAATGACTGTTTGGCATGGAGAGAATTATGGGTTGGTGGAAGATGTGGTGATTGTTGCTGACATGAGGAACCTGCTCGCAGTTGTGAAGACCCCAAACCTCTGGATTTTCACCTGGAGGTCAGTTTTGAGGCAGGAAGAGTACACTTTGATGCAAGCCAAGGGTCAAGGACCTGGGTGCTCCTCTTGGGGATCTGTACTCCAGCAGAAGCCAGGATCAGGGCTTATGCAGATCTCGGAAGTGCTTGTCAGCTTGGCAGTTGCACATGCACCTCTAGAAGCTTGTTGTGTCCCTGTAGCTAAAACAGGAGGTCAGCCAACTGACCCTATGCGTCACTTCTAGAGATCCTGGATTCAAGGCAGGCAGGTCCAGTCTTCCTTCTTCAAATAGCATGGTAGTCCTTCTTCTGAAGTTCCAGGAGTCTTCTGATGAGAGGTTCTGAAGGTGCCATTCTATCCAGTGCCAGCTTGTGGGAGACGGATGTGCCTTTGTCTAAAATTTACCCTCTCCTGGGTGGGGATCCAAACTTTAGGACCTGCATTAGAGGTGTCTTACAAGTATTAAAAAAGAAAGGTAAAGCGCTGGCATTGGAAGGTGCATTATTAGTAGAGGTAAGTATGTACCTACCACTAGCAATAAGGGCAGCAATGCAATATAAGGTCCACTCAAGGACGCAGTACATTATCCTGTGGTCCAACCCTTGGTCACTGGTTGTGAGAAGGCATAACTCAGGAGACAGGTATGTAAAGCATTTAATAACACCAATACATGAAATAAGTAAAACACAACAAACAATATAATTCCACACCAATTTATAAAGCTAGGAAATGTTGTTATCTTTAAAATTACACCAAAATGATAAGAATCCAATATAGGTAACCTGAGATATGAATATTCAAAGAGTAATCACTTTATAGTTCTTAAAAACATATAGCACCAACTTGGGACATCCGTTCACACTTGATCAGGCCAAAGTCAAAGTTTGAGGCCAACCGCGATGGAGCCCTGGTCGGATACACTAAGAGGGAAACCAAGGTTAAAATTGTACCTTCATACTTAGAAACTTTTCTGGAGGATTTTCTTTTTATGTCATGCAGTCGCCTCCATCAGGCTGATTTTAATGTGACACTGTTGAATTGCTTCTCCGCAAGGTCCTGGTCAAATGCTGGTGCTCTGGAGCTTTCACCATCCGAACATGAAAATTAGGCCGGGTCAAGGTTAAAGGTAGTTGGCTTGACTCTAACGTTATGTCAGCCCACTGTCGTAGCGGCCAAATATATACGAGGACGCCACATAAGTTAACTGCAGTAGGTTTATTCAAGATAAGAGTGTACTGTGCGACCTCAGCCACAGCTGTGCTCGGAGCTTCCTTCACTCGCTCTCCGCAGCGCTCGCCTTGGAACGCTGGTCGCGGTGACATTCGAAGTGATGTCACTGCGAGCAGCTCCATTACACGCAGAGCTGCCGGGGGGCAAACAAAGTGGAAGATACCACACATCCCCCACCCCTGCAGAAGGAAAACATTTGAACAACGCATTGACAACAGAATGGCAAAGAAGACGTAAAAACATGCTGATTAAAATACCTGGAAAATCAGGCCACTCTCATGCTAGGAGGAATGACTCTAAGACAACAGAATAGCAAAGATTACATCATAATATATTGGTCGAAATGTCTGGGGGGTCTGGTCACTCTCCTACTAGATCTACCACCTGGGTGGGGGAATAACAGCCGCTGCTTGGTGTTGGAACCCTTGTTCTGACTTGCATCACCCTCCCCCATCCTTTCACTGCTAGAGTCATGACCTGGTGGGTGGAATCTCACTACCCTCCCTAGATTCCAGATCTTCCCCTCTTGAGTCTTGACGGCATTCTTGAACAGTTTTGTGATATTGGTTGGACTACTGTACCCTGACCAATTAGCTCTCCCAGTGGGGGTTCTGATCTTGATGCTATCCTCTACTTTGAATCCGGCCTCCTGTGTGGCCTTGAACTGGTCAAATCTTTCTTTCCTTTTTTTCATGGCTTCTTCTTGTTTCTCCAAACTTCCTGCTCTTTTGGAGTGGTCTGACAATCCCTTGTGCCACCCCATCCACCCTGGGGATAGCTTGGTGTTGGGTATCCTTGCACGGAGCATCTCGAATGGGGTGACTCCCGTTGTCTGGTGCGGTGTGAACCTGTAAGCTTCTAGTCGTCTCCATGCTTCTTCTTTCCAGTTCATGCCACTGGCTTTGGTCAGCTGGATACTTTCCTTGAGGGTTGCAATGCTTATGCTTGATGCTTTTCTCTCCCAGGAAGTCTTCCATTTCTTTAGAACACAGTTGCACCCCATTATCCGTGAGGATATTGCTGGGTAGCCCTTCCCTGATGAACACCTCTTCCAGGAATCCAATGACTGTCCTGGTTGTGACTTCAGTTACAAACTTCATTTCAGGCCACCTAGAATACAGATCCATGAGCACCAGGATATAAGGCGTCCGCAGTTCTCCAGACAATGGGCCCACGATGTCTAGCGCCAACTCTTCCAAGGGTCCTGACGGTGGTGGCCTGCATACCATCGGGGGCGTCAGCTGCTTCAAAACTTTGTCACTGTTGCTGCACGGAATGCAGTCTCTAACTTTCCTTTCAGTGGCAAGGTCCATGTTCGGCCACCAATAGTTCTCTCTGAGTCTTTGTTTAGTTTTGTCTCTCACTGACGCAGGTGGTACAAGTCTCGTTCCTCTGAATAGGCATTTGTCTACTATGGACAGCTCATCTTTGACAGCCCAGTATGGCCGCAGGTTTTCTTCCCGTTTATCATCGTTCTTCCATCTGTCTTTTATCCTCTTATTAACCTCTTCCAGGACTTTGTCTTCTTCCAAAGCCTTTCTCCATGTTTCCTCTCCCAATGCCCTCTGGATGGCGCAGACATTCTCCATCTGAAGTTCATCCCCTTCATCACCCACCTTCCTTTGTTTCTCCCACGCCTCATGTTCACTGACAAGTCTCGACAGACAGTCTGCTGCAAAGTTCTGCGTTCCCGGGACGTACTCGACCCCAAAAGTGTATTCTTGGAGGCTGACCACCCACCGCCTTATCCTGCTGGAGATGGAATCCAGACCTTTTTTGCTGAACACTTCCACTAACGGCTTGTGGTCCGTACGAAGGGCGAATTGGGTTCCCCACAGGAAGTCTCTGAATTTCCTCAACGCCCAAGATACCGCTAGTGCCTCTTTTTCAATCACCGAGTAGTTGTTCTCGGACTTCTGGAGTGACCTTGAGGCAAACGTGATGGTTTCTTCTCCATCTCTTCCTACTTGGGTGAGGACTGCTCCCAGCCCTTTGGCACTTGCATCGGTGGTGACTACAGTCGCCCGGTTGGGTACGTATGACTTTAAGCTGGGGGCTTCTGCGAGTGCCCTCTTAACATCCTCAAACTCCCTCTGACACTCTTGACTCCAGTTGAATTCAGTCTCTTTCTTTAACAGCAGCCTGATGGCGTAAGTCCTTCCTGCCAGGTTCTTTATGTATTTTCCGTAGAACTCTAACATCCCCATGAATGACTTGATTTCGTCTTTGCTTGTGGGAGGTGCCAAATTTACAATGGTGTTTTATAATTCAGCCTTGGGACAGATTCCTTCTGTCGTCACCTTTTCCCCCAAGAAATCCAACTCTGCGCAGCCAAACACGCACTTATCAGTTTTCACAGTAAGCCCTTGTGACTGGAACCTTTCTAGCACGCGTCTCAGTCTCTCATCATGTTCTTCATGGCTCCTGGCAAATATGAGCACGTCATCTTGGTAACACATGACACCTGGGATGCCTTTCAAGATGTTGCCCACAGCGGCTGCCGAGACTAGCCCGAAAGGCATCCTATTGAACTTGTACGCGCCCATCGGTGTCACAAATGCCATGAGTTCCTGCGACTCTTCGTGCAGTTTTATCTGGAAGTAGGCTGAGGTGAGGTCGAGAGTGGAAAACACCTTAGCTCCGTCCAGCATGCTCATCATTTGGGTAATGTTCGGTAGAGGGTATCGGTCCACCACGACCTCCTTGTTCAATGCCCTCAGGTCGATGCAGAGCCGGACTGACCCATCCTTCTTTTTTGCGGCCACGATGGGTGCCAACCATTCCGTCGCTTCCACCGGTTCGATGACTCCCGCCTTGCACAATTTCTCTAGTTCGGCTTTCACCTCTTCTTGGATGGCAATGGGGAGTTTCCTGACTTTAGCCACAACTGGCTTGGTGTTTTCTTTCAACTTTATTTTGTGGCAGTAGTTTTTTAGGCATCCTAGTTCTTCTCTGAACACACCTTTGAACTCTGTCACTATGTCTGTCTTGTGTTCATGTATTTCTTGTATCAGGATCTGGGGATTACTGTTGGGATTGAGATAGATCCCTAACTCCTTCTGAGCTTGCCACCCCAAGATGTTGTCCCCTACTGTGGACACATAAACTTTGGACACTGTGGTCCTGTTCCTGTATTCATTCTTCCCTAAGAAATAGCCTTTCATAGAGATAGGACAACCAGCATACCCCCCAGGCCTCAAATCAATTTTTCTCAAAATTATCTTCCCTTTGGACACCCGAGAGAATTCTTTTGCATTGATAATAGTTATCCTAGAACAGGAGTCGAACAATGCTTCTAGACCTATTCCCCCTATCTTTATGGTGTCTTTTGGGCTGTTAACCTGACCTTCATCAACCTGCACCACTACTTCACCGCACATGGTGTCATCGTGGACCTGCAACTCTTTGACTTGCACCACAAATTTGTCGCACACTACATTAGTCCTGTCTCCACTCTGTCTACTGACCCCTTGCCCACTCTTGCAGTATTGTTTGAAATGGCCTTTCTTACCGCACTTGTTACATGTAAATCTGAGGGCGGTGCACTCTTTGTCGTTGGCTAGATGTCCCTGTTTGCCACACCTATAGCAGGTGCCCTTGAACGATCCCCCCAGTTTGCTCTCCTTCAGTTCTCTTCCCACCACCTTCTGGCCTTTGATCACAGACACTACCTCACATTCGGTCCCCACTTCACTGACATTGGTCTTCTCATCGCTTCTCTTTTCCCCAGTGTCTTGCTTTATCTCTTTTACACACTGTAACATGTGCTCCACCTGTTTGACTATGATAAGAACCTCCCTCAGGCGTGGGTCATCTTTAAGCCATAGCTCTTCACGCACACGTTCCATCCTGCAAGCCAATACAAACTGATCTCTAATTCTTTCCTCATTTGCCCCACCCAACTTGCAAGTGGATGCTAACTTCCTCAACTCAGAAACGAAATCTTCAATGGATTCTCCCTCCTTTGGCCAAATATATACGAAGACGCCACGTAAGTTAACTGCAGATAGGTTTATTCAAGATAGGAGTGTACTGTGCGACCTCAGCCACAGCTGTGCTCGGAGCTTCCTTCACTCACTCTCAGCGGCGCTCGCCTTGGAACGCTGGTCGCGGTGACATTCGAAGTGATGTCACCGCGAGCAGCTCCATTACACGCAGAGCTGCCGGGGGGCAAACAAAGTGGAAGATACCACACCCACTTATGGAGCTTTTTCCAAAAGATGTTTCAAACTTCTCCAACTTTCTGGAAATTCTTCCAGAAGTTCCTTTTGAGGGTTCAAAGTGTCCAAAACCCAGGTTCAAGTGTCTAGAAGCTCTGAGATGGTCCTTGGAAGTTGGGACTACAGTTCCCACAATGCACCTGGCCAATTCCTTCAAAGTCCATAGGCACACTCCAGGCTGGCGACTTCTTGAGGGAGATGGTGCAGGTAAGCTATGTTAACCTGTTGCTTTCAGGGATTCCACTCCTCAATTCTTTTTGAAGCAAGGCATAGTCCTCAGGGCTGTAGTTCTAAGTTTGCAACCAGAGCATTCCCTCAGGGAGCAATTCTGTGTGGTGCAGCCCAGGGTTCCAGCAGGGTAGTCCTTCTTCTTGTAGTTTCAGGCAGCAAATCCGAGTTGTTGTGCATCTCTCACATACCTATTCAATGATCTTGGGCGACAAACAAGGGGAACCTCTGTCCAATGAGGTGCAGGATGTCACCCAAAAGCATGACAGCTTCCTTCAACATGTGGCATAATCTTGTCCCACAAAGCACTGCATATTAAAATTCAAGATGAAGATGTTCCCTCCTTTAGAGTAAGAGCGGGCTAAAGCAACCTACTGGTGTGGATCATTTCCATTAACACTCCCCCTCCTGCAAATTCCATTGCTGTTCTTGCCATCTGGCTTGCGGTAATGGAAGAAGGGGTAGGCCTGGCTGGCATTTCTTACTGCTCTGCTCTTTGAAGCCCTGGATGATTTACTATTTCTGACCTGTCCTCTGCAGCTGCAGAGCTCAAAAACATGTTTACCCTCCGATTTGTGTTTTTACTCTGCAAGGGTCTGCATAAAAGTTGGCATACAAGAACATAGCTGACTTTGACCATTAGGATGTGCAATGTACACAAAAAACACACCTTTTGTCATGCTCATTACACTCCTTAACTGATGGCATGTGAAAAAAGACTGTTTACAAAGATCAGATCATGGAGCAGTGTGAGACCTGCTTGCAATCTCACTCTACTTAAGGAGACAGGGAGGTGTGAGCTACTTGCATCCGGTTGGAAAGCTGAGCTCCCTCAGTCTCTTGCCAAGCTATTCAGGTGCAGCAGTTCCTTCTTGAAAGAAGTTGCTGTTATCCTTTTATTGGAATAGCTTGTTGAGGTGAGCTTACTCACTTCCTGTCCCAATTCAAGATGTATGATCTCTAGGTTTCCTTTGGATTAGAGCATTTCATCATGGCACAACGTCCTGCTTGGATCATAAAAAAGAGGCCATTTTGTGACAGGTACTGCATCGCAAAGTTGTTGGAGTCCTTTGATGGTTCCACTCTCTTAAAAAAACTCTTCTAGCTTTCTCCTTGTTATTCTTCCTGTTGTAATCCCTTTATCCTCTTTCCTTCTGTTGGAGATTCAACTTTCTACTCCCAAAAGTGTGATTTTACTAGCAGTTACCAACTCTTCACACATCATTCTATCAAGTGAAGGGACAGTGGCTAGTTCAAGGAATTGCCCTTATCTTGGACAAGCCAGAGACAAGCCGCAGAAGAGTCTCTCTCGTCCAGCCTTGGCAACAGCCCTGGTGAGTGCCCAACGTGTTTCGAGTTTCCTCTTCATCTGGGGCTTTGTGGGATGCAGGCAGTCCGGTATTTTCTTAAGGGAAGATCACTTGAATATTCTGAACAAAATGAAATGCTTTTGGAATTTGATGACTTTGTTCTTCACAATAATATTTTTCTCTTCGACAAACAGCATTACCGGCAGGTAAGGAGGACTGCGATGGGCACCTGCTCCGCCCCCAGCTATGCAAACTTGTTCATGGGCTGGTGGGAGAAGCAGGTGGCCTGGGCGGAACCTCTCAATGAATATGTGAATTGTACTGTATTATGGAATAGGTACATAGACGATCTATTTATCCTTTGGAAGGGTCCCAAATCACAAGCAGAGGCTTATATTGATCAAATAAATAAGAATTCTCTTAACCTCCACTTCAGTGGACAGATGAGAAAGACTATGGTATCCTTTTTAGACCTGCAAGTATTCATTAACGATGGTAGACTATGTACTAAGCTGTTTAGGAAATCCAAAGCGGGTAATTCAACTTTAGAGGCAAGCAGCAGTCATCAGAAATCATTGAAGAATAGTATCCCCTATGGGTAACTACTTCGCCTCAAGAGGAATTGTTCAAATGATATGGATTTTGAACAAGCAGCAACAGATGCTATTGATCGTTATAAGGTCAGAGGATACAAGAGTGGGTTACTCAGTAAAACTTTGGAAAAAAGTAAAGAAAATCTCACGCAGCAGCCTTTTGAAAGCACGCGGACACCCCTCAAAATGTGATGTAAAATCGAGTAGATTTATCACCACGTTCTCTGGAGAAGCTGAGGGACTATGAAAGATATTACATCAAAACTGGCATATACTTAAGGTAGATCTGGTGATTGGTAAGGACTTACCAGAACAACCACAGATTACCTTAAGACGAAGCAGATCACTGAAAGATCATTTAGTGAAGAGTCATTATCAACCAGTCCCTTTTGTCCCTAGGTTAGATGCTATGACATGATTTTTTCCTTGCTCAAAATGCAAGGCGTGCAAGAATAGCACAAAGGTACAAACAGTCCAATTGCCACGTAAAAATGTAACGAAAAAGATGCATCACTTTTTGATCTGTACCACACCTTTTTGTGTTTATTGTTTAGTATGTTCCTGCATGAAAATGTATGTTGCAGCACTAAACATCCTGTCAAAAAGAGAATTCTAGAGCATGCTCGAGCCATCGAGAACAGGGATCCCACATATCCGGTGGCCAGTCATTTCTCTGATATCCACAATGGTGACCGCTCACTGTTAAAGTTTTACTGTATTGAACATGTCCCAGTGAGTGAACGGGTTGGAGATAGACTACAAAAATTACGCAGACTCGAATCGAGGTACATTATCGATTTGCATACCATAATTCCTTTTGGTCTTAATTCTGAAGAGGAACTTTCAATACACTTGGGCTAACAATGCCATGTTCCATTAGGCCCATTAGGTTAAGTTCTCTCTGTTTGTACCAACAAATAAGTCTCTGTACCAAATGTAATCAGGATGGTTATTGACTAAGATGTAAAAATTGTGCCATGTATCGTTATGTCCATATCTGAATAATCTTGTTTATTTTCACTTTATCTGCATCAATTAGACACACCATCAGGATAGTGATTTTGCCCATACAGGGCTTAATTATGTTGTCAATTTGCATAATTTAAATGCTTAGGACTTTAAACTATTAATTATGGCCTTAGAGTTATCATTTATTGTAATCTTGAATTGAAATGCTATTACTATGAGTAACATCCTGCAGTATTATGATTGTTTTCTTAACTGCATATAACCACTCTAAAATGGCCGCCAAAGTAACATTGCTAATTTGTCCTTTTTCTGTGTTAATGAATTCATGAGAAAACATATGATTTTGCTTTTTCAAATGCTTTAAATGGCGGCAGCCTCTGTAAAGAGGTTGAAACAGGGGGGAAAAGGCACGTTCGCCGAAACGCGTCCTGTTTGTGCGTTAATAAACTAAATTTTCCATAACCAGCCACGCGAGTGCGGCCGCTTCCTTCCCCATGTGGGGGTGCGGGGGTTCGGAGCAGATATATACATATATTACCTACTGGCGGTCGCCAGTAAGTAGTTATAGTTAGGATTATTTTCAATAGGAAATCTCAACATTCTATTGGGAATAACTTTGGCGCCCGTTGAGGAATCTGCCTGAACAGTTCCTCAAATTTGCCTTGCGGCGCTCCAGTCCTTCCCTGACAGTTTGGGGGGGATTCGTCAAGCGGGGGCCGAGATAAAAGGGGGGTCCTAAAATGTGTTTTCCCCATGTTAATTTCCATAGGGCGGTCAACCTCACTTTTAGCCCGAACGGCTGAATGGATTTCCACCAAACTTGGCAAAATTGTAGGGACTGGTAGCCTGATGTGCCTTTGCTATGTCTCAAGATATGTGCTCCAGTGTATTTTGAGTAATTTAGGTTAAAAAAATATATATATCTATAAGCGCGTCCCGGTACGCGCACCGGGAAGCGCACCGGGCGCGCTACGTGGCTTCGCGCGCGGAAAGCTGATTGGCTCTCGGGTGTCTGTAAACATACCAAACAGTCCGGAGCGGCCGCCATCTTGTGTCTCGGTAGGATCGAGACACAAGAGGGGGCAAAAACAAAGGGGGAAATGACCATAAGGAGGCAGAGTAGACCCCCTCTGACCCCCTAGGTTTGATGTGGGGGCCATAAAATGTCATAAGTGATGTCAATGACCATGTCATGAGTGATGTAATATGTGACGTCATCAGCAGTGCATTGCAGGCGCGCTTGTTATAGTGAGGCCAACTAACTATAACGTTGGAATTTGAATGGTTTTATGTCAGTAAAATTTCCAGCTAACTATAACTGGTGTGAAACCTATGTTTTATTCAGGGAATTTAATAGGTTTTTTAAATGCTAATTCCTAACTATAACTGGTGTGAAACCTATCGCTTTTTCAGTGAATATATATATAGGTACATTTTAGAGCTTAATTCGAAGGCCCCGGGAGGGCTGAAACTTGAAGAAGATCTTAATACACACCTGTAGGTAGAGGTGTAGGCCCCAGGTCCCAATAGGTTATAAGCTTCATGTAAATACAGAAAATGCACAGAGAGCTGCGGAAACATCAGTTTTAACTATTTAATGTTTAATTTTGCACAGCACAAGCACTATGTCTTCACAATTCACGGGCACTCCTACTGGGAACAGTAAGCAACATCTGCCCAGTTGGGCGATATGAAATAACTCGGGTGGAAATCTGTTTAAAATGTATGGCACACAGAGACGTCCTTGCCCACTGGGGCGAGACCAGGACATTACCATGCAGGGGCCAAGAAGTACAAAATAATGGCACTGGAGCAAAGGTAGTTCCCCACTGGCGCCTGTATGGTATTTAGAGAGAATATTTAAAATGACAACAATTGTTAAAAATATTTACCAATAATGTCTTTTATTAATTTATTACTATTTTGTGTTCTCTGATTCCATTGAATTAATTGTGTAATAATTCGTGTTTCAAGCCGATGTGAAAGCGTAAATTAATGCGTGTGTCATTTACTCGTAAAAACTACGAGTCTTTCTTCACTGTTTTCCCAATAGTAGTTTTTGATCACATTACTGTTTGTGGTTAAACTGTTTAAAATGGCGACTGCAATGAATCGAAGCTTCGGTGAACAAGCCTGCTGGTCAGGCGAAATGCGTCCGAGGGCTGTTTGAAATAAAATTCTTTGGTCAGCACACAGTCTCATCACCTGTTGTTTTACTACTTGAGAGGTGAAGTGTTGTCAGGACCTGACTTTGGAGGTCCTTTTCTTGACGAGACACCCGCTGTTCTGGCAGGCGGCAGTTCCTATCTCAAGTGAGGAGGATTTGATGAGAGATATATATATGTGTGTGTGTGTGTGTGTGTGTGTGTGTACACACATGATAGAAACTCACACGAACAGCACACGAGCTGACACCAGGTTTACCAGCCTTTATTTGATTGAGGTATGGACTTGCTTCATTTGTTGGAAACAGCTTTCCAAACGCCCAACGCGTTTCGAGTTTCCTCTTCATCTAGGGCTTTCTGGAAATAGCTTGCAGCATCGTGCATCTCTCCCATTAATTTGTACATAGTCCCTGCTTCAATACAGCCATGCTTGGGCTTGTGGGAGATGTAGTGCCCTGCTGTTCCTTAGTATCCAATGCACTAATCACTGCTATGTACAGCCAGGAGTGGGCCCCCATAAGCGTGCGAGTCCTCAATCCTCTGTGGCAGCTCCACAGTAAGGATGGTGTATCCATCCTAAGTGGCCCCCTGGGGATCATGGGGTGGTGCTAGTTCAGCGGATGTGCCTCCGCTATATTGATTGTAGTCACATGGTAAAAACTCACACGAACTGCACATGAGCTGAACCAGATTTAGCAGCCTTTATTTAATTGAGGTATTGATATCCAATGCACTAATCACTGCTATGTAAAGCCTGGAGTGGGCCCCCATAAGCGTGCGAGTCCTCAATCCTCGGTGGCAGCTCCGCGGTAAGGAGCGTCTGGAAAGCTGTTTTATTTTTCCGCAAACGAAGCAAGTCCATACCTCAATGAAATAAAGGCTGGTACACCTGGTGTCAGCTCGTGCGCTGTTTTTGTGAGCTGTTACCATGTGTCTACAAATTATATATATATATATATATATATATATATATATATATATATATATATATATATTCACTGAAAAAACCATAGGTTTCACACACGTTATAGTTAAAAATTAGCATTTAAAAAATCTTAGAAATTCACAGAAAAAACCATAGGTTTCACACACATTATAGTTAAAAATTAGCATTTAAAAAACCTTTGAAATTCACAAAAAAACCATACGTTTCACACACTTTATAGTTAAAAATTATCATTTAAAAAACCTTTGAAATTCACTAAAAAAACATATGTTTCACACATGTTATAGTTAGCTGGACATTTCACTCATACAAAACCATTGAAATTCCCCCGTTATAGTTAACTATAGCTCGCACACCCACAATGTACTGCTGATGATGTCACATATTACATCACTCATGACATGGTCAGTGACATCACTCATGACATCACTGATGACATCTCAAATGACATCACTGATGACATCACTGGTGACATCATCCTTGTGAAAGAGTGGCAGTCCTCCTCTCAGCGTCGCATCGTTGTTTGTACTGTAAATTTTTCTCTGCACGTACCCACGCACACATTATGAAATACGTTGTGACATTACGCGGCACTTCGGTGCTTCCGTGTGACGTCATCTACGTTTGTACGACCCCACGTGCACGTACCCCCGAAAGTTTTATAATGTTCAAAATGATATATTTATGCATTTTTTGTTAATTTTAAAGGTAGACATTATCTGGGATAATGAAGAAAATGTTTTTTTTATCTTTTAAGAACCGTATACTACTTTTTAAAGTAATTACGAATCTCGCGACGGTGCGCCATACGTACGTCGTACGGTAAGCGCACCGTAAGAGTCCGTACAGTCATGTGACACGAAAAGAAGAGATTTCATTGGTTCATAATACTTCCTACTGCAATTGTTGAAGGACCCCTCCCATTTTGTTCATTCTACTATGACTTTTGGAGGAGTAGGACCCTTTCTTTGAAAATCAACTAATCTAAAACTTTATTGGAGTATTATGGCTGCACAATCTCCACATTCTTCTGAAGATTCTTCAGATGTCAACACCTTTCTGGCAGAAACTCCTCCCAAGAAAAGGAAGGAGGCATTTATTTGGAAATTTTTCACTTTTCCTGAACATCAAAAAAAAGTGAACGCACAAGTGGTGACCTGCAAAATTTGCAGTACAACTCTGTCTCGTCGGGACCCAAATAAAAAATATTCTTTTGGGACGGCCAGTATGGACCAACATGTCAAAAATTTACATTCTCACAACTACGCAAGAGAGAAGACTCGCAGTCTGCAGGATTTTCCACCACCTGCAGTTCCGAGCACCTCAACTGCGCCGCCTCCACCATCGGGAAGCACTCCTACTCATGTTATTGTTCCTCAATTTGCAAACATTAAGTTCCTCTGCAAGTTTTGCAATTAACTTTTTTTATGGGGAGCAGTCGGTGGACCTTATTGTTAGGAGGGAGGAGCAGCACAAATGCCCCAGAAAATTATTTTTTAATTTTTTATTTTGTGTTCCTGGTCTACTGTTTTTTTTCTTAAAAGTTCTATTTTTGTAGTTTTTGTTCCTACCAAAAAAAAAACCCACAAAATTGTTCAAAAACTCCAAAAAAAATACAAAACAAAAAAGAAAAAAACAGTTCTTTTCAGAACTACCTCTAATGGTCAAAAAAAGAACTATATTTCTATGTTTGTGTGTAAAAGTTTGTCAGAGTGAATGTCTAGTTCATAAATGAATGAATGAATATGAAAATGCAAAACTATAGGGATCTGGTACAGCATAAATCTATAGGGTGTTTACCTATAGTATACTGTACTACCTCCGAAGCACTGAAATGTAACAAATGTATATAAATATATTACAAGTCTATGCTTCAATTTGCACTATCAGTGAAACTGCGTGAATGTATTTGTATGTATTAAGGGCGATTTTACAACCCCCTTGTGTCTCTTTTACACAACAGTTGCATCACATTTGTGATGCAGCAGAGGTACAAAAGATGCACCATGATCTACGCTATTTACAATCTGACGTACTTGGAAAGTGCGTCATATTGTAAAGCTGTGCGCCAAAAGGAGGCTTCTTTGCATACATGGGGAATGTTCTTGTGCTTGAACGTCTCCTAAAAATTTATAATATTTCATTCAGTCACTTTTCGACTTATACTGCGTAAAAATCCTGCACCTGGCTGAAACAGGTGTAAGGATTGACACAGCATTATAAGCATAGGGCCCAAAATGTTCTGTACTCTAAATGTAGAACAGCATAAAAAGGCCATGGTTATTGCTAGAAACACCCCCACCAACAACCATTGCACACCCCTTTAACGCATAACACTCTATTGAAGGGTCTCATATTTACCAGGCAACTGTACACCAAAAAAAGTGCCATAGAGCTACCTTAAATATATTATGCTGACAGCTGTGCCACAGAACATCACAAAAAGTGACGTTTTAATAGTGCAAGAAATCTCATAAATAAGGCCGTGAATGATTACAATTCTGCAAGGAGACTGCCTAAACGGGTTTGAAACAGTCCATGCCCTAAGCCCACTTTACCTCATAAGTACTTGTGTACTGCCTCAATGAAACCTGCAAGGAAACTATCTGGTTGAATGTATAGCAGCTTTACCATTAGAATATAACTTTATAGTCCACCATAGAGGACTATACCAGCTATTAAAGGCTCTCTCCACCGTTGTAGGCCATGAGCCGTAGGTGAGGGCCTTTAAAAAGGGAGAGAGACTTTAATAGTGGTATACCCATCTACGAAGGGTTTACAAGACTATTAGAACATTCTGTCACTAAAGGACAGAATGTTGTAACAAAAAAACAAAGCCTTTTGGGAGCGAGAAGGGAATTGAGATTGGATGCTGACTGGGGAATTGAAGGTGTGACATACAAGTGTGTAGGCGGTTAGAGGACTGTATGCGTAGTAGATAGGGGTTTGAAGCAGTCAATGTGCTAAGGCCTGGGTCACTGCATGAGTACTTGGGTACTGACTGAATTATTAGAGTACTACAAGGAGAGTGCCTGGTTGAATTTGTAAGTGGTTGGGTTGTGGTGCAGTAAATGGATTAGTACATGGTGCTGAATTGATCACTACAGGAGTGCAAGGGTAGTGACAGGGTGTTTGCTGGAGTGTATGACTACTAACTGGGGACTTGAAGATGTGAAAGACAACTGTGTAGGTGGTTAGAGGACTGCATGTGTAGTGGATAGGGATTTGAAGCAGTCCATGTGCAAAGGCCTGGGTCATTGCATGAGTACTTGGGTACTGACTGATTGATTAGAGTACTGCAAGGAGAGTACCTGGGTGAATTTATAAGTGGTTGGGTTTTGGGGCAGTGAATGGATTAGTACATGGTGCTGAATGGGTCACTAGTGTTTGGATACTGACTGGGGAATTGAAAGTGTGAAAGACAAGTGTGTAGGTGCTTAGAGGACTGCATGCATATTGTAGAGGGGTTTGTACCAGTCTATGTGTTAAGGCCTGGGTCACTGCATGACTACTTGGGTACTGACTGAATGATTAAAGTATTGCAAGGAGAGTGCCTACTGAATTTTAAATAGCTTCATTTTTACCACAGTGCATACAAAAAGACATTCTGTTGAATAGCTCTGTGCAATACGAAATGAGCAATCACAGAGACTTTGCCAGAAGTCAAAGGATATACACCTGGAAATAAAAACTATAAAACAAAAGTTTGAAGCACTCCATGCTATAAGACTCAGTTTATACCGTAATAACTTCGTTAGTAGCTCAGAGATTACAATTGTACAAGAAGACTCTCAAACCATTTTAATTTTTTAATCATACATTTCTTCTTGTAACATTTCATAATGTAATAGAACATCTAGCATGATTTTATCAGGAATTTCATTTGCTTCTTCATCAATTTCAAAACTTGTGACATTAAAGTCAATATCATCTAATTCTTCAATCAAGTCAGAGTCCAAACTTTCATCCAAAAAATTGCATGTTATATCTTCTGCACCAATATGTTGTTCTTCATAGCTACTGTCCACAAAAGGTACATTTAAGTCCTCTATCAGACTGTTAGAAATTTCAAAAGTGTCTTCAATGTTCTTCTCAAGTAGATCCATAATACTTTTTTTTATGTTGCTGTACCTTGCAGGAAAATATAAACACTTCATTTTAACATTTTCTCTAATAGATAATACAAAACTAGCTTTATCAACTATTTTGACCTTTAAAAACTATTATGCAGAAACCTTTCTCAACTACTTTATATGATTATATCAATTACATTTGTTTATAAGAATTTGTACTTATAAAATTTCCTTAAATTTTTAAACCAATCATTGTTTATCATTTTAGAAATAAACTAAGGCTATAATAATAAAATGCAGTACTAAAAAAAATAAAAAATGTCTATTCAGCTTACCCATTCCAAAGCAGTTGATGTGCTGTAGTTAAATACATGGAAGACAAGTACACTCTCAATATATGTTTTTTAAATTTCTTCAAACTTTTTCCAAAGATACAAACCATCTTTACAAACCTTTGTACACCATAGACGTCGTGCTACTTCACTTTTGTAGAAGTACATCCCATCAATCATTTTTCATAGTTAGTTATACCTACCTTCAAAATAATAAATTAAAAAAAAAAAATTAATGCAAATTTACCATCTGTAGAAGACAATAAAATACAGTTACAATTTATCTTATTCAACACAAAATCATTTCTAAAGCATTTAATTTGCAATTTTTGCTGTTCTCAGAATATATTGAATTTCACTACAAACAGTGAGTTCAATAGTACTCATCACATAACAGCAGGCAAAAAACAGACAATCAAGAAGATTATCTTAAAAAACCCAAACAACAATCTCAATAAATAGTTCCAAAATAGAAATAAAATATATCATAAATGTGTTTTTCTAAGACCAATTTCTAACGTAACTATGAGGTATGTCAAACAATCTAGAAATAACAAAACACCATCATTACTTTTATTCCATGATAAAATTTGAAAGAAAGTTGATAAAGGTTTCACAATCTTTTCCTCATGGCCAAATAGAATGTCTGTAATTCTTACTTTGAAAGATGATCAAAAGTAACTCTGAACATTTGCCTTCCAGTATTCTGATCCAAAATTATTGATATCATTTGCACCGTCGACCACTGCTGATCCGTCAACCCAATGCTATTCAACATCTTCATAGCCACCCTTACACAAGTGGCTCGCCATCTCAACCACAACATCATCTCTTACGTCAACGATACCCAGCTCATCCTGTTCCTCATCAAGGAACCACATACCATAACAAATAACCATCACATCATAATTAAAGATGGCACCAAGTGGATAAGGAGCAGCTCTGTAAATCTGAACTTGCACAACATGAAGATACTCATTCTCAAACCCACCTATTCACCTTCAGATGACTTCTGCTGGCCACTACACTGTAAACAGTACCAACACCTACTAACCATGTACACAACTTATGATTCATCCTTAACTCCTCGCTCTGCATGTGAAAGCAAGTCTACAGCATCTCCTCATATTGCTATAACACCCTAGACATGCTCTGCAACATTTTCAAATGGAGTCTAACCAAGAGAAGAAGAACAGTGACACAGGCTCTCATTAACAACAGACTACACACTTGAAAAACTCAACACAGGAATTTCAAGCAAACACCTACAATGACTATTACAAATCCAAAACACCTCCAACTGACTGCTCTTCAATATCCCCTGCGGCAGCCACATCACCCATGACCTCATACACCTAAACTGCTTCAACATCAACATGAGGAATATCCTTCAAATTCCTCACCCTCCCTTATAAAATACTCTACAACACCAAATTAACAGCAGTAATCATGAAAGGCCAAAATTAACTCTCAAAATTCAGGCTTTCAAAATATTATGTAAGAAATTGGTAACTCTTTAGGCAAACGTTGCTTAATAACTAATTGAGTATCATTACAATGTCTCCAACCTTTCAGACATCTTAAAAAAACAGTGGGGTGTCCAGATGTTGTAGAATGTCCATCATGAGAAATAATTGCAACAGCTACAACATTTCTTCCTGATATTGATACTTGAGTAGCTACAAAATTTTAAATTAAAGTTACTAATTTTCTTTTATCAGCTCTACAACATTGCAGCATTAAAATTACATACTGTCCATAGCTTTGTATAAATATTGTTGATAACATTTCTGACTTACATTGCCTACACTCCATGTTTTGAATAGCTCCTCTAACTAAATTATTAAAGGACACTGATTCACAGTCACGTAAAGTCAAATATATAAATCTTTCAGTGTCTATGTTAGTGGTACATGCAAACAAACAATTTTGACACTCATGTTCCCATTGATAAAAAAGTCTAAAAAAGGTTTCAATATCTATACCTTCATCTTCCGATGCACCAAGCATAAACCTTAATAATTTCTGCTAATCTTATTGTATATTTTGTGTAAATTGAGTAGAACCAGAACATATGTCCAAAACATTTAGAACATCAGAAACACTTTGTATTTTAGTTCTAACACTACTACATTTCTCATAAACAGAATACAACAATGAAGAAAATCTGTTCTCCCGATTTTCAGCAATTTGCTGTTGCAAACTTTGAAGAAGAAAAACAACATTAAAAACTACATTAGCATAGCAGTTGACACCACAACTATTTTCAAACCGACATCCAACATTTTCTTCAACACTATCCTTTTTCTTTTTGCTTGCAGGTGCAACTTCATCTGTTTTTTTCCTTTCTCTACAGTTTCATTACAAATATTCTCATATCTTCTTTTTCTACCTACTACACGCTTTTCAAACACTGAATATTGATCTAAATTAGGTGTATATACTCTTCTTAATCTATTATAATCTTTCACACAATTTACATCTGCACTAACCTTTGTTGCATCAAAATCAATCAAATACAATCCAGATAAAGTTCTCACTCGGGACAAAGCAACATATGCCATACCCTCTTTAAACACGGTACTTCCAATATTAACTAAAGCGCTATTTACACTTAAACCTTGAGATTTATGAATGGTCACCGCATATGCCAAACAAATTGGAAACTGTTTTCTGCGTACATACAAATCTTTTACAAGCAAAAAACGGGCTACACAACGACTAAGTCAAATTTGATTTTCAAAAATTCAATTCCATCACTATTTACATAATTAACAAAATCAACAATTTTACCCATTGCTCCATTTACTAAACCTATTTCCACATTCAAATTACGGCGTAAAATGATCCTACAGTTTTTACATGCAGATAGATTATTTTCTAACCCAGCAGTTTTACTTATCGATTTCTCTAAAGAATCCAATTTCCTCTTCAACTTTTCAGTCAAAATAATCGTGATCCTTTCATGTTCTATTTTATCAAAATAGCTTCCAATTTTAAAATTTCTTCATTTTCCAATTTTAACATTTCTTCATTGAATATAGAATATTCACGTAGTGTTGGCATTAAACAGATTACAGAGTTGTTTTCGAAATTTCCATATATATTTTCTCTGGAAAAATATTTTCATTTGGAAACAAATTGGGAAGTAATCGTCTCTGTAAAGCTTGTTTCCAATCCCTATATCATGAAGAATTTTTCCATAATCTGCATCACTTGCCTGACGCATATTTCTGAATAAGTTCCTTATATTGAAAATATGACCAAATGTTAACGTTTCCAATACTCCCCAAAGACTTTCTGGTATCATCATGTGCCAGTGTTTTAAACGCTGGTTGTCCTTTCACAGGAGTAAGTTGTAGTAGATCTCCAAAAACTATGACGTGTTTTCCTCCAAATAATACGTCATACTCTGTTTTAAGAACTTGCTGCATTCTTAAATGCACAAAGGCAAGCATTAAGTTTGATACCATGCTTACCTCATTAATAATGAGAAGTTTCATGTTCTTCAAGACTCTTTAAACTTCAAAACAAGCTTCTCCAGATAGCTTGTGGTAATCCAATTTGTTTTCATGCTCTACTGGTAGCATTAATAAACAATGTAAAGTAATTCCTTTAATATTGTGTGCCGCCAACCTAGTTGGAGCAGTGACTACACAAGACAAATAAGAGTCAGTTCTTTTGTGTAGATAAGTTGAAATTACTTTTATCAAACAACTTTTTCCTGTTCCAGCTTGTCCACTCACGTACAATTGGATAGGTTGAAAGGATGAGCAAGAGCACTCTTTGTTTTCATGAAGTAATCCATGATTAATCTGTTCTTTCACTTGCTCATATATTTCTTTCTGCTCAACATTTAGTTGTTCTTCCAAAGTTCCTAAATTTCATACATCTTCTAGAGCTTGATATATTGCTGTTTCCACCTCTTCCATAGCAGTTGCTGCTTCATTTTGAATAATTAGGTCTCCTAATGGATCCTGACTTAAGGAAGCAGAACTTTGACTATCCTGAGAACTGTCTCTAGCAATCTCAGCTGCAATTGCAGCTTCTTGCTCAATTTCATCATTTCACATCTTCACGTAATTAGCAAAAACAGGATATTCTATAGTGTCTTTAGTAGCATTGAAGGAATCTTCATAAATCTCAAAATATCCAAGTAATTCTAATTCTGAACGCCATGGCTTGAAAAGTTGCAAAAGAGCTAAATAGTAAAATTCCCTTTTGTCAGGTGTTTCACAACTCAATTTACGATGATTAATCAAATGTCCTTTTCTTTGTTTCACCAGACATCCTTCAGAACCAATCACTGCATATATACTATTATTGATGTTTTCTGTAATATTCCGTTTGAAAATTTAGTTTTGCATCACTTCATAGAGACAAATGTTCTCAAGATGATGACTTCTATTTGAATAATATGTATCCAACATATTTATTTTCCCAATAACTGTACTTTTTGGCTCCTTTTCAGCTAAATATTAAATTTCTTGTACAGATTTAAGTACTTGGTTTTGTTTTGAAGAAAGATCAAGACTCACCCAAATGATTCTTCTAGATTTGGAATAAAGACTTGCAGATGATAAGCGATCCGAGCATTCATATGCTCCAATTTCTCGATGAGATAACATCTTCAAACTGTAAGTATATATTTTCTTACTTAGACTCTTCTCGTGAGAAATCTCTACCCACATTTCCTTCAATTCAGTCTTTTCTGATTTGGTTATGTAAGATGTCACATATCGAGCAACAGCTATGGAATTGTCCGCAACATATTGAATATCCATGTTAGCATTCCACATAGACAAAATTACTGCGTTGGAATCATTTATATATTTTGAATCTTCATTTCTTCTTAAATTGTAGGTATTTTTTGGAGACTTTCTTCTGATGCTATGTCGTAGAGATGACATCAAATTGTTCACTCTTCCTTTCGATATTACAGGACGTGGGAATCCAAAACGACATTTACTATAGAATTTATCCTTTGATTTGTACTTTCATCGACAGTATTTGCTGCAACGATGGCTTTGAAATCGTAAGACTTTTTCTCTTAAGTCCTTATCTTTTGTACTTTTCGGTATATCACATGTTGCATATTTTTCAATGAGAGACAAAATAGTGTCATCTGAGTCTGTTCCAAATTTGGGAGCATCTTTAATCCATATTAACATATGTATGTGAGGAGCACCTCTTGCTTGATACTCCTTTCTCCAAAAGAAATCCAAAACCTCTCCAAGAGGTGGATCTTTTTTATTGGTGATAAAAGATATCATAGCTTCAAATCTATGATTGAAATACCTGCATACATTAACTGGATCCAAAGAACACAATTCTCCAGGTGTCTTGTATTCAATATTTTCTATATTTGCATTTGCCTCTCGAAGAAATTGAAGTAAATAATCCCAAGCATATTCAGCAGAGCTTAGAGTAAGGAACCATGTAGGAGTTCCTAAGTTCCTTAGCATATATTTAAGTTCTCCATGACGACGGTACCAATACTCATTAGTACCATGCTGTCATGCCATGAGATTAATCAGATGGGATTCCAAAACATTATCTTTCAAGTGTACTTTATCCATAAATTCCTTTGCTGAAACATTTTGCAGATGTACACCTGTTTTCAATATATGATTTACTGCATAAGAAAGTCCAGACAAATCACTCTCAAACAACAGGTGAAACAAACATGAAATACTTTGTCAAAATCTTGGATCTTCAGCATACAATCTAGATGTCCGGTATTCAGATGCAGGAATCCGCAAAGGCCGGTCATCATATCGTCCACCTTTTCCTGTGGGAAAGAACTGAGGGAAACAGCGAGCTTCCAAGCTTTTTTCCCATACACTAATGGGACTTCCCTTTGCTTCTTTCATTTGGAACAATTTTATAGTATCCCCATCACTTCTTTAGAATGAAGTGGATGAACGCTATAATGTTCGTAAATTTCTTCTGTTCTGGACACATCCAGTTTTTCAATTTGTCCAGATGGTAAGTCACTGTCTTCTTCTACAGTTATTTCTTCTTCTCTCAGAAACACATTTCATAATATTGATTGTTTCTTATCAGATACAATGTTGCCTTTTTAACTTTCCTAACATCCATTAATCCCTGCCAAATTTTCTTACTCTTAGTAGGAACACCATTACCTAAAATAACTAAAGGTTCATGTTCTACATTTTCTACACCAATTGTTTCAATATTTTTCTTTAAATCTAGAGGCAAATATACAACTCTTTCCTTTAACCCTCTCTGTAAATCTGAAGGAGGCAATTTCCCCATCTTAGGCTCTTTACGAACAATAGCTTGAAATGAATGAACACATTGAACAAGAATCGACTCATAGGTATTTAAATCCATCAATTCAGAAGGAATATTTACCAACTCAAGATTATTTATTATAACAATATTTACAAATACACTGATCAGAACCCAAATCAAAACAAATAAGTTGCAAAATCCTTCCACTCATTATTATTTTCCTTTCCACTTTTTAAAAACAGATCAACAGTCCTAGTCTGATTTTTATAATGAGTACGTCGACAATAGATACAAGAATAATTTGGCCTTTTACATTAAATCACCTCAAACTTTGTAATTTCTTGCTCAAAATTTTCTGTACTACAATCTTGTACATTCTCTTCTACATTTCCTTCTATTGATGTATCAATTTCTACACTGTCTTCCTCAGGACCAAAGTAACTAACCTGAATTTCATCACAAACCTTTATTACATCTGATACAGAACTTTTTTAACATTAGTGCTGGACTTTTTGCATAATACAACCTTCTAACTAATTTCCTCGTTTGAGTATGATGAACTGCTAACATCCTGAAATGGTGAAAAATACTTCTAAATACTTTTTTAGAAAGGCAAGCTAAAGAATGTGCTTGCAAGGGTCTAATCCTTGCAACATCTTAATCTTTTGTTTAACACTTTTCTTACTATAGTTACGTAAGAAATTGCGTAAAAAATCAATAGATTCCTGCCGTACACTACAAATACTACTGCAATTCCAAGTGTACACTGGAACTTTAGGTCGTCTCCCTAAAACTTCATCAGCTAACAACTGTTCCTCATTTTTAGGATCAATTTTCTCTTTCTCAATTGGACAACCATTTTTAACCTCATAAGCACGACCTGTTGTGTCAACTGCATGCAACAACTCATTACTCTGAAAATAACTCTTCTCATAAAAAAAGGCTCAGAACTTGAACTATGTTTCCATTCACCCAAAAAAACCTCTGAAAAATTACTTTTGTTTATAAGGGCCTTATGTCTGAACACATTTTCCCATAGACACAGAATGGGTAAAAACCTTTGATACATCTGGCCCTTACTCTTTTCCACTTACTTTTGGCCTTCATTAAATGGATTATCTTACCTAATGATAAAATTCTATTGATTCCTAAAACAAAAACTTTTTTTTCAATTCAAAAGCTTTATCAACAACATGTTCAATATATTTCTTTTTTTGTAAAATGCTGTTTTCCTTTTACAATTCTTTACAATCTTAGTCAAATTTAAAACAACTCGATTATAGTACATCTTCTTCCGTATCTCCTTGTATTTTTTTTTCTCCTTGTACTATACTCATTTTTTTCAGAAGATAATACTACACGGTTCTTCTCTTTTCTCTTGCTTGCAGAAACACTGATATTTTTTTTCTTTCTGCACACTACTCTTACTCTTTACTAATCTTCGTAGAAAACTTTTAGTTTTCTTACCAGGACATTTTTGCGCCTTCTTAACTCATTTTTCTTGTGGTAAATCTTGTTGATGACTTGTCTTTAAATAGCCTGCTTTCTTTTGTTGTTTCGTTTTCTAAGCCTTACTGGGCATGTTGTCTTTTTTTCAGTATTGATCAAAAAAATCAATAAAAAAAATATATCACTTATGAAAAATAAATATATAAAACACACTATTATATTACTCTTAAAAAGAGAGCAGAGATTACACTAAGAAGACAGGAGGCAGTTTGAAAAGAAGCAGCACACAGCCCATGTATATGAGCACTACATTACAGTCCATAAACCTGACTCATTTTCAAAATACATTTCCAATTCGCAGCATCACTTTTTTGCCAGCATTACATCCAAAGATGAGACAGAATACAACAAGAAAGAGGCCCAACCTGCTTGTAAATCTGCCCAAGAGTGTATGCAGGACTCTATCTATATTGACTGGAGCATTGTTAAGAGGAGGTATGATAAAACAGAGAGGATTAAGAGGGCAGAAGAGGGAGTATAAAAGGAAGGGGGAACATTAGGGGACAGGAAAGACAATGATGACAGAGGAAGACTAAGAAGACAGGAGGCAGTTTGAAAAGAGGCAGCACTATCAAGAAAGACAAGTGAAAATATGGAAAGAGAGGAAATATAATAAGAGAGAGGACAGTATAAGCAGAGAGAGGTAGACAATGAGGAGAGACAGGTGACATCATAGAAAAATGTGCAAATATAATTCTTTCATTTACACAGACACTCAGTGTGATTCTGGACAGAAATGTTAAAACCATACATTTTACCAAAACACATTTACGTCAGTAAAAGGTTCAAGTGACAGAACACAGCCCATGTATAGGAGCACTACATTACAGTGCAGAAACCTGTCTCAGTTTCAACATACATTTCCAATTTGCAGCATTACTTTTTTTGCCAGCATTACATCCAAATATGCAACAGAATACAAGAAAGAGGCCCAACCTGCTTGTAAATCTGCCCAAAACTGTATGCAGCACTCTATCTATAATAACTGCAGCATTTTATAAGTGACTGTACATATTCTACATTTTTTAGTACTGCATGTTATTCAGCAAACCTGACTAACTAAATACATAAACTTACCAAATGATTTACCACAAAAGTTATCCAAAACCAAACAAACTGCAAATATGATTCAGCAAACTTTTTAAGATTACACACTTTACTTTTTTTATTAAATAAAATGCACCATATACATTCCCTTACAACTTTTCAACTCACCTGTCAAACAAATTAGTAGATTTAGAAGAATGCCACTCACTCAGCAGATAGCCTTATACAGAATCTCTCTGCTCCAGTGCTTGCAGCACAACCAAAGAAATGGCACATTTTACCTCTCAATTTACAGATATATACACATTACTAACAAATCAAATTCCTTTACACAAAAATTCAAAACCAAACACACATTTCTATTGGTTCAATATTTCAAACCTTTCCAACTGACATATCTTTCCACCCTACCCCCAACACATCATGCAAAGGTCTACGGTAAACAGAGGTCAAAAGTTCAGCACACTATAAAACACTAGTCCTCATCAAGTGTAGACTATTCATAAGTACTTTCTTATAAGTACCAATGAACAGAAAACTCTAATTACAACCAACCAACACATAAACACCTAAACATGAAAGATATATTCAAATTCAAATTCAAAATTAGCTTTATTCGATTTGTTTGGTAAAATCATAAAAGCATACAGGTACATTTTATACAACAAGTTTAAAAAGTATCCCCAACGAAACTTTTATAAGAATCTGTTAAACAGTTTTCCAAATGATTAAAAAAGTCAATGGTGAAGTTACGACAATCGACCTCATGTGAAAACGTGTGAAAAAGTTTAAACATATAAGGGTTACATCATGGAATTTCTATATTTCATCACTGACATTAAAAAGCGAGAAACAACAAAGATGACATACACCTCATCTAACAAAGGTAACTTATAGTAAGCGTCTTTACATGTTCTTATGCCCCAGTGTTTAAGAAGAGGTAAAAGGTACAATTTCCTTGGGGCAGAATACAGATTGCAAAAGAACATAATATCGATATTACTTAGTGATGAGTGATCATCGCATGGGCAAATTAGGTTCGGGGAAGTCCAGTCATTTTGTTTTGGAAGAGTGACCATACGGAAAAAGGTGCCTAGACGCAGCCTGGTAAGGAGCATACGAGAATAAGGTACAATTTCGGTCCTTAGGTACAATTGCAAACCTTCGATGGGAGTGATTCTTTGGTAGCTCAGGGTGGTATTTTTGAGTTTCTCAGCATCCCATCTCACGCCTTCCAGGTGTCTAATTAATAGTTTTTTAAGGGACGACCTAGACAGATTTTCTAAGGACTCTGGATCATCATAGTATTCAGGACAACCAATCTTGGAGAACATCAACCGGACGTGTCGCATCCATTTTATTTTGGATGCGGCATCCAAATTCATGCAATCCATGATGAGTTCTCTATTAAGTTGGCATTCCCTGGTAGTCCAGATTTTGTGCCAGAGCAGACACGGTGACAGCTTTATGTAGTCGCTGAGGTATTTGAGGCCAGTCTCAATGTGAGTGATAAAAGTTGAAGTAGATTTACTCACACCCAATAGGTAACGAATAAAGAGATTCTCACAAATTTGGAGTGAGGACACATCTTCAAAGCCCCATAGGCCTGGTCCATAAGTGACTGTCGCTACACACTTTGCTTGGTAAATCTGTATCATCTCAGCAGTCGGTTTGCCCCCAACTTTCGCTGCAAAAGTTCTCAGGGCCCCAATAGCACGGGTAAAGGCAAGCCTCCTAGCCAATACTGCATGTTTCCAGGCTCCTTTTCTCTCAAAAAACAACACCCAGATAACAAAAAGTGTCTGTGGTCTCAATTCTTTGCTCGTCAAGGTATATCGAACATTGTGGCCTTTTGGTCTTTTGGGTGCACGGCATGGAGAAAGTTTTTGAGGTGTTCACTTTCAAATTTCTTTTCCCCATGTAGGATGAAAATTCTCTTACCGCTCTCTGCAGCCCTACCCTGGTCCTCGACATAATAGCCGCGTCATCGGCATATAATAGGATGGGTACAGGCCTACCATTGACAGCTGGATAGTCATTCTGGAGATTTGTTAGATGGTCTACAACAGAGTTGATGTAAAAGCTAAATAGAAGGGGCGCAAGTATACAACCTTGCCTAACCCCTCTATTTATGGGAAATTTCTGTGTACATTGCCCCTGTGTCCCGAACCTCACTCTAGCACCAGCATCTCTATACAGTTCTTTGATAAATACCACAATGGTGGGATCCACCCCAATGAGCTCCAGTGTTGACCAGAGCTGCAGATGATCCACACAATCAAATGCTGAGCTAAGGTCAACAAATGTAACAAACAGATCCCCTTTTTTGGCCTCAGTATATTTGGACATCAGTAAGGACAGGTTTAAACATTGTTCCTGGGTTCCCAGTCCCTTTCGGAAGCCATATTGGAATTCCGAGATAACCTGGTTTTCTGTCTCCCAGGACTGAATCCTCTTAAGGACGATCCTTTCTGCAATTTTCATAAGGCCGTCTAGTAAGGATATAGGACGGTAACAAGCCGGGTCGTCCCTATTTCCCTTTTTGAAAATGGGGACCACAATAGCATCTGACCAGGTGTTAATTAGGCCGCATTTGTTTCCCATATTCAAAACGTTCGTTAAGAGTGGAGCCCAAAATTCCAGGTTTGTTTTATATGCATCCACTGGTGTGTGGTCCGGACCAGGAGCTTTCCCTGAAGGGCTTTCCCTGATTGCATTTTCAACTTCTAGGTTGGTAAAGACCAAGTCGATTGGATATGGAGAAACCGGGGGATCACTTGACTGATGGTCCTGCGTGAATTTGTTCAAGGGTAAAAGTGCCTTTTGTTGATTCATGTTGTCCCCCTGTCTGTTGGTGTAGAGTTTCCCATAATGTTCTACCCAGAGCTCTGCTGTGATTGCTACATCTATACAATTGTCCGTATCTTTTGTGTTGTATACTGATCTTATCACTTTCCAGAAATGGTTAGTGTCCTTATTCCTGGCGGCCTCTCCCAACGCTTCCCAGGCCTCCTTTTTCATGGTTACTTTCCGGAGGTTAATTTGTCTCTTATACTCTCGTCTGGCCTCTGAGATTTGGACCCTGTTTTTCGGAATGGCCTTTAAAACTTTCTTCAAGTTCTTTAAGGCAGCTGTGCACCTAGAGTCAAACCACCCGGATGCACGTTTCCCATTCTTTTTGTGGCTCTTAGTTAGAACACCTTTTATGTACTCCTGAATATTGGCGAAAGCTGCCATAATCGCCTTGGGATCAATATCTTCTTCTAGACAGACAGATATGTCTGCAAAGCAAGATGATATTAGATTGTGGAAGAAGATTGTGGGGTTCAATTTCTCCCACTTAAGCACATAGCCGTTTATCTTTGTTAAGGTAACCTCCAATGGATAAAGTGGGCCGCTAGGTTCCTTTGCTGTCTCCACTGGGAGCCTAACCCCAAAGGTAATAGGGTAATGGTCACTCATTGGGTCATCCCCTATCTCCCAGAAGGTAATAAAATTGGGTGTGGTGGGGGATATCAGTGCAAAGTCAATTGTGGTTTCACAGCCTCTTCCATTATATGTTGGGGCAAAGGGAACTGGGGGAGAGCATGCCTGATTAATGAAGGTGAGGTCAAAAGTAAACATAATACTGTTAAGGAGAGACCCCAGCTTGGTGTGTGAGAAGTGGAAAGGGCCGTCCTCACCACGATCTGCAAGGCCGCACAAACCTAACTCAGAAAGTGGGCAGACGGCACAATTAAAGTCTCCCACCCAAAAAACTGTATGGTCTCCCGTGTTTTGATCTCTCACTTTATGGATGTGGTTTGACATTTTGTTTAAGATGAGTTCCGTTTCATTTACTGGCATGTTGTTATAAAAGTTCACCAGTATGACCTTTTGTGTGGTGCCCCATTTAAAAGAAAGAATTTGAAAATATTGGTCAGAGTGGAAATTATACACCTTTATATTCCCTACATTCGAGATGTATGTACACAGACCCCCTTTATTATGGCCCTGAGTGGAGGGAGCAGCAGGTGAATGGAATGTTCGATACCCCATGATGTGCCTTTCCTCTGCAAGCCAAGTTTCTTGCAGGCAAAGTATGCCATGCTTCTGGACGATCTCCAGCCAGGGTGTATGCTTGATCTTATTGCCCAGTCCTGCTACATTCCAGGATAATAATGAGTGTTTCAGTTCACTAACTACCTGATGTGTATGGCCCACACTCTCTATTACATCTACTTGGTCTTGGAAATGTACCCTGTCTAAGTGTTGTATGGCTTGCACAGGGAGCGGGTGCTGGACAGGGGAGGGTGGAACCACCGTCAAATGGGTCGAGTTGCTAACAATGAGTGGCGATGTATTGCTATTACTGGCAATCATTGCATAATTTTGATCACTTGATCGGGGTGATTGATCGACGGTTCCCAGTCAATCCACCTGATCTAGGCATCCAAACCTATTCATAGTAAATGCACCTTCCCACCAATTGTTGGTGGGTTGCCATCCCTGCCCCTGACCCTTCCATCTATGATTGTGGACTGTGGTCCAAGCCCCAGGATGCTCTACCACCTGTTTAGGAGGGTAGAAATAGGTAAGGGGTTTAGTGACAATGGTTTGTTCGGTCACGTATGGGTCCCATGTGGTGATAAGGTGGGCTGTATGAGGGTCTGCAAATGACACCACGATACAGTCTCCTGGTATCGATTTGTAGGTACGGCCCACCCAAGGGACTCTCCTGACCATTAATACCCTACTCCTGTTGGTGTGAGGAATCTGCCTATTGGTATTTAACCAGTGGATCACTTTGTTTTTTAAGGACCACTGCGTTTCAACAATGTCAGGGGCAAGCGGAGGTACCCCTGCCAAGATAACCACGTAGGGCCCAGCCTCAGGGGGGAGATCAATATAGCCTCCGCGAAAGTTTTGGTGATTCGGATATAAATTTGGTGTGCGCTCTAAAAGAGGAGTGATAGGGTTATTCGCCTTCTGGTCGGTTCTAGAAGAAGGTTTGGGCTGGACATGTTTTTTAGGTGGTTTTTCCTCTTTTTTTGGAGGGTTGGCAGCGACATTTACAAGTGTCCTAGGTTTGGGAATTGGGGTAGGTTTGGATAACGGAGGGGGTAAGGGTGCGGGCAAAATAAAAGGGGCGGGGGGAACCTCCTTAGACGCTGTAGCTGCTTTGATGTCAGTGTTAGAGACTGGGGCAGCTTGGGTACCAGCATGTCTAGCCAGGGATGGACCCTCATTGATATGGGGATGTGTTGCTTCCAGCTGTTTTAGGCTAAGCGTGGCCAGGGATACTAACGTTTTATCCATTTCAAGTAGGTGATTCTCAATACGTGACAGTCTGAGTTCGAACGGTGTCAATAGTTGTTTTAAAGTGACCCAGACTGTCTGGAGAAAGTCTTCATCGTCACCCACTTTATCCATGTCCCTCCCTGTCTCATTTAGCCCTCCCAGTGTTAGGTTATCTACAAGGATAGTAGGATTCTCTACCACAGGGGCAGTAGTGGGGTTGCTATCACCCCCTGTTTGCTGGATAGCTGGAGGTGGTGTTTGTTTAGAATCCCCTGCGTTGGGTAGAGTTCTTCTATGATTGAAGAACTGCTGCCTAGCAACTTTGGCTTTCTTGCGGGCATAGGCAGATTTTGCATTGTTTTTCTTCTTTGGAACTTGGCGGCCTGGGTTTATACTTTTTGCTACGGAGAAGGAAGGGGCAGGTATGTCCGGCAAGGTGGCAGAATTTCCCTGTTCGGTAGGTGGTTCACCCTCACTGAGTTGGACGGTCATGGGTGAGAAGATGAAGGAAGAGTCTAATGGTGGTGGAGAGGAAGAAGGGGGGGAGTTATGAACGTCGGCAAGAATCAACAAAGGAGGGGGACGTGCAGCCTGTTGGGGAGATGCAGCGGACGCAATGTTTCCCAGGGAAGATTTTTTAGAGTTAGCAAATGTTTGGGAAAGTCTGCGTGCGGCATCTAGCTCGATAGAAACCCTCTTCTGCATTTTTGTGATTTCGGCATCTATAGCCCTATTTGTTTTTACAAGGAAATCGTCCAAGGTGCCATTTGGTTTGGTTAATCCCAGCGCAGTCTTACTGCGGCTCCCCCGAGTACACATAGTGTGTAACAGTTACAATTTGTGTATGGTACTCACTAGGCTCAAAGTCCAGGCCGTGGAAGGAACCAAGGGGGGTGGGCCAGGCCAGTCCTCTTAGTCCTCGAATGGCCTCAAACGGTCCCGCCCTTGTCCCGGGCGCCCTCCCGCGCGCTCCCGCGCAGCGGGATGTTGGTTTCCTTTTGTAGCTATTTGTTTGGAGGCCGAGGAGGTGGGGCCGGCAGGGAGAGCAGCCCTGATGGAGGCGGGCGCGCGTGGGCTCCTGGACCTTGGAGTCCCCACGCCACTTGCTCGCAGCCCTGCCGGTCAAGCCAAGGACAAGGTCACCCCTTGCACAAAGTGTCCAGCCGCTGCTAACCGCGAAGCGGGACCCGCGGAGCGGGTCCGGCGAGGCGTGGCGGTAGCAGCTGGCTCAGAGGGCTCCCGCTACGGGCAACAGCAATCCTTCCTTTCCTGATGGCAGGTCGAGTTTCACAGCAGTCCGGTGAGTCACAATCACGGTGGAGCTTTAGAGTGCTCAGGTGGGGGTGGGGCCGGCAGGGAGAGCAGCCCTGATGGAGGCGGGCGCGCGTGGGCTCCTGGACCTTGGAGTCCCCACGCCACTTGCTCGCAGCCCTGCCGGTCAAGCCAAGGACGAGGTCACCCCTTGCACAAAGTGTCCAGCCGCTGCTAACCGCGAACCCGCGGAGCGGGTCCGGCGAGGCGTGGCGGTAGCAGCTGGCTCAGAGGGCTCCCGCTACGGGCAACAGCAATCCTTCCTTTCCTGATGGCAGGTCGAGTTTCACAGCAGTCCGGTGAGTCACAATCACGGTGGAGCTTTAGAGTGCTCAGATGGGGGTGGGGCCGGCAGGGAGAGCAGCCCTGATGGAGGCGGGCGCGCGTGGGCTCCTGGACCTTGGAGTCCCCACGCCACTTGCTCGCAGCCCTGCCGGTCAAGCCAAGGACGAGGTCACCCCTTGCACAAAGTGTCCAGCCGCTGCTAACCGCGAAGCGGGACCCGCGGAGCGGGTCCGGCGAGGCGTGGCGGTAGCAGCTGGCTCAGAGGGCTCCCGCTACGGGCAACAGCAATCCTTCCTTTCCTGATGGCAGGTCGAGTTTCACAGCAGTCCGGTGAGTCACAATCACGGTGGAGCTTTAGAGTGCTCAGGTGGGGGTGGGGCTGGCAGGGAGAGCAGCCCTGATGGAGGCGGGCGCGCGTGGGCTCCTGGACCTTGGAGTCCCCACGCCACTTGCTCGCAGCCCTGCCGGTCAAGCCAAGGACGAGGTCACCCCTTGCACAAAGTGTCCAGCCGCTGCTAACCGCGAAGCGGGACCCGCGGAGCGGGTCCGGCGAGGCGTGGCGGTAGCAGCTGGCTCAGAGGGCTCCCGCTACGGGCAACAGCAATCCTTCCTTTCCTGATGGCAGGTCGAGTTTCACAGCAGTCCGGTGAGTCACAATCACGGTGGAGCTTTAGAGTGCTCAGGTGGGGGTGGGGCCGGCAGGGAGAGCAGCCCTGATGGAGGCGGGCGCGCGTGGGCTCCTGGACCTTGGAGCCCCCACGCCACTTGCTCGCAGCCCTGCCGGTCAAGCCAAGGACGAGGTCACCCCTTGCACAAAGTGTCCAGCCGCTGCTAACCGCGAAGCGGGACCCGCGGAGCGGGTCCGGCGAGGCGTGGCGGTAGCAGCTGGCTCAGAGGGCTCCCGCTACGGGCAACAGCAATCCTTCCTTTCCTGATGGCAGGTCGAGTTTCACAGCAGTCCGGTGAGTCACAATCACGGTGGAGCTTTAGAGTGCTCAGGTGGGGGTGGGGCAGGCAGGGAGAGCAGCCCTGATGGAGGCGGGCGCGCGTGGGCTCCTGGACCTTGGAGTCCCCACGCCACTTGCTCGCAGCCCTGCCGGTCAAGCCAAGGACGAGGTCACCCCTTGCACAAAGTGTCCAGCCGCTGCTAACCGCGAAGCGGGACCCGCGGAGCGGGTCCGGCGAGGCGTGGCGGTAGCAGCTGGCTCAGAGGGCTCCCACTACGGGCAACAGCAATCCTTCCTTTCCTGATGGCAGGTCGAGTTTCACAGCAGTGAAAGATATATGTAAAATATACTTTTTAAAATGATTTTTTTCATGCTAGGGTGTGCTTCCGGGATGACTTCCGAAATTTTCACTGTACGAGTACAGTGCATCTATCTAAAAAAAAAAGCGTCTATTACAAATTTTTCATAAGCCATCCCTCGGGGCTAAAAAAAAAGCGCTGGGGACCGTGGGGGGAGCCCCAATGCCCCCATGGTCCCAGCCGGCTCCCATGTCCTTTGGGAGCCGACATTGCTTTTCGTCAGAGAGAGCAGCTAACATGCTCCTCTCTCTGACGAAAAGCAGTTTACTGTGGTAGGGTGGGAGCCGCGAGGCTTTGCCCTACCACAGCAAACAGCAGTGTCCTGGGGGTAGGTACCCCGGGACACTGCAGGAGCCGGCCCTGGGGAGGTGGTGGTCCGCAGGGCCATCAAAGGCTCCAGGAGGGGGCCGTGCGGCCCCCCTCCCACCATAGAAAAGCCCCAGGGGTGGTGATCCCCGGGGCTAGGGGGTCCATCATGGACCCCCCTATTTTTAATATTATAGCCCCGGGGAGGTGGTGGTCCCCAGGGCGACTGAGGAGCAAAGAGCTCCCCCCAAGCAAATTAAAAAAAAAAATGAAGCCCTGTAGGGTGGTTGTCCCCGGGGATGCGGAGGGGAAGAGAGCCCCCACCACAAATAATTAACTTGAGCCCCGGGGGATGGGGTCCCCGGGGATTATAAAAAATGAGTATTAGAAACTATTTTTTTTTTCCATAGATGCACCGTACTAGTACCGTGCAAATTTCGGAATTTGTTCCGGAAGCGCACCCTAGCATTAAAAAAATACATTGAAAAAATATATTTACATATATCTTTCAAGTTTATGTGTTTATATGTTCGTTTGTTCTTTGTAAAAACCCCTAATTAACCCAAGATAGTCTAAAAATCCTATAACAAACAGCCAACAATTCCTGTCAATCTACACATTAAAACCACACACACATATACAAATAAATAACAAATCACATTTATTCACACATTAAAAATGAAACTCACTTTTAAAATGCTGGAACTTTTCAACTCTTTCCATCTCACAAAACTTTAAACACTTCCCCCAACCACATTCTGCCTGTTACCATAGAAACACTTCAGGGAACACCTAACTAACAATACAGGTGGAAAGTTCATCATACATTGTTGCAAATCAAAACAGCAAGTGTGCTTGACTTCTCAATATACCAGCTTATCTTAAGTAATGTTCCTTTCTATCACTTTTTCTTAACCAATAAATAACAGGCTTTTAAAAAACAGAAAATTGCACCCTACTTTTGTAGCTAATAACATTCCAAACAACCAATCACTTCTTTCCTTTTTTTCAAAACTCCACTTATCCACCATTTTAGAAAAAAAATCTTCAAACTGCCCTTTTATTTACAGAGACCATCTGAGTGCATCCAGACCTCTCTTCAAGATGTTTAAAGTGTGGTTTGTGGGACACAGCTATATTTTCAGGAGTGAAGGGTATGCACAACAGAAAGGAACTCACAAAGACCTAGGTTTATCAAATGTGCACATTACATGGATTGGGCAGAGAGGGTTAAAGTGGCACCAATTGAAGCCATTGGTTAAATCCTTTTTACATCTCCAACACCCTGACCTCATAATTTTGCACTGTGGTGGCAATGACCAATGCACTTTGTGTACATTTTACAGATGAAGGGAACAGAGTATTCCTCATGAACTTTAGACTCTGCATCGGTACTTACTTGTAGGTACTAACATCTCACAATAAACACAAGGGCTCTTTTTAGAGCCACACAACACATATATACATACACTTCATAAATATAAAAAAATATTCATATTTTTCTTGCTTACATGCACTTACAGTACGACTTACGAAATTTGCACCGTACGCGTACGGTGCATCTATCGTAAAAAAAAATAGCGTCTACATCACATTTTTTATAACCCCCGGGGTCCCCATCCCCCGGGGTAAAAAAAAACGTTGGAAACCGTGGGGGAGCCCCATTGCCTCCACGGTCCCAGCCGGCTCCCCGCATCCTTTGGGAGCCAGCATTGCTTTTCATCAGAGAGAGCAGCTAACATGCTGCTCTCTCTGATGAAAAGTAGTTTGCTGTGGTTGGGTGAGAGCCGCGAGGCTCCAACCCTACCACAGCAAACAGCAATGTCCCGGGGGTAGGTAACCCGGGACACTGCAGGAGTCAGCCCTGGGATGGTGGTGGTCCCCAGGGCCATCAATGGCTCCAGGAGGGGGTCCGCGCGGCCCCCCTCCCAACATAGAAAAGCCCCGGGGGTGGTGGTCCACGGGGCTGGGGGGTCTGTCATGGACCCCCTTTTTTCAATTTTAGAGCCGCAGGGGGTGGCAGTCCCCGGGGCGAGTGGGGGGCAAACATCCCCCCACTCAAAAAAATGAATTAAACAAATATTGCCCCCGGGATTTGGTCCCCCTGGGAGCTAATTTTGAAAAGAAACAGACCAAGTTTTTTTTTTCCACGGGGTACGTGTCGGTACTCGTACCCCTGTGATTTTTTGAAAAAAAATATATATAGGCCTTGGGGTCCTTCTAGAACCCCTGAGCAGGCCTAGGAGGTCAGGGTTTGTCTACCCTGCCCCCTTTGCGTGTTTTACGCATTGGTTTTCAGCTTTCTTGTGCCTCGGTTCTACCGAGAAACAAGATGGCTGCCAACACTTCCTTGTTTACAGTGTTGACAGACAGTTTACATCCAATCAGCATGCAGCTCGTGCTCGGGAGGGTAAGCTTAGGGTACGGGTACGGGTACGGGTACGCGTACCGTACCAGGGTTTAACTGTATATATGCACCAGGGTGCCTGTATTTAGTGGTCTGGCAAGATGTATGATGCTATGACTGATACCTAGTTTGCACAACACAACAAAAGGAAATGGTCATCCTATGAAATCAAAAGCAAGCTCTGTGTCCACTAATACTGAGATGGCCTAATTTCAGGGAGTTTGCTCCGATATTACTAAGTTTTTCATTCTGGAAATCAGTCTATTAGCTAGCAAACTACATCTTCATTCTAACTGTGTTTTCTTTCAGTGAAAGTGTGTGTGCAACAGCTACTTCTAATTTTCTTAGAAACAATTTTAGGAATAATTGCATCTGCAGGCAGGTTAGAATTATCTTAAATCTCTCTCAATGCAAGGTGCTTCCGCATTTTCAAACCATCTTCCATTTATGTTCTGTGTGTCTTTCTGGTTAAAATAATACCTTTGGAATGCTGATGAGTATGTACAACTAGTGGAAGACCATGTAGTAACCTTTTTAACAGGAGCTGCAGTTTGAGAGGCATAATCCTGATCTCTTACAGTAAGATTTATTTTAAAGAAAATTAATATACTAATCTGGTTCCTAACAAGATATAATTTTCTAATTATGTTGAACTGTTTTACATTGCGCTCTAATGCGTTTGAATCCACTTAGTGATCTGTAACTGACAATAGTTGGTCACTGTCCATTGTCTATACAATGATTAAATGATCTTTATGCTAGCTAAATTGTTTAATGATGGAATGCAGAAAGGTTTGTGGAAAACATTTCAGTTCTTTAATATGTTTTACCAGTATTGATGCTAGTATTATTTATATTATTGTTTATTTTTTCTCACTGAGGGATTTATTATTTTCAAAACTAATAGATCCTTTAAAATGTATCAGGCCCACCATAAATAAGCCAGGCATCCATACTGTCAACCTTGCTGTTCTCCCACCCTTTCATGTGACTTGTGACTCATCGATCACACAGCCGATGGCCCAATGCTTTGGGAAGGCCTGTCTTACTTCAGGCAGGCATTTAAACGCATATTTTGCCTACCCTGGTCCATATAGAAAGGTATAGCAGTTCCAGGAAGTAAAAATAATCAATAGTCCCCAATTGGTGGGAGATACTGCCTTTGTTTCATGAAAATCGATATTTTGTTTTTCAGAAATTATCCCCCCATTTGGACAGTTTTTTTGAAAAAAGTGAAAAATTATAAGTTTCTTATTGGACCTGGTGACAAAGAGGCCTTACAATTGTTTCAAAAATACTCTTCCTTAGCAGCAGGAGGACCTTCGGCAAAATTGTCCCCAACTCATGATGGGGATATTTTAAGTATGGTGGGTGGGTCACTGCAGTGATGGTGAAAGTAAGGCGTACATCTCACCAACAAACTAGGAGACTGCCAGCTATCGCCTAAATGACTTCCTAAGTTTGTGTCTCATGTTAAAGTAGCAGATTTGTATAATGGTGTTCAAGGATGTGCAAAATTAATTCAAATCCAGGACGCTTTACAGCATTGGATGTAGTTTGAATAAACTCAATTTTTTCACAATGTTTGTTTCAAAATTGTGGACCATTTGTCCTAGTTTCCCGTTAAAGCATTCAGGGCCTTATGACAAGTAAGGCAGTCCTCAAGGCTGCCGTACTCATGCTGGCGGTCTGACCACTGCCACCACTGTGAGTTCGCCTGCAGTATTCTGTGTGGGGACGGACTGCCACGAGACCGCCAGCTCCGCCGGCATCAAGGATCCTGATGCGCTGGTGGTCTTCAAAGTGGCGCAATATGCTGTTGATGCCAATGCCAGCACCGGCAATCGTATTACAAGTCACCTTTTCACCGCCCATTTCATGGCAGTGAGCCCGCCATGAAAAGGGTGGTGAAGAGGCAACTAATGGGGCCCCTGGCGCTTCTGGGCCTGGAGGTGCATACAGATTAGGGGGAACATATTGTGCCCCCCTGGAATCGCACCCCCATTCCTGCACAGTGTGGCATGCATGCCACAACATGAAGGAAAATGCTGCAGGCTCTGTCACGGGAGAGTATGCTGTTAAGGCTCTACTATGAGCCTTACACAGCTATCACCGTGAGTCCATGCAGCACCACCTGCCCGCCCTGGACTACACTCGTAATTCGACAGACGGGCACACCACAGACTTGGTTGTCCTCCTGTCAGCTTGGCAGTGGTGGGATGACAGGAGGGCCACCAAACTCGTAATAAGGCCCTTAGTCGCTCCATAAAAATTTGCATCAGACACATGCCGCTCTCCAAACTACCAAGGGCATATTTACCAAGATTTATTGCTGTGTTCGCATCACTAAAGTGACACAAAATGACACTAAGGCCACCATTAGAATGGTGGGCGGACCACCCGCCATAAGGGCAGGGGGAATTAGGATACGCCCGCCACAGTATTTTTACCATTGCGGCGGGTGGTGCTGAAAGCACCTCCCACCGCAATGGTAAAAATACATGTTGTGCATTTCAAAGCACAACGTGACAGGCACCGCGCGGTGCCTGCCAGGTTGTACTTTGAAATGCAGGGGGGTACCATAGGTACTCCCCATGTGCACCCCCCACCCCTCTGGAGTCCCTGGGAGCCCGCAATGGGCCCCCAGAGCAGACTCTGCATGCCTTTCTATTGCGGCATTGCCACCATGGAAAGGCATTAGTAAATGCCCATTGTAATATGGCTGGCAGTGTCTGATAGACACTGCCACCATATGAACCCTTTTCCGCCCTGCTCGCAAGGCGACTGGGGCGGAAAAGAGGCGGATCGTCTTTCAATCCGCCGCAGACCCCCCAGCCATGCTAATATGGCGGCTGGCATGGATGGCGGGCGGACCGCCGGCCTGGCAGGGGCGATCCGCCCTCCATCCTAATGGGCCCCTAAATCTTTTCCACTTATTTACTTTCCAGCGTAGAATCCATTTTACGTTTGATGATAACTTGAAGGTAAAGCAAGGCAGAGCATAGTGCTGCTTTGCCCTACTTAGCGCCAAGGGGCGTACCTATAGTGGTGTATAGACATTCTCAGGCCAACACTCAGGGTTTCTGAATCAAAGCACTATTTACTTTAAAAAGTAGACAAGGTTTAGAGTCAGAAAATAGCGCCCATTTCAAATAGGTGCTGCTATGAAGGAGTGAAACAAAGAGGAGCTTAGAGGGAGAATTGATCATAGGTCACCCTCCACTCAGTTTTATGAATACAAAACAAGACCTAGATCAAATAGGCATAGGGATTTCTATATATTAATTAATGGTTTACCATCAATAGCAAAAACTTTTTGCACAATACTCCTCTCTTTCAATTATTGAGGTAGGAGGTACAACCAAAATATGTCAATTAAAAAACCTTGCCCAACCCTTGAAGAAACAAAAGACAGTTGTGAGACAACCAATAACACACACCAATGTGTCCAAATAGAAATATGAAAAGAATTGGAAAAAGTGTGTGTGAGCGAGATGGCACCTCACTGGCGAACCACCAATGGGAACCTGGCAGGTACTCACCAGGATTGCCCTGATCTCATCATTGGCGCCATCAAGCTCTAAAAGAAAACAAGTGTCCACGGAACAAACAGAACAGTGTTTGTGAAAAAATGCAGTGTGTGAGACAAACAACCACAGTACGGAAGACCAAAACACATGTATAAAAGCTGCAAGCAACACGGGACTTATCTTTATTCTATTACTTTCGTGTTGGTTATGGAATGTAAAACAGTGAAGATGGCTAATTCCTATCTAGCCATATTCCACTTGCCGACATGTTTCATTGCCACTTTTATTTCGGGCAATTTCTTCAGGGCATCACAAAATTTTTAGAGCCACTGCATGAGGACACACATCATATTCACAACCTCAAACGACCACTTGGACTCGTACCAGTCATGAGGTCCAGACCAATAAATGGTTTCAAATACACTCCAGTTGTGAGTCACTCTCCATTCCGTAATTTAACGGTAATGGGTGGAAAGGACACGTTGTATCGCGAGTGCTGAGATGAGGAGAGTGCCATATTTCTTAAATATGGCGCTCTCCTGTTCTCGCCTTCTTGCACAGCATTATTAACTGCTGCACTGCGCTCCATGAGAATCAAGTAAATATGGCACCAATGTTTTTGTTAGGGGCTCATTACGATGGTGGATGGAGTAGAGTCCGTCTGCATTCCTTACAGGAATTGGGACCGTCCGCCTATATGGCGGCAGTCCCACCCATGGAACCACAATGCTACAGCCACAGTGGAGGTCGCACTGGTCATTTTTACCATTGAGGTGGGTGCTGCATGCTGCAGCACCAGCCTCAATGGTAAAAATGCAGGGTTTGCATTTCCCTGCACTATGTGGCAGGCACCATGCGATGCCTGTCACATAGTGCAGAGAAATGTAGGGGGGCACCTCCCCCAAGTGTACTAGGGTAGTGCCCCTGCTGAAGGGGGGCCCGCAACAGGCGATGAAGCATCCTAATATGGCAGACGGTGCTAGTTAGGCACTCCTACCATTCTAGGTATGCTTTGCTGGTCCGCCAGGCAATCTGAACAATTGCCTGTGGTGAACCCCCCGCGGACGGAATTCTAGTCCTCCAGAAAACCGGCTACCATCATCATTTGGCAGGCGGAGATTGGCTGCAATTTGGCAGTGAATCCCCCAGAAGCAGGCTGCCCGTGGCAGATTTACTGCGATCATAATGAGCCCCTTAGTCTTGTAACACCACCTAAACAACCTAATATTATGGCCTGGTGCGATACCAGAATATCATCTGACATGCCCTATCCTAAATATATTCTGCAAAATGTTCTTCTAATTGGAGTTAATATATGAATATCTGCACCCAGCAGGATGATATTTTTATAACCAATATTTAAGACATATTATTTATGTCATGAAATATTTCTCTATGCATACGTTTATCTAAATTATACATTTATCCCATGATATCCCTGGTATAATGTACAGCACACACTTTATAAAGGGTTCCAAAAGCCAAAGTGTCACAATGTGTTTGATGGGCAGACAGGAGTAATGCTGACTTTGACATCCCAGTGCCTTGTGTTTCCTGACACTAGTTTCAAAGTCCTCCCCTGCCCACCACTGAGCCCCACCTCTGGTGTTCCATTTAACACAAAAATTGCACTCACACCTTGATCCTAATGAGAAGGAATGGGTTTCACTTTTTTAAAGCATGTGAATCAGTAATGACTTTTTGACAAAGCAGGTTTTAATTCTGACTTATGTAGATGTATTACTTTTGTTGAATATTATGGTAGGCGTACTGTGACTGTAGACAGACTCTCAGGTGATTCTAAGATCTTTGCTATTATGAAACGGGAGTAAGCTAGTCATGAAACAAGATCACATCCATGAAAATGGCAAAACAAATTCTCTTCTGCCAAAAAGCCTGGGGCGGATCCTTCAACTTCCTCTAACTATCGCCCATATCCCTCCTCCCATTTCTGTCTAAGATTTTGGAGGCTCATGTGGCCAGATGTCTATCAAATTTTATTGAGCAAACCGAATATCTGGAGCCAAACCAAGCAGGCTTCCGGCCAGCCCACTCAACGGAGGCAGTAGTACTCACAGTCTTGGACACTTTAAGAGCCAACTCAGATAGGGGAACACCTCAGCACAGGTGCTTCTGGATTTGTCGGCGGCGTTCGACACGGTCGACCATACCATCCTGTTGAACCGTGTCCAACAAGCAGGTATCCAAGGCTCCGCCTATAGTTGGCTTAAGTCATTTCTCACCGGCAGAAAGCAAGCAGTCCAACTGGGTACTTTCACCACCCCCACAGTGCCCACCTCTTGTGGTGTTCCGCAGGGCTCGTCCCTGTCGCCATTACTGTTTAATCTATACTTGAAGCCTCTGGTCTACTCACTAAAAAAACGGAAGTTATTCATTTTTTATTATGCAGATGACCTCCAGCTGATCTTTCCCCTAGATTCCCCTAATGCTTCTGTGGCATTTTAAACAACCATGCTCCACATTCAGCATTGAATGGATAGGAACCATCTTAAACTCAACCCTGGTAAGACAGAATTGGTGTTGCCTGGGAAGAGCAAGGACTGCTGGTGTCCACACTTCTGGCCTAGTGAATTGGGCACCCCCCTACCGCATCCTTGTCAGTAAAAAGTTTAGGGTTAGAGGGCAGGTGGGTGCAGTGATTTCCACCAGTCTGTTCCAACTCCGGAAAATTAGGCAGATCACCCACCTGCTGACCCACTCAGCCCTAATCCAAGTGGTGATAGCGCTGGTCCTCCCACGCCTGGATTTTTCAAACTCCCTCTATATTGGTCTGCCCAGCACCTATTAAATGGCTGCAAATAGTACAGAATCAGGCAGCCAGACTAATTTACAAACTGCCAAAATGGCCCTCCCCCAGGTCTCTGTTGATCAAGCTCCACTGGCTTACTGTGGAGCAACGTGCGGCATTTAAAACTGGGTGCCTAGCGTTTAAAGCCCTACACGGCAACTGCCCAAAATTTATCTTGTCCATGATCAACAAACATGTCCGTCGGCGTAATCTACGCTCATCTTACCTGCACCTTCTATCTGTCCCAACTATAAAACTTAAACGTGTCGGAGGTTGAAGATTCTCCTATCTGGCACCCACCTTCTGGAATTCCCTCCCGTTAACTATGAGAAGCAGTAATAACTTACATGGCTTCAGAAAGGCACTTAAAACTAAGTATAGGCGTAAAATCCGTTTCGCGAGCGAATTTGTGGATTTTTGACGATTTCGCGATCCGCTAATCGCGCGAATTTACCCAAAAATCCGCAAATTCGCAAGCTACAAATTATTTTGCTTGGTCGCTCTTGAAAAATACAATATCGGGCGCGCGGCGTTGACTTACTGTGATTCTGAGTCCGCTGAGTTGTTTTTCTTCTGGTTTTGCGTGTGCTGCACCATTTTCGATCTTGCTGCGTGATCGCACGAGAGTTTTTCGAACGCAATTACGTTATCGCGTCTTGCCATCTTGCTCGGCGAGAGTTTGACAACGCAAGTACATCATAAAAGCCCGCGACGGCGTGCAGCTGACTTCCGGCCTGAGATTTGAACAGCTCGTGTTCCCAAAATTGCAAAAATTGCAATTCTGCACAAGAAATCCACCGCAGGAAGCATAAACCTTGTGAAAATGATGATTTTGATCAGAATAACTCCTCAGATTGACATTTGGCTGCACTTTTTGGTGCAGGAGTCCATTTTTTGGGGTGGGGTGGGAGGAAGGAAGTGCCCCAGAGTCTCCAACTTCCTGTTCCTGTCCAGCAGGCTCCTCCCAGTGCTTTGTCCATGTACCGGTCACTTTTCATTTGGCTGTGGAGCTGAAAGGATTACATTCTGTGACTGCTGCTGGATATTTGTATTTGAGGACTTTTTGGACTTTGGAGTTTGGATCACTTTTGGACAGTTGAGGCAACTACAGTTCTAAAACTTTTTTAACAACTTTAACAAAATATATATTGTGGTGGGTAGCCACAGTATCCAGTAGGCCCAGGGTTAGTCATGGGTGCATGATACAACTGTTTCTGTGATATTTTTTTAACTTAATTCTCATTTATGTCATGGAATTTTTGCTCACTGTTATATGTTGATTTTGTTTTACATTTTGGGGTGCCTGTAAAGCCTCACTAGCCAGTAGGCCCAGGTGTACTCAGTGGTGCATGGGCCTAGTCTTTCTGTGGGGTGTCTTGAATTTAAACATCATTGTGGGCATGGATATCATGGGATTGTGGTGATTTTTGAGTGTTTTTCGACTTTTTGGGGTGTTGTTGGGGCCTGGCCATGTGGGTGGGGGCCATTTTGAGGCCTGGTACAGGCAGGGCCTGGCCATGTGGTGGGGGTCAAGGGGCCATTTTGAAGCCAGGCAGTGTGCTCAGGCCTGCACCCAGTTTGCCTTGCTTTCAACTATTATTCCCAGGGGTACTCAGTGGTGCAGGGACCTAGTCTTTCTGTGGGGTTTCTTGAATTTAAACATCATTGAGGGCATGTATGGCATGGGATTGTGGTGATTTTTGAGTGTTTTTCGACTTTTTGGGGTGTATAACTGATGTTCTTCTGGCTTCCATTGCTTTTAGGTTCACAAGAGAACCACCAGTGCCAGGAAGAAGTCCTGCAGCGGTGTGTGCAGCACAACGTCACGTGACGTCACGTGTGGCCACAGACAAGACAACTCTGCAACTCGTGCAACTGCGGCCTGCTGTTCTGACATCTCAAGAAGATGGCCTCAAATAAAGTTGGCCGTAGTGCCTCAGCGAAAAAAGTTGCCAGTGCCACTGCCAGTAAGAAGGAGCAGAAAAAGCAAGTGGCACCACTTACCAAGGAGACTGGTGTTCCCACCGACACCTTTTTTGGTAAAAAACAACTATGCCTGCAGCAGCAGCGGTGTCCGCCGAGGACCAAGCTGGAAGCAGCACCTCCGCTTAATTGGGCTCAGTGCCACCACGCCAAGTTAGGTCCAAGACCACCATGAGTGCTGCTGCGGCAGCCACTTCGGTTGTTGAATCACCATCGTCCAGTGATCTTGGCTCATCACAAGAAAGTACCATCCAATCAACGCCGGGTGTAACTCAGCTGACGAGTGTTCAACAACCACAGCCACAAACACAGGTGCAACTAGTACAAGCGCAAGTACATGGACAAGGAGAGGCGCAAGTACAGCCACAACGAGAGGCGTGAGTAGAGCCGCAAGGAGAGGCGCAAGTATAGCCGCAAAGAGAGGTGCAAGTAAAGACGCAAGGAGAAGTGCATGGACAGGTGCATGGAGAGGTGCGACTAGAAGTTCATGGAGCGGCACAACTGCCTACAATGCTTGTTCCTCCAGAAGTAGGGGCACATCAGGAAATTGCTATTCAAGAGGAGGTATCATCCGAGGAAGCCACTCCTCCTGATGATGATCCATTGTCTTCCTGATCCCCAGCAAGAAAAAGGTCAAGGAGGGCTACTACAAGTTCTTCTTCAAGCCCCCTTCCTTCTGATGATCTTGATGTTGATTGGAACCCACCAATGCAGTCTGAGAGTGAGTCAAGCCATGAGCCAACAAAGGTAGCTAAGCCTAAAAGGAAGGCTCCCGCAAAGCTTCGACTTATGGCTGATGACGACGAACAAGAAGTGGTGTCTTCTGCTGCTGATGAACAGTCTGACGATGACCCAGTCATCACAGTCATCACTCCAGCCCCAGCGGGCTTGCAGCAGACACACATTTTGACCCTATCCCGTATGGCTGCTGAGCGGGATATAGGCCGCGTGGCACTGGTACCACCACCGTTAACTACAACACCAACACGACCTACAGCTTCCATCTTTTTTAGTCAGAAGGGCCGGAATGGACCTCCATCCAGCTCGACCTCAAGTAGTGGTGCTGTAAGTGAACAACAGAAAGAAATTCAGCCACTCCCATCCTCCACTTCATCTGGCATTGAAAGTCAAAGTAGCACCTCCACCTTCAGCAGACATCACCAATCCCCAGTTTGGGACTTCTTTACTGTTAGCGCAAAGGCGGAAAACATGGTTGTTTGTTCGATTTGTAAAGTATCCGTTAGTCGGGGTAAGCTTGGTACCAACTATGGTACCGGAGGCCAGAGAGGTAATCTCAAGCAACACCACACTATCATTTGGGAAGCACACATGAGGAAGATCGAGGAAGGCAAAAGAAAAACAAATCCAAATGTATCCCTTGATATTGCATCTGATGATGACGAGAATCTGATCGTGCGGGGGGGAAGTGAAGAAGCGACAGACATTTTTTCTGGTACACCCAGTTCTGCTGGCAGCAGCACTGCAGTGGTATCGCCCACAACCTCTACCCCTGCAACATCTATGAGGCACACTAAGAGTGTTGGAGAGACACCAATGCAAAAAACTACATCAATGGGCCTAACTGGTTTGAAGACGTCATCATCATCATCATCATCACGTAAAATGATCAAGCCCACCAATCGCGGAATGTTGTGGTCGGAGGCGTCATTTGAACGCAACCACCCATCGGTACGTCTGGATAAAACAAAGCTGGCTAAAATGCTAGCGTTGGACCTTCTCCCTTTTTCTTTCGTGGAAGGGGTGAGTTTTCTAGAATTAGTGGCAACAGTCTGCACTAAATGGAAGGTTCGTAGCCGGTCCTATTTTGCCAGAGTTGCGGTTCCAGCACTACATCAAGATGTGCTGGAGGGGATTGGGGCAGCTTTGCAGAAGAGTGCTTTTCACACTATCCACTTGACAACAGACATGTGGACCAATTGCCAAGCCCTTGATTACATGTGCATCACTGCACACTGGGTCTCTTTTGCAGGGTCTTTTGCAGGGGTTAGAGACAAGTCAAGTGCAGTTGTTGACCTGGACACAGTTTTTCAAGCTACTCGGAAACATGCAACATTAGCCATGTTTGCCATGGAGAAAACTCATACTGCAAAAAAACATTTTGGAGGAGTTTAACAGTAAGGTCTCGGAATGGCTGCAACCAAGAAATCGCATAGTTGGTTATGTTTTCACGGATAATGGCAGTAATATAGTTAAGGCCATGCAGGACGGTGAATATTTCAGAGTGCCGTGTTTGGCGCACTTATAAACCTGGTTGTTCAAGATTTCTTGAAAACTGAAAACCAAGTCAAGAAGTTACTGACCACCTGCCGAAGAATCTGCACACATTTCAGCCATTCTTTTAAGGCCCAGAAGAATATGAGGAGCATTTAACATGTACGTAAAGTGCCAGTCAAAGGACTCATCCAGTAGGTGGCAACTTGTTGGAACTCAACCTTTTACATGCTTGAGCATCTGTTTGAGCATTGCATGGTAATCAATTACTATATCTTTACAGTAGGTTCTGCTATGAATGACATGAGGCTGGAGTTGGAGGAATGGCAGCTAGTTAAAAGCTTGCCAGACATGCTTCGTCCTTTTGAGGTCTTCACGCGTGGAGTCAGCAGGGAGTACTGTTCTTTGAGCAAAGCTATCCCATTGTTGCGCATGCTAGAGCACCAACTGAAGGCGGTGTCTTCAACGTTCAGAGAACTTATTAAGCCGCCTAGTTGCCAATGAAAGGCTTAAAAACATACATACAGAACAAAATTACATTTGTGCCACTATTCTGGATCCACGGTACAAAAAGGCAGTGGCCAGCAAAGCATTCATCCCATTTGATGAGGCAGATGTTTCAAAGTACAAACATTGGATAGCTGTGTCAGCCAGTCGGTTCGAAAAAGATCGGCAGAAAATTCAAGGAGCCGTCAGAAGTCCAACTGAATCAACAGGCGATCCAGCGTCAAGTTCCACTTCTGAATCTGTGGACGAAGGGAGTAACTTTCCCTCACAGCCGTTAACGACACCAGCAGCAACCGTATCATCATCCTCACCTGCACCAGGCCCACCCATAATATTGTCGGAAGCGGATTGGCTAACTCATCAAGGGTTTGTTTGTTCCAGTGCTGAGAAGGCCACAGATGGTACGCAAAGTGGAGCAACTGTGGAGAACCTTGAGTTGATAGTGCAGGCCTATCTGGATGACCCAACACAGGTCTTTGTTAATATGAACCCATTGCTGTATTGGTACAGGAAAAGGGCTCTATGGCCACTGATCACCAACCTGGCTATAAATTATTTGTCTTGCCCACTCACAAGCGTGTCTTCTGAACGTGTTTTCAGTGCTGCTGGTGCCATTGTAACTTCAAAAAGGACCCGCCTCTCGGCCAAAAATGTGGAGAGGTTAACACTGATCAAGATGAATCAGCACTTGATACCACCAGATTACAAAGTACGTGAATGCACGCAGGAAGAAGAAGACACCGACTTAGGTGACGCAAGTTCTTCTCTGTTACCTGACCTACTCCCGTCTCAATTCATGGAGTTGGAGGACAAACTCTAATTCCCTGACACCGAGCCCTGAAAATGACTTCCTTTTTTTCGTCCTTATTCACTTTTATTCCAGTGTGTCTTTCTTTGTTTTGCAACTTTTACCACAACAAAACTCTAATCACCTAATCACAACAAGTCCATCAGCAGCACTGTCTTCATCTTATATTCCTTATTGATTTGAAGGTGCCACAGTCTGCATTCCTGAGGTTCACAAGTTCACAACTCAATCATGCTCCTTTATACTCCTCCTCCAGACTCCCCCTATCTATTTCCCTCAAGGCAGATGGATGGATTACGACGAGTCCTCTCAAGTGGGACTGAAATTACTGACGGACTACATGCTTGCTGATTGCTGACAGAGTTACTTCTGATATTGACAGGAGAGGCTGCCCTGTGGGCCCTCACTTTCCGAAGAAGATGCAAACAAAAAGTAGAACAGATAATGAATAATTGAGAAGATGGCATGCACTTGACAGCAATGCTGTCTGGCTCTGATGAAACCAATTGCTGTTTGTTTTTTGTGGATGAAATGATGATTCATAAGTCTTGTCTTAGTTATTATTTAATCTTTCACACAGTAATTGTAACTCATGTCAACAACTCTTTTTTTTACCTTGTTTAATTAAAATTGTACTTCAAATTCAGGGGCCACTATATTGCATTTCACAAAATGTGCAAAATATCCTTGGAGCGGACTCACTTGGCAATATATCATGATGATTGATTAAATAATGTATCTTTTTTCTTTACAGTCACTCACTGGGATGGATGGATCATCAGCGTCGATTTACGGAAGAACTATGGCCAATTCGTGAGTGGCAAACAGGTAAACCAGTCTACAACAACTACTACAGCAGGACTACATGTCTGTCTATTCGCGGTATGTATTGGTCGAGGGCGAGGCAGTGTACTGTTGTTGTTATGCCAGGCAGAGTCCACTCCAGACAGCAGTTCATGTAAAATTGGGGCTATGTGGCTTGCTGCATACAATTAGATATGCTTTGTCTGTCTGACAAAGAGCCTAGGTATGCTACATCAAGTTGCTTCATTCAGTGGTGCCTGCCTTGACCCTCTGCATGGCACTGCCTCAAGCTTGGGACAAACATCCGTTATGTTTGCAAAATTTGCTGTTTTTCGGTATTTCGCAAATCTCGTGAAAGTACCGAAAAATCGCAAATTCTTGAGCGGAACAGATTTGTGGCCCATGCTTGCAGCAAGGCCATGCAGACAGTCAAGGCAGGCACCACTGAGTGAAGCATCCTCCTGATGTATCATACCTAGGCTCTTTGACACAGACAGACAAAGCATATCTACGGTTTAGGTTTCAGTGCGATTTACTAGGGTTTTTGGGTTTAAGTTTGTATGGTTCACGCTGATTCTAGGGCTCGGGCCCGATGCAGGCTCGTTCATAATGATGTTGGCAATGTTTTAGGGGGGTTTGGTGTTCTTTGGTCCAGACTTGGCAGAATGTTGGCCTTTTTGGGTGTTTTGCGGGCGCGTGTGTTTGGGTGAAAACTAAATCAAAATTAGTCGTAGACCTTCTTCTTCTTCTTCTTCTTCAAAGAGCGCAGTGGTTTGATTTTGTTCTGCCTTGAGTAGATTCTTGTGAATCGCTGGAACAAGTGACTGTCCAGGTGAGTTTCAAGAGGATCAAAGTAGTGGAGGTGCTGAAAACAGCAATGTTTTGTGAACAGCGCAATTTGCCATGTTTTGAATATACCAGTATTGCATGTTTTGGGGGGTTGTTTGGGGGTGTTCTAGATTTGTGGGGGAGGGTGTGGGGGTCTGGGAGCACTGCTGGGATTGCATATTTTTTATTGGAAGTGATTTGAAGAAAATCCATGGTGGGAAAGAGGAGTTACGGCCTAGCTGCAGAGCGCGTTTGAACCGATGTTGACTGGTTGGCTGAAAATTTTCTAAGTATGAGTTTTTGCATTTTTGCTTTTTGCCTGTTTAGGGGTGTTCTTCTTTTTTGCGGGTGGCTGCAGGGGTCTGGGGGCATAGCTCGGAAGGTCTAATTCGGAATCAAGTGTTTTGGACCAAATCCATGGTGAAAAAGTTTTTGCGTTTTTGCTCACTTGCCTGTCTTTGGGGTGCTGTTTGGGGGGCTTCTAGGTTTTTGTGGGTGGGTTTTGGGGTCTGGGAGCACTGCTGGCACAGTCTAATGTTGATTGCATTTGTTTTCAGAAAATCCATGGTGGAAAAGGGGAGTTAGGGCCTAGCTGCAGAGCGTATTTGGACTGAATTGAAGGTAAGCCCATTTTTGCTTTTTGCCTGTTTGGGTGTGTTCTGCTTTTTGGCGGGAGGCTGCATGGGTCTGGGGGCATAGCTCGGAAGGTCTAATATCGGAATCAAGTGTTTTGGACCAAATCCATGGAGAAAAAGTGCTTGCATTTTTGCTCACTTGCCTGGCTTTGGGGTGCTGTTTGGGGGGCTTCTAGGTTTCTGTGGGTGGGTGTTGGGGTCTGGGAGCACTGCTGGCACAGTCTAATGTTGATTGCATTTGTTTTTCAGGAAATCCATGGTGGAAAAGGGGAGTTAGGGCCTAACTGCAGAGCGTATTTGGACTGAATTGAAGGTAAGCCCATTTTTGCTTTTTGCCTGTTTGTGTGTGTCCTGCTTTTTGGCGGGTGGCTGCATGGGTCTGAGGGCATAGCTCGAAAGATCTAATAACGGAATCAAGTGTTTTGGACCAAATCCATGGCGAAAAAGTTTTTGCGTTTTTGCTCACTTGCCTGTCTTTGGGGTGCTGTTTGGGGGGCTTACAGGTTTTTGTGGGTGGGTTTTGGGGTCTGGGAGCACTGCTGGCACAGTCTAATGTTGATTGAATTTGTTTTTCAGGAAATCCATGGTGGAAAAGGGGAGTTAGGGCCTAGCTCCAGAGCGTATTTGGACTGAATTGAAGGTAGGCCCATTTTTGCTTTTTGCCTGTTTGGGGGTGTTCTGCTTTTTGGCGGGTGACTGCAGGGGTCTGGGGGCATAGCTTGGAAGGTCTAATATTGGAATCAAGTGTTTTGGACCAAATCCATGGCGAAAAAGTTTTTGCCTTTTTGCTCACTTACCTGTCTTTGGGGTGCTGTTTGGGGGGCTTTCAGGTTTTTGTGAAAGGGTTTTGGGGTCTGGGAGCACTGCTGGCACAGTCTAATGTTGATTGCATTTGTTTTTCCGGAAATCCATGGTGGAAAAGGGAAGTTAGGGCCTAGCTGCAGAGCGTATTTGGACTGAATTGAAGGTAGGCCTATTTTAGCTTTTTGCCTGTTTGGGGGTGTTCTGCTTTTTGGTGGGTGGCTGCAGGGGTCTGGGGGCATAGCTTAGAAGGTCTAATATCGGAATCAAGTGTTTTGGACCAAATCCATGGTGAAAAAGTTTTTGCGTTTTTGCTCACTTGCCTGTGTTTGGGGTGCTGTTTGGGGGGATTCTAGGTTTTTGTGGGTGGGTTTTGGGGTCTGGGAGCACTGCTGGCACAGTCTAATGTTGAGTGCATTTGTTTTTCAGGAAATCCATGGTGGAAAAGGGGAGTTAGGGCCTAGCTGCACAGCGCATTTGGACTGAATTCCAGGTAGGCCAGAAATTTGCTTTTTGCGGTTTTGCTTTTTGTCTGTTTGGGGGGATTAAACTTGTTTCCGCCTGGGTTGACGGGTCTGGGGGCATTGCTGTGAAGGTCTAATACCGTATAAAAGTGGTTTGCAGAAAATCGGAGGTGAAAATGTTTTTCCATTTTCAGGCATTTTGCTCACTTTAGCGTTTTTGGGGGGCTGTTTGGGGGGTTCCTGGTGTTTGTGGGTGGGTTTTGGGGTCTTGGAGCAACGCTGGGTATGGATACTTTTGATTGCAAGAGGTTTAAAGAAAATCCATAGTGGCAAAGGGGAGTTAGGGCCTAGCTGCAGAGCGCGCACGGAGTGATCTGGGAAATATGCAGACATTTGTCAAAGTGCCCATTTTTCCATTTTTGCTTTTTGGCTGTTTGGGGGGGTTAAACTTGTTTCCACCTGGGTTCAGGGGTCTGGGGTAATTGCTGTGAAGGTCTAATTCTGGATAAAAGTGGTTTGGAGAAAATCGGAGGTAAAAAAGTTTTTCCATTTTCAGGCATTTCGCTCACTTTAGCGTTTTCGGGGGGCTGTTTGGGGGGTTCCTGGTGTTCGTGGGTGGGGTTTGGGGTCTTGGAGGAATGCTGGGTATGGATACTTTTGATTGCAAGGGGTTTGAAGAAAATCCATGGTGGCAAAGGGGAGTTAGGGCCTAGCTGCAGAGCGCGCACGGAGTGATCTGGGAAATATGCAGAAATGTGTCAAAGTGCCCATTTTTCCATTTTTTTGCTTTTTGGCTGTTTGGGGGGGGTTAAACTTGTTTTCGCCTGGGTTGACGGGTCTGGGGGCATTGCTGTGATGGTCTAATACTGGATAAAATTGGTTTGGAGAAAATCGGAGGTGAATTTTTTTTTCCATTTTCAGGCATTTTGCTCGCTTTAGCGTTTTCCGGGGGCTGTTTGGGGGGCTTCCTGGTGGTCGTGGGTGGGTTTTGGGGTCTTGGAGGAATGCTGGGTATGGATACATTTGATTTCAAGGGGTTTGAAGAAAATCCATGGTGGCAAAGGGGAGTTAGGGCCTAGCTGCAGAGCGCGCACGGAGTGATCTGGGAAATATGCAGAAATTTGTCAAAGTGCCCATTTTTCCATTTTTGCTTTTTGGCTGTTTGGGGGGGTTAAACTTGTTTCCGCCTGGGTTGACGGGTCTGGGGGCATTGAAGTGAAGGTCTAATACCGGATAAAAGTGGTATGGAGAAAATCGGAGGTGAATTTTTTTTCCATTTTCAGGCATTTCGCTCATTTAGAGTTTTCGGGAGGCTGTTTGGGGGGTTCCTGGTGTTTGTGGGTGGGTTTTGAGGTCTTGGAGCAACGCTGGGTATGGATACTTTTGATTGCAAGAGGTTTGAAGAAAATCCATGGTGGCAAAGGGGAGTTAGAGCCTAGCTGCAGAGCGCGCACAGAGTGATCTGGGAAATATGCAGAAATTTGTCAAAGTGCCCATTTTTCCATTTTTGCTTTTTGGCCGTTTGGGGGGGTTAAACTTGTTTCCGCCTGGGGTGACGGATCTGGGGGCATTGCTGTGAAGGTCTAATACCGGATAAAAGTGGTATGGAGAAAATCGGAGGTGAAAAAGCTTTTCCATTTCCAGGCATTTCGCTCACTTTACCGTTTTCGGGGGCTTTTTGGGGGTGTTCCTGGTGTTTGTGGGTGGGTTTTGGGGTCTTGGAGCATCGCTGGGTATGGATACTTTTGATTGCAAGAGGTTTGAAGAAAATCTATGGTGGCAAAGGGGAGTTAGGGCCTAGTTGAAGAAAGCGTTTGACACTATTTTAAACTTAGGGCTCTTTAGGGTTAGCAGTATTGCATGTGTTTGGGGGTGTTCGAGATTTTGGCAAACTGGGTTCTGGGGTTTACTCTTGGAGCACTTTTCGAGAAATGTCTAATTTTGGTTGCAATTGGTGTGAAGAAAATCCATGGTGGGAAAAGGGGGGATTTGGGCCTACTTTACTTTCAAAGTACGTTTTGTCACCATTTTCCACTAGGTCTCAGACAGGTAGCAGTATTGCACGTTTTTTTGGTCTGATTGGGGGTATTCTACATTTTAGCGTCTGTGTTTAAGGGTCTGGGAGCACTGCTGGGAAGGTCTAATTTTGTTCTAAAATCGTAGTTTACAGTACACCTAGCTTGAGGGGAAAGATCCGCAAAATTCGCCCATACTTATTTATCCTTCAAAAGGAGACTCAGAGTACACCCGTACGAAACTATTGTACTGTTGATTCTGAAACTGAAAGTGTGACTTTTTGCACTACACAGCGTACGTACCTTATATTTTTTTCTCAGTGGTGTTTCAATATCACTTCCTGTTTTTCCATCAACATTTACAGGGCGGTTTTCACCCTGTGCAATGGAAAAAAGGATGAAGTCAGGCTTCACATTAGCGAGCTGCAATTCAGCATCCGCCAGGCAGGCAGTGGACAGGGTGTCTTCTGGTCACCAACATTGATCGACGGAGCATCAGATGGAATGGAGGAGTACCGCAAATAAGAGGAATGGCTGGATGCATGCAACTTCCCAAATTCAACAGGACAAGTACAACAACATACAGTAACAGTATCCATTCATTTCTACTTATCTTTTAAGTAATGTTATTGCTGTGAAATTTTATTAGTGTGACTCTGCATTTCTTTGCTCTCTGCTTCTAAATTCATCCCTTCAGCCATTGTATAGTTTTACTTTACTATTTTTTAAACTAATTTAATGAACAAAGTGTTTCTCTGAGTGCAGAGATAGGCACGTGAAAACGCATAATTACTGGAGCCCTGTACTGTCGCATTCTTTCATTCATTAGAAAGTACTACTTAGTTTAAGTAACCTAACCATCCATTTAGCAATCAACTTCATGCCTGCAGTAGTGTATGCACTTCCTTTATGTCCCTTAAAAGATTTATGGATATCTTCGTATCCAAAGATTTGTTTATCTTCATTTGTTGTTTGTGCATGCTGTGTTTTTTTTCCTCTCTCAACAAAACTTTCCCAAAAAACCCCATTCCCATCTAATTTCCAAACCCTAACCCTCTTCCCCCGGGCTGTGTGGTTTTCATTGATGTGAGAGTAAATGACAGCAATAATTCCACACACTTGCTGGGGAGGATAAGGTCATAGCAACTGAAAATGAGATACATTTCAAGGCTGGTAAAGGAATCGAAGGATATATTCTTACTCAGCTTGACACAGACCCATGACTATTGGCAAATCAAAGCAGATTTTCATGGGCACCATCAACTGGATTGATCATGAAGAACATCCTCCTCCTACACGTGGCAAATGATTACGCTGCTGTGTCCTTCACCTTCAGTACTATTTCTAGTAGTAGTAGCCAATGTCAAATTCCACGCAAGTAGTAGTTATACTTTCAATACTTTAGCATTTGTAAGGCTACATTTTTGCACTGTTCTGGTGTACTGTCACGTGCTATAGTATCTATCGTACCGTTCTAATGCTCCGCTCAGGCCAATCAAGGTTTCAATTTCTTTTTTTTCATATGCTGCAAGTGCCACTGTGTATCACCACTAGCACCACCGCAATGACGCCATTTCAACTGCCCAGGATTGCCATTCTTAATCGCCATTTGCCATGCAGCCAGCCCTGTGCCTAGCCCTATTTTCAAACACGAATTACAAGTAAGATAAGCGTTTGGGGGGAGAAAGAGTAATGGAGTAGTATGAGAGACGAGAGACTAGCGGTAGTACTAGTAAAGTCCTAGGACAATTGAATTCACTAACTCTGTGAGAGGCACTTATTTTTGTAAACATTTGGGCAATTACTTACACAATTTGAATCAAGAAGCCACTTAAGTTTCAGGAAAACAAACTTACAGTTAACCCCCCGCTCCAGACTCAACTGCAGTAAAAACACGTATGCTATGTTTAAGTTGAAAGTAATAATTATTTATATCCCTAACAAAAATAAACTATCCCGCAAGACCCGACCCACCACCCCTACCTAACTCCAAAGAATGTCCGTGAAATAAAAAGTCCCCAAAGTACAAAAAACCCAACTCCCAATTCCCACCCCCCAAAAGTCTTTAAAAAAGGGGTAAGGGACAGTCTCTCCTTCCCTAATGCCGCCGACGGCTTACTTTTTGGGACAGGTGGTCATGCTCCTTGTGGAGGTTCTTTAGCAGGATTCTCAGTTTCTTCTGCTCCTGCTCAAGGTAGGACACCCTGAGAGTTAGGCGGTGCACGCGTGCCTTGCACCTGCTGTGGGGGGCAGATGATTTATTGGCTGCTTGGCGGTGGCGGGTGGCTGCGGTACCACGGCTCCGTACCGCTGGAGGCCTACGCTGACTGGCTGACCCAGGGAGTGCAGAGGAGGATGCAGCTGTCCCTGTGGATGTTGTGGTCAACTGCGTGTCCTCCTCCTCCTGGGCCACCAGCCGCCGATATTCGCCGACAGTCACCTCCAGTTTCTGTTGCCGGGCCCGTCTAGCCAGCTCCATCCATGACAGTTTGGAAGGAGCATCTATATGAAGAAAGAAAAACATAGTCTGTAACCAATGCTCTTTAAGATTAACACAAAATAATTCAGCAGAAAGTATTGTCACAGTAGAACTAGCAACTTGCAAGCACAGTACATAACATTTGTGGCCTGTATCTATCTAACCTCCCACTACTTCAGCCTTGCTGTAACATTAGTGGGAGTTTCAGGAATCAATTCTATGAGCACTATGGACTCAGTACATTGGAGTCGACTATGACAGTACACCAGTCTTATTCTTCTTCCTCTCTCTTGTTTAGCGAAATTGGTACGTAAACTTCTGGAAGCCGGTATAATGCCAGCGCAGTCAACTTGCACGCCATGATGACACAGGCTTGCGTTACTGTACCAGTCCAGTACATGCAGGTGGTGAAGCTCTTACTTTTCTATTACGGGTGGCACTGAGAATACTCTGTTACAAGGGCTACTGCTTAATTAAATTAACTTTCACCCTACAGTGCCAATGAATACTAGAAAAGGAAAATGAAGAAGATAAATAATATGATTAACTATCCCTTCACAGGATATGTAGTTGATTACATATGGGATGACTTTAGGTGCTTTGTTTTTTATTGAGTGAACACTGATAGGCCACACATGAATGACAGAGTTGTACTAAAATTATTAACAGAGGTAGTGAGTGGCCCCCGTAATCGCCGGATATATGCTGTGCTTGCAGTACAAAGTACTGCTACTATTCATGGTAGTATTCGGAAAAATTACAACTTCTTTTCCTTGTCTTTCCTACACTGGAACGGACCTGCGGGTGCGGTGTTACATGCTCTTCAAAGTAAGACTTAGTTCATCCAGTGACCGTCTACTCTCTCTACATACACATAAGCTATCTATGAGTCAGATAGTGCCATGATCCAGGCATCCATCCATTCAAAGTAAATGTCAATCATTCTTCTTAATGTCTTAGGGTACAAACCTTACTTCCTCTCACGGGAAAAGAGCATTTTCATTTTATTTTGGAAACCGCAAGCCATGCATCCGTGCTTGACTTGCATTTGAATTTCAACCAAAGGATATATTGCGCACACATACTGTTTCCATTTCACTCACCCAGGCAGTCCTCTTTTCTTTCTCCTTCCACCCATCCTTGCTTCATCCTTCAACCGGACATGCATCATATGCCCAGCCACCTCGGGCAGCATTCAAAAACATGTATCATTCTTTGCCAGTCATCATGACTTTTAATTCGCTCGTCCTTCCACACTTACTTACACCCTTCTTTCCCTTTTCGTTCATCCCATCCATTAAGTTCATCTCTGATCTGACTTGGATTCTCGAAAAAACTTTCACAGCTGAGGTGAAGTGGATAATTATCATTGGGGATCAATCAACGATAAATTAGGGAGCTAAATGACTCTGTCACACTAGCTAGTCAGTAAGGAGATTGGGGGTTCAAATTCTGTTATGACTGAGGTATGTGGAAAGTCTAACTGCGCCTATTATAATTGATAAACAATGCACTATTTAGTGTCCATAGTTCTGTTTGTGCAGAATTGTCCCTGCAACAATAGCAGTATGGATTGTCCTTCTATCCAATCAAAAAGTAAACTAGTATCTTATTCTTTCTTGGTGGTCATTGACAGTTTATTGTTGGGAATTGTCAAAGCATAAACATTTAGAAGACTTCAAAAGACATTATGGACAACCCAGAGGACTGCGCTCAGTGCATAGAGCTATTGCTGAATAGAATGGGAGTTTCGTTTAACACCTTTTGCAAACTGTGCAAGCTTAGTTAGCTACACATACAGACTAATAATAATAATCTAGTAGTGCAACAGGGAGTCATAGTAGAGGCAGGATAAGAATTTAGAGACAGTCTACAAGAAGATCAAAGATGATGTAGGAAAAATTGAATGTGGAACGTTAGTAAAAAAATAGGTACTCTAAAAGATAGGAAGTATAATTATTAATATTAACATGAAAGCTTACTGGGGCCAGCAGAGGAGCCCTCGCCGGACCAATCCTGGCCTTCCTGGTCCTCGTCCGCCGGCGCCGCTACCTCCTCCGCTGTCCTCTTGCCCCTGGGGGGAGCTGATGTACAACATGAAAGAAAGACCCAATCATGGATGATTGTTGTCAACCAAATCAAATATTTCAAAAGAACTATAACAAATTATTTCGGGGAAATAGCAAATAGACAACAATTGCACTACATTTATTGACCTATTTGATGTGCTCTACTAGGATATTAGTATTGCTGGATTTGCGGACCGTCGACTTGGAAAGTTATGTAACTCACTAAACAAACTACAAAAAGGTTTGACTAGGACTGGCAGGCAGCACTACGCAGCACGCGAAGTGACAGGCAAAGCCCATCGTGATTGCAGACCAGTGAGAACACTAAAAAGTAAGTTTCCTACTGCATAACCAGTCATTAAAATACTCAAACTATCAATCCACCACCACTATCTCTTCTTAGTGGCAGGTGTACAAAGGAAGGACTGGACTTGAGTCTCTAGGGGAAGATTTACAAGTCCCTTGCGGCTCTTTTGATCCGTCGTTGCGTGACTTTTGTGACGCAGCAACAGCGCTGAAGAGGCGCCATGGTGCGGGGTATATTAACAACCTGACGCATCTGGGAGATGCATCACGTTGTAAAGCCCTGGGCCATCAGGGGGCGTTCCGGCGCAAGGGAGTGCGTTCCTGCGCAGGAACGCATCCTAAAAGTGGCTGAGTGAAATCTACAAGATTTCACTCAGTCACTTTTAGGCCAATGCTACGCCTCTCAAAACCCTGCGCCTGCTTGAAGCAGACGTACAGTTTGACGCAGCATTGGAGAGATAGGGCACCCCAGAGCATTGCTGGAGCTGCGTCGTTGTTGCGACGCAACTCCAGCAATGCGCTGCCTTTAGGGCACCGATGCGTGACGCTTCTGTGTCGTTTTTGCCCCATGGTGCGCCACATTTACAATGGGTGGTGGAGGTGTGGTGCACAATTACTGGCGTATCCCCGCTATTTTGCAGGGATGCGCCAGTAATTGTAAATTTCCCCCTTAGTGTCTAGCATTACACAGTTCTGTAAAGTACACTCATACATAATTACTCAGGTCAATGAAATGAGCAAACAAATCGAAAACAATTAAGCATAGTAGCACCGCCACTGAGCAGGAGAGCAGTGCACCTGAAATGCAATCACAGAACATTTTGAAACATAATTTACCTACAATCTAATCGGCAGTATTATTCCTCTTCGGAAAAAACAAACATTTGCAATATGATAACACATAGAGCAGGAAAAAACAGAGCAGTGATTAAATAGCTACTACTAATCACCAAGCGCGGGGATCTTGACGCCTAGCAGGTCGAGCAGGTCGTGTTCACGGTCCAGGAGGTCGGACCACCAGTGCGTGGCCTGGTTGTAGGTGCGCCGGACCCGAGAGTGTTGATACATGGCCCGGCACACCTTCTCCCACCGCTTCTGACGCTCCCGGAGCCCGTATCCGCTAGCGATCCTGCCGCCTGCTGCGATGGTCTTGGGGAGGCGGCGCTGCACATAGTAAACCAGTGCGGCCACCTCCTCCACGTTGAAGATCTCCCGGGCTGTAACTAGCTCCTCCCGCAATCGCCCGCATGGGAGCCGGGTTCGGGGTGTGGGACCCTTCCCCTTCTCCTTCCCGGCTCCCTTTGCCATGGTCCTGTACAGCAGAAAGAAAAAAAAAGGAAAGAATAGGGAAAAAGTAAAGTAAAAAAAAGTTTAAAAAAGTAGCTTTAAAAGTAACGAAAAGTGGAAAAAAACACAAAATATAGATCTAGAAAAAAAGAGGGATAGATATAGAGTAGAAATGATCAAAAAAAGTCCAAAGAAACAAAGGATTGCACAGATGAAAGGAGGATTATAAAGCATGCACAGAACCATAGCAATGAATGAAAAACAAGATGGCCGCGCCTATTGAGGACCGAGTGGGTAAGTTTTTTCCCCCGCGAGTACGCAAAAAACACGTGCGAACACGTAATAGCGTGCCGCACACAATGCGGCATTGTCAATAGCGCCCGGAAACGGAAATAAGCAACGCGCACAAGATGGCCGCGCCCATGTATGACCGGATGGGCAACCTCGCGGTCGGTGCGCTGCAAGCGGTCCCCGAATAAGCAAAAAAAGGGGCGAACACGCAAAAAAAGAAATCCGCAAATTCGCATGAATTAGCGGATTGCAAGTTCGATTTCAAGCGAATTCGCGCCCTGCGAATCTTGTGAAATTGCAGAAAAACCATTTTGCAAAACTGAAAGTACTTAGCAGGTGCAAAAGTTCAAGCTAATTTGTAACCATTCCCTGTAGTGCTTCCTGAGGGGCCCCTCCAGAGTTCAGTTGCCTACTTGCAACTATTCTCTGACCCTGCTCTGACCCTCAAAGCAGGGTCAGAGAATAGTTACAAGTATGGCACAATGCTCCTGTAAAAAAAATTAAACTGCAACAGGAAGCACTTGCAGCTAAGGAAGCAGGTGCCAGACTTGAAGATCAAATTCAGTGACACATTAACCAGCCCCAAATGAATTCATCTCAGTTGAGGCTGGGAAGGTGTGCTTTGCTTTCCCTCAATAATCTACAGTGGTGAACAAGAGGGTGGTAGTGGTGAACCAGAGGGTGCTGTGATAAACCAGAGGGGGACAGTGATGATCCAGAGGGTGGCAGTGGCAAACCAGAGGTTGGCAGTGATGAACCAGAGGGTGGCTGTGATGAACCAGAGGGTGGCAGTGGTGAACCAAAGGGTTATGAACCGGAGGATAGCAGTGATGAACCAGAGGGTGGCAGTCTTGAACCAGAGGGTGGCAGTCTTGAACCAGAGGGTGGCAGCGATGAACCAGAGGGTGGCAGTGATGAACCAGAGGGTGGCACTGGTGAACAAGAGGGGGGCAGAGCGGAACCAGAGGGTGGCAGTGATGAACCGGAGGGTGGCAGGGATCAACCAGAGGATGGTAGTGATCAACCAGAGGGTGGCAGCCTTGAACCAGTGGGTGGCAGTGATGAACCAGAGGATGGCAGTGATGAACCAGAGGGTGGCACTGGTGAACCAGAGGGTGGCAGTGATGATCCAGAGGGTGGCAGTGGCAAACCAGAGGGTGGCAGTGATGAACCAGAGGGTGGCAGTGATGAACCAGAGGGTGGCAGTGATGATCCAGAGGGTGGATGAACCAGAGGATGGCAGTGGTGAACCACAAGGTGTTGAACCAGAGGATAGCAGTGATGAACCAGAGGGTGGCAGTGGTGAACCAGAGGGTGGCAGTGATGATCCAGAGGGTGGCAGTGACAAACCAGAGGGTAGCAGTGATGAACCAGAGGGTGGCAGTGATGATCCAGAGTGTGGCAGTGGTGAACCAGAGGGTGGCAGTAATGAACCAAAGGGTGGCAGTGATGAACCAGGGAGTGGCAGTGGTGAACCACAAGGTGATGAACCAGAGGATAGCAGTGATGAACCTGAGGGTGGCAGTGGTGAACCAGAGGGTGGCAGTGAGGATCCAGAGGGTGGCAGTGGCAAACCAGAGGGTGGCAGTGATAAAACAGAGGGTGGAAGTGATAATACATAGGGTGGCAGTGGCGAACCAGAGGGTGCTGTGATGAACCAGAGGATGGCCGTGATCAACCAGAGGGTGGCAGTCTTGAACTGGAGGGTGGCAGTGGTGAACCAGAGGGTGCAGTGATGATCCAGAGTGTGGCAGTGGTGAACCAGAGGGTGATGTGATGAACCAGAGGATGGCAATGATCAACCAGAGGGTGGCAGTCTTGAACCTAGAGGGTGGCAGTGGTGAACCAGAGGGTGGCAGTGACAAGCCAGAGGGTGGCAGTGATAAACAAGAGGGTGGCAGTCTTGAACCAGAGGGTGGCAGTGGTGAACCAGAGGGTGGCAATGATGATCCAGAGAGTCGCAGTGGTGAACCACAGGGTGCTGTGATGAACCAGAGGGTGGCAGTGATGAACCAGAGGGTGGCAGTGGTGAACCAGAGGGTGATGAACCAGAGGATAGCAGTGATGAACCAGAGGGTGTCAGTCTTGAACCAGAGGGTGCCAGTGATCAATCAGAGGGTGGCAGTGATGAACCAGACGGTGGCACTGGTGAACCAGAAGGTGGCAGTGTGGAACCAGAGGGTGGCAGTGATAAACCAGAGGTTGGCAGGGATGAACCTGAGGATGGCAGTGATCAACCAGAGGGCTGCAGCCTTGAATCAGAGGGTGACAGTGATCGACCAGAGGGTGGCAGTGATGAACCAGAGGGTGGCAGTGATGATCCAGAGGGTGACAGTGGCAAACCAGAGGGTGGCAGTGATGAACCAGAGGGTGGCAGTGATGATCCAGAGGGTGGCAGTGGCGAACCAGAGGGTGGCAGTAATGAACCAGAGAGTGGCATTGGTGAACCAAAGGGTGGAAGTGCGGAACCAGAGGGTGGCAGTGATGAATCAGAGTGTGGCAGGGATGAACCAGAGGATGGCAGTGATGAACCCGAGGGTGGCAGCCTTGAACCAGAGGGTGGCAGTGATCAATCAGAGGCTGGCAGTGGTGAACCAGAGGGTGGCAGTGATGATCCAGAGGGTGGCAGTGGCAAACCAGAGGCTGGCAGTGATGAAACAGAGGGTGGCAGTGATGATCATCCAGAGGGTGGCAGTGGCGAACCAGAGGGTGGCAGTAATGAACCAGAGGGTGGCAGTGATGAACCAGAGGGAGGCAGTGGTGAACCACAAAGTGATGAACCATAGGATAGCAGTGATGAACCAAAGGGTGGCAGTGGTGAACCAGAGGGTGGCAGTGATGATCCAGAGGGTGGCAGTGGCAAACCAGAGGGTGGCAGTGATGAACCAGAGGGTGGCAGTGGCAAACCAGAGGGTGGCAGTGATGAACCAGAGGGTGGCAGTGATGACCCAGAGGGTGTCAGTCGCAAACCAGAGGGTGGCAGTAATGAACCAGAGGGTCGCAGTGATGATCCAGAGGGTGGCAGTGGTGAACCAGAGGGTGGCAGTAATGAACCAAAGGGTGGCAGTGATGAACCAGGGAGTGGCAGTGGTGAACCACAAGGTGATGAACCAGAGGATAGCAGTGATGAACCTGAGGGTGGCAGTGGTGAACCAGAGGGTGGCAGTGAGGATCCAGAGGGTGGCAGTGGCAAACCAGAGGGTGGCAGTGATAAAACAGAGGGTGGAAGTGATAATCCATAGGGTGGCAGTGGCGAACCAGAGGGTGCTGTGATGAACCAGAGGATGGCCGTGATCAACCAGAGGGTGGCAGTCTTGAACTGGAGGGTGGCAGTGGTGAACCAGAGGGTGCTGTGATGAACCAGAGGGTGGCAGTGGTGAAACAGAGGGTGGTAGTGGTGAACCAGATGGTGACAGTGGTGAACCAGAGAGTGAAAGTGGTGAACCAGAGGGTGCTGTGATGAGCCAGAGGGTGGCAGTGGTGAACCAGAGGGTGGTAGTGGTGAACCAAAGGGTGCTGTGATGAACCAGAGGGTGGCAGTGATGAACCAGAGGATGGCAGTGGTGAACCAGAGGGTGATATACCAGAGGATAGCAGTGATGAAACAGAGCGTGGCAGTCTTGAACCAGAGGGTGGAAGTGATGAACCAGAGGGTGGCAGTGATGAACCAGAGGGTGAAACTGGTGAACCACAGGGTGGCAGTGCAGAACCAGAGGGTGGCAGTGATGAACCAGAGGGTGGTAGGGATGAACCTGAGGATGGCAGTGATCAACCAGAGGGTGGCAGCCTTGAACAAGAGTTTGGTAGGGATCAACCAGAGGGTGGCAGTGATGAAGCAGAGGGTGGCACTGGTGAACCAGAGGGTGGCAGTGGCAAACCAGAGGGTGGCAGTGGCAAACCAGAGGGTGGCTGTGATGAACCAGAGGGTGGCAGTGATGATCCAGAGGGTGGCAGTGGCGAACCAGAGGGTGGCAGTAATGAACCAGAGGGTGGCAGTGATGAACCAGAGGGTGGCAGTGATGAACCAGAGGGTGGCAGTCATGAACCAGAGAGTGGCATTGGTGAACCAGAGGGTGGAAGTGCGGAACCAGAGGGTGGCAGTGATGAATCAGAGTGTGGCAGGGATGAACCAGAGGATGGCAGTGATGAACCCGAGGGTGGCAGCCTTGAACCAGAGGGTGGCAGTGATCAATCAGAGGCTGGCAGTGGTGAACCAGAGGGTGGCAGTGATGAATCAGAGTGTGGCAGGGATGAACCTGAGGATGGCAGTGATCAACCAGAGGGTGGCAGCCTTGAACAAGAGTTTGGTAGGGATCAACCAGAGGGTGGCAGTGATGAAGCAGAGGGTGGCACTGGTGAACCAGAGGGTGGCAGTGGCAAACCAGAGGGTGGCAGTGGCAAACCAGAGGGTGGCAGTGGCAAACCAGAGGGTGGCTGTGATGAACCAGAGGGTGGCAGTGATGATCCAGAGGGTGGCAGTGGCGAACCAGAGGGTGGCAGTAATGAACCAGAGGGTGGCAGTGATGAACCAGAGGGTGGCAGTGATGAACCAGAGGGTGGCAGTCATGAACCAGAGAGTGGCATTGGTGAACCAGAGGGTGGAAGTGCGGAACCAGAGGGTGGCAGTGATGAATCAGAGTGTGGCAGGGATGAACCAGAGGATGGCAGTGATGAACCCGAGGGTGGCAGCCTTGAACCAGAGGGTGGCAGTGATCAATCAGAGGCTGGCAGTGGTGAACCAGAGGGTGGCAGTGATGATCCAGAGGGTGGCAGTGGCAAACCAGAGGGTGGCAGTGATGAAACAGAGGGTGGCAGTGATGATCATCCAGAGGGTGGCAGTGGCGAACCAGAGGGTGGCAGTAATGAACCAGAGGGTGGCAGTGATGAACCAGAGGGAGGCAGTGGTGAACCACAAGGTGATGAACCATAGGATAGCAGTGATAAACCAAAGGGTGGCAGTGGTGAACCAGAGGGTGGCAGTGATGATCCAGAGGGTGGCAGTGGCAAACCAGAGGGTGGCAGTGATGAACCAGAGGGTGGCAGTGGCAAACCAGAGGGTGGCAGTGATGAACCAGAGGGTGGCAGTGATGACCCAGAGGGTGTCAGTCGCAAACCAGAGGGTGGCAGTAATGAACCAGAGGGTCGCAGTGATGATCCAGAGGGTGGCAGTGGTGAACCAGAGGGTGGCAGTAATGAACCAAAGGGTGGCAGTGATGAACCAGGGAGTGGCAGTGGTGAACCACAAGGTGATGAACCAGAGGATAGCAGTGATGAACCTGAGGGTGGCAGTGGTGAACCAGAGGGTGGCAGTGGCAAGCCAGAGGGTGGCAGTGATAAACAAGAGGGTGGCAGTGATAAAACAGAGGGTGGAAGTGATAATACATAGGGTGGCAGTGGCGAACCAGAGGGTGCTGTGATGAACCAGAGGATGGCCGTGATCAACCAGAGGGTGGCAGTCTTGAACTGGAGGGTGGCAGTGGTGAACCAGAGGGTGCTGTGATGAACCAGAGGGTGGCAGTGGTGAAACAGAGGGTGGTAGTGGTGAACCAGATGGTGACAGTGGTGAACCAGAGAGTGAAAGTGGTGAACCAGAGGGTGCTGTGATGAGCCAGAGGGTGGCAGTGGTGAACCAGAGGGTGGCAGTGGTGAACCAAAGGGTGCTGTGATGAACCAGAGGGTGGCAGTGATGAACCAGAGGATGGCAGTGGTGAACCAGAGGGTGATATACCAGAGGATAGCAGTGATGAAACAGAGCGTGGCAGTCTTGAACCAGAGGGTGGAAGTGATGAACCAGAGGATGGCAGTGATGAACCAGAGGGTGAAACTGGTGAACCACAGGGTGGCAGTGGTGAACCAGAGGGTGGCAGTGATGATCCAGAGGGTGGCAGTGGCAAACCAGAGGGTGGCAGTGATGAACCAGAGGGTGGCAGTGGCAAACCAGAGGGTGGCAGTGATGAACCAGAGGGTGGCAGTGATGACCCAGAGGGTGTCAGTCGCAAACCAGAGGGTGGCAGTAATGAACCAGAGGGTCGCAGTGATGATCCAGAGGGTGGCAGTGGTGAACCAGAGGGTGGCAGTAATGAACCAAAGGGTGGCAGTGATGAACCAGGGAGTGGCAGTGGTGAACCACAAGGTGATGAACCAGAGGATAGCAGTGATGAACCTGAGGGTGGCAGTGGTGAACCAGAGGGTGGCAGTGAGGATCCAGAGGGTGGCAGTGGCAAACCAGAGGGTGGCAGTGATAAAACAGAGGGTGGAAGTGATAATCCATAGGGTGGCAGTGGCGAACCAGAGGGTGCTGTGATGAACCAGAGGATGGCCGTGATCAACCAGAGGGTGGCAGTCTTGAACTGGAGGGTGGCAGTGGTGAACCAGAGGGTGCTGTGATGAACCAGAGGGTGGCAGTGGTGAAACAGAGGGTGGTAGTGGTGAACCAGATGGTGACAGTGGTGAACCAGAGAGTGAAAGTGGTGAACCAGAGGGTGCTGTGATGAGCCAGAGGGTGGCAGTGGTGAACCAGAGGGTGGTAGTGGTGAACCAAAGGGTGCTGTGATGAACCAGAGGGTGGCAGTGATGAACCAGAGGATGGCAGTGGTGAACCAGAGGGTGATATACCAGAGGATAGCAGTGATGAAACAGAGCGTGGCAGTCTTGAACCAGAGGGTGGAAGTGATGAACCAGAGGGTGGCAGTGATGAACCAGAGGGTGAAACTGGTGAACCACAGGGTGGCAGTGCAGAACCAGAGGGTGGCAGTGATGAACCAGAGGGTGGTAGGGATGAACCTGAGGATGGCAGTGATCAACCAGAGGGTGGCAGCCTTGAACAAGAGTTTGGTAGGGATCAACCAGAGGGTGGCAGTGATGAAGCAGAGGGTGGCACTGGTGAACCAGAGGGTGGCAGTGGCAAACCAGAGGGTGGCAGTGGCAAACCAGAGGGTGGCTGTGATGAACCAGAGGGTGGCAGTGATGATCCAGAGGGTGGCAGTGGCGAACCAGAGGGTGGCAGTAATGAACCAGAGGGTGGCAGTGATGAACCAGAGGGTGGCAGTGATGAACCAGAGGGTGGCAGTCATGAACCAGAGAGTGGCATTGGTGAACCAGAGGGTGGAAGTGCGGAACCAGAGGGTGGCAGTGATGAATCAGAGTGTGGCAGGGATGAACCAGAGGATGGCAGTGATGAACCCGAGGGTGGCAGCCTTGAACCAGAGGGTGGCAGTGATCAATCAGAGGCTGGCAGTGGTGAACCAGAGGGTGGCAGTGATGAATCAGAGTGTGGCAGGGATGAACCTGAGGATGGCAGTGATCAACCAGAGGGTGGCAGCCTTGAACAAGAGTTTGGTAGGGATCAACCAGAGGGTGGCAGTGATGAAGCAGAGGGTGGCACTGGTGAACCAGAGGGTGGCAGTGGCAAACCAGAGGGTGGCAGTGGCAAACCAGAGGGTGGCAGTGGCAAACCAGAGGGTGGCTGTGATGAACCAGAGGGTGGCAGTGATGATCCAGAGGGTGGCAGTGGCGAACCAGAGGGTGGCAGTAATGAACCAGAGGGTGGCAGTGATGAACCAGAGGGTGGCAGTGATGAACCAGAGGGTGGCAGTCATGAACCAGAGAGTGGCATTGGTGAACCAGAGGGTGGAAGTGCGGAACCAGAGGGTGGCAGTGATGAATCAGAGTGTGGCAGGGATGAACCAGAGGATGGCAGTGATGAACCCGAGGGTGGCAGCCTTGAACCAGAGGGTGGCAGTGATCAATCAGAGGCTGGCAGTGGTGAACCAGAGGGTGGCAGTGATGATCCAGAGGGTGGCAGTGGCAAACCAGAGGGTGGCAGTGATGAAACAGAGGGTGGCAGTGATGATCATCCAGAGGGTGGCAGTGGCGAACCAGAGGGTGGCAGTAATGAACCAGAGGGTGGCAGTGATGAACCAGAGGGAGGCAGTGGTGAACCACAAGGTGATGAACCATAGGATAGCAGTGATAAACCAAAGGGTGGCAGTGGTGAACCAGAGGGTGGCAGTGATGATCCAGAGGGTGGCAGTGGCAAACCAGAGGGTGGCAGTGATGAACCAGAGGGTGGCAGTGGCAAACCAGAGGGTGGCAGTGATGAACCAGAGGGTGGCAGTGATGACCCAGAGGGTGTCAGTCGCAAACCAGAGGGTGGCAGTAATGAACCAGAGGGTCGCAGTGATGATCCAGAGGGTGGCAGTGGTGAACCAGAGGGTGGCAGTAATGAACCAAAGGGTGGCAGTGATGAACCAGGGAGTGGCAGTGGTGAACCACAAGGTGATGAACCAGAGGATAGCAGTGATGAACCTGAGGGTGGCAGTGGTGAACCAGAGGGTGGCAGTGGCAAGCCAGAGGGTGGCAGTGATAAACAAGAGGGTGGCAGTGATAAAACAGAGGGTGGAAGTGATAATACATAGGGTGGCAGTGGCGAACCAGAGGGTGCTGTGATGAACCAGAGGATGGCCGTGATCAACCAGAGGGTGGCAGTCTTGAACTGGAGGGTGGCAGTGGTGAACCAGAGGGTGCTGTGATGAACCAGAGGGTGGCAGTGGTGAAACAGAGGGTGGTAGTGGTGAACCAGATGGTGACAGTGGTGAACCAGAGAGTGAAAGTGGTGAACCAGAGGGTGCTGTGATGAGCCAGAGGGTGGCAGTGGTGAACCAGAGGGTGGCAGTGGTGAACCAAAGGGTGCTGTGATGAACCAGAGGGTGGCAGTGATGAACCAGAGGATGGCAGTGGTGAACCAGAGGGTGATATACCAGAGGATAGCAGTGATGAAACAGAGCGTGGCAGTCTTGAACCAGAGGGTGGAAGTGATGAACCAGAGGATGGCAGTGATGAACCAGAGGGTGAAACTGGTGAACCACAGGGTGGCAGTGCAGAACCAGAGGGTGGCAGTGATGAACCAGAGGGTGGTAGGGATGAACCTGAGGACGGCAGTGATCAACCAGAGGGTGGCAGCCTTGAAAAAGAGTTTGGTAGGGATCAACCAGAGGGTGGCAGTGATGAAGCAGAGGGTGGCACTGGTGAACCAGAGGGTGGCAGTGGCAAACCAGAGGGTGGCAGTGATGATCCAGAGGGTGGCAGTGGCGAACCAGAGGGTGGCAGTAATGAACCAGAGGGTGGCAGTGATGAACCAGAGGGTGGCAGTGATGAACCAGAGGGTGGCACTGGTGAACCAGAGGGTAACAGTGTGAAACCAGAGGGTGGCAGTGATGAACCAGAGGGTGGCAGGGATGAACCAGAGGATGGCAGTGATGAACCAAAGGGTGGCAGCCTTGAACCAGAGGGTGGCAGTGATCAACCAAAGGGTGGCAGTGATGAACCAGAGGGTGGCACTGGTGAACCAGAGGGTGGCAGTGATGATCCAGAGGGTGGCAGTGGCAAATAAGAGGGTGGCACTGATGTACCAGAGGGTGGCAGTGATGATCATCCAGAGGGTGGCAGTGGCGAACCAGAGGGTGGCAGTAATGAACCAGAGGGTGGCAGTGATGAACCAGAGGGTGGCAGTGGTGAACCACAAGGTGGTGAACCGTAGGATAGCAGTGATGAACCAGAGGGTTGCAGTGGTGAACCAGAGGGTGGCAGAGATGATCCAGAGGGTGGCAGTGGCAAACCAGAGGGTGGTAGTGATGAACCAGAGGGTGGCAGTGGCGAACCAGAGGGTGTTGTGATGAACCAGAGGTTGGCAGTGGCGAACCAGAGGGTAGTAGTGGTGAACCAGAGGGTGACAGTTGTGAACCAGAGAGTGACAGTGGTGAACCAGAGAGTGGCAGTGGTGAACCAGAGGGTGCTGTGTTGAACCAGAGGGTGGCAGTGGTGAACCAGAGGGTGATAGTGATGAACCTGAGGGTGGCATTGGTGAGCCAGATGGTGGCAGTGATGAACCAGAGGGTGGCCGCAATGAACCACAGGGTCGCAAACAGGCTGGACACGTAGAAACAACATGGTCACGACTGTTGCGACCACACAAGTAAGTTCGCGTTCCCGAACTTGTAAAAAACGCTCGCGAACTCGCAAAAACCCTTGCGAACGCGCAAAAAAAGCAAATTCGCAAATTTGCACGAATTCGCGGATTTTGAGAATTGCGAGTTCGCTTTCGGACAAATTCCTAGACCGCAAATTTGCAAATTTCACCGATACTTAATTAAAACCTGGCTGTTTGGGCTTGCCTATTAACTGGGTCTTATACGTCAACTTAAAGCATGATTAGCCCCATGAAACCTTTGGTGACCATGCGCTTTATAAAAAACTGTTAACATTAACATTAACATCTGGGTGTATTGCAAGCATCGGAACTCAAATGGCTTCAGCAGTGTTTCCCTCGCATCGATGCTGACAATTCATCAGCAGCTCAAAGACATCTCAGATCACGTAGGCATTTCCTTCGCTTATAACATTTTTCTGCACTGCTGAGGTGCACCCAAGTGGGGGAGGAGATTTTATAGATTCATGCGCATATGTGTGGTGGCTCTGCAGAATGCAGTATTATTTTACTAGCCCCCTGGCAGTCGTGACTTTGCCATACAGATAGATTCACTCACAAACTCGCTCTCACACAACCCTCCAAGGTGAACCAGAACTTTGCTGGTCTACTTCATAGTTCTAATTCAACATTTATAGCCAGTATTGCAATTGGTGGGACTGAATATGTGTGGGCTATTGCAAGGACACTTGGTAGCAGTGATTTAATGATGCTCTTGACTGTTACTTTTCCACACATGTGGTCTACAGAGCTCGGTGGCAGCCAGCCTCACTTCCAGGAAGTATGGACAGCCCCCTTGAATAAAGAGAGCCCTGCATAAAGAACTTCACAATTGGAAACATAGATACAGTTAAAAAATTACCTACAAAGGTGATTGGGTTCACTGACAAAATATCGATATAAAAGCATAGAGATGTAAAAAATATATATGCAAAAATATTGACTCCCTATACTTAAACAGGTAAGTATAAAAATATTGAGAAAGAATATTGATGTTTAAAAATGTAGTTGACCTCGATTTTTTATATATAAAAAATAAAATAAAAATATTTATTTTTATATATTTTTTAATTAAAAAATTAAATAAAAATGTACAACATATATAATATAGTAATAGGTATATATAATATAGTAATGTGTATATATATATATATATATATATATATATATATATATATATATATATATATATATATTCACTGAAAAAACCATAGGTTATAGTCGATATATAGTTAGGAATTTGCATTTACAAAACCTTGAAAATTCAATGAAAAAACCATTGGTTTTAGGCCATATATAGTTAGGGATTTGCATTTACAAAACCTTATTTTACTCGCATAAAACCATTGAAATTCCATATATAGTTAGATGCGCTAACTATATATCGTGCACCCGCAATCCACTGCTGATGATGTCACATATTACATCATTCATGACATGGTCAGTGACATCACTGATGACATCACTGATGACAACTCAAATGACATCACTGATGACATCTCAAATGACATCACTGATGACATCACTGATGACAACTCAAATGACATCACTGACAACATCACAGATGACATCATTCATGTGTTAATACGATGAACCTCTACAGACTCTGATATATCCTTAGATACACTCAGTGAAAACAGACACTCACAGATTGTCACTCATCCATGGAGTTACTCATACACCTAGACAGTCATGCAAAGAATCAAACACACCTCCAATTCCCCAACTATACAGTTATACACACCTTACTTATTGAAACATATTCTAACACATATTTACTCTCTTATATAATCCCTAATAAAAGTTCACAATGCTCCATACAGCCACTCACACATTCACTGGCTCTAATGCACAGTTATTTATATATGTTAACTCTCACATGTACTGTGTTTTACATATGTACTTACTTTGACATGTAGCACTGAGATATCCATTCACTCACCAATACACTCATGCACACAGTCAACCGCCCATACAGCTGTTTCCACATGCACTTTTGAAACCATACATCTAGTGAATCAACTGCTCACACATCTATGCACAGAGTCACACACCTCCCAGCCACTCACACACATACTCAGTCTCCCATACAAATACTTGAGCAACCAATCAATAACCCATATAGTTATTCATATAGCTACTGATCAACACATGCAGCAGTTTACAGAACAACAGATATAATGATGCACAAATTAATACAGTTTAATCACTAACCCATGCACTCATTGAGACACATTTAATCACTCCCTCATACAATCAGTTGCACCTACTAAATCCTTCATCCAGACATTTATACATCCACTCATTCTTCAATATGTAAGACATATTTTAACTTTACAGAAACATACAGTCACTGGATGTTGTGATCAGTGATGTCATCAGTGATGTCACTGACCATGTCATGAATGATGTAATATGTGACATCATCAGCAGTGGATTTCGGGTGCGCAATATATAGTTAGCGCATCTAACTATATATGGAATTTCAATGGTTTTATGCGAGTAAAATAAGGTTTTGTAAATGCAAATCCCTAACTATATATGGCCTAAAACCAATGGATTTTTCATTGAATTTTCAAGGTTTTGTAAATGCAAATTCCTAACTATATATCGACTATAACCTATGGTTTTTTCAGTGAATTTCAATGGTTTTTTAATAGCAAAAATGAAAAGCTTTAAAATGTCTAGTACGTGATAGATAAAAACTTTTTCGTGTTTATGCACGCTGATGTGCTTTGAACGCTGCCCCCTCCCCTCTTTTCTCTTAGTAGTACTCTCTCTTTGCAGATAGTGAAGAGTAGTTAACGCAGGCCTTTACCCCCGTTGTAATCCGTCCTGCCTGCTTGTCTCTCCATTTGATTGATTATTATCCAAGCATTTACTGTTTTACAATTGATTCTCTTTGGTTCATTCTCTATTTACAAACAAGCACAAAGTCGCAATACTCTGTTTAGTCTTTGCAGATCGTGAAAAATCGTGTAAAAAAATAAAAGTAATCGAGCAAAATCAGTAGGCCACTAATTGGATCTCTTTTTGACCTCGCTAAAATAGAAATATTATAAACAACCCTTCATGAGAAATACGAAAATAGTGAGATGAACTGAGCTCCACACCATGAGGGCTGCAAGACAGCTCGGCTCCGTCACCCATCCCGCCCAAAATAACGACAAACCCTATGCAAATATTAAAAATATAGACAACCGACCAGCAAAGAAACAGGGTAAAACATTTTATTAAATAACTATTTACATAACGTTGGTTTATAAGATGATGTCAGTAGTGGACCGATGTGTGAATAGGTCGGAAGCAGCACAAGGCGCCAAGATCCGGATGGCAAGTCCTGGATGTTGGGTGCCATAGTTCAGAGTTCTGAGTTTGAGCCTTTTTCAATGCCTGTGCTTTGTTGTTTCCCCTCCATCAAAAACAAAAAAAATATATAAAACTGTGCAAAAATACAAAAAAATCAAAAAATGTTTACAAAAGCAGTGCTTGTAAGACTGTCTGAAGCTTATTTCCACCTACTGCAGCTTCACTATTCTCAAAGTAAGTGAGGGTCGTTTGTGGACCTGACTGCATTTGAAAACAATGTTATATGGTACCTCCATAAACCGCTTGACGGAGGCCCCCGAGGGGCGGTGTGATGGCACGGACTCGGAGAAGACGCTTGGCTCCGACCCCCTCCCCAAGTCTTATAGCACTGGTGTAGCCTGAGATCGCCCCCGACATAGGCGGCCGGCTCCCGGGGTCCGGCGGAACTTTTTGCCTTTTGATGACTCTTCTATTCTGGACTTTGTCCCACAATCCGTTTGACCTGAAGACACGCTGTAGTGGGGCGCCCCTTTACCGTTTTAGTTGCCATTCCGCCCGCTTTTGCTACACTGTGCCTCTTCCGCCATTCAGCTGTTTACCGCCCGCTCTTGCGACTACAGCGTCTCGCTCACCATGTAGTTAAGTTGCTCCCGCTCTTGCGGTGCAGCGATAGGCGGCTGCCACAGGACTCTCAAAATGGCGGCCGGCTCTTAGGTTTTGGGCCTGGTCCACTAAAATGGCCCTGGGACACCTTGGAACTCGGACGCTTCCCTGATAGGGCTTGGGTCCCATTCTCGAAAGCGTCCCCTCAGCCGTGAAGATTCTACAAAAGTCTTGGGGGCCCCCGACTCCCGCAGGCTTCTGGTGGGGAGCGGCTGCCATGTCTGCTCGTGGAATGGCCACGACGGAGCTACGAGATGGTAGTGCTCTCATGCTGACGCCAGCTTTAGTCTGAAACATCCAGAAACACTGTAGACTACCAATTCGATCAGTTCCGGTAGCGCCCCAACATGACCCGGAAGAGAAGAACTTGCCCTCCCCTCTTTGACTGATGGTTCTTGTTGCCTGTCCCCTCTGTTGTCATTTAACAGAACTTTTTGGACTGCTGAAAGGGGTTGTGTTCCGAACGCTAGTTGGTGGAGACATTTTGACTATATTCTTGACCTACGTTGTCGCGTAATGCGTTATATGACGCGCCGCGTTAGCGCACCCGGAAGTGATCCGGGGCGCGGCGCGCAGCGAGTAACGTAAGCATAACAGGTCATGTGACTTGTTAATAAAACTTTTCATTGGTTCATTTTACTTTTGTTATTTTAATGATGAAAAGCTTGGTCATATGACCTAAAAATTACGCTTTTTATTGTTTTCGAACATTATTTTTTTTTAAACATATATGTTATAATATTCCAGGCTAATGTACTTTCCCGGAAAATTTACAACTGTCCTGCAAGTAAAATATATTCCTTTTTCGAGAAAAAGGGCGTTTCTTCGTTCCAGGACGGAGCCGTTGAGTAAAAGAGACTCGGCCTGCTGTCTTAGTCGCTGATACGCCTGATTATCAGATTCTTATCGATCACTTTATGTTGCAGGAGTGGAAAACACAACTGCCCTTGACCATTTATCTTTACTGCGTTCCTACATATTATACCTTTTATCCGTCATGTAATTGGACTGCTTTATTTCACTTGCCTTTTACTGATTCGAAAACAGTGACTAAAAGTAAAAACTTTACCAATGTAAATACTACTACCGTGTTTTGTTTTAAAAACCTTTATTGTGAAAATGTCAGTATACAAATACGGGCCTATAACCACGTGGGCCGGCCACGGAGCAAACTGAAATCGTATATGATGAGGAGACATTTACACTGTAGAGGAACGTAACGAGCGGGCCATTAGGTTGCAAGAACTAAGGTGTCTAACAGTTGCGGAATCGGTGGACGTACATTTTGTAATTAAAATAAGACAGGGCCACTTACAATAAAATTTTCTAGATATACATTTGCGGGCAAGGAGTTACGAGTCCCATTTATACCGGCGCCATTTTGGGCGAGGCCGGGCAGGTCCAAGATATAGTCAAAATGTCTCCACCAACAATCGGCCAGACCAGAACCCCTTTCGGCCCTTTATGCTACAAGATGGTGTCTTCCATTCAGAAAATATTGTTGGCAGCATTTTGAAAGGAAAGATAAACAGCCGTTCTCCTAGTGAGTCTCACATTGTTACATTTAGGAAGAATGTTGAAGAGTAATATGTGGAAAATCTGAAGACATTTTTCTACAAACTCTCAATCAGCCTTGGATGGAAAAAAAAATCCTGAAGAATGTACAAACTGAAAACCAATTTTTGTCTGTATAGCATCAACAGCAACGCTTGAGTCAGCTTTGTGTCAAGCCGCCATTTTCATTCAATCAATAGCGTCCCCCTGCACACATTCAGGAACCTGGTCGTGTCTTCAGGTGAAACGGATTGTGGGACAAGAAGCAGAAAGGAAAAGGAAAAAAGTTCCGCCGGACCTCGGGAGCCGGCCGCCTATGTCATGGGCGATCTTTGGCCACACCAGGGCAATAGTGAAGCTGCAGCAGGTGCAAAAGAGCTTCAGACAGTCTTACAAGCACAGCTTTTCTAAACATTTTTTTGTATTGTTGCACAGTTTTATATATTTTTTTGTTTTTGATGGAGGGGAAACAACAAAAAACAGGCATTGAAAAAAGCTCAACAGTGCAGGGCGCCTTGTGCTGGTTCCGACCTATTCACACATCGGTCCACTACTGACATCACCTCATAAGCCAACGGGGCACCCCACACTGACTTTCGGCGCAGCATTGTAGGATGGCCACACCAGTGCGGCAACTTGCTGGACACCACCTCGGTGCCATCCGGATCTCGGCGCGTTCGAGTCACTGTACCGCAAGAGTGACCGGAACTCAGCTGAACACGCCGTCTTTCGGCGCAGCATTGTAGGATGGCCACACCAGTGCAGCAATTTGCTGGACACCACCTTGGGCAATAGTGAAGCTGCAGCAGGTGCAAATAAGCTTCAGATAGTCTTACAAGCACTGCTCAGAACTCTCAACTATGGCACTCAACATCCAGGACTTGCCATTCGGATCTTGGCGCCTTGTGCTGGTTCCGACCTATTCACACATCGGTCCACTACTGACATCACCTCATAAGCCAACGGGGCACCCCACGCCGACTTTCGGCACAGCATTGTAGGATGGCCACACCAGTGCGGCAACTTGCTGGACACAACCTCGGTGCCATCCGGATCTCGGCGCGTTCGAGTCACTGTACCGTAAGAGTGACCGGAACTCAGCTGGACACGCCGTCTTTCGGCGCAGCATTGTAGGATGGCCACACCAGTGCGGCAATTTGCTGGACACCACCTCGGTGCCATCCGGATCTCGGCGCGTTGTGCTGCCTTCGGCCTATTCGCACATCGGTCCGCTACTGACGCCGCCTCACGTGCCAACGGATTTTCTACGCTTTTTGTAGCCCTATGCCGCATAACAGGTCATGTGACTTGTTTATAAAACTTTTCATTGGTTCATTTTACTTTTGGTTTCCTAAAGATGGAAGGCTTGGTCATATGACCTAAAAATAACACTTTTCATTGGTTTAGAACATTTTTTTTTCCCAAACGATGAAAGCCCCACCTTGTTTCTGGATGATTCAGACTGAAGCTGGCGTCAGCATGAGAGCACCACCATCTCGTGGCTCCGTCGTGGTCATTCCGCGAGCAATCATGGCAGCCGCTCCCCACCGGAAGCCTGCAGGAGTCGAGGGCCCCCAAGACTTTTGTAGAATCTTCACGGCTGAGGGGACGCTTTTCGAGAATGGAGCCCAAGCCCTAGCAGGCAAGCGTCCGAGTTCCAAGGTGTCCCAGGGCCATTTTAGTGGACCAGGCCCAAAACCGAAGAGCCGTCCGCCATTTTAAGAGTCATGTGGCAGCCGCCTATCGCTGCACTGCAAGAGTGGGAGCAACTCAACAACATGGTGAGCGAGACGCTGTAGCCGCAAGAGCGGGCGCAACTCAGCTGGATGGCCGCCACCTGGGGAGGCCCGTTCACGCCGCCTCCCCCACGCCCCCCCCCCCCGGGCCGCCCCACGCCAATTTTCGGAGCAGCATTGTAGGATACCAAAACCAGTGCAGCAGTTTACTGGACATCACCTGGGTGCCATCAACATCTCAGCGCGTTCTGCTGCCTTGGGACTATTCGCACAACAGACCGCTACTGACGAGGTCTCCCTCCGCACCACCCTGGACGCCCCACGCTGTTTTTCTTTGCTGCATTGTAGGATCCCAAAAACCAGTGCGGCACCCAGGTGACATCACCTGGGTGCCGTCCAGAACTCAGCACGTTGTGCTGCCTTGGGACTATTCGCACAAAAGACAGCTTCTGACCATTGTTGCTTTTTTTTGTGAAAAATGTTTAAATGTTTTTACAGTTTTTGTTCCGTTCGTTATATTTAAAAGTTAATAAAGTTTTATAATCCTACTTTGTTGGAGTGTTATATATTTTTTTTAAAACGGGTGAATGGGGCCTTGAATCGGGTTATTGTTATGTGTGGGCTTTGCAAGTGTACTGCTACAGGATCGGACATTTCAAACTCAAATGCACGTTCTTTTTCTTACCTTTCCGAAGCATGGAGCGCAATAGCAGGCAGAGAAAGGGTGATGCAACTGTTGAACACTGCCTGGCCTGGAAGTTGCTGGCAGTGCCCCCCCCCCCGCCCGCTCCTGAAAGAGGACACACACACACCGCCGCCCCGAGTACTTCACAGATCTTTAAAAGACCATGCGCTTGTTCATGAGGCTTAAATGGTTTATCACCCCTTCTAGAACCCCTGCATCGACCCTCTGACGTTTCCTGGAAAAATTACCACGTAACACAATACCAAGCCTTGTCAGCTGAAACCCCCGAGGAATCGTGGGGCATATTATCAAGGGGGTTTATCTCCGCTTTTTTGGCTTTAAAAGCCAAGAAAGCGGAGATAAAATTATCTCCCTATTACCAAGCTGTCGCTAACACCAGTTAGTGACAGCTAAAAGGAGATAGCGACCATCTTGGGCCCCGCTTTGCATGTCAGTGATATTTATCACTAATGACATGCAAAGTGGGCGTGCCAAGATGTTAGCGACTGGAAACAGTCCCTAACATCGCTATCTCCTATTACCAACTTTTGGAGATATTTGCGCTAAGCGCGAATATCTCCAAAAGCTAACACCTGACCTGAGCAGTTCTTAGCCATGTTATCCAATGGGAGGTGGGTAACATGGCTAAGAGCATTTGCTCGATAATACATGAATATCGCTGACTTTTCTGCGATATTCATGCATTGCGGCCGTTTTTTATCGCATTTGCGATAAACCTTGCTAATAGCAAGGTTTATCTGCGATAAAAATCGCTGATGTGCGGCGATAATTTTTGTCTATAAACAAGTTAGAGACAAAAATTATCGCTAGTTGTTGGTAATATGCCCCCGGGTTTTTGCTTGCAGAAATCGGGAGGCGGGAGACTAGCACTGAAATCAGTAGTCTCACGCCTGAATCGGGAGGGTTGGCATGTCTGGATTCTCTACAGCTGGGGCCATAAACTACATCCGCAGGGGTAGGTGACAGCCTGGGACCAGCCTGGCATCTAAAATGGCTGCCGTGCACGACAAAATTGTGGCATTGGAAAAAAGGCAAGATGGCGCAGACAATGTTTATCAATAAGGATTCATTTATAACAAAATATTTTATCGCAGTGACAAATTGGCGGTCAACACTTCCTGATTTCCATCGAATCGAACGTTAACAGACGTCACACAGCAAAAAAAAAAAAAGCTCACACACAGCCGCTGGAAGAGATGTATCAACATATATGAGCCTCCTCAGCCACCCTCAGGAAACATAGGGGATTAGGATACGTCTCCCGCACCCCCTTATACCTAGTAATTTAATTAAAACGAAGCACAAAATGGCGAATTCCCGTTTCGCTACCAGTTTGCGGCCCAGTTCGCGGCCCGTGAAGCGCTTCTACCGTGAAAAATAATTTTATTTTATTTTCCCCACGGGACCCTTTAATAACCCCAACAACATTCCTAGGGGGTCAAGAGGGGTATACCTTGCCCCCTTTCATTAAATTCCCCCTTCGTTTTTCACCTCTTCTTCTCTCTCGATCCTACCGAGAGATAAGATGGCGGCCGCTCCGGACTGTTTAGAATGTTGACAGACACCGGAGAGCCAATCAGCTTTCTGTGCGCAAAGTTCCGTTTCGCGAAAAGTAAGCGAACCGGAGCGCAGCCCGGAGCGCTGTTACAGATATATATCTTGTTTTGAACGTTAATTTCTCAAAAACTACTGGAGCACATATATTGAGACCTAGCAAAGGCACATCGGGCTAACAGTCCCTACAATTTTGTCAAGTTTCGTGCAAATCCATTCAGCCGTTCGAGCTAAAAGTGAGTCCAACCGCCCTATGGAAATTAACATGGGAAAAACGCGTTTTGGGACCCCCCTTTTTTTCGGCCCCCCCTCGACAAAACCCCCCCAAATTTTCAAGGGCTGCTCAGAAACAAAATGTGCCATTTTCCTGAAAATTTCAGCCGATTCCGTCCACAAACGCCAAAGTTATTAGACATAGAATTTTCAAAAATCCCATAGGGAATAAATCCTAACTATATATACCTACTGGCGATAGCCAGTAGGTAATATATATATATATATATATATATATATATATATATATATATATATATATATATATATATATATATATATATATATATATATATATATATATATATATATATATACATATATATAATGAAAAGAAAAACGCTTCTTCCGGGGTGCTGGGACCCATGGGAGTTGGCGCAAATACCGGCGAAGCAGTCCGGTTGAATCAGTATCCAAGGAAAACCAAAGTTTGTTTGCGCTCTCAGGTAATCAGACAAAAGAATCCGAGGTATAATCTCAGCAGTTTATTACACAACGCGTTTCAGCATAGAAGCCTTGTTCACGTGATTATACCTCGGATTCTTTTGTCTGATTACCTGAGAGCGCAAACAAACTTTGGTTTTCCTTGGATATATATATATATATCTATATATATATATATATATATATATATATATTACCTACTGGCGATAGCCAGTAGGTATATATAGTTAGGACCTAGCTACCATAGGAAATCCGCACCATTCTATTGGGAATAACTTTGTCGCCGGTTGAGGAATTTGCGTGTAATTTTCCAAAATTGTGGCCAGCTCCGCTGCGCTCCTTCCCTGAAAGTTTCGGGGGGATTCGTGAAGTGGGGGCTGAGAAAAAAGGGGAGTCCCAAAACGTGTTTTCCCCATGTTAATTTTCATAGGACGTTCTGACAAGTCTACAGCCCGAACCGCTGAACGGAATTACACCAAACCTGGCAAAATTTTAGGGACTGGTACGCAGAAGTGCCTTTGGTAAATTTGGTGAAAATTGCTCCAGTGGTTTTTATGAAAATTAACTTCAAAAACACATATATATCTGGGCGGAGCCTAACCACACATCTCATCGTGAGATCTGATTGGCTGTCAGCACTTCATCCAAGAAGTGTTGGCAGCCATCTTGGGACCAATATACATGATAGCACCTCATTAAAAAGCATTGTAGTTAATAGAGGGTTTTAGGACTTTAGTTGCATTATAAATCATTTGTTGATGGTACCATACTCATTTTAGGAATTGTGGTGTGTTCTAAGGTGATTTTACCATGTGAAAAAGCCTTCTGTTGGGATATCATAAATCATGTTTGAAAGAATCTATTATCTCATGCTTTTCCCACAGTGGTTTGAAAGGGGATCTGTAAGCTAAACTAAAAGCATATTTTCTGTAAATTCACATTATCTTTCTTAGTCATGTGAGAATGAAGTCTGACATTCTCAGTAAAACATGTACATCCAACAAGGACAGAGACTGTCAGTTGATTCCTTTGTGTTCTACTGCAGCCTCCTAGAGTGTTTTAAAGAACAACTAGAGCGCTAACAGTCCTACTTATTACAAAGGTATAGCACACCTGAAGCCATCTTGATTGGATTGGAATAAAGTGGTAACTCTTAAAACATTTAATTTAAAAAGGAACAAAATGAGGGGGTATATTTTGCCATAAAAAAGTATGATTAGTGCTGCAGAAAGAAAAATTAGGGCACAATTTGAGTGACTTCTCAAATCCTCTTCTATTTAATTAAAAAATTCTGACATGCAGTCTCCCAAGATGACCACCAGAGACAAAAGAGCCCAAATATAGCCCAAAATAACACCCAGATGTAGCCCAAGTATAGCCCAATGACAGAATGTCCCAGAGTGTTCTAAAGAATAACTAGAGCGCTAACAGTCCTACTTATTACAAAGGTATGGCACACTTGAAGCCATCTTGATTGGCATAAACATGGCAACTCTTAAAAATTTAATTTAAAAAGGAACAAAATGAGGGGGTTTATTTTGCCATAGAAAGTATGATTAGTGCTGCAGAAAGAAAAATTAGGTCACATTTTGAGTTACTTCTCAAATCCTCTTCAATTTAATTAAAACATTCTGACATGCAGTCTCCCAAGATGGCCACCAGAGACAAAAGAGCCCAAATGTAGCCCAAATATCACCCAGATGTAGCCCAAGTATAGCCCAATGACAGAATGTCTCAGAGTATTCTAAAGAACAACTAGAGCGCTAACAGTCTTACTTATGACAAAAGTATGGCACACCAGAAGCCATCTTGATTGGAATAAAGTGGTAACTCTTAAAACATTTAATTTAAAAAAGAACAAAATGAGGGGGTATATTTTGCCATAGAAAGTATGATTAGTGCTGCAGAAAGAAAAATTAGGGCACATTTTGAGTGACTTCTCAAATCCTCTTCTATTTCTATTACACATGAATGACAGAGTTGTACTAAAATTATTAACAGAGGTAGTGAGTGGCCCCCATAATTGCCGGATATATGCAGTGCTTGCAGTACAAAGTACTGCTACTATTCATGGTAATATTCGGAAAAATTACAACTTCTTTTCCTTGTCTTTCCTACACTGGAACGGACGTGCGGGTGCGGTGTTACATGCTCTTCAAAGTAAGACTTAGTTCATCCAGTGACCGTCTACTCTCTCTACATACACATAAGCTATCTATGAGTCAGATAGTGCCATGATCCAGGCATCCATCCATTCAAAGTAAATGTCAATCATTCTTCTTAATGTCTTAGGGTACAAACCTTACTTCCTCTCACAGGAAAAGAGCATTTTCATTTTATTTTGGAAACCGCAAGCCATGCATCCGTGCTTGACTTGCATTTGAATTTCAACCAAAGGATATATTGCGCACACATACAGTTTCTATTTCACTCACCCAGGCAGTCCTCTTTCCTTTCTCCTTCCACCCATCCTTGCTTCATCTTTCAACCGGACATGCATCATATGCCCAGCCACCTCGGGCAGCATTCAAAAAACACGTATCATTCTTTGCCAGTCATCATGACTTTTAATTCGCTCGTCCTTCCACACTTACTTACACCCTTCTTTCCCTTTTCGTTCATCCCATCCATTAAGTTCATCTCTGATCTGACTTGGATTATCGAAAAAACTTTCACAGCTGATTTGAAGTGGATAATCATCATTGGGGATCAATCAACGATGAATTAGGGAGCTAAATGACTCTGTCACACTAGCTAGTCAGTAAGGAGATTGGGGGTTCAAATTCTGTTATGACTGAGGTATGTGGAAAGTCTAACTGTGCCTATTATAATTGATAAACAATGCACTATTTAGTGTCCATAGTTCTGTTTGTGCAGAATTGTCCCTGCAACAATAGTAGTATGGATTGTCCTCCTATCCAATCAAAAAGTAAACTAGTATCTTATTCTTTCTTGGTGGTCATTGACAGTTTATTGTTGGGAATTGTCAAAGCATAAACATTTAGAAGACTTCAAAAGACATTATGGACAACCCAGTGGACTGCGCTCAGTGCATAGAGCTATTGCTGAATAGAATGGGAGTTTCGTTTAACACCTTTTGCAAACTGTGCAAGCTTAGTTAGCTAATCAGAAAGACTAATAATAATAATCTAGTAGTACCACAGGGAGTCATAGTAGAGGCAGGATAAGAATTTAGAAACAGTCTACAAGAAGATCAAAGACGATGTAGGAAAAATTGAATGTGGAACGTTAGTAAAAAAATAGGTACTCTAAAAGATAGGAAGTATAATTATTAATATTAACATGAAAGCTTACTGGGGCCAGCAGAGGAGCCCTCGCCGGACGAATCCTGGCCTTCCTGGTCCTCGTCCGCCGGCGCCGCTACCTCCTCCGCTGTCCTCTTGCCCCTGGGGGGAGCTGATGTACAACATGAAAGAAAGACCCAATCATGGATGATTGTTGTCAACCAAATCAAATAGTTCAAAAGAACAATAACAAATTATTTCGGGGAAATAGCAAATAGACAACAATTGCACTACATTTATTGACCTATTTGATGTGGTCTACTAGGATATTAGTATTGCTGGATTCGCGGACCGTCGACTTGGAAAGTTATGTAACTCACTAAACAAACTACAAAAAGGTTCGACTAGGACTGGCAGGCAGCACTACGCAGCACGCGAAGTGACAGGCAAAGTCCATTGTGATTGCAGACCAGTGAGAACACTAAAAAGTAAGTTTCCTACTACATAACCAGTCATTAAAATACTCAAACTATCAATCCACCACCACTATCTCTTCTTAGTGGCAGGCTACGAAGGAAGGACTAGACTTGAGTCTCTAGGGGAAGATTTACAAGTCCCTTGCGGCTCTTTTGCTCCGTCATTGCGTGACTTTTGTGACGCAGCGACAGCGCTGAAGAGGCGCCATGGTGCGGGGTATATTAACAACGTGACGCATCTGGGAGATGCATCACGTTGTAAAGCCCTGGGCCATCAGGGGGCGTTCCGGTGCAAGGGAGTGCGTTCCTGCGCAGGAACGCATCCTAAAAGTGGCTGAGTGAAATCTACAAGATTTCACTCAGTCACTTTTAGGCCAATGCTACGTCACTCAAAACCCTGCTCCTGCTTGAAGCAGATGTACAGCTTGACGCAGCATTGGAGAGATAGGGCACCCCAGAGCATTGCTGGAGCTGCGTCGTTGTTGTGACGCAACTCCAGCAATGCGCTGCCTTTATGGCACCAATTCGTGACGCTTCTGTGTCGTTTTTGCCCCATGGTGCGCCGCATTTACAATGGGTGGTGGAGGTGTAGCGCACAATTACTGGCGCATCCCCGCTAATTTGCAGGGATGCGCCAGTAATTGTAAATTTCCCCCTTAGTGTCTAGCATTACGCAGTTCTGTAAAGTACACTCATACATAATTACTCAGGCCAATGAAATGAGCAAACAAATCGAAAACAATTAAGCATAGTAGCACCGCCACTGAGCAGGAGAGCAGTGCACCTGAAATGCAATCACAGAACATTTTGAAACATAATTTACCTACAATCTAATCGGCAGTATTATTCCTCTTCGGAAAAAACAAACATTTGCAATATGATAACACATAGAGCAGGAAAAAACAGAGCAGTGATTAAATAGCTACTACTACTCACCAAGCCCGGGGATCTTGACGCCTAGCAGGTCGAGCAGGTCGTGTTCACGGTCCAGGAGGTCGGACCACCAGTGCGTGGCCTGGTTGTAGGTGCGCCGGACCCGAGAGTGTTGATACATGGCCCGGCACACCTTCTCCCACCGCTTCTGACGCTCCCGGAGCCCGTACCCGCTAGCGATCCTGCCGCCTGCTGCGATGGTCTTGGGGAGGCGGCGCTGCACATAGTAAACCAGTGCGGCCACCTCCTCCACGCTGAAGATCTCCCGGGCTGTGACTAGCTCCCCCCGCAATCGCCGGCATGGGAGCCGGGTTCAGGGTGTGGGACCCTTTCCCTTCTCCTTCCCGGCTCCCTTTGCCATGGTCCTGTAAAGCAGAAAGAAAAAAAAAGGAAAGAATAGGGAAAAAGTAAAGTAAAAAAAAAGTTTAAAAAAGTAGCTTTAAATGTAACTAAAAGTTGAAAAAAACACAAAATATAGATCTAGAAAAAAAGAGGGATAGATATAGAGTAGAAAAGATCAAAAAAAGTCCAAAGAAACAAAGGATTGCACAGATGAAAGGAGGATTATAAAGCATGCACAGAACCATAGCAATGAATGAAAAACAAGATGGCCGTGCCTATTGAGGACCGAGTGGGTACGTTTTTTCCCCCGTGAGTACGCAAAACACGTGCGAACTCGTAATAGCGCGCCGCACACAACGCAGCATTGTCAATAGCGCCCGGAAACGGAAATAAGCAACGCGCACAAGATGGCCGCGCCCATGTATGACCGGATGGGCAACCTCGCGGTCGGTGCGCTGCAATCGGTCCGCGAATAAGCAAAAAAAGGGGCGAACGCGCAAAAAAAGAAATCCGCAAATTCCCATGAATTCGCGGATTGCACGTTCGATTTCAAGCGAATTCGCGCCCTGCGAATCTCGTGAAATTGCAGAAAAAACAATTTTGCAAAACTGAAAGCACTTAGCAGGAGCAAAAGTTCAAGCTAATCTGTAACCATTCCCTGTAGTGCTTCCTGAGGGGCCCCTCCAGAGTTCAGTTGCCTACTTGCAACTATTCTCTGACCCTGCTCTGACCCTCAAAGCAGGGTCAGAGAATAGTTACAAGTATGGCACAATGCTCCTGTAAAAAAAATTAAACTGCAACAGGAAGCACTTGCAGCTAAGGAAGCAGGTGCCAGACTTGAAGATCAAATTCAGTGACACATTAACCAGCCCCAAATGAATTCATCTCAGTTGAGGCTGGGAAGGTGTGCTTTGCTTTCCCTCAATAATCTACAGTGGTGAACAAGAGGGTGGTAGTGGTGAACCAGAGGGTGCTGTGATAAATCAGAGGGGGACAGTGATGATCCAGAGGGTGGCAGTGGCAAACCAGAGGGTGGCAGTGATGAACCAGAGGGTGGCTGTGATGAACCAGAGGGTGGCAGTGGTGAATCAGAGGGTTATGAACCAGAGGTGGCAGTGATGAACCAGAGGGTGGCTGTGATGAACCAGAGGGTGGCACTGGTGAACCAGAGGGTGGCAGTGATGATCCAGAGGTTGGCAGTGGCAAACCAGAGGGTGGCAGTGATAAACCAGAGGGTGGGTGTGATGATCCAGAGGGTGGATGAACCAGAGGATAGCAGTGGTGAACCACAAGGTGATGAACCAGAGGATAGCAGTGATGAACCAGAGGGTGGCAGTGGTGAACCAGAGGGTGGCAGTGATGATCCAGAGGGTGGCAGTGACAAACCAGAGGGTAGCAGTGATGAACCAGAGGGTGGCAGTGATGATCCAGAGGGTGGCAGTGGCGAACCAGAGGGCGATGTGATGAACCAGAGGATGGCAGTGATCAACCAGAGGGTGGCAGTCTTGAACCAGAGGGTGGCAGTGGTGAACCAGAGGGTGGCAGTGGCAAACCAGAGGGTGGCAGTGATAAACAACAGGGTGGCAGTCTTGAACCAGAGGGTGGCAGTGGTGAACCAGAGAATGGCAATGATGATCCAGAGAGTGGCAGTGGTGAACCACAGGGTGCTGTGATGAACCAGAGGGTGGCAGTGATGAACCAGAGGGTGGCAGTGGTGAACCAGAGGGTGATGAACCAGATGATAGCAGTGATGAACCAGAGGGTGTCAGTCTTGAACCAGAGGGTGGCAGTGATCAATCAGAGGGTGGCAGTGATGAACCAGACGGTGGAACTCGTGAACCAGAGGGTGGCAGTGTGGAACCAGAGGGTGGAACTGATGAACCAGAGGGTGGCAGGGATGAACCAGAGGATGGCAGTGATCAACCAGAGGGTGGCAGTGATCAACCAGAGGGTGGCAGTGATGAACCAGAGGGTGGCACTGGTTAACCAGAGGGTGGCAGTGATGATCCAGAGGGTGACAGTGGCAAACCAGAGGGTGGCAGTGATGAACCAGAGGGTGGCAGTGATGATCCAGAGGGTGGCAGTGGCGAACCAGAGGGTGGCAGTAATGAACCAGAGTGTGGCAGGGATGAACCAGAGGATGGCAGTGATGAACCAGAGGGTGGCAGCCTTGAACCAGAGGGTGGCAGTGATCAATCAGAGGCTGGCAGTGGTGAACGAGAGGGTGGCAGTGATGATCCAGAGGGTGGCAGTGGCAAACCAGAGGGTGGCAGTGATGAAACAGAGGGTGGCATTGATGATCATCCAGAGGGTGGCAGTAGTAAACCAGAGGGTGGCAGTAATGAACCAGAGGGTGGCAGTGATGAACCAGAGGGTGGCAGTGGTGAACCACAAGGTGATGAACCATAGGATAGCAGTGATGAACCAGAGGGTGGCAGTGGTGAACCAGAGGGTGGCAGTGATGATCCAGAAGGTGGCAGTGGCAAACCAGAGGGTGGCAGTGATGAACCAGAGGGTGGCAGTGGCAAACCAGAGGGTGGCAGTGATGAACCAGAGGGTGGCAGTGATGACCCAGAGGGTGGCAGTGGCAAACCAGAGGGTGGCAGTAATGCACCAGAGGGTGGCAGTGATGATCCAGAGGGTGGCAGTGGTGAACCAGAGGGTGGCAGTAATGAACCAAAGGGTGGCAGTGATGAACCAGGGAGTGGCAGTGGTGAACCACAAGGTGATGAACCAGAGGATAGCAGTGATGAACCTGAGGGTGGCAGTGGTGAACCAGAGGGTGGCAGTGATGATCCAGAGGGTGGCAGTGGCAAACCAGAGGGTGGCAGTGATAAAACAGAGGGTGGAAGTGATAATCCAGAGGGTGGCAGTGGCGAGCCAGAGGGTGCTGTGATGAACCAGAGGATGGCCGTGATCAACCAGAGGGTGGCAGTCTTGAACTGGAGGGTGGCAGTGGTGAACCAGAGGGTGCTGTGATGAACCAGAGGGTGGCAGTGGTGAACCAGAGGGTGGTAGTGGTGAACCAGAGGGTGACAGTGGTGAACCAGAGAGTGAAAGTGGTGAACCAGAGAGTGGCAGTGGTGAACCAGAGGGTGCTGTGATGAGCCAGAGGGTGGCAGTGGTGAACCAGAGGGTGGCAGTGGTGAACCAAAGGGTGCTGTGATGAACCAGAGGGTGGCAGTGATGAACCAGAGGGTGGCAGTGGTGAACCAGAGGGTGATGAACCAGAGGATAAGAGTGATGAACCAGAGTGTGGCAGTCTTGAACCAGAGGGTGGAAGTGATGAACCAGAGGGTGGCAGTGATGAACCAGAGGGTGGCACTGGTGAATCACAGGGTGGCAGTGATGAACCAGAGGGTGGTAGGGATGAACCTGAGGATGGCAGTGATCAACCAGAGGGTGGCAGCCTTGAACAAGAGTTTGGTAGTGATCAACCAGAGGGTGGCAGTGATGAACCAGAGGGTGGCACTGATGAACCAGAGGGTGGCAGTGGCAAACCAGAGGGTGGCAGTGGCAAACCAGAGGGTGGCAGTGATGAACCAGAGGGTGGCAGTGATGATCCAGAGGGTGGCAGTGGTGAACCAGAGGGTGGCAGTAATGAACCAGAGGGTGGCAGTGATGAAACAGAGGGTGGCAGTGATGAACCAGAGGGTGGCACTGGTGAACCAGAGGGTGACAGTGTGGAACCAGAGGGTGGCAGTGATGAACCAGGGGGTGGCAGGGATGAACCAGAGGATGGCAGTGATGAACCAGAGGGTGGCAGCCTTGAACCAGAGGGTGGCAATGATCAACCAGAGGGTGGCAGTGATGAACCAGAGGATGGCACTGGTGAACCAGAGGGTGGCAGTGATGATCCAGAGGGTGGCAGTGGTGAACCAGAGGGTGGCAGTAATGAACCAGAGGGTGGCAGTGATGAACCAGAGGGTGGCAGTGGTGAACCACAAGGTGTTGAACCGTAGGATAGCAGTGATGAACCAGAGGGTTGCAGTGGTGAACCAGAGGGTGGCAGAGATGATCCAGAGGGTGGCAGTGGCAAACCAAAGGGTGGCAGTGATGAACCAGAGGGTGGCAGTGGCAAACCAGAGGGTGGTAGTGATGAACCGTAGGATAGCAGTGATGAACCAGAGGGTTGCAGTGGTGAACCAGAGGGTGGCAGAGATGATCCAGAGGGTGGCAGTGGCAAACCAGAGGGTGGCAGTGATGAACCAGAGGGTGGCAGTGGCAAACCAGAGGGTGGTAGTGATGAACCAGAGGGTGGCAGTGGCAAACCAGAGGGTGTTGTGATGAACCAGAGGTTGGCAGTGGCGAACCAGAGGGTAGTAGTGGTGAACCAGAGGGTGACAGTGGTGAACCAGAGAGTGACAGTGGTGAACCAGAGAGTGGCAGTGGTGAACCAGAGGGTGCTGTGATGAACCAGAGGGTGGCAGTGGTGAACCAGAGGGTGATAGTGATGAACCTGAGGGTGGCATTGGTGAGCCAGATGGTGGCAGTGATGAACCAGAGGGTGGCCACGATGAACCACAGGGTCGCAAACAGGCTGGACACGTAGAAACAACATGGTCACGACCGTTGCGACCACACAAGTAAGTTCACGTTCCTGAACTTGTAAAAAACCCTTGCAAACTCACAAAAACCCCTGCGAACGCGCAAAAAAAGCAAATTCGCAAATTTGCAAGAATTCGCGGATTTTGAGAATCGCGAGTTCGCTTTCGGATGAATTCCTGGACCGCAAATTTGCAAATTTCACCCATACTTAATTAAAACCTGGCTGTTCGGGCTTGCCTATTAACTGGGTCTTATACGTCAACTTAAAGCATGATTAGCCCCATGAAACCTCTGGTGACCGTGCGCTTTATAAAAAACTGTTAACATTAACATTAACATCTGGGTGTATTGCAAGCATCGGAACTCAAATGGCTTCAGCAGTGTTTCCCTCGCATCAATGCTGACAATTCATCAGCAGCTCAAAGACATCTCAGATCACATAGGCATTTCCTTCGCTTATAACATTTTTCTGCACTGCTGAGGTGCACCCAAGTGGGGGAGGAGATTTTATAGATTTATGTGCATATGTGTGGTGGCTCTGCAGAATGCAGTATTATTTTACTAGCCCCCTGGCAGTCGTGACTTTGCCATATAGATAGATTCACTCACAAACTTGCTCTCACACAACCCTCCAAGGTGAACCAGAACTTTGCTGGTCTACTTCATAGTTCTAATTCCACATTTATAGCCAGTATTGCAATTGGTGGGACTGAATATGTGTAGGCTATTGCAAGGACACTTGGTAGCAGTGATTTAATGATGCTCTTGACTGTTACTTTTCCACACATGTGGTCTACAGAGCTCGGTGGCAGCCAGCCTCACTTCCAGGAAGTATGGACAGCCCCCATGAATAAAGAGAGCCCTGCATAAAGAACTTCACAATTAGAAACATAGATACAGTTAAAAAATTACCTACAAAGGTGATTGGGTTCACTGACAAAATATCGATATAAAAGCATAGAGATGTAAAAAATATATATGCAAAAATAAGTATAAAAATATTGAGAAAGAATATTGATGTTTAAAAATGTAGTTGACCTCGATTTTTTTATATATAAAAAATAAAATAAAAATATTAAATAAAGATTTGTTTTAATAAAGTAGATTTAATATACATTTTAACAAACATAACAAATAAACTTAATTGAAAAAGTTAAACACATACATAATATATATATATATATATATATATATATATATATATATATATATATATATATATATATATATATATATATATATTTACTTTAAAACAATTATTAAACAATTTATTTTAATTTATTTTTTAATTAAAAAATTAAATAAAAATGTACAACATATATAATATAGTAATAGGTATATATAATATAGTAATGTGTACATATATATATATATATATATATTACCTACTGGCGATAGCCAGTAGGTATATATAGTTAGGACCTAGCTACCATAGGAAATCCGCACCATTCTATTGGGAATAACCTTGTCTCCGGTTGAGGAATTTGCGTGTAATTTTCCAAAATTTTGGCCAGTTCTGCTGCGCTCCTTCCCTGAAAGTTTTGGGGGGATTCGTGAAGTGGGGGCTGAGAAAAAAGGGGAGTCCCAAAACATGTTTTCCCCATGTTAATTTTCATAGGACGTTCTGACAAGTCTACAGCCCGAACCGCTGAACGGAATTACAACAAACTTGGCAAAATTGTAGAGACTGGTACGCAGAAGTGCCTTTGGTAAATTTGGTGAAAATTGCTCCTGTGGTTTTTATGAAAATTAACTTTAAAAACACATATATATCTGGGCGGAGCCTAACCACACATCTCATCGTGAGATCTGATTGGCTGTCAGCACTTCATCCAAGAAGTGTTGGCAGCCATCTTGGGACCAATATACATGATAGCACCTCATTAAAAAGCATTCTAGTTAATAGAGAGTTTTAGGTGCATTATAAATCATTTGTTGATGGTACCATACTCATTTTAGGAATTGTGGTGTGTTCTAAGGTGATTTTACCATGTGAAAAAGCCTTCTGCTGGGATATCATGACTCATGTTTGAAAGAAACTATTATCTCATGCTTTTCCCACATTGGTTTGAAAGGGGATCTGTAAGCTAAACTGAAAGCACATTTTCTGTAAATTCACATTATCTTTCTTAGTCATGTGAGAATGAAGTCTGACATTCTCAGTAAAACATGTACATCCAACAAGGACAGAGACTGTCAGTTGATTCCTTTGTGTTCTACTGCAGCCTCCTAGAGTGTTTTAAAGAACAACTAGAGTGCTAACAGTCCTACTTATTACAAAGGTATAGCACACCTGAAGCCATCTTGATTGGAATAAAGTGGTAACTCTTAAAACATTTAATTTAAAAAGGAACAAAATGAGGGGGTATATTTTGCCATTGAAAGTATGATTAGTGCTGCAGAAAGAAAAATTAGGGCACATTTTGAGTGACTTCTCAAATCCTCGTCTATTTCATTAAAAAATTCTGACATGCAGTCTCCCAAGATGGCCACCAGAGACAAAAGAGCCCAAATGTAGCCCAAATATCACCCAAATGTAGCTCAAATATCACCCAGATGTAGCCCAAGTATAGCCCAATGACAGAATGTCCCAGAGTGTTCTAAAGAACAACTAGAGCGATAACAGTCTTACTTATGACAAAAGTATGGCACACCTGAAGCCATCTTGATTGAATAATGGGGTAACTCTTAAAACATTTAATTTAAAAAGGAACAAAATGAGGGGGTATATTTTGCAATAGAAAGTATGATTAGTGCTGCAGAAAGAAAAATTAGGGCACATTTTGAGTGACTTCTCAAATCCTCTTCTATTTCATTAAAAAATTCTGACATGCAGTCTCCCAAGATGACCACCAGAGACAAAAGAGCCCAAATGTAGCCCAAATATCACCCAGATGTAGCCCAAGTATAGCCCAATGACAGAATCTCCCAGAGTGTTCTAAAGAACAACTAGAGCGCTAACAGTCCTACTTATTACAAAGGTATGGCACACCTGAAGCCATCTTGATTGGAATAAACATGGCAACTCTTAAAACATTTAATTTAAAAAGGAACAAAATGAGGGGGTATATTTTGCCATAGAAAGTATGATTAGTGCTGCAGAAAGAAAAATTAGGGCACAATTTGAGTGACTTCTCAAATCCTCTTCTATTTCATTAAAAAATTCTGACATGCAGTCTCCCAAGATGACCACCAGAGACAAAAGAGCCCAAATATAGCCCAAAATAACACCCAGATGTAGCCCAAGTATAGCCCAATGACAGAATGTCCCAGAGTGTTCTAAAGAAAAACTAGAGCGCTAACAGTCCTACTTATTACAAAGGTATGGCACACCTGAAGCCATCTTGATTGGAATAAACATGGCAACTCTTAAAACATTTAATTTAAAAAGGAACAAAATGAGGGGGTATATTTTGCCATAGAAAGTATGATTAGTGCTGCAGAAAGGAAAATTAGGGCACAATTTGAGTGACTTCTCAAATCCTTTTCTATTTCATTAAAAAATTCTGACATGCAGTCTCCCAAGATGACCACCAGAGACAAAAGAGCCCAAACATAGCCCAAAATAACACCCAGATGTAGCCCAAGTATAGCCCAATGGCAGAATGTCCCAGAGTGTTCTAAAGAATAACTAGAGCGCTAACAGTCTTACTTATGACAAAAGTATGGCACACCAGAAGCCATCTTGATTGGAATAAAGTGGTAACTCTTAAAATATTTAATTTAAAAAGTAACAAAATGAGGGGGTATATTTTGCCATGGAAAGTATGATTAGTGCTGCAGAAAGAAAAATTAGGGCACATTTTGAGTGACTTCTCAAATCCTCTTCTATTTCATTAAAAAATTCTGCCATGCAGTCTCCCAAGATGGCCACCAGAGACAAAAGAGCCCAAATGTAGCCCAAATATCACCCAGATGTAGCCCAAGTATAGCCCAATGACAGAATGTCCCAGAGTGTTCTAAAAAACAACTAGAGCGCTAACAGTCCTACTTATTACAAAGGTATGGCACACCTGAAGCCATCTTGATTGGAATAAACATGGCAACTCTTAAAACATTTAATGTAAAAAGGAACAAAATGAGGGGGTATATTTTGCCATAGAAAGTATGATTAGTGCTGCAGAAAAAAAAATTAGGGCACATTTTGAGTGACTTCTCAAATCCTCTTCTATTTCATTAAAAAATTCTGACATGCAGTCTCCCAAGATGGCCACCAGAGACAAAAGAGCCCAAATGTAGCCCAAATATCACCCAGATGTAGCCCAAGTATAGCCCAATGACAGAATGTCCCAGAGTGTTCTAAAGAACAACTAGAGCGCTAACAGTCCTACTTATTACAAAGGTATGGCACACCTGAAGCCATCTTGATTGGAATAAACATGGCAACTCTTAAAGCATTTAATTTAAAAAGGAACAAAATGAGGGGGTATATTTTGCCATAGAAAGTATGATTAGTGCTGCAGAAAGAAAAAATAGGGCACAATTTGAGTGACTTCTCAAATCCTCTTCTATTTCATTAAAAAATTCTGACATGCAGTCTCCCAAGATGGCCACCAGAGACAAAAGAGCCCAAATGTAGCCCAAATATCACCCAGATGTAGCCCAAGTATAGCCCAATGACAGAATGTCCCAGAGTGTTCTAAAGAATAACTAGAGCGCTAACAGTCCTACTTATTACAAAGGTATGGCACACCTTTAGCCATCTTAATTGGCATAAACATGGCAACTCTTAAAACATTTAATTTAAAAAGGAACAAAATGAGGGGGTATATTTTGCCATAGAAAGTATGATTAGTGCTGCAGAAAGAAAAATTAGATCACATTTTGAGTGACTTCTCAAATCCTCTTCAATTTAATTAAAACATTCTGACATGCAGTCTCCCAAGATGGCCACCAGAGACAAAATAGCCCAAATGTAGCCCAAATATCACCCAGATGTAGCCCAAGTATAGCCCAATGACAGAATGTCCCAGAGTATTCTAAAGAACAACTAGAGCGCTAACAGTCTTACTTATGACAAAAGTATGGCACACCAGAAGCCATCTTGATTGGAATGAAGTGGTAAGTCTGAAAACATTTAATTTAAAAAGGAACAAAATGAGGGGGTTCATTTTGCCATAGAAAGTATGATTAGTGCTTCAGAAAGAAAAATTAGGGCACATTTTGAGTGACTTCTCAAATCCTCTTCTATTTCATTAAAAAAAATTCTGACATGCAGACTGAAACATGCACTTTGAATACCAGCAGCAGACTTCTCTGGTGAGCAGTAGCTTTATTACAGTGATCTAATGAGCAACTAAAGTGCTAACATTCAGAATGTATGGCAAATGTGTGACACATCTGAATGCCTTCTTGATGGAACCAAAGTAAACAAGCATTGCAAATGCAATAGATCTCGCCCTCGTTTAAGTTAAAGCCATTCTGTTTGTAATGAGGTGGCTTTTTAGCTTTGCTTTTATTAGTGTTTTTAAAACGTTCATGTAAATAACATGCATATGTATGCATATATGTATATGTATGCATGCATTTATATTTGTTTTTATATTGATATGCAGATTATATATGTTTATATAGGTATGTATATATATGTATACACATACATGTATACAAATGCATATGCAGTAGAGAGTAGTAAAGAGTGAGTAGTAGAGAGTTGTAGAGAGTGAGTAGTAGAGAGTACTAGAGAGTGAGTAGCAGAGAGAGAGTAGTAAAGAGTGAGTAGTAGAGAGTAGTAGAGAGTGAGTAGTAGAGTGAGTAGTAGAGAGTGAGTAGTAGAGAGTAGTAGAGAGAGAGTAGTAGAGAGTGAGCAGTAGAGAGTAGTAGAGAGTGAGAAGTAGAGAGTGAGTAGTAGAGATTAGTAGAGAGTGAGTAGTAAAGAGTGAGTAGTAGAGAGACAGTAGTAGAGAGTGAGTAGTAGAGAGTAGAGAGTGAGTACAAGAGAGTAGTAGATAGTGAGTAGTAGGGAGTGAGTCGTAGAGAGAGAGTAGTAGAGAGTAGTAGAGTAGTAGAGAATGAGTAGTAGAGTGTGAGTATTAGAGAGTAGTGGAGTAGTAGAGAGTACGTAGTAGAGAGTAGTGGAGAATATTCCAAAGTTTGGCACAGCACCACTTGCACAATAAGTCCAATCAAATCATATCACTTAGAGTCCTTATTGAAGCGCTGAATCTTGGTGTATATTCAAATGCTTTTATTTTCCTTAAGTTTATGTACCACAGCTGGTTGAAGCGTTTCGTTCTGTAAAACAGAACTTTTTCAGGGCGTTCTTATTTCCTTCAAGTTATGTCGGTATCCTGTTGTCATATAACTAGATATTTCTTTCAAATGTTAGACGAGACGTAAGTACATTCTTATTCAAAGTGACTACGTATCAATTTTACCCACACAATTCGGGCAGACTTGAGTAATTTATAGTATCCTCAAAGTCAGTCTTGCAAAAATTCCAAAGTATAGGACATGATAATCCAAATCCAAATGTTTCTCAAGAAAAGTCATTTTCAATCATTCGGAATATCCGCGTTTGGGCAGATATGACCCAGGGACCCCCAGTATGCAAGGGGAATTAGTTCCCCTCTGCAAACGCGCCAGTGGCCTGCGTTGCAGAGAGGTGTGAAAAGGGGCATAGCCTCCTTACACCTCTGTGCAATGCAGCCCCCTGGGGCATACTGGAGGTTCCAGGTGGGCTAGTTGGCCCCCAGGGACCACTAGTATGCAAGGGGAATTAGTTCCCCCTCTTCAAACATGCACGGGGGCTGCGTTGTAGAGTGGTGTAAAAAAGGGTGTGGCCTCATTACACCTCTCTGCAATGCAGCCCCCTGGCGCATACTGGAGGCTCCTGGTGGGCTAGTTGGCCCCCAGGGACCCCCAGTATGCAAGGGGAATTAGTTCCCCCTCTGCAAACGCGCCAGGGGGGCTGCGTTGCAGAGAGGTGTAACAAGGGGCATAGCCTCATTACACCTCTGCAATGTAGCCCCCTGGCGCATACTGGAGGTTCCAGGTAGGCTAGTTGGCCCCCAGAGGCCCCCAGTATGCAAGGGGAATTAGTTCCCCCTCTTCAAACATGCACGGGTGCTGCGTTGCAGAGAGGTGTAAAAAGGGGCGTGGCTTCATTACACCTCTCTGCAATGCAGTCCCCTGACGCATACTGGAGATTCCTGGTGGGCTTTCAGGTCTTATATAGTTAGGAATTAGCATTAAAAAAACCTTTGAAATTCACTGAAAAAACATAGGTTTCAGGCCTTATATAGTTAGGAATTAGCATTTAAAAAACCTTTGAAATTCACTGAAAAAACCATAGGTTTCAGGCCTTATATAGTTAGGAATTAGCATTTAAAAAACATTTAAAATTCACTCAAAAAACTATAAGTTTTAGGGGTGTTAGAGTTAGCTGGACATTTCACTCATACAAAACCATTGAAATTGCTCCTATATAGTTGGTTGTACTAACTACATTTCGCGCACCCGCAATCCACTGCTGATGATGTCACATATTACATCATTCATGACATGGTCAGTGACATCACTGATGACATCTCAAATGACATCACTGATGACATCATCCACGTGACAATCACATACACTTTTTCGTACATTAGTAAAATCTTTCATCACTCTTTGTAAAATACAGAGTATCATATTTGAATCCATTGTTACAGCACTACAAGTATCTAAAAACCCACTCAGTGATTCATAGATGTATACAAACATCTAATCACTTACCTGTAGATTCACTCATACATGCTGTCAATGAACAATAGAACACTATCAAAAATACTTATACACCTAAATCGACATTACACACCAGCACACATCCTATTTACATATGGAGTCATCCTTATTACTTATGCAAACAATGGATCATACTTACATATTTACTTAGCTACACACTTATACAAACACAACTTCATCTATTCATTTAGATAGTAAGTCATACTTAGTGAATTATACAATTATTATTACAAGTATAAAGTTATCCATACAGTCACTCACACAATCATTGAGTCTTATGTATACTTATTTATATACAGCAACTGACACATACACTGCCTTTTATTTTTCTAGTATGTTGGACATGTACCATTGAGAAATATATTTGCTCATCACCACACCCATAAAGATATTCACTCACCCAAACTACTGTTAGAACATGTCGTTTTAACTTCATATATCTAGTGAATCAACTATTCACACATCTTTGGGCAGTCACACACCCCCCACCGAACCACACACACATTCACTCTCCCATACAAACACTCAGTTAACTAATCAATAACTAATATAGACTTTCACATAGCTAGTAATCAACTGGAGAACCAGTTTACACAACACCTGACAAAGTGATACAGATATTCAAACAGTTTAGTCACTATCCACTATATTTACTGAGACACTATAAATTGGGCAAGTAAACAGTCAATTACACTGCTACTAAATCCTCCATCCAAATATTTATTTTTATATATCAACTCATTCTTCAATGCAAATTGCTATATATATAATGCATATTTAAATACCAAAGCAAACCACATTCACTGGATGATGTCATCAGTGAGGTCATCAGTGATGTCATTTGAGATGTCATCAGTGACGTCACTGACATGTCATGAATAATGTAAAACGTGACATCATCAGCAGTGGATTGTGGGATCTTGGTCACATGACCACCACCGACATTTTGCAGTATAAGTAAGTAAACAAAAAGATGAAAAAGGAAGAGAGACTCCGTGTTAAGTTACACACAGGGTTCCTAATTGTGCCGTTTTTTCAAAAGAAATTGACATTTCCTTTTTAATGAGTAGGGCACACTTCCAAAACGTCTGGTGTATATTTAACAAACGATTAAATTTACAATTTATTTACAAGAGATAACGGGTGTAGTACCCAAATTAGTTATCGGTTCAAAGAACTCAAAATACATAGTTTTGGAGGACAAGATGTTTTGTAGAAAGTAAAGAAGGCGTAAGTAATAGTTTAGATAAGTGAAAGAGAGAAGGGTGGAGAGAAATAAGATCAGGAGAAAGAAGTTCTGGACAGAGAAACAGATGGGAGTGGAGATTAGAATTAGATTGGTTAATTCTGGTATAGTACCATAGTGAATCATTTCATTATCCACACTCCTAGGCCATATATTCTTAGTCCCTTCTATACCGATATTATATTATGTCCGCCCTTTGTCTAATTTATCTACATTCCCTATTAGAGATTCTTAACGACTTCTAGTCGATAAACTATAAAGATTCTTGTATATCAGAATATATATATATATATTACCTACTGGCGGTCGCCAGTAGGTATATATAGTTAGAATTGTTTTCCATAGGAAATCCCCAACATTCTATTGGGAATAACTTTGGCCCTGGTTGATGAATCTTCGCACATTTCTCAAAGAAGATGGCTCGCTCCGCTCCTTCCCTGAAAATTTGGGGGGGATTCGTCAAGTGGGGGCTGAGAAAAAAGGGGGGTCCCAAAACGTGTTTTCCCCATGTCAATTTCCATAGGACCTTTAGACTCGGCTACAGCTCGAACTGCTGAACGGAATTATTTGAAATTTGGTAAAATCGAAGAGACTGGTTCGCAGATTACGCTTTTCTTTAAATGGTGTAAATCCGTCCAGTATTTGCTGAGAAAATTGCATTTGAATTCAATTATATATCTATAAGCGCGCACGCGTGCGCGCACTGTCCTCGCCCGCCTGCCTGAAATTGGGCCGCCGCGCTGCCCGCGGCGACCCGGAAGTGTTGCGCGGCCGGCTGGAAATGTCCGCTTCCGCCGCAAGGGGGAAGAAGGATGATGGCGGCTGACTCTGCAGGGCTCCCGTGATGGGAGGGAGCCCTCCCATTCGCAAGAAAAGCGGCTCGTTTTTCTCTCCGCCTGCCTAAAATCGGGCCGCCGCGCTGCCCGCGGTGACCCGGAAGTGCTGGGGCCGGCCGGCCAATCCCAGCGCGGCCGGCCGGGAACACCCGCCCCCCGCCGTGAGGGGAGAAGAAGGAAGACGGCGGCTGACTCTGCGGGGCTCCCGAGACCGGAGCTGCTGAGCTGTCCGTTGCACCTAGAGCCTTCGGGAGCCTTCGGAGCTGCTTCTCTCTTTCCACCCTTTCTACTACTATGCCCCTTCTTATTGAGCCCTTCGGTAGTCTGTCTCTTCAGACGCTGGATACACTTGGTCACTTGTGAGCACCCGAAATATATATATATATATATATATATATATATATATATATATATATATATATATATATATATATATATATATATATATATATATATATATATATATACATATATATATATATATATATATATATATATACATATATACATAGATTTATATATATATATATATATATATATATATATATATATATATATATATATATATATATATATATATATATATATATATGTAAATGTAAATGTAAGGTGTTTTGTAGCGCGCTCAATTACTACCGGAGTATCCTGGCGCGAATGACCGCTGGGGAACCCGTCCTGGCTTTCCCTGTGAGATGGTCCCAAGCTGGGTATCTCCAAGGTGAAGCCAGGCATCCCCGGCGTCTGTGGGGGGCCATTGTAGCGATGAGGCAAGCTTAATGCCCAGAGTTACCGAGTGTGATCACTGCCCAAAGTGGGCACCGAGGCGAGAATTATCAGTCCGCTGACCCTGGTCCTCGACCCTGCCGCGTCGGGAATCGAACCCTGGTCCCGGGCCGTTCTCAGCCTCCGGGTCTGCCGCCTCTAACCAGTGAGCCACACATCGCTATATATATATATTTTTTTTGGGACGGAGAGGAAGTGTCAAAAAATTCGACTTTATATATATATATATATATATATATATATATATATTAGCTTTTAAAAAACCAATGAAATTCACTAAAAAAACTATAGGTTTTAGCCCTTATATAGTTAGGAATTAACATATAAAAAACCATTGAAATTCCTCCTATATAGTTAGCTGGACATTTTATTGATATAAAACCAATGAAATTCGACATATAGTTAGGTGCACTAACTATATATTTCGCGCATCCGCAATCCAATGCTGATGATGTCACATATTACATCATTCATGACATCACTCTTGACATCACTGATGACAGCTCATTTAACATCAATAATTACACCACTAATGATATACTTCATGTGATAATACAATGCACCTCCTTACACTCTAATACACCTAGTGTAAAATACAAAGTATCATTTTTGAAACTATTGACACACCAATACCATTTACTACATACCCACTAACTAATTCCTACGTCTACATGCACATTCATTCATTCACCCATAAGGTCATTCGTACATACTGTCACTCATCATTGCAACACTATCATATGCACTCATACACCTATGCAGACACTCACACACTGCCACTCATGCATGGAGTTACTCATACACCTACTCAGTCCTGTAAAGAATCAATCACACTTTGATTTCTTGATCTATACAGTTAAACACAGAACAGCTTACATTTTCACAGATATACAAACACATACTTACTCACGTATACAATCAAATCCTTCATCCATACTCTTATACATCCTCTCATTCTTCAATATGTAAAACATTTTTAAACTTTACAAAAACACACAGACACTGGATGATGTCATCAGTGATGTCATGAATGATGTAATATGTGACATCATCAGCATTGGATTGCGGATGCGCGAAATATATAGTTAGTGCACCTAACTATATGTCGAATTTCATTGGTTTTATATATTTATATTACCTACTGGTGGTTGCCAGTAGATAGTTAAAGTTAATCTTTCTCTCTCACTCACTTCTTTTTCCTCTCTTAATATGCTTCTTTTTCCCTCACTCCCCTTTCCTCACCCTCATATCTCTTCCCTCACTGTCACTGCCCTTCACTCAATCTCACTACTCTTCCCCTACTTCATGTCCTCCTCTCTGTGCCTCACTTCCATTCCCTTTCTCCTGCTCCCATTCCCTCACTCCCCTCAATCTCTTTCCCTCACTCCATCCGTCAGTCCCCTTCCCTCACTACCCTTTCCTCACTCCCTTTTGCTTACTCCCCTTCCTTTACTCCCTCACGCCCCTTCACTCCATTTATCTCCCCCTCTCTCCCCCTGTCTCACTCAGTCTAACCGCCTCATTCCCTCTCAGTTCCTCGCTCTCCCTCTCTTTTTCTCTCTCAGTCTTTTCTTCTCTCTCTCTCACCCTTCCTGTCTTTCCATTTCTGTTTCCATCACTCCTCCTTTATCCTTTAGTCCCCTTTCCTCTCTCTCCCTGTCTCCCTCTGTCTCACTCTAACTGCCTCGTTCCCTCTCAGTCCCTCACTCTCCCTCTCTTTCACTCTCTCCCTCTCTCTGTTCTACCCTTAATCTATTTTCCTCTCTCTTTCTACCACTCCTCCTCTCTCCCTCACTCACCTTCCCTCTCTTTTAATTTTCTTCCTTCTCCCTCATTCCCTTTCCCTCACCATCATACTCCTTCGCGAACTGTCACTGCCCTTCACTCATCCTCACTCCTTTTTCCCCACTCCACCTCCTCCTGTGTGTGTCTCGCTCCCTTTCCCTTCCTCACTCCCTTTCCCTCACTCCCCTCGATCTCCTTCCCTGACTCCATCCCTTACTCCACTTCCCTTACCCCTTTTCCTAACTCCCTCCTTCCCCTCACTCCCCTTCTCTCACCCTCACTTCCATTTCCTCACTTTCCCTTACCCCCTTTTTCTCATACTCATACCCCTACCCTCACCATCACTCCACTTCCCTTACCTTCACTCCCCTTACCGTGCTCTACCTCCCCCTCTCCGTCACTTACTCCCCTTCCCTAACTCCCTCCTTCCCCTCACTCCCCTTCTCTCAACCTCACTCCCAGTCCCTCACTTTCCCTTACCCCTTTTTCTCATCCTCATACCCCTTCCCTCACTGTCACTCCACTTCCCCTACCTTCACTCCCCTTACCCTGCTCTATCTCCACCTCCCCGTCCCTTACTCCCCATCCCTGTCTCCCTCCCCTGCTCCCCTTCTCTCACCCCCTCTCCCTCACTCTATTTTCTTTACTGCCCTTCCCTTACCCTTTCACTCCCCCTACCTCACTCCCCTACCCATAGTCCCCTTCTTTCACTCATTCTTTGACTCCCCTTCTCTCACTCACCATACTCCCCTTTTCTCACTCCTTCACTCAGTCCCTTCCTCCACCTTCACTCACTCATTTCAGTCATTCATTTATACACTGCACAATAATTCAAATAAAGTATGACAAGAAATATAGCTCTTCTTGGAGAAGTGAAGTTAGTTTTTACAAGAACTGTTTTTTTTTGTCTTACATGTTTTTTGTGTTTTTTGAACAATTTTATATTTTTTTGATTTTTTGAAGAAAATAAATAAACAGGTAGCCAAAAACTGCTCAACAGGAACAAACAAAATAAAAGAAAAAAATTAGTGACGGGAGCATCTATGTTGCCTCTGCTTTTGGACAATCAAATTGGTGCTTTGTTCCCCATAGCACAATAGTTCATTGCAATATTTACAATGTATCTTCAGGTCTCCAATTTCTGGCCGGATGTCTGGGCCAGCTGATGATGGTGTTGCGCTTGGTCCAGATGAAGAGGTGCTGGGGACAGCAGCTGCAGGGTTGTCCCTAATATGTTGGGTAGATGCTCGTGCATAATTATTAGGATGAAGTTTTTGCACGTGGCGAGCCATGCTCGCTATTCCAAAGGAATAATGTTTGCTTGCATCACCTCTAGAAAGGGTGGTATCACATATTTTGCAAGTTATCTTGGAGGCATTAACCTTCTTCTGCCCCTCTGGATATGTGAAAAACTTCCAAATGAAAGATTCCTTGGTTTTCTTTGGAGTTGGCTGTTCAGGAACAAACTCCACATCTGAATCAGAGGAAGAGTGCCGTGGCTGCTGCTGTTCTGCCATTTTCAGAAGGTGAAAAGCACAAACAATTCTTTGTAGATGTTTCTCCCTGGAAAGTGAAACAGCTTGTGAGGGAAGTGGGTAGGGTGTTTGAAGATTTGGAAAAGAAACTACTATGAACCAATCAAAAGTGTTGTTTTTAAGTCACACTTCTTTTAGTCTTTTATTTGGTGTTATGTTAGTATGTCGCAGTTTTTTCTCTTTCTCCAATAAAGCGCCGGGACACTCTTTTTGAGTAGCCGTGCGCTATAGAAATGAATAATTAACATAACATAACATAACATGACTTTACGCACGCACCGAGCGAAGACAGAGCTCACACGCAGCGCAACCAGAGCCTTTCACGAGTCGCATATGAATGACGTTTTACCCGATTTTCGTAAATGCTTTTAAAGCAAATATACGGTTCTTAAAAGTCAAAAATACAATTTTTATAGTGATGTCACAGAATGTCTTGGGTTATTATGTACATTACATTTACAGAAATTACTTCTTGGAATGAGCACATTTTCGCGGAGAGCATGCAGCATGCGCGCATGCATGCGAACACCGTGAGAGCACCGTGCGCGCACCTTTAAAAAACACAAAAAAAGGCCAGAATTATTAAAAAAATCAGAAATGTGTAAATAATAGTACAGAAATCTAATTTAAAATTTACATATTGTAAAAAATATAGAACATTTGTATAATAACAAATACATATATTAATTGATACATTTTAAAATTAGCATTAAAAAAACCTTTGAAATTCACTTAAAAAACCAGAGGTTTCACACATGTTATAGTTAGCTGGACATTTTACTCATACAAAACCATTGAAATACCCCTGTTATAGTTAGTTGTACTCACTATAACTCGTGCGCCCGCAATCCACTGCTGATGAGGTCACATATTACATCATTCATGACATGGTCAGTGACATCCCTGATGACATCACTGATGACATCTCAAATGACATCACTGATGACATCACTGATGACATCATCAAGTGAATGTGGTTTGCTTTGATATTTAAATATGTATTATAAATACACTACTTTGCATTGAAGAATGAGTGGATATATAAATATAAATGTGTGAATGGTGGATTTAGTAACAGTGTCATTGATTGCTTCCTTGACTAATTTGTAGGTCTCACTATATATAATGTGTAGTTACTAAACTGTGTGAAAGTCTTTATTGTTTTGTCATAATTGCTATGTTAAAGACTATATTTGGTATTGGTTTCTTAACTGAGTATTTGTATGGGTAAATGAATGTCTATGTGGTTTGGTGGGGGTGTGTGATTGCCCAAAAATGTGTGAATAGTTCATTCAGTAGGTATATGAGGTTAAGACTACATGTTATAACAGTTTTTTCAGTGAGTGTATATGTTTATGGGTGTGGTGGTGATGAAATATTTCTCTCAATGGTACATCTCCATTAAACTTGAAAAAAAGGCAGTGTATGTGACAGTTATATCTAATTAAGTGTGCTTAAGACTTAGTGATTGTATGAGTCAGTATATGGATAACTGTATACTTGTAATAGTGATTTTATAACTCACTAAGTGTCAGTTAGTATCTATATAAATAGATGAAGTGGTTTTTGTATAAGTGTGTAGATGAGTAAATGTAAGTATAATCAATTGTTTGCATAAGTCAGAAGGATGTCTTTATAAGTGAATACAATGTGTGCTGGTGTGTAATGTGAAATAGGCGTATATTTGATAGTGTTCTGTTGATTATTCACTGCATATAACACTGAATCTATAGGTAAGTGATTAGATGTCTGTATAGTTCTATGGATAACTGAGTGGGTGTTTCTATTGGTGTGTCAATGGTTTCAAATATTGCACTTTCTATTTTACAGTGAGTGATGAAAGATTATACTAGTGTGTGATGAGGTGTATTTGATTGTCACATGGATGATGTCATCAGTGATGTCATTTGAGATGTCATCAGTGATGTCATCAGTGACCATGTCATGAATTATGTAATATGTGATATCATCAGCAGTGGATTGCGGGCGCGCGAGTTATAGTTAGTACAACTAACTATAATGGGGGAATTTCAACGGTTTTATACGAGTGAAATGTGTAGCTAACTATAACACCCCTAAAACCTATGTTTTTTTCTGTGAATTTCTAAGGTTTTTTAAATGCTAATTCCTAACTATAACTTATTGGAAACCTATGGTTCTTTCAGTGAATTTCAAAGGTTTTTTAAATGCTAATTCCTAACTAAAACATGTCTGAAACCTATGTTTTTTTCAGTGAATTTCAAAGGTTTTTTAAATTCTAATTCCTAACTATAACATGTCTGAAACCTATGGTTTTTTCAGTGAATTTCAAAAATGTTTTAAATGCTAATTTGTAATTATTTTTATTGTATTTTTTTATATTTTCTAACTAAATTTTTTAAATCTTTTTATCTTTAGATGTTATTTTTTAAATTACATTACACATTTTGTTTTATAAATTTTTTTACTTAAAAAAAAAATATATTTTATTATTTTATATTGTTTATAATATACTTAAAGTATTTTTATTATTTTTTTCTTTTTTTTGCAGTTGCGCACCCTACGAACACCCTACTCATTTATTAAGCGAAACTGTCCGCCATTTTAGGGTCGCTGTATAGGATCCCTCAAGGGTGTGCGACGGGTACAACTTTTCCCACGCGGTTGCTATGTGACTTGTGCGCGACACGTTGTGCATACGCGAGATGTACGTATACTGCGACGTGTGGGACGCGCGGTAGCGCGTGACGTCATATACATATCAGACGCGGTGTGTGCGTGACTTCCGCGATTTTTTAAATGTTGAAAACGTATTTATATATATTTAATATACATATTAACACAAGAGATTATCTGAGGTTATTATTTTAATAATTTTCTTTAACCCCTTCAGTGCTGATGACAAAGCCAGCTCGCCATGAGTGTTACCTGCGCTGTGCGGATGACGAGCTGGCTTTGTCATGAACAATGGGATATCAGAAGAAGCAGCGCACAGCGGGAAAACCCCTAGCAGCCAAGGTGTTAACTTTCTTAAAAAGTACATCACTGCTATCCTATGGGTAGAAATTCACTTAGCAGGTAAATAACTTTATCATTACATTTTCTTACTCAGTGGTAGATCCTGGATAGAGCACTGCTGTATCTCCTCTAAACGGTTAAAAGACGCCCGGAAACCCACGTCTTTTTGAAAAAAAATATCGCTAGAATGCGCGGATCATACGCGCACCCCGTGATTTTTCCCCCAAAAAATAGGGGCCCTGGGAGACCTTGTGGGACCCCCTGAGGAGACCTAGTGGATAAGGGTGTTTCTACCCTCCCTCTTTTCACATTTTAAACACACATTTCACACTCTTCTTCAGCCTTCCTTGTACCAAGACATAAAATGGCTGCCAACAGTTTCTAGTTTCGAATTTTGACAATCACTTGACAGCCAATTAGCCTTCAGCGCATGTTCGGAAGGATGCGCTTATGGTACGATTACAACAGGCGGAGTATACGTATTCAATTTTTTTATGGGAAGTGAGCTGTGTGGCCCTCCTCCCGAGCCCAATCCCGGGCACCGGGGTCCCCAGCCCACGTGCATGGATAAATATATATTATTATTTTATGGAGGAGGGATGCAAAGCTCCCCTCCTAAAGCCACATCAAGACCACGGGGACATCCAAACTCCATCTATGTATGTACCCCGTAGGAGTTGCCTTAACTTTGCGCATGCATGTTTGTGGTAGCGCATGCGTGTTAATGTTACGCATGCGCACAATATGTCCGACCATCTGGCTATGTACCCCTAAGGTATTTCATTTTATTTGCGCATGCTCAATTACAACATGCCCAATTACAGCTCTCACTCCCAGTGACATCATGCTCAAACAATCATCCTTCTGCAAAGCATTTATAAGCTGCCAACCTTCTTGAACTTTTCCTATTCCGCAGTCACAGCCATTGAGAGTGTTCGTATCCACTTCTTCGTAAGTGAGCACTTTTTTAAAGAATGATTAAATTCATTAATATGAACGATCTTTAAATACCACGTAAATGCAAATTTATGTTCGATTTGGCAATGCTGTTTTTAAGGATGCTTTCCTGCTTTTTTATATCGTTAAAGTTGACTTTGTAACTTTTGTTTCTGTGCAAATCACTTAATCCTGGTGCATTTGTTTAATTTGCCAAGTGCCACGTAGCCGCTCCTACAGCAGTGTGCTATTTGCTGTTCAAGTGAATGCGATGTAGTTTTTGTTGTGTAAATAGTGCGTCATGTGCCCCATGCATTGCAAAAGTAACGGTTTCGGCAAAAGTGTATTTTAGCACGGTTTCCAGCTCTTATAACTTAAATATTTTGCCTTGGTAGGCGATGTTTCTGGGCAAATCACTTAATCCTGCCGCACATAATTTTTTAAGTAGTGCGTCACGTGCTGCTTCCCCCCATGCTCTGCACATGTAATTAATTGGTCAATGATGTATTTTAGCACACTCTCCATGTTTTCTAATAACCTTAAACTTCATTTGCCCCCTATTCTATCTCATTATACAGATATCTCAACCATGAGACTTACTGGTCGCCACAAGCTGTCCTGCCCATACACTATACCATGTGGTGGTGAACAACTCGACACACCAGATCCACTGACTGCTCTCCATGTGTTATCACCCGCAAATTGCAATGGACCTAATGGAGTTATCAGGTTTGACTTTAACATTTCATGATAGAAAATGTATAATACCCTAGTGGTGTCATAAACTTCAGATTACTTGGTACTTTCTTTTGTCTTTGAATGTTTTTTTATAAAAAGGCACAGCTTAAATGTTGAACATAGTATGGTAAGATATTTCCATTATGTTTATGAATTAAAAATTATGTTTGTTATCTTGCCATTACAAATTATTTTGAACAGTTGTGACTGTCCTATGTACTCGATCGGTAAAGCCCTGGAAAAAATGTATAAAATATTGCAAATTAAGTTTACAATTTTTACCATTGCTGTTATGATGTGCTAATGTTCTATCTCTCTCACATCGTTTCTCTTTCTCTTTTAAAGTTATGGACACTACTGTCCACTCTACCGTCACCAACCAAAGCTGAATTAAAGTTGTGAACTCTGTTGTCCGCAGTGTTTTCAAAACAACAATAGAGGAAGTGTAGAGGTAATGATAGAATCACCCTCCTAACTGATCTACATAAACAAAAGGATTCTATCAGTGTGTAATGGTAACCAATTTTTGTTTTTTGATGAATATCTAATACACATTGCTGTTATGATGTGCTAATGTTCTATCTCTCTCACATCGTTTCTCTTTCTCTTTTAAAGTTATGGACACTACTGTCCCCCCACCGTCACCAACCAAAGCTGAATTAAAGTTGTGAACTCTGTTGTCCGCAGTGTTTTCAAAACAACAATAGAGGAAGTGTAGAGGTAATGATAGAATCACCCTCCTAACTGATCTACATAAACAAAAGGATTCTATCAATGTGTAATGGTGACACATTTTTGTATTTTGGTGAATATCTAATATATAAGTGTGGAACTAGGCTCTCTCTTAGAATAACAAGACGAGGGCACTATGTGCTTTTAAAATACCCCTCACACACTAAGAATCCCTTAGTGTCATGCTTCATCATGGAGGTCCACAGTGTTTACACAAGGTAAGCAGAACCGCCTAGATATACAATGCCTCCAATTAAATGCATTAGTAATAAAATACCTCACTTATAAGCCCATTGCGCTACTTTTGCGCCACTTTAAACATGAGAAAAATAACACAAAACTGGCGCAAAACTCTTGTAAATAAGCCCTAAAGAATATTGTCCTGCAACTAACTTGATCTCCGACCTAATTCTGTCTCATATCTGAATGCAATATTTTACCTCAGTTAGGCACATCGATTTAATTCAGCCTGCACTTGAGATACAAAGTGGAAATATTGTTTTGAATGTATTTATTTGAAGACATGTCTTTCAATTTTCCTTGATGTTTATTTCTCAATTTCTAGATCATGGAAGTCCAAAAAGGGTTCTATCAGATCAAGCCCAGGAGTTTGTGAATGAAGTGAGTGACCAATCTCGCCTTACATTTATACAATGCAATACTATTTCCTATTTTGCTGTCCAAATATAATCTCTGATGATTACTTTTCATCCCCAATCCTATTGAGAACAAATGTTTTGATGTACATTTGAATTAATCTAGGACATTTGTACAAAAAATACATTTTTTCAGTTTGCAGAATGTTTGTTGCCGAGGTTAAAGAAAACGATATCCTCCTGTTCCAGATGATTACACCGATGTCTCAAATATGGCAATTACTAGTTGTTCGAAGCCATGCACATTCACAAATTTTTAATGGACAAAGTTAAGGTAAATATTCACAATACGACTTCTCGACAAAGTTAAAAAGTAACGGATATAAGTACTTGAGGGGTTTTCGGTGGCAGATAATCTCAAATTCATATTTCTACGAATGAGTCTGATACAGGGTGGATCTGTGTATATCTAATGGATGATTAGGTTTTAGGATGGCATACAGAGTTCCCAACCTTCTTACTTTTTTTCTTAAAGGGTTCCAAATTGGGAACGAATATTAGGCTGTGCAGTAGAGGTTGACGGTGTTGCTCCACTGGTACTTGGGCCTCCTCATGAAACAGGAGGACCTCTCTCAATCTCCTTAACACTTCCCTTGCAAAGTTGACCGGATTCTTAGTCTGCAAGTGCTTCCACATACTTGCAGTTCCACACCAGTCCTCTTTTTTGGGGTCTCCTCTTGAAAGCAGTCTTGCATATGTGGCAAGTAACTTTTCTTGCATTCACCTTTTTTAAGACTTTTGAAAACTAATTTCAAAACATTCAATAAATACGGTGTCATTATGCATTGTGTTGAATGCTTTAATAAAAATATGCAAAAATGTTCCCTTTAATTGTTGTTAACATCTTTATAAAAGTATTTTAAAGGAGAAAGTAGGAGATGAATAACAGAGGTAGGACGTTATATCTCAAACTGCAAAAATTGATAAAAAAGGGTGGACCAAAGTCTGCATGTACAATGCCAGTGGAAGCATTTCAGGCACACTGCAAAGATTTAAAAAAATATAAATATCGTCAAGTGTTACTTTGACTTGTAATGTTTGACCTCCTTTAGTCACATCAATCTAATTTTAAACACTAATTTTCTTTTTTGTTTTGCAGAATAACTACAATACTTCTTTTGGACCCGATATTATATGTTGTTCATTATATTGTCTTGTTAGTTATTGTTATTTATTGTATTGTTATCTTTTAGTTATAGTTCCAGTTATTGTTTTAATGAAAGTTAATTTAAAAAGTACATACATCTGTTATTTTTGTGGGGGTAGCAGTCATCAATAGAAATTATATTTATAATTTGAAGTATAATTCTGAGGCTAACTCATTAGCAACATAGTGTGGTGAACTTTTAACCTCTGTGTTCACGTAAGTGTTCCATGAACTGTTACTATGGTAACAGGCAGAAAGCCGTTTGGGGGTAGGGTTAAAAGTTACTGGCTGTACAAAAACTGTTATATTTACCCAGGATCTTGTACATCACAGTAAGGAAAGCTAAGTGAAACAAAACACTGTGTACCAGATTTACAACCCCCTTGCACTACTTTCGCATTCAACCTCCCCAACAACATTACAAGTATGTGGGCCTCAACGACCCCCCTCAAGTCCCGGGAACCACCACCCTCTGAAATTTGTATATTACGGGACGCAAACTGTGTGGCCTATGTTTATATTCATTCACATGCCACCTTGCATGATGCACCACTAGGATACAGGAGACCTTCAGCCCCAAGAGCCGCAGCGTCAACCTGACCGAGACCTGGGATAAAAGCTGAAAGATCAGAGTCAGAGCGTAAATATCCCAAACCCGCTGTTCGGGGTGAAAAACCTGAAACTGCGCCCAGCCCAGAACCGCTCTGATGAAGAGGAGCTTCTGAGAGGGGCACAGGTGCGACTTCAGCACGTTGATGGACAACCCCAGCAGGTGCAAGAGGTCGACTGTAGCCTGAAGGTGGGAGACAACTGTCTGGGGCGAGCCCCCCTTCAACAACCAGTCGTCGAGATAGGGGAAGACTGGAACACCTGATCTGTGCAGATAAGTGAATAAATATGTATATAACTCTTTCTACTTTTCTACGAGACTATAGAATATTGTCCACATACCACAACAATCTGCGTTTTTAATATGAATGGCATTTATTAAAGAGATAGTGTACATTTTACAGATGAAGGAAACCAAGCCTTCCTCATGAACTTTAGACTCTGCACCGGTACTCACTTGTAATTACTAAAATCTCCCAATAAACACAAGGGCTCTTTCTAGAACCACCCAACATCTATACACATTAGCTTGATATATATCTCTAAAATACATGCTTCTTTTTTTCAGCAACCAAATGCGCGGATCCTACATGCATCTTGTGACTTTTTTTGTAAAAAAAATTCTTACTTTTTTTGCCCTATGGGTCCCTATGTCACCCCCTGAGCTGGCCTAGGTGGTCAGGGTGTAACCTGCCCCTGTTCACGTTTTGCCAACATATTTCACAGACTTCTCCACCCTTGCTTCTACTGAGGCACAAAATTGCTGCCAACAGTTCCTGGTTTCGAATGTTTACAACTGCTTGACAGCCAATTAGAATTCAGCGCGTGATCGGAATGGTGCGCTTATCCTACGAGGCCAATCCATGCACAATCCGCGCCCATAGATATATAAATGACTTTAACCGCAATTTTCGCAAAAACTACTCAACAGATTGACACCAGATAGGCCACAGGCACAAGTCAGAACTGACGACTACCTATCTGCCAAATTTGGTGTAATTCCGTTCAGCCTTTCGAGCTGTAGCCATGACTAAAGGTCCTATGAGAAGTTGCATGGGGAAAATGCGTTTTGGGACCCCCCTTTTTTCTCGGCCTCTGCTTCACCAATCACCCCCAAACTTTCAGAACTGAGTTGGCCAAAAGTTTGAAAAATGTCAAGAAGATTCATCAATCGATGGATAATAGGTCCTAACTATAACTACCTACCGGCGACTGCCAGTAGGTATGAGCACCCTAAGGCTCACCCTAACCTAGGGACGTGAAAGTGCAGGAACCTGAAATTGGTAAGCCTCCTAAACCAGGAGTAACCGGGAATGAGTAATTGCTCTTTCCTTAATGCACTTTTTTCACCTTTTTAACTTTTTTCACTTTCACGTCCCTAGGTTAGGGTGAGCCTTAGGGTGCTCATACCGCCAGGGTTTAGCACATTTAATGGTCCTGACGAATGCCTGGTAAACATACACCATTTTATAGGCAGAAACATGTTGACTGACGTTATTATTGGTTGGAATTAATCAAACAGTTAATTTTGGAAAAATTCCCAACACATAACTTTTTATCTGTGTCCTAGTGATCTACAAGTAAAATATATTTTTTTGATACACTTAAGACACTTTTATTATTATACTTTTACTGCACACCTTTACACAAAAAACCCGCTCCACAGTAGATCTGGTGTCGCAGCACACTAAAGAGGCACTCGGCTTCTTTAGTGGGCCCCAATGATGAAGCATGTCACCGACCAGGTCGGTGAGTGAGGGCTTTCTTTACTGACCTAAGTCAGGCCACTTTTCATTCTTGCTCCATATTGTGGTTATATTTTTTTACCACTGACCTCTCTTTTTTTGTTTCATTATCTTCCTCTACACAGTCATGAGACGCTTCCAGCTAGGTGATTAATTTATATCCTGGATTAGGCTCCAATATACAGCCGCCACAGCCAGAGTACACACAGGGTGTTCTGTACTGGAGTGCTATCAGGTGTGCAGTGGGACCCGGAAGGGATGCCCGCTGTCACCCTTGTTATTTGCTCTGGCAATGGAACCCCTGACTGCTTATGATAGAACTGGAGATGCCTACAGGGTATTACATGCAGAGTGCGTATCTATCATATTTACCTATACACTGACGATCTCCTGATCTTTCTACATGACACAATAATGGTGCTGTCAGTAACTTGTGAGCTGTTAGAGAATTTCGGACTGCTTTCAAGGCTGAGAGTTAACTGGTGGAAGTCACAGATGTCCCCTCCATGTGTGGAACGTTGTCATTCGCCGAAGGTGACGGTCCTGCAATGTGAGTCCCGCTGCTTCCAATATCTGGGAGTAAGACTCTTCCTTGACCTACTGATTTCCTGAAGTGAAATATAGAGAAGGCTATCAGAGATCTCAGGAAGAGTATGGAGTTCTGTAGCGCGCTCCCCCTATCAGCGGCAGACAGAATTGCACTCCTAAAAATGATAGCTCTTTCGTGGCTGCTTTACTACTTTGTGGTGTGGCCAGTGTGGGTACTTTGAGCTCTGTTTAACCAATAGGATTCCATTATCATAGCCTTCCTTTGGGCATTGGCCACAGACTGGTAACTTTAACTACCTTTCAGAGGCCAGTGAGTGCAGAGGCTTAGCAGTGCCAGATTTTGAGACTTACTACTTGGGTACAGCGTTGATGTTGGGCTTGATGCCTGCAGAAGACTCGCACAAGAACCCCAAACTTGCCAGATATACCTATGGCATACTTAGATGTGCTACCACATGATGTGGATTGACAGAGTTTAGCGGAGTGGGTGGCAGTGGGTGTGTGAGACCTGGCAACCTCTGCAAGTTTCCTCTATCTTTCTGCCTCTACCTCCTGTATTTTTGACTGTATTCTGGAGTTTGTTTTTGCTGGTTTATGTACTCTGGGCACTTGAAACTGCTGATGCGTGCTAATGTGCAAGTGCTCCCTATGTAAATTGTATTTCTGATTGGTTATCCATGATTGGCATATATTATTTACTGATAAGTCCCTAGAAAAGTGCACTGTGTGTGCCAGGGCCTGTAAATCAAATGCCACTAGTGGGCCTGTAGCACTGGTTGTGACACCCACATGGTAAGCCCTGTAAGCCTGTCTGTCTCAGGCCTATCATTTCAGTGTCTGTGAGTGCAGTTTTAAAGTGCCATGTGGAACTGGAAAGTGCACCCACTTGCCAGGCCCTAACCTTACCTTTTACTGCTAATGTAGGACCAAGGTACCCCCATGTGTAGGGTGCAGTGTATGTGAAAGGTATGGCAGGTACTGGTGTGTTTGACATAGCCTCACGGTTGAATACTGCCAATTTTGTTTTTTACTATTGCAAAGACCAGCTCTCCCATAGACTATCATTGGAGCAGCCTTGTAACACTTTACAAGGGTAACTTTCAATTGCGAACAGCTAGATTTTGGAGTGTGAGCTCCCTGCGCTCAGAATTTAAAAACACATCTTTGGGCAAAGGTGGTTTTTAAATTCTGCTTTTGAAAATACTACTTTTAGAAAGTGGGCATTTTCTTGTTTAACCATCCTGTGCCTCTGCCTGCCTGTGGAATCAACATATGTTTTAGACTGACAGTCACACAAAGGGAGTTGAGGTGTGCCCTACATAACCCGATGGCCCATAACCAGGATGAATAGACTTCCTGCCCTAGAGTGGTAGGAGGAGCTGTCACCTGCATCTGAATAGGGCTGTGTATGACCTCTCACAATGTTGTCTCCAACCCCATGGAGTGTGTCTGGAGCCAAGACCAGCCAGAACAAGAACTTGTGCTCTATAAAGACAATCCTTTGAAGAATGCCTACTTCAAAGGCCAAAAGGGGTATAAGTATTGGTCCTAAATCCCCGAATTTTAGAACACATTTGGATCAAGAGGAACCTCTGCCAAGGAGAAGAGCTGAAGAACTGTGAGGAGGAGTACTCCCCCGTGTTGTGTGCTGCTTTGTTGACTTGGCCTGCATTTGCTGCTTCTACTTTGGAGAGGTAAAGGACTGGAGTTTGCTTTGTTTCCTTTTGAAAATTTCAGGGATAACAAATATTCCATCTGCAGCATCCCTGCACTATACTGCTGGGAGTTCTGACCTGCCTTGTGGTGCCAAATCCAGTTCTGGGCCCTTGTACAATGGTAATTATTAGCATTTATTATTATATTCCTACTAGATAGACCTGCCTGAAACCACCAAAATCAATGTATCGCCCTTCCAGCGCCTGCTTTTCCGATGCAGCACCTTCGTGGGGGAGACATTTCCACTTACCGCTGCTGTGCGGCTGAAGAAATTGACGCAGTGCCTGTCAGTAGCTGAAAAAAACCACTGCAGTCCGAGTTCAGTGCACGTGTCTCAGTAGTCCGAGACCCCTGCACTGACTCTGACGCAGGCCCTGCTGTGTGGCTGAAAGAATCAACGCATCGTGGGACCAAAGTTGATGAAATCCACCCACCGCCTGTTTGCCACCACCACATAGACCTCCAGTGCATCCGGATTTCCACGCATTGCACCAGTGTGCCAAGGTATTCTGATGCATCACCCGCAGACTAGAACCATCTTGGATTTTGACGCATCTCTTCCCACTACAGTCTGGATTAGATGTAACACTTTTATGTGCAGTAGCACTGACACATTGCCTCCCCGTGGACTCAGGAACCAACGCATCACTGTGGGCCAGATGTAGGTAAAATAGATTTACCGATTTTTAATTACCGAATTTTACCGATTCGGTAATTAAAAATCGGTAAATCTAAGGGGTGGACATGTAGGTATTCCAGATGTGCTGGAATACCGAATCGGAAGAATTCGGTATTTACCGATTCGGTAAATACCGAATCAGTAATGCCCATTCATTCCTATGGGCTTTGAAGCCCGTTGGAATGAATGGGCATTACCGATTCGGTATTTACCGAATCGGTAAATACCGATTTTCACAAGGGTGCAGGGGGTGTCACTTTGACACCCTCTGGCACCCCCAAAACAGGCTTGGGTGCCATGTGGCAGGCATACATGCCCTAAGGGCAGGTCTGCCTATCACATGGCATAGGTGTGCATGCACACATGTGCATGCACACCGGAATCGGTATTTTACCATCAAATTGGATTTAATGGTAAAATACCGATTTGGTAAGGCCTCAGGGACTCTGAAGAGTCCCACCTACATCTGGGTGGCTCAGAATCGGTAAAATTACCGAATTTTTATTTTATTGAATCGGTAAAATAATGCCCCCTACATACCTGTCACCCATTTACCGATCGGTAACAGCCAAAATCGGCCGTTATCGCTCGGTAAATGGCCTCAAACGGCCACTTACATCTGGCCCTGTGTTCTTTAATGTTTCCCTCTTCTATTGCTGTTTTGCCTTGTGGATTTTGACTCATCAAGGTACTTCGTATAAAATCACCGCATCCATAGAGTTCTATGGACAGAATTACTCGAAACCTTTTAAAAGTCAAATTTTGAGTTGTGTATGGTGGATTTTTGTCGTTTTGGTTTGTTTGGTGTGTGTTATATACAAATACTTTACACATTACCTCTGAGAGAAGACAGACTCCTCATGCCAGCTTCCAAGGGGGTGAGCAGGAGTTATCTGGGTGTGTAATTCCCTTATCCTGACTAGAAGAAAGGGTCCCTACTTGGACAGGGTGCAAGCCACTATCAAGTAGAGATCCCCATTTCAAACAGGCAGCATCTATGCTGGGCGATTCAAGTCTGAGGCTCTGCTTCCCTTCGAAGAATTCCGAACGGAACATGATTTGCCTAGAGGTCATTCCTTACAGAGCTGTGACGACCACGGGGCATAAGCACTGGGGGGTAGAATTATTAACCCACCACACCATAAGACCTGCCAGTATGTTATCACATCATCTGGGACATTTAAGGCTGTAACTTGACGAATAAGGGGGTACATGCTGCTGCCTCTGACTAGTCTCCGGACCAAGTGGGATGCAGACTTTTGGGACCCCATACCAGACAAGGACTGGATCGAAATACTGGAAAGGGTACCAAAAGTGTCAAGTAATGCTTGCATTAAATTGATACATTTTTATGTGAGACACAGGTCATATCTCACACTGGGACAAATTAATCAATATTTTATCACATCAAGTGTCAGTTGTCCAAGATATGGGGAGGAGGGATCTGAATTTCTGCATATGTTCTGGTCTTGCTCGATGTTTACATCCTATTGGTAGGAAATTACTGTTATGCTTGCTGATATCACTGAAAGGGAAATCACATGTACCCCACAACAATGCCTTCTGTACTGGTTCCCACACACTGCTAATAAACGGCTACAAACAGGTTTCAGAACCTGGCATTACTGCTTACAAAGCAATTGGAATGCTCAGAATAGACCCCGGGTGGGTGTTTGGCTCAGAGAGCTTGAGAAATGGGCAGGTTACAAAGGGGATGCGCTGCTTAGAGAGGCTAGAGGTGGCCGGGGTTCAGTAATAAATGACAAGGGCCTGGGAAATATTGGTGGATAGTATGATTCACCCAAATACCTCTCCACCGGGAACACCAGCTGGATCCCCCTGATAGCAGACACTTATCTCACAGATTATTAGTAGACCTGACACTATAAGTGCAGCATCTGGTTACCATGGGATAGGCCCCCAGCGCCTAAAGAGGTCTTTGATGGTTCCCAGGATGAACTAAAAACAGTATCACACCTTGCCATTACCACCATCAGACATCAACACCAGGCGGCATGACTGGGAGGGGCTGGGGGAATGTTGAATTGGTTTGTACTGGTTTAATGATAATGATGAAACAGCTGTAAGGACTGTTTAACTCAATGTCTCAAACTTCCATGACATTTTGCTGTAACCTTACATGGCGGCGGTGGCTGGATGTTGACGCTCAGAGATATATCACATCACAGTCATGAAGCATGCCTCAGGCATGCAATATTTTCTGTACTGCAGGGCAGCATTATCTGAGGCCAGCTTGCACCATCCCACAAGGAGTAAAACCAATGGTCCTAGGCAGGCCAATGTAGGGCTGGATTTGAAAAGAAAGGTATATGCCATATGTAACATTGTAAGGACAATTTCAGACTATTGATTTCACTGGTGAACAGAGCACTGAGAAGCCACAAAACAGGCCTTTGACGACTGTGTCAATTTTCAGTCCTGAAATGGTCACCTGCCAGAAAAAATAAAATTGCCAGGGGCATGTTAAGCTCTCTATGTGTGCTGAGCAATGCAACACACATAAGAGGGTTAACATTACAGGAGAGTTATCGTTACTTTGCAACTTACACGTCACCTGTGTAGTGTCATTAAAAAAATCAGATCATGCTCTGAACAAGCACCAATGTAAAATCAGCTCATGTTTGCTACTACATGCATGCAAATTTATTTGAAAACCCCACAACACCTTGAACAACCCTCTGGGGCAGAGTATAGCAATTGGAGAGATGTACACTGGATTGTGTAACCTACCCCTTAACTGCTCTGCCCCTTAAAGTTAATGTTTCTAAAAGTGATAGAGACACAACTGCATGCAGATGGTGCATACATACAGGGCCACCGACAGCCAAATCAAAGTGGTGTAGTAGAGCTCCCTCTTAGGACACCACTTCGGCCCATCGGTGCTTAAACTGGTAGAAGGTGTGCTCGAGCCCAGGCACCTTTGACATGTGCCATCGCACCCTTTTCCCAGTGCTCCTTGCTTTCCTTGATGGAGTAGCCCTGGCTGACCCTACCCCAGATGCCACCATGTTGGGTACATAATGGGCCAGTAGCCATAGCAGGCCTCCAAACTCTCCCTCTGAAAGGTGTTTTTGCCCCACCCTTTCCCGACGTGGCCCAACTACTCTAGACACCCTAAACCCAAAACACACTCACATTAACCTAACACCTACCCCTATAATAGAAAACCAGTAAATGGACAAACACCTGACAAAACAATGACAATAGCAATACAATTTACAAACATACAACCCAATAAACAGAATTAGCACAAGACAAGGAGACAGCAGACAGCCAAGGCCAATATTCAGCACAATCCACCAGCCACTCTGCAAAACACTAACAAGCTGTAAGGAAAAGTGAAACTAACTTTTACACTTCCTAGTTTGCAGCCTGTCGCACCCATTGCATCATTTCCTGGGTGTATCCTACCCGCTTTCAACATTGGTGCAATTTTTCTATGACATATCCAAACTTAAACGCCCAGTGTGTTGTTCCTGCACTGTGTAGTGGCACTTCTGCAGTCATTTCCATGCATTGGCTTTGGTGTGTGGCTCACGATCGATGCAAATGTTGCAACGTGCTGTGCAACAGGGACAATGCATGGGTTGTGACCCACGCAACTCGCCTAATGTATATGTTCAACTGTAGATGTCTGTGTGATGCTGGATCACATACCTTGGGCGCGTGTCTTTGGCCCAGGACAGGGGTGGCACTACTGGCAGCTCTGCGTGACAGAGTGCAGTGTCCAGGTGGTTAATTTGGTTTGTTGTAAATCTGTCGGGTGCTTGTAACTTCATGGCAAGTGGTGCAGCATATTCAGGTGGGGCAGCAGATTGCCCATGGAGTCTGCCAAGTTACAAGGAATGCATGTCCAGTCCATATCACCATGCAACAGAAATCATTAGGAAGCACTGCAGTACAGCAAGGCAGACATTATGGGCTATAGTTTCACACATCACATGTCAAAGCCATCACCACAATACACACCTGAATGTTCCCTAAAGTTATATGTGCACATAAATATGGCCCCTCGAAGCCGTCAGAGTAGAGGAAATGCCCAAGCTGTTGATGAAAACCAGAACTCAGCCGAGACGACTTCTGAGCCAGACAGAGGAATAGTGAGCAAGTTGTCAAGGCGGACACGTTTTATACTCCCTCTCCCAAAATGGCTGCCGTACTCGAGAGCCTGGGAAATGTTGGCCCCTGTGCACTTTCATTGTGTTAAGTGTGCCTGTAAGCAAGGAAACAATGGGCAAATAAGTCTACCAGGATAACAAATGCCCTAAGCATTGCTGCCAAATACCTATGATGCTTTAAGCATCACATGGGTGCAAAATCAAAATACATGAATAAAGCACAAAAATACATACAAAGGCAGAACTAAACAAAAAGTCAGAATGTAAAAGATACATAATGTAATGGCACAAAATGTTGGTGAGCCAAACAACATGGACACTAGGCAGGTATCAAGGGGCAATGCCATCAATACCTCTAACGACCATTGGACCTTGTATTTTGCCACACAGCCCACATGGGCATGACGAGTGCACAGAGGCAAAATCCGTAGCGCCACTGGCCAAGGCCATGACAGTTGCTTCCACAATGCAACATGGTACATCTGCAATGCACAACTCTTATAATACATTCTCTCTAACCAAATTCCACTTTGCATAACCCTGTGATGGATCATTCGTCTTGTCTGATGCAATGCAAAAAAAAAAGACTGCATTGCCTCAATCGGTACCAGAGAGAGGATCCATGACCGTTGCATGGGTGTACCAATGCAACTTCCATGATTTGAAACACATTCCCAGATGTAGTGCACTAGGGAAACCTGGGACTGCAAGTAAATCCTTCCCAGGAGTGTGGTAACAAGGTGCCATACATGTGATTCTCCGTCTTACTTTATTTTTCAATGTGAGCTGTATTCTGCAGCACACATACATGGTGGAATATACTTCACAGGATGTTTTACCTAGCAGGAAGGCACACCTTCATGCACCCGTACATTCCTGCATGCAAAAGAAGAAGCTTTACACCACGGTGCAGGAGTGCCTGGGTTAGGCCTAGCCAGCTAACAGAGCCCTGGCGAAGAGGAAGAGGCAGGAATGTATTGTTTACAATTAGATGCAGCACATTCCTGCTCCTTTGCAGTGCAGTAGGGTGACATTGTGCCCTGCACGGTATGCCCATGCTCAAATGGTACCCCTCTGTTTACCGTCATAGGACATTCTTGGAACAATACTGTGGTACACATGTTTTTGGCTAACATCTGAATTATGACATGCAGCACACACACACGCAGCCACTGTACACTGATTGGTGCTACACTCCCTCTTGACTGTACTTGAGTGTGTGAGGGTGGATATTCACTACCAGCACAGACACATTCACCATGTGCACAGTGTTCCACAATGGAAACAATGTGTTGTGTATGTCTTGCACTGGCACGAGCATTCTGCATATTTCATAATGCACACATATTTTTAACAATATGATGTTGAGCAGGTGTGAGTGTAACATATGTCAACAGACCTTTAGAAGAGGCGAGTGAGCCAGTAGGCCTCACTGCAGTGAACTTCACTCCCCAGCACACGTCAAATTGCAAACTGGTTTCCCTATTATGATAAAGAGCAATAGATTATATCATCATCATCATGCGACAAAAATTTCTAAACAATTCTGTCTAGTTCTTTTTTTGTTTTATTTCCCTGTTCTTGTATATCAGTTGTCAACAGCCACAGCCAACACGTGTTTCAATGCTTATGGGGGTGTAGTCCTGTGACGTCCTCAAGGCTAAATGCTTCAAATCAGTAAATTGTGAAATGTGGTGATACTTCCGACCCACATTGGGGTTCCGATGTATGCATCTTGTCCACAAAATTCAATCAGATGTACAGTCTCCTTTCCAACTCTAATTCTGGGTTCCCAATATATTCTTATTCAGAAAAGCATGCCGCTCCCGCTCTCCACCGTGTTCGGTGACCAACATATTTTCAACAATGCTGTTGATGATGTTGAGCAGGGGTGAGTGTAACATACGTCAACAGACCTTTAGAAGAGGCGAGTGAGCCAGTAGGCCTCACTGCAGTGAACCGGGGTCATATCACATGGTTATGTTCACTACTCCTGTTCACCAAATATCATGCTGCCAATTCACTTTAGCTCTGTTTTACTCCTGTCAAAGACAATAGCAGTGCATCTATTCTGAGGGCAGGTCTTTGTGTGGCCTTCAGGGTCCAACAAGACTGCACTCCGTGACACAAGCGTATGTATTGACACATTCAGTTGCCATATCCCCGTTTGGATGTGACAAGATATGTGATCCATTCAACTATGCACTGGTACACCCATGGCAAGGCTAAACTACTCTTACCATGCAGAGGTAAGTTCATATCCAAAATACTCCATAGCACCATGTGAAATGAGATAGTGTACGTACATGGGCATTTATGTGTGACTTGTGACATGTATACTTCACACTTTCACCATCTCTGTATTCTTCAGTTGATGTGATGGTTGTAAGAACATCCCCCTTGCTTTACTTCTCTGGGTAATTCCAGCCATTGCAAGGTAATCTGTTCATAGAGTTGTGTTACAGGCCTTTGATCCTCATCTCATTACTGTGCAATGCATGGAAAATGTGTAATTTGTCAACTGTGCCATGATGTGGTATATATGACAGTCTGGACTGGATTGAGTCACATGTGTAGTGTTTTGAGTATCGCAACAGATGCACTTATGTCTTCTTTCCATATAGCAATTTTAAATACTAATGTTACACTTGGCCCTTGTCCATGACAGCTGGTACTCATGATCTGTGGTGGTATCTGCAACAACATTTGTTCTTGCAACGTTTTGCCATCCTGAATGCTACCACATTGGTTAGACACGCTACAATGAGGGGTTGTCTTGGGTATGGAAATATTGTGTGGTGTGTGTCCCAACACTCACTGAGTGCTAGTTGAAGCACACTTTGCTGCAACAGAACCCAGCAAGTCTTCTAGCTGTGCAGCACTGCACATTTCAAGTGCTTGTGGACAGGAATGGTCAAATTGAATGTAGAGATGTGGCAAGCCAGGCCTGTTGTTTAATGCAGTGCACTGCATCACATTGCATTGCAGCATTGAATGATTTAAAATTTTGAGCCATGGCCCCATGGTTCTGGCACCATGATTGTTACACGTTGAGGCCTACTTCTAGTTGAGCTGATGCGAGTGACTTGATGTTTACATTGACAGTGAAATAATAATCTTGTAATCTCATGTTGAACATTTCAGACAACTGCAGTCAATTTGTCCAACAGTTCTGTTCATTAAAAGAAAAAAATATGCCGCAATGTGGTTGTGTCGGAGCCGGCTAGCCATTGTGTGGCTGATCCCTTCTTCATCATCCTCCTCCACAATTGGCTCCAAGTACTAGGGCACATTAGTTCTCATACATATGTTGTGGAGGATGGCACATAGGAGTATACTTTTGCACACCATTGGGGGTGAGTATAGCAATCTTTCCCCTGACATGTCGAGGCATCTGACCTTGGACTCCAGTGCACCAATTGACCGTTCTACCACAATCCTGGTTGTAGTGTCTTTATGGCTCCTTCTGGGGATGTACAATTGGGTATCAATCAACAAAGGGAGAGAAAGGGACTCGGGCACTCTTGGTCCCCAGTCAATTAGCAAATAAACAAAGGAAGAGTGTCCGTCAGAGAAGCGTTCAGAATGATTGTAGCACGTGAGATTGAGGCCAGTTGTAAGTGGTCGTATGAAAAGACCAATTTCAAGAAAAAATGCAGGATTTTTTCAGGAAACCCTCACTCACCCTAGTGGTGACATGCTTCATTATCGGGTCCACCAGGAGAGATCGAATACCTCCCCGGTGTGCTGCGACGCCAGGAGACTGCGGAGCAGGTTCTTGTGAGGGTACGGAGTGAAAAAAATGGTGAATTTAAAAATGTCCAGGGTTGTACCAAAAAATCATTTATTGGCTGGTCAACCTGACATATTAAAACCTTGCTATGTGTAGGGAAAACTAACCAAATAGAGTATACTGGTGTTTCCCTTTTAGAGAAAGGTCAACATGTTTCTGCCCGTGGTATGTGTGACTTTACAGGTCTTTCTTCAGGACCAGTTTGCGAGTGTCACCTTGACAGGTCTGGGCGCGCTAAGGCCCACCCTGCCAAAGGCGGTGAAAGTTAAAAATAGCACTACGTGTAAAAAAAGGTGCATAAAAGATACAAACTTGTAAGTCTGGGGTTTTACCTCTGTTATGAAGAACCTAGAAGTCTGTGGACAAATGGTGAGACAAACAGACAAATAAACAAACAAAGAACATAAAATCAATCGATATTAATCATTTTTAATGGCAATTGATGCAACTTGGTGGCGTGACACGTGCTGGCATACCTATCAAAGGCCGTGGCCGAGATGAATGGGATGCGAAGAAAAAGTTGTGCCACAAGCCTTGGTGGTGGGCCTCAACTAGCGCTGAGAAGTGAAGTCCAGTGCGATCTGTTGCACGTTTGAAAAAGGCAACAGACTGAAAAATGGAGACTTACAGTGTTAAGTCCATCCGTGCGGGAGGCCAGGGGTGGCTACCCGTTTGGTCATGTTTGGCCCTAACTTACAACTAGACCTACATGTCAATAAAACCAGGGGAACTTGTATGATGCTGCTCCGTATGCTACGCAGAGTTTTGCCTCTGCTCCCCGCTCAGTCCAGGCCGGAAGTAGTCCGTGGGACCATTTTAAGTCGGCTTGATTATTGTAATGGTCTTCTCCTGGGGGCCCCAAAAAACTTGATAGGGAAGCTGCAGAGGGTGCAGAATATGGCTGCTAAACTGGCCCTTTCACGACCCAGATCTAGCTCTTCTACTCTTGCGCTTCGTGATCTGCATTGGCTCCCGGTAGATCTACGGGTCCAATTTAAAGCGGCCTGTTTGGTGTTTAGAGCGGTACACCTCCTGGGCCCTATCCCGTTACAAAACATGTTTGCATGGTATTCTGCCCCACGGCTTTTGCGGTCGTCATCGGCTCACCTTCTGGTGGTGTCTAGGTTTCAAAGAGTGAGGATGGGCGGCCGCTCATTTAGAGTGGCGGCAGCCAAATTGTGGAACTCTCTCCCACTCACTCTCAGGAGCTACAAGGACTATCTTCCGTTCAGGAAGGCCTTAAAGACTTATCTCTTTCCCAAGTAATGGCTGTGCATCTGTGCTTGTCTAGTGCGGGGGTTCTCTGATCAAAGCGCCAGGATGACCTCTGGGTGACAGGTCTGCGCTCTATAAGTATGCTAAATAAATAAATAAATAAATACCTATAGTAGGGCTGCGAGGAGTTGGTCCCCGAAGTGTTAAGCGTGGAGGCAAAGCTACAGTGGGAATACCGGTAACTCTGCTGGCCGTGACTTGTAATATTGATCAAGCACACAAATATGTGAGTGTGAAAGGGAAATTCTCCTTTCACACTCATATATTTGTGTGCTTGATCAATATTACAAGTCACGGCCAGCAGAGTTACCGGTATTCCCACTGTAGCTTTGCCTCCATGCTTAACACCTCGGGGACCAACTCCTCGCAGCCTTACTATAGGTAGCCATGTAAAAACGGGTAGCCACCCCTGGCCTCCCGCACGGATGGACTTAACACTGTAAGTCTCCATTTTTCAGTCTGTTGCCTTTTTCAAACGTGCAACAGATCGCGCTGGACTTCACTTCTCAGCGCTAGTTGAGGCCCACCACCCCGGCTTGTGGCACAACTTTTTCTTCGCATCCCATTCATCTCAGCCACGGCCTTTGTTAGGTATGCCAGCACGTGTCACGCCACCAAGTTGCATCAATTGCCATTAAAAATGATTAATATCGATTGATTTTATGTTCTTTGTTTGTTTATTTGTCTGTTTGTCTCACCATTTGTCCACAGACTTCTAGGTTCCTCATAACAGAGGTAAAACCCCAGACTTACAAGTTTGTATCTTTTATGCACCTTTTTTTACACATAGTGCTATTTTTAACTTTCACCGCCTTTGGCAGGGTGGGCCTTAGCGCGCCCAGACCTGTCAAGGTGACACTCGCAAACTGGTCCTGAAGAAAGCCCTGTAAAGTCACACATACCACGGGCAGAAACATGTTGACCTTTCTCTAAAAGGGAAACACCAGTATACTCTATTTGGTTAGTTTTCCCTACACATAGCACGTTTTTAATATGTCAGGTTGACCAGCCAATAAATGATTCTTTGGTACAACCCTGGACATTTTTAAATTCACCATTTTTTTCACTCCTTACCCTCACAAGAACCTGCTCCGCAGTCTCCTGGCGTCGCAGCACACCGGGGAGGTATTCAATCTCTCCCGGTGGACCCGATGATGAAGCATGTCACCACTTGGGTGAGTGAGGGTTTCCTGAAAAAATCCTGCATTTTTTCTTGAAATTGGTCTTTTCATACGACCACTTACAACTGGCCTCAATCTCACGTGCTACAATCATTCTGAACGCTTCTCTGACGGACACTCTTCCTTTGTTTATTTGCTAATTGACTGGGGACCAAGAGTGCCCGAATCCCTTTCTCTCCCTTTGTTGATTGATACTTAGCTGCACACAGCAGTGAGAGCCCCCTCTACATATATATATATATATATTTCAAAGATACAACAACCTGTATCTGTTGATAGGAAACAACATAGAGCAATGGCTAACTTGGGACTCACATACTCTACAGAGGAAATAGATGAACTACTGGCAGATCCTAATATATTTGCAGACCCAGCAATATCTCAAGTAATTTCACATACAGCGGAATGGGAACAACTGACTGAACTCAAACGTGACAGAATAAGGACCATACTTCATGGTACCATACTCAAACAATACCTTACCTCCAACTCAGCCCCAAAAGGGCTTTTGGTCACAAACGCTCCCAGGATTTTTCTAAATGATGCCACGTTTAGAAGGGACTGGGCCATGATTGCATGGCATTGTACAAGAGATTGGCTAGTGTTGATTATAAAAACAGCACTTCGCCTATCTGAGGCTCTACAGATAGAGATCCAACAAACAGAAGCCCAGTTTAAAACTACAATAACGGGCTATAAGAAAAAACTTGGATGAAATCAACAAAGACCTCACAGAATACAAGGACAATCTCATGCAGGCCAAATTGACCAAATTCCAGAAAGATCTAAAGAAATTTAAATTCGAAAGTGTGTACCCTTACTCCGACCCTAATTACAGTGTTCCTAAAAAGGACACTAGTAAATCTGATGACTCAGACAGTCACTCCTCTAGTGGGAGTACTGCTAGTAACCAAAGTCCTAGACAAAAAGGACGAAGAGGAGGGAGGGGTAGATTCAACTACCCGAATCAACAACCAAGATGACAAAATTATGGTCATCCAAACAATGGCCCTACACCGCTGTTCTATCAGCAACCCCAGTTCCCCATGATGAATTGGAACCCATATATGCAACCTCAATTTCCCCTAAACCATCCACCCATGCCTTTTTTAGGGAGAGGCGGGCGGGGACGGGCACGGAGCAGAGGCAACACACAAGTAACCTGGGAAGACGAAGATGCAGTGGGGAAGCACACCCGCAGTTGAACAGCAACAGCCAGCACGAGCGCAATATAAGTCTTGTGATGAATCTTTCAAAAAAAGTTCTAACCCCAGAGGAGACTAAAGTCCTGGAAAAAGGTCTAGGTTTTGTCCCTACCTCTCGCCCCGACAAATTCCAACTCCACTGCGAACTCTCACAATTCTTCAGGAAACTCAAATTAAAGGCATTTTTTGAGTCCAAAGACCAGTCCTCAATAAATGAACTGGAGTTCGATACCAACTTCAGACTGAAATCCACCTTCATGCCACCACCACACACAATACCTGCAGCCATTACTGCTTTTGAACAGGCTGTTATGAAAGACCTGGAAACCACTGGAAACCCAAAGCGGTTTAATAACTTCACGGCTGCGGAACATAAAGCCCTGGAGAGTCTAAAGAATGATAGGGAAATTACCATCAAACCAGCCGACAAGGGCGGCGGGATTGTCATTCAGGATACTTCTGAATATGACAAAGTGTGCATGACACTCTTGAATGATAGGACCAATTACTCGCCCCTTTTTACAGACCCGACCGCAGAAATGAAAACACGCATAGCAACTTTTGTACGAGAGGCGGAGATCAATGAACATATCTCCCCACATGAAGCTGCATACCTAATGGCAGGAGGTCCAACGATTCCCTACTTTTACACGTTGCCGAAAACCCATAAAAATGTCCTACCACCTCCAGGTCGGCCGATCGTGTCTGGAATCGGTTCAGTGTTGGAACCATTATCCACTTTCTGCGATCACTACCTAAAACCGATAGTGCAGAACTCTAGCACCTATATTTAACAAAGAAGGGAGGTAGAGTACAACGTAGGATTCCTACTCCACGGGCACTGATAAATAAACAAGAAGAATCCTACTACCAGTGTGTAAAAAGGAAAAAGGGGGGGACACTCAGTGTTGTATAAAATACCCCTCACACACCAACAGGCCCCTTGGTGTCATGCTTCATCATCGGGGTCTTCGCACCCCGCTAAAGGGATGCGGCACGCTGCGACCTGCGACTACGCGGGAGCGTTGACAAATTAGACTATTTGTGGTGTGTGTTGAGTGTAAGTGAAAGGGGGATAGATGTGAGTGGGAGGTGTGGTGAAAAATTTAAAAAGTACCTGGCTAGTGGGTAAAATGAAAAAAAAACTTTATTTCGTACCCCTGGCTGGTGCTGTTAAAAAGTGTGCAAAAGAACGAGGTTTTTTTGTCTTAATTAGGGACAGAACCTCTGGTGTGCGTCGACATGTTTCGGTACTTGTGTACCTTCTTCAGGACGGGGCACAACTTCCCAACCCTACTCACGTTTTTCTAAGAAAAATGGGGTTATTTTAATTTTTCTAAAAAGTGATAACACTCATTAAAGACGGCTACAATGTGCCTACAGCGGTTCTCTGGATCATGTAATTACATGTCCTGAAAAAAAGAAAAAAACCATTAGGTTTGGTTACCATATAGGATTGGCTCAGACAGGTGCAGTCACCTGGAGCCCCAAACAGTTAATTAAACCTGTAAAGGAAAAAAGACATACAACACACACAACATATAAGACACGTTTAGGGTTTTTTGTACTTATTTTCTTTGGACATACTCATGGTCTTTGCTGTCTATTGCCTCATGAGCAAGTCCTGAGCATCAAGGTAGGTAGGTGGATCCACAATCTATGAGGATAGAGAAGTGGATTCAGTGTTGTTGCTTTTACTCACTTTTTAACTCCGCCATACACCTAGACAGGCTGGACTTTGTTTGAAAAATACTCACGAAATCCGCCTATATTGGCCTCCTTCTACCACCCTGTGCTGCTCCGCCGTGAATGAAATACGGATGAGCTAGGTGGTATATAAAGGAGGATTGGATGTGTTTCCATTGGTTGATTAGCGGAAATGGCAAGTGACCTTGTAAGGAGAATATCCATGTTGCCGCCTCCTCTGTACATGTGGTCTAGTCGCATGTAACATGTAACCCTCTGTTATTCGTTCATTGCCGGGTTTGTGAATGTCCAAATATGGACTTTCCGCTCGTCAGCCACTCACTGGCTGTTGCTGTGACTCGCGCTGATAGAGAACCCATTGAATGCAGCTGCCGCTCGGCTGTCTCTCATGCGCGCATGCGCACAAGTGGTTTCTCCGCGCATTCTTCGAGCATGCGCGAAGCCGATTGTCGGCAGCGCATGCGCGGTGGTGTTGTGTTAGTAGCACTGGTCACTGAGGGTACCTGGTTTTCAGTTTACCAAAAATGTTATCATCATTAAGGGTGCATCAGGGTTCCGATTGCCAGTTAGTTCTCTTAACAAAAAAGGGGCATTGGTTTAAGCTTGAAATGACCATGTCTCTTTCCATGCCTAGTTTTTTGTTTAATTTTTTCAGGGATTCGGTGCACTATATTAGCTGCTTGGAGGGAGATGTCATTCAGATATATTCAATTCTGTGGCGACTTGATATCTATACAGTGGGTGGTACATCAATTGGCCCAATGATTAACATTTTTTGCCACTGATATGGGTTCCCAGGCTCACATTTAAACCGGAGGTTGTTGTTGTTCCTGTTATATCCCGGGGGTGATCAAGTGTTTTGGCTCCACGGTATATCATAATTTAGTCCTGTGATATGGGTTCCCAGGCGGAACACCCAACGTTGTTCCTTTTGGAACAGGCCTGCTTCCGAGGGTAGGATTGTACAAGGGGGTTACCCAATGGAGTCACGGGGACCTGGGTTCATTAAGTGTTAAGAGGAAGGGGTCCCAGCAAACATAGAAGAAATATAATACAGTGCACCTCCATCAGGCGAGTGGTTGTCCGCCCTGTATTCTGCTAGTTTCCTACGCAGGCACCCAGACTTTGGTAATAGTGTGTCAATTTAACTCTACGCCAATCAATTTAATCATTTGTTTATTCTATGGTTTAGATTTATATTCTCACCTAACAGTTTGCTAAACGTGGATTCATTTGCATGCAAGTTCCTTTGTAACAATATTGATTCTCTTGCACGCTCGCATTTACCTATGTGATAAATAGAGGTTGAAGCTACACCCCTCTAATCTAAAGTTAATTACATCCTTTTACTAGGTCCCTTGCCCCTTCCTTGGTCCTGATGAAGACCCCGCAGCAAGGTTAAATCTTCCTGCGTTTTCAGAGGGTCAAAACGTCGACGGCTTTTCCTTTCACGGCAACCACACATGCGAAAAATTGCATTTATACTGTACTATGTGTCGTATGCCTTTTCTGAAATAATGTCGCCATAAGTTTGTGGTACTAACTGCTATGTGATTCATAGCGTGAAAAATATATTTTGAATTTGTGATTTTACTGTCACGTTATCCCATCACTCCCTTACCTCCTCACGATCACTTCCTTCTCCTTCCCGGGGCACTGTATGACCATGAATACAGTTGACGGTTTTGCTATGTGTATTAATTACACTTGATCCCTTATTGAATAATACATTTGTGGATCCAAATAAGTGTTTCTGCTTCCGAGGGTAGTCGTTCGATGATAGTCCAGCGTAGATCATTGATGCAATGCTGGTGTGACAGAAAATGTGATGCCATCTTGGTTGTCGTTTTCTTGCAGCGTATATTGCTTTTATGTTCCCCTATCCTTATTTTGACGGGTCGGGTGGTCATGCCTACATATTCCAGTCCACATGGGCAAGTTATTATGTAGACCACGTTTTTTGTATTGCAGTTGGAAAATTGGCGTTGTTCCCATGTTGTGCCATTTCTGAAGGTAAGGTTTTTGCTTTTCTGGGTTTGGTGACAGCAACTGCAATCTCCACACGGGAAGTGACCCTGTACACCAGTCATATTTTGTCTTGCAGTCTGGTTTTCCCGTGGTCTAGTGTGGACCACGATGTCCTTTATGTTTTTGCCCCTCCGATGTGCATGCATCGGTTTCTCAAAACTTAGGTCTCCACAGTTCAATATACCCCAGTGCTTATTGATGACCTTTGATACCTGGTTTGATATGTAAATGTAAATGTAAATGTAGGTATACTTATATAGCGCAACCTGTCACCACAAGGGTATCCTGGCGCTTGCCTAGGGAACCCGTCCTGATATTCCCCTGTGAGAAGCCCCGACAGGTAGAGTATATGGTAGAGTAAGTTGTCACACAGATAGGCCTCTTGTTTGTTTCTTTTTCTTGGGGATTTTCTTCTATGAGTGCCTCCCTGTGATTGTTCTTTGCGCGTTTCATCGCTTTATCGATGGTCCTGGTGGGGTACTGCCTTTGCATAAGTTTAGTTATCTGTGTGACAACTTACTCTACCATATCAAACCAGGTATCAAAGGTCATCAATAAGCACTGGGGTATATTGAACTGTGGAGACCTAAGTTTTGAGAAACCGATGCATGCACATCGGAGGGGCAAAAACATAAAGGACATCGTGGTCCACACTAGACCACGGGAAAACCAGACTGCAAGACACAATATGACTGGTGTACAGGGTCACTTCCCGTGTGGAGATTGCAGTTGCTGTCACCAAACCCAGAAAAGCAAAAACCTTACCTTCAGAAATGGCACAACATGGGAACAACGCCAATTTTCCAACTGCAATACAAAAAACGTGGTCTACATAATAACTTGCCCATGTGGACTGGAATATGTAGGCATGACCACCCGACCCGTCAAAATAAGGATAGGGGAACATAAAAGCAATATACGCTGCAAGAAAACGACAACCAAGATGGCATCACATTTTCTGTCACACCAGCATTGCATCAATGATCTACGCTGGACTATCATCGAACGACTACCCTCGGAAGCAGGCCTGTTCCAAAAGGAACAACGTTGGGTGTTCCGCCTGGGAACCCATATCACAGGACTAAATGATGATATACCGTGGAGCCAAATCACTTGATCACCCCCGGGATATAACAGGAACAACAACAACCTCCGGTTTAAATGTGAGCCTGGGAACCCATATCAGTGGCAAAAAATGTTAATCATTGGGCCAATTGATGTACCACCCACTGTATAGATATCAAGTCGCCACAGAATTGAATATATCTGAATGACATCTCCCTCCAAGCAGCTAATATAGTGCACCGAATCCCTGAAAAAATTAAACAAAAAACTAGGCATGGAAAGAGACATGGTCATTTCAAGCTTAAACCAATGCCCCTTTTTTGTTAAGAGAACTAACTGGCAATCGGCACCCTGATGCACCCTTAATGATGATAACTTTTTTGGTAAACTGAAAACCAGGTACCCTCATTGACCAGCGCTACTAACACAACACCACCGCGCATGCGCTGCCGACAATCGGCTTCGCGCATGCTCGAAGAATGCGCAGTGAAACCACTTGTGCGCATGCGCGCATGAGAGACAGCCGAGCGGCAGCTGCATTCAATGGGTTCTCTATCAGCGCGAGTCACAGCAACAGCCAGTGAGTGGCTGACGAGCGGAAAGTCCATATTTGGACATTCACAAACCCGGCAATGAACGAATAACAGAGGGTTACATGTTACATGCGACTAGACCACATGTACAGAGGAGGCGGCAACATGGATATTCTCCTTAAAAGGTCACTTGCCATTTCCGCTAATCAACCAATGGAAACACATCCAATCCTCCTTTATATACTGCCTAGCTCATCCGTATTTCATTCACTGCGGAGCAGCACAGGGTGGTAGAAGGAGGCCAATATAGGCGGATTTCGTGAGTATTTTTCAAACAAAGTCCAGCCTGTCTAGGTGTATGGCGGAGTTAAAAAGTGAGTAAAAGCAACAACACTGAATCCACTTCTCTATCCTCATAGATTGTGGATCCACCTACCTACCTTGATGCTCAGGACTTGCTCATGAGGCAATAGACAGCAAAGACCATGAGTATGTCCAAAGAAAATAAGTACAAAAAACCCTAAACGTGTCTTATATGTTGTGTGTGTTGTATGTCTTTTTTCCTTTACAGGTTTAATTAACTGTTTGGGGCTCCAGGTGACTGCACCTGTCTGAGCCAATCCTATATGGTAACCAAACCTAATGGTTTTTTTCTTTTTTTCAGGACATGTAATTACATGATCCAGAGAACCGCTGTAGGCACATTGTAGCCGTCTTTAATGAGTGTTATCACTTTTTAGAAAAATTAAAATAACCCCATTTTTCTTAGAAAAACGTGAGTAGGGTTGGGAAGTTGTGCCCCGTCCTGAAGAAGGTACACAAGTACCGAAACATGTCGACGCACACCAGAGGTTCTGTCCCTAATTAAGACAAAAAAACCTCGTTCTTTTGCACACTTTTTAACAGCACCAGCCAGGGGTACGAAATAAAGTTTTTTTCATTTTACCCACTAGCCAGGTACTTTTTAAATTTTTCACCACACCTCCCACTCACATCTATCCCCCTTTCACTTACACTCAACACACACCACACATAGTCTAATTTGTCAACGCTCCCGCGTAGTCGCAGGTCGCAGCGTGCCGCATCCCTTTAGCGGACCGGAACTCTAGCACCTACCTGAAGGACACAAAAAGTCTACTCAGACTACTCAACGACATCTCTTTTGCACAAGACTCTGATATACTGGTCACCATGGACATAGAGAGTCTTTACAATAGTATCCCCCAGGAAGAAACACTACGGGTACTGGCTAAAGCACTAGATACAGTCAACTGGGAGTACAACACCCCAAAGGAATTCATCTTACAATGTGCAAGGATGGCACTCAGAGAAAAATATTTCGAATACAAAGGACAACTGTACCTCCAGTGCACGGGGACCTCAATGGGGAGTACTTTTGCTCCCAGCATAGCGGGGTTGTATGTGTATGATTTTGAAACTAAACATATTATACCTACAACAAACCCCTTTGCCTCCTCCATAGGACTATGGAGGAGGTACATTGATGACATTCTCCTCCTGTGGACAGGGAATGAAGACAGTCTCACACAGTTCCTGAGCTGGGTCAATACCCTTGACCCTTACTTGAGATTCACCCGCAATCATAGCAAAGAATCGGTTGTCTTCCTTGACTTAGTGATAAGGATAGAGGGAACATCTCTCACCACTGTGACTCATCATAAACCTACAGCAAAAAATAATCTTTTGGAGTTCAGCAGTTTCCACCGAAGACCTTTGCGAGAAAATCTGCCCTATGGACAATTCCTGCGCCTGAGAAGGAATTGTAGTAACATCACTGACTATAAGGTCCAGGCCAAAGAATTGACCGAAAAATTGAAACAAAGAGGATACCCACAAGGAATCCTCAACAAAGGCCAGACCCGGGCACGCAATCAACCCCGCGATGCCCTCTTTGAGGAGAATGTGAAGACAAACACAGAGGTGCCACTCACATGTGTGACCACCTACAGCACCCTCTCAGACAACGTCAAGAAATCAATCAATAAAAATTGGAGAATAATCACAAGTAACATGAATGATTGGGAGAAACCCCTCTTCTCCTTCAAAAAGGGCAGGAGCCTCAAAGATGCCTTGGTACATACAAGACCCTTACCATGCTCAACACCAGCTACACTCACTAGGTCTGTTACAAACCCTGGCACCTGCCTCCCATTACTGGTCATTTTCCTTGCACTGACTGTAGTGTTTGTCATCTTACCACCCACACCAAACAACTTAATTTGGAACCCGGAAAAGTGTGGATTCAAAAATCCCATACCAACTGTAACTCTGCTAATGTTGTCTATCTGATCACTTGCCCATGTGCGAAACGCTATGTGGGAATGACAACACGAAAGGTAAAAACACGCATTGGCGAGCACCGTAGCAACATTCGTTGTAAAAAAGTCACCACCAAACTCAGCGAGCATTTTCTGCAGGCACATCACACCCCTAATGACATGACCTGGACAGTCATCGAGTTGGTCAACAATCCAAGGAATAGAGACAGCATCCTGTTTGAGAAGGAACAGCGCTGGGTGTACAGACTCAGTACCCACATCCATGGGCTCAACGATCAAATTCCTTGGACTAGTGTCTTAAAACATTAGAGTTATCACCAGCCAGAGCTATTGTACTTTTCAGTCCAGCACTCCATGCCCCACTAATGCTGAGACACTAAGCTGAAACTCCAACAACCTTTGCGTCAATATTCTAGTACTAATTCAGAATACAAAAACCACTTTTTTGTACCAGTACCTTTTCTCAGTCACAACTACTTGTACCACCTCTGAATAATGTACTTTGGCTATGATTGTCATTATACAGCAATTGCAGGACCACCTTCGCTCCAAACATTGCTAAGCTTGTGCTGTCCTATCGCAAGGTCGCCTAGGGTTTGCTTTCCAAGCCTCGTTTCCATCCCGTCATCAATTCCCGCTTTGAAACAACCTCTCGCGGGATTACGGGACTTGCCTTCCAAGCCTCGTTTTGATCAAACGGCTCCCATTGGCCCGAGCCCTGTCACCTCCCTCATAATACCGGGTTTGCCCTTCGCTCAGGATCCACGAGATCCAGTGAGGGAACAGCTAGGTACCGAGAGGGTGCAGAGCGTTGCGGGCGTAAGGAACTTTCTCCGGACTTCTTCTATTAAGATAAGTCTTTTGCTCGAGATTCTGCCAGGTCTCTAAAACCCTCTTTGTGTGTGTCTTTTCCTTCCCAAATAGGGTGTGCCATTTTCGCTCCCACCCCCCTCCTGAGTTCTATGGGGCGTGGTTCAATTTTTTTTACAAGTGAGGAGAATTTCCCTTTCACACTCATATATTTGTGTGCTTGATCAATATTACAAGTCAGAGCCAGCAGAGTTACCGGTATTCCCACTGTAGCTTTGCCTCCACGCTTAACACCTCGGGGAGCAACTCCTCGCAGCCCTACTATAGGTAGCCATGTAAAAACGGGTAGCCACCCGGGCCTCCCGCATGGATGGACTTAACAAAGTAAGTATCCATTTTTCAGTCTGTTGCCTTTTTCAAACGTGCAACAGATCGCGCTGGACTTCACTTCTCAGCGCTAGTTGAGGCCCACCACCCCGGCTTGTGGCACAACTTTTTCTTCGCATCCCATTCATCTCGGCCACGGCCTTTGATAGGTATACCAGCACGTGTCACGCCACCAAGTTGCATCAATTGCCATTAAAAATGATTAATATCGATTGATTTTATGTTCTTTGTTTGTTTATTTGTCTGTTTGTCTCACCATTTGTCCACAGACTTTTAGGTTCCTCATAACAGAGGTAAAACCCCAGACTTACAAGTTTGTATCTTTTATGCACCTTTTTTTACACATAGTGCTATTTTTAACTTTCACCGCCTTTGGCAGGGTGGGCCTTAGCGTGCCCAGACCTGTCAAGGTGACACTCGCAAACTGGTCCTGAAGAAAGCCCTGTAAAGTCACACATACCACGGGCAGAAACATGTTGACCTTTCTCTAAAAGGGAAACACCAGTATACTCTATTTGGTTAGTTTTCCCTACACATAGCAAGTTTTTAATATGTCAGGTTGACCAGCCAATAAATGATTTTTTGGTACAACCCTGGACATTTTTAAATTCACAATTTTTTTCACTCCTTACCCTCACAGGAACCTGCTCCGCAGTCTCCTGGCGTCGCAGCACACCGGGGAGGTATTCGATCTCTCCCGGTGGACCCGATGATGAAGCATGTCACCACTAGGGTGAGTGAGGGTTTCCTGAAAAAATCCTGCATTTTTTCTTGAAATTGGTCTTTTCATACGACCACTTACAACTGCCCTCAATCTCACGTGCTACAATCATTCTGAACGCTTCTCTGACGGACACTCTTCCTTTGTTTATTTGTTGATGTACAATTGGGGTCATGACCCATGGCTGCAGACCATATCCTTGGCAAGCTCAAAGTAGGGAAAAAACAACTGTTAATGAAAATACAATTTGTTACTAACACATTCTGGACCATATGTGTAATATGTACTGGCTGATTCATACACATTTATTACAATATTTGACAATATGTGTGAAGTTTCTACACTTGACCATTGGTTCAGACATGCCTCTTTCAGTTTTCTGTGTCATGGCAAATATTGACCATACACTCCTACTTATGGCAGTTCTACATGCTGACTTTCATGTTTAGGCAGTAGATCACTTGTGATATGTGTTTTTGACTGTTCTAGAGCTCTCTATGTTATGTTCACTCACTACATGTGCAAAGTTCATCCATAGGTAGGTTGTGACGATGGCAACTTGTTTGATACTCACACATATGTCCTTGTGAAACCTCTGATGTTGGTGCTTGCATGGATGACATTGACACAGCCTTGCATTGTTTATTTACTTTAGCAATTTGCTGCGTCCATGTGGTTAATTTCCAACATGTACCTTTGATACCTATAACATTTTTGTTCATCCTTCAGCTAATGCTTTTTGTCAGACAAGTAGTCACGTTGCATTGACACGAAGGTCTTGCAATGTGAGCCATTTGTATGTATGACACACTGATGTTGTTACAGGTAGCTTTCAATTACATACCTGGACACAATACTTTAGTTGTTCACATGTATGTGCATGATTGTAACTTGTAGGTGTTTCTGTACTTCTATGCTTTGATTCTGCCATCATTGATGTAGCAAGTGAATGTTGAGATTGGTATCTCACTACACTGCAATACCCTGTCCTTTTTGAACTTTATATCTATTTTAATTACTGATGTATGCCATGTTTGACAGCATTGTGTTTGACTTTGTGAGTTTAACATGGATGGATTCATATGCGGAAAATGTGGCTGTCTTAAACCATAAAACTGGTGATCTATCACCTTGGTTACATATGTCAATGTGGCTTGATAGCTATGTATATGTGTGTACTTAAACTGTCATCACGGCTGAGATATATACGTGTTTTGTACACTTGATATCACATTATTACCCAATATGGGCATTGACACATGAATGGGGTCAACATTTACATTGCATACCACAACTGCACTTTGCAACTACTTCTTCCAGTGTTGCTCCAGAAACTTTGGTCCACATACAAATATACTGCATGTGTGACACACTTACTTATGAACCCAGGTTTTGATCACACGCCATTGATTTTTCGGAACTAACAGATATTGGGACTAAGTACGCCATTAATGAGACACTCATCTCATGATTATCTATTCTGTACCCTTTGTACTCATATTGACGTGTCTTGTGTAGCACATGATTTGTGGATTGATTAATTAATCAGTGCAGATAATGTGGGTCTGTCCATTCACACAGTGTGTGATGATACAATACTACACACAGAAATTCTGTTGCTACTGCCATTACTGGAATAGTGAGGGAATGGCAGAAAGGAATCTAATTGTCTGTACTTTGCATTACAGTATTCCCATTATATGCATACAACACTAGGGGCCAGATATTTTACTAAGTGGCATAGTGCAGTGCAGCAAGTCACCTAGCTGCATTGCCCTGACTCAATATGAAAGGGCAGAAGTGCACAGTATTTAGCCCATAGAGCACATTCCTATCCTTTCACCCTGCCCTGCCTCACAATGGGGTGCCTATCACAAACGCAGGCTCCCATGCACCAACTGTGCAAGTATGCCTGCGTTGTGTGCAGGACTGCTTTAGTGCAGGAA